>NC_090026.1:23783216-24383216 GCF_037176765.1 Anolis sagrei | reverse complement strand
AAGATTGCTATGGGGAACAGAGCACAGTTGTTCATTGCAACTGCTGCTGTGTGGATTAGGGTGTATGTCCAGGTTGGGATTGATTGAACAACATGGTAATTATGGTGTTCACACATATATAAACATGATACATGATTTTAGCCAATATTTTTCAATGAATTTATTTTAATTACATGTTTATACTTTTACAAATCGTCTTATGGGGAACATAGGTTCTTTCATTTGCAAAGATTCCCTAAGTTGTCGGGATAGCACCCATCCAAACAATATATAATTACTACAGCATTTTGTGTCGGTTTTGTAAAATATCACATACCAGTAAAACATGTTTATACAAATATTAGGTGGTGGTATCATCAAACTTAGCAGAACAAAATAATACATTTTACTATTATGTTACAGCTCAATTAAATAGCAACATACAACTTGTGGCCCTCTGTTTATCAGCAATTCTCATGAACTCCCATAGTAAGGGATAAAATGGAGTCTTTGAGTTTGGAAAACTGAAGGGATATCAACAGTCAGATCTAGGTTCTTGTGGGTTTTTTCGGGCTATAGAGCCATGTTCTAGAGGCATTTCTCCTGACGTTTCGCCTGCATCTATGGCAAGCATCCTCAGAGGTCAGTCAGATCAATAGCTGACAAACACATTCTATTTAAAACAGAAAGGATCCATAAATATGTTTCCTGGGATAAATATCCCAGTTTCAGAATAAGAGAAAAGTCAATATCCACTCATGCATTTTTCCTTAGCAAATGGTCTTTACTGTTTAACTCTGGTCTTAGCATAATGATGTAACACTTAGGGAAAAAGATACAGCCTAATCATCCAAAACTAGAAGTCAGGATAGAGAAGATCTCCACAGCTACAATGTATTTGCCTTTAGTACTCAGGTAGGACAGAATGAATGATAACCAAACACTACAAAAAACATGACCATGCTGAATGTAATGAACTTGGCTTCATTGAAACCATCTGGTAACTTCCTGGCTAGGAAAGCCACAGTGAATGTTATAAAAGTCAGAAGTCCCATGTAACCCAGAACACAATAAAACATTGTCACAGACCCCTCATTGCATTCCACGATGATTTCTTCAGCCAGAGAGTACATGTCAAAATCTGGGAATGGAGGAGAAGTGCAGAGCCATACAACACAAATGCTGACTTGAATAAGAGGGCAACCAAGAAGAATACATTTGGCCAGTCCTTTCCCCACCCATTTGCTTATCTTCGATCCTGGCCTAGTGGCCATGAAAGCCACAACCACAGTGATAGTTTTGGCCAATATACAAGAAACAGCAATGGAAAAGATGTCACCAAAAGCAGGCTGTCGTAAATAGCAGTTTATTCGCAGAGGCTTACCAATGAACAACAAGGCACAGAGGAAACAAAGCAATAAGGAGATGAGAAGACAATATGTGAGGTTCCGATTATTAGCTTTGACAACAGGAGTGTTCTTGTACTTGATAAAAATTCCTAACACCAAAACTGTGATGAAAGCAAACAAGAGAGACAAAAGAGTTGAAGCAATTCCTAAGGGCTCTGTGAAAGAGATGAAGTGTAGGGTCTTGGACAGGCATCCATCTTGCTTTTTGTTTGGGAACTTGTCTCCTGGACATGGAGAACAATCATCCTGGTCTGGAAGAAAGAACACCTTCTGTATGAATTCAGTGATTTACCTTATCTAAATGGGCCATATGAGTTGATCTGTGTGTGTGTGTGTGTGTGTGTGTGTATAGAGTATATATAGAGTTTGGTCCAGATCCATCATTGTTTGAGTCCCCAGTGATCTCGGGATGTAGGTGAACTACAACTCCAAAACCAAAGGATACTGCCCACCAAACCCTTCCAGTATTTTCTATTGGTCATGGGAGAACTGTGTGCCAAGTTTAATCCAATTCTATTGTCGGTTAGGTTCAGAATGCTCTTTGATTGTAGGTGAAGTATAAATCCCAGCAACTATAACTCCCAAATGACAAAATCATAATTTTTGAGTGATGGTCACTCCTTGTGTTGTGAGACATTTTGTTACCAAATTTGGTGTGATTTCGTTCATTGGTTCTTTTGTTTTTAAGGTACTCATTATGCACAGAGCATTTTTATATATAGATATATAAGCACAGGCAATTCCTTTGTTCTTTACCATGTTTCCTGAATTCACCAGGAGAGTCCAATTCAGTCAGCCAACTGAAAATAAACTGTATTTTGTAGACCTTCGGAACTCTCTTTGTCTCATTTCCTCAAACTTTCTCCTTGCCATTTCGCAATAGAATCATTCTTTGCAACGTTATCCAGTGGTAAGTTAGAGGAACACCCATTTTCAAAATGTAGATAATTATTTATAAAGTTTTTGACTTATTCTTTATAGTGAAAGTTCTTTTAATCAGAAGAATAGCAAAGAAATAAAGGAAAAAATTAGTTTGGAAAGTATTTGGCTTTTATTGTACAAACAAACAAGCCTGGAGTTGAATCAAAAGCTATCAGCCTATAAAACAATATGTTCTTTCATTTTTAAAACATATAGAGATCATTTTATTAAAATTCCATACACACTTAGGACACAGTTAAGTCAAAGAAAAATACACACTAATATAACACATAATGAAACCCTGTTAACTAAAATGCACAAAAAGTATGAATTCTATCTTCTCTATGGCTTTGGTAATTTCTAACCTTCTACCTTCTGACTTTTATCCTAAATTGCTACACTTCATCTATATCTTTAAATTCATGTTAATATAAAAATCCAATAATCATCTTATGGGGAAACACACGTTCTTTCATTTGCAAAGGTTCTCCATGTTGTCAGGAGAGCAGCAATCATGACTATATAGTAATCACTTCATGTCAGCTTTGTAAAATATTACATAGCAATAAAATGTGTTTGCACAATTGAATTATGATTTATATTGTTTCATTCTATCGTTCTTAATAGAACAAAATAAGAATTTTTACTATTATGTTACAGCTCAATAAAATAGGGATATACATAAATTGTAGCTGTCTGGATAATATTAATCAGCAACTCTCATGAACTTCCACAATGAAGAACGATGGGAGTCCTTGTTCCTGGAAAACAGCAAGTTATCCACCAAAGAACTAGAGGATTCGATATTATTTAATAGCAGAGAAGCACAGAGGGAATCCATAAATATGTTTCCCAGGAAAAATGTATCAGTTTCAAAATGATAGAAAAGTAAGTATCCACTTACATATTTTTCCTTAGTAACTGGTCTTTAATGTTTAGATCTGGTCTTAGCAAAATGATATAGCACTTAGGGAAAAAGATGCAGCCTAATAATCCAAAGCTAGAGGTCAAAACGGAGAAGATCTCCACAGCTACAATGTATTTGCCTTTAATACTCAGGTAAGACATAATGAATGATAGCCAAACACTGCAAAACACGACCATGCTGAATGTAATGAACTTGGCTTCATTGAAACCGTCTGGTAACTTCCTGGCTAGGAAAGCCACAGTGAATGTTACAAAAGCCAGAAGTCCCATGTAACCCAGAACACAATAAAACATTGTCACAGACCCCTCATTGCATTCCACGATGATTTCTTCAGCCAGAGAGTCCATGTCAAAATTTGGGAATGGAGGAGAAGTGCAGAGCCATACAACACAAATGCTGACTTGAATAAGAGGGCAACCAAGAAGAATACATTTGGCCAGTCCTTTCCCCACCCATTTGCTTATCTTCGATCCTGGCCTAGTGGCCATGAAAGCTACAACCACAGTGATAGTTTTGGCCAATATACAAGAAACAGCAATGGAAAAGATGACACCAAAAGTAGGCTGTCGTAAATAGCAGTTTATTCGCAGAGGCTTACCAATGAACAATAAGGCACAGAGGAAACAAAGCAATAAGGAGATGAGAAGACAATTTGTGAGGTTCCGATTATTAGCTTTGACAACAGGAGTGTTCTTGTATTTGATAAAAATTCCTAGCACCAAAACTGTGATGAAAGCAAACAAGAGAGACAATATAACTGAAGTAATTCCTAAGGGCTCTGTGAAAGAGATGAAGTGTAGGGTCTTGGGCAGGCATCCATCTCGCTTTTTGTTTGGAAACTTGTCTCCTGGACATGGAGAACAATCATCCTGGTCTGGAAGAAAGAACACCTTCTGTATGAATCCAGTGACTTACCTTATCTAAATGGGCCATATGAGTTGGTCTGTGGTGAATGGACTCCATGGCTTCAAAGGTGATCTGTTTTTTGAACTAATGTATACACTTGGCCCATTTCCTATTTGGAAGGGGCTACAACTGTTCACATCACCAGCCTCTTTTCCTGGGCTGCACTTTCCTTGTCCTCGTTGTTCTGTGCTTTGCCATGTCCACCAGGCACGGAAATTGTAGTTTTCACTGCTCTGCACCTGTAATGACAATAGCTAGAGCAACAAAGCGATTGGAGAAGGTGTTGGGTAAAAAAAGAGCAATTCTTCCTTTCCTACTTTCCCTCTCATGCCACTTTGCTGTTCCGGCTATTATCATTTCAGGTGCATAACATAAATTAATGAAAAAGGGTGTCAGTCAACCAATCAACATACCTCATTTTGAACTTTTTGATGCATCTCTTAGCTTGTTTAAATTTGTTGTTTCTTATATTTGTTTCCCCTGACTCCATCAAACTCAAACCAAATTTGGGCTAATGGGGCTTTATGTAAAATCAGAAATTTGATAATATTGGAAGATTCACTATAGGGTCATTTTTGGGTCTAATAAAACTGAAACTAAATGTAGAAGAATGGCTAGTAAAGTGAAATCCAGTATGGTTTTTTTCTGCTAATTCTGATGAAATTAATTTTAACATTATGGAAGCAAAATCCAATCAAACAAGTTGACTCAAAGTGTGCATCAAAATGTGAGGCAGAGCTTAAGATGCCACTGATTCTGAGATGTTTTCCTCTTGATTTGCAGAGGAGTCCTATAGCCTGGCAACATCCCTGTTTTATTGGGTTCTGATTGGCCCAAACACCTCTTCCTCCTCCTCTGACACATGCAGAAGAACCTCCTAGGCCATGTGAGGAAAGCCATGTGGCCCAAAAACTAAACAAAGAAACAGAAACCATGCAACTTTCTCTTTCCTTTTACCTTTTGTTTCATCCGAAAATGGCTCTTTCATTTCGTGCCATCCAAATGGACAGTACGAAATGAATACCCAAATGAAACAAATGGAGCAAATACAGTGCCCACCTCTAAAATCTATTTACTCAGTTCAAAGTATGTTATATTTTGTGCGCTTATGCTTTATTTTATTGCCTGCGAAGACATGACACTTGCTGGATTTCAAAACAACTATTTGCTCTTATTCCGTGTCCATCAGTCATATCATCTGCTCAGCAATATAGTTTCCCTGAAATCATTCTCTTGCAGATCAGTGATGTTTCAGAATGATGAAGTAACCGAAGAAGACGGATTTGGGGACCTGCAGTAAATAAACCCACCTATGGCTGTTACTGCATGGCTATTGAGCTTGGTGATGGTGAGGCTGGTTTTAATGTGATAAGCAGAAATGGCTCAGACACGATGGGCCAGCGCAATATGTTGTGCACACAAAAAATAACATACTTTGATCTGAGTAAGTGTGGTTTGATGCATACTTTGAGTCAACTTGTTTGACTGCTTTTGCATCCGTAATGTTAAAATTAATTTCATCAGAATCAGCTGAAAAAACTGTGCAGGATTTCAATTTACTAGTCATTATTATACATTTACTTTCAATTTTCTTAGAGTCCCCAAAATGGTATTTCATTAAATGTGTACACGCACTCTGACTATTCTTCAGATAAGGGTGTCTAGAACAGCAACTTTTACAGTTAGAGACCTCACATTTTGGGAAACTTAGTTTAACGCCTGACTGGTGCTACAGCTAAAATTTGAACAAAATTGGAGAACATGATGGTGGGACCTTTTCTAAATTTTAGATCACTTGGCATGGAATGATCCTATATCCTATAAAGAAATACAATAGAGTCTCGCTTATCCAAACTTCGCTTATCCAGCCTTCTGTATTATCCAGTGCATCTTGACTTCTTCCAGCTTGGAAGAATAAAAACAAGGATCTTCCTTTTGCTCAGAGAATTGCAATGAGGCTCCCCTCCCTCCCTCCCTCCCTCCCTCCCTCCCTTCCTTCCTTCCTTCCTTCCTTCCTTCCTTCTCTGGCTCCTCCTCCAGACTCCGCTTCCCTCCTTGCTGCCTCTCTCCACCTTGGGACCTCACATTTAGTCGAGGGAAGGATTTGGTGAAGTGGCCTCCACACGAATAAAGGGGAGCCCCACTAAGGCTGCCCTCTGCCCTGGCTGCTCCACTGGCCTCGTTCTCTGGCACTCTTGACCTCGGCACCCATCCTTGCCTCCCCTCTTCCCTGCAGCCCTGACCTGTCTCCCTCTCCCTCCCTCTCCCTCTCTCTCACCAGCAGTGGAAATGTTTACTTTATAGAAGAGGGAGGGAAAGAAAGAAAGAGAGTGGATACTGAAGGCGGAAGGCAAGGAAGGGGGTTCACATGTGGGAGGAGTCTGGGAGTGATGTGAAGGGTCCCCACACTCTCCCTCCTGACTTTGTTCGTGTTTAATAGGCTTTTCCTTAATCCCTACATATTATCCAACAATTTCGCTTATTCAATATTCTGGTGGCCCGTTTATGTCAGGTAAGCAATACTCTACTGTAGTCATTGAGAAGAATATTTGGGTTCAAGAAGATTTGGAAAATGTACAGAAGAAAAAAAGAAATGAGACATATGGTATGTAATACTATACATAACACCTGATAGAATCTTGACCACAATGTCTCCTACCTTTCTGATTGGAAAACTTCCCATACGGACAAGGAACACAATCATAGCAACAAAATAGCCTTCCCTCTATCTTTTGCTTTCTGTAACCTGGATCGCAGTTGTCATTACATAGAGCAATGGGCACCACCTATCCTATTCAGAAATGGGGGAAAATCAGACAAATGATATTGAGTGAAGACAAAAGAATATGCTACATATTCCTAACATCAAAGTTACCCTTTTAAAGCCAAGAATACAGTATGGATTTTATAACTGGCAATTAGAAATAGAATCTGCCTACGAAAGTGAATTGGGCTTATAATTACATTTTAAAGTAGTGGGAAACAAAATTCTGCACTATGATGTGAATCCCCACCTCCTGGACCAGCTGTAAAGTTGATGAAGGTACCACTCTACATAATTGTCTGGCAGGCAAAAAGTGGGGAGATCACAGAAACCAAGTCATTACATCTTCCACTGAGGTCTCCTGGGGTCCTCAAGAGGCTTCAGCAGATGGAGTCATCATTTTACATCTGGCTAAAGAGACATAGCTCAATGGTAAATCTGATGAGGAGCTTTGACTATTACGGAAAGAGGAAAGTAATACCAGCCTTTTCAGTGATCACAAATAAACATTTACATTTACAAATTTACATCTCTATATGCTGCTTACTGAATGCTATTTTAGGAATGCAATCTTGCTCTTTATTATACAGGAGTGAGGTGGGGGAGAGAAGTTGTAGGGTCTTTCCCAATCCTTTGCAATCTATATAAATAAAAATGTAAATGTTCATTTGTGACATACAACATAACTCAAAAAACACTTCACTGATTGCTTCAAAATTAGGACACAATGTAGCAAACAAACAGGTGAAGGTTTTAAGGTTATCAAAATCCAACTACAACACAGATGTCACACCTGTGACAGGTAAAGCATGCCCTGATTCAGAAACAGCACCATCTGCTGGTAACCCAGGCAACTGCTAAGGTTTTAAACCTTACATAACCCGTGCTTGAAACTGCCCCTCACCCTCCCTCCGCACTCACTCATTAGCTGGAGGAGAATGCTCCTGCCTTACCCACTGATTGCTTCTCTTTTCCCGCTGGCTGCCTGAGTTGGCACCCAGTCCAACTCTTCTGCCATGCAGGAGGACACCATCAAAGCCCTCCAGACAGATGGCCAGGTTGCAATAGATATAAAATTATATTTATATAGATACACATTGTTTCTAATCTTTTCCAAGAGAAAGCAAAAGCAGGCAGCCAGTGAGGGTCCACTCTCTCTCCCTCCCTCCACATTCACTCATTGACCTGAGGATAAAGCTCCCACCTTACCTACTGACTGGCACTCACTTCCTACCCAATGCTGCAAGTGGAGGTTCCATTGTCAATGGGAAGGAAAGGAGGAAGAGGACAGGGAAGTCGAAGGCCGAGGAGGCGGTCTGCGAGGCTGTGGTGAGACAGGGGCCTCGGGAGGGCTGGGGGAGTCAGGCCAGGCAAGAAGACACCAACAAAGCCCTCTAGGCAGATAGCCAGCCAGCAATAAATAAATATGAAAGCATGCACACACACACACACACAAACACAAACACACTATGAACCACCTTGCGTCCCCTTCTGAGTTGAGGAGGGTGGTATAAAATACCGCAAATAATAAATAATAAACACATACCTACATATACATATAATAGAGAACATACATCTGGAAGAGACCCCCCCCCACCAAGACGATCCAGCCCAACCCTCTTCTAACATGCAAGAAGACACCATCAAAGTCCTCCAGACAGATGGCCAGGCAGCCATTGATATGATAAACAATATATCTATCTCTAAATCTCCGCAGACAATGGAACAACACAAAATACTGTATACCCACAAGCATTATGAAACTATATATATTAGAAACCATCTCTTTCTCTTTTCTTTCTTTCTCATTTCACCACCACATGGGGTCATAGCAACGCATGGCCGGGTACACCTAGTAGGTTATAAATCTGCACAAAAAAGAACAGTGATAACACCACGTGTTCCCTCCACCTTAACCTCCACTGCTCATTCAACCAGTATTTATCTGGTACTGGATAATGAACTTATTGTTGCATCTTCATAGTCGTATCCCACCTGATTAAATGAGCTATGCCATGTGACAGCTTCTTCATCAATTGTGAACTTTGGACCCAGTAAAGCCTGTGGATCCATTCTTCCCACATGTACTCTTGCAAAAGATTTGTTTGGGAATGTAACCCAATTGATTATATCAAATCCACCAGCTAATTCACCATTCTCATCAAAAGACACGGTGTCTCCAGCACTGTTGTTAAATGAGAGATTCCTCAAAACAGGGTGAAGCTAGTTTATGAGGAAAAAATATGAAATAATGAAAGGAAGCAACGATGGTACTTGTTAGAATTCTCCATTCTAATCCTTATCAACATTGGATTTTGGGAGCATTTAGTTACCTTTCTAGAGAAAAAAACAATGCTACCAACGTGGCTACTTAGGCTGGATACAGACAGGTCTTTATCCCAGAAACATCCATGTTAAAATAACATAAATGTTTCCAGGGCCCTGTCCACGCCCACCCCAGAAAGCGCCCACTTTCTGGGGTGGGTGGTCAGATGTTCTCTCGGGACTAGCCCAAGAGAACATCTGAAGGCCCTATCTCCCTCCCCCAAGCCCCAATGCACTATTTCCGATACCTGAACTACAGTCCAGACACCATTCCCACAGTTTACTGGGCTAAATGAGCCCGGTAAACTGTGGGAATACCCACCCCTCCCCCCAAGCCCCCAGACCCTTTAGAAACGTAAAAAAAGCTTACAAGGTGTGTAGTTTCCTCCTGAAACAGTTTCCTCCCACAATTTTCATCCTTCTCCCCCATCGGGAGAGCTGTTCCAGAGGGAAACTGCATCCCCGGTAACCTTTTTTTTTTTTTTACTTTTCTAAAGCGTCTGGGGGCTTGTGGGGAGGGGTGGGTATTCCCACAGTTTACTAGGCTTATTTAGCCCAGTAAACTGTGGGAATGGTGTCTGGACTGTAGTCCAGACATCGGAAATAGTGCATTTGTCCTGCGCCTTCTAAGAAGGCACAGAATAAATGCACTAACAAATTAATTCACTACAAACCAGAACATCATCTGGACAGCCCCCCTTTTATTGTGGAAATTTCTGCAATAAAGGGGCTGTCTGGGTGGGCCCTAAGAGGGCAATAGACATTTCTAAAGACGTTAACCCAGAGAAAAACATTTTGCTCATTTTTCCAGTTGATAATCAGTCACCACTTTGCTTGGAAGAATAAATTATAGTTGGTCTTCCAAATCTGTGGATTCCACCATCCACGTGAGTCAGGGGTAGTCATGGTGGTTGTAGTGTCCTGGAAGCAAACCACACTGTATACCAAGGACCCACTGTATTTAGTGTTTGCTCTCTCTGATAATACTACTTTGGAAGTAGATTTTGCAACTTATTATTCTCATTAAAGATTATCTGATAGAGTGATATGGAAATTTTTGGAGTTAGATACTTGTTCTGGGTGTAAAATGGGCTTAGCCAATCTCAATCAATTATTCTTTTCTTTTCTTTCTTTCTTCACCTAAGGTGACTCATGACAAAGTTGAAACAAGATAAAGTTAAAAGCAATTGTAAAAGTTCAAACTTCATATTAAGACATTATTAATTTAAAAGCACCTAAATGTGTAACAGACATGGTACAAGAAAACATCCTGGGAAATTTTACCATTTGATTACTATACACACATTGCTGATAGTTTGCTAGAGCACACATGGCAGAATTTGACAAATTAGAAACATTACCATCCAAGATTGCAGATTCATGGCAAGTAGTCTACTTCTATTTGCTGTTGTTTTGAGTTTAGATGTCAATGATGAGAGAATCTTGTCTAAAGCATGAGTTATGGCATAGATGGCATTATAGATGCTATAGCTTTTGGTAGTCATGCTCATCTCAAAAAAGATTCCAGGGAGCATCTCCAGTTTTTCTTCACCAGTACACATATTACTCTCCATTGCCCCTTTAGAATCAGAAAACAAGCAGTTGAATGCCTGCTCCCAGATGATCTTGATAAAGCCATCTCCTTTTGGCAAATTAGGATGGAGTTGCTCTAAGAATTTTGTAAATCCCAACACCTCATTTGAGTGAGTCGCCAGAGACAAGGCACCATGGAAGACACGCGTATCAAAATTCCTGTGAAACGTGTCTGATGAAAAATCCCAATGGGCTGTCATAAGCCACATTTTCCCTCTGGATATCTGTATACTGCCCGATACTGTGTCATAAAGATATATCAGCCATTTCAAGCATGATATAGTAATGAAATCTGCATTTACTATATATACTTTGACAGTAGAATTGGTTAGTGAATCTCCAATTGCCAAAACTTTATTTATTACCTGGGTATTCTCTAAAATATCTGATATGGTTTCTGTCCTTGCAATCAAAGACGTGCAGATTTCATGTTGGGAAAGCATTGGCAGCATTGTTTGCACAAAGTTCTCTCCTTTGTCATCATGTGATGCTATGATCCCAATCCAAGTCCAATGGAAATGCAGAAGGAGAAGAACAATTCCCATGTGCTGCCATTTTTCACCAGGAACCATGCGGTAGAAGGAAGGGAGCTTTTCTTTAACATCACTCACTGGTGCTAAAATGGAGTAGGCAATCTAAGGAGAGAAACCATTTTTTACACAACAGACAAGAACTATAAAAATCTTTGTGCATTAGTTTTGCAGAAGAAGAATTTTGAATGCATTTACTGGGTCTGGGAAATGTTACGGAAGTAAGAACAATGATAGATTAGCACAAGGTCAATTTCCTGCAAAATTTGGTTCACATAGTTAACACCCCTTTGGCGAATGCTCCTGAAACCTAAACTCAGCTCTGGCATGGACCTGGACAAACAACTCAGTAGACATTGGCCACAAACCCTGAGTTTGATAAGAAGTTGCCTCAGGATGCCCAAAGGACGTCCAGGGATTTCTGGTCCCTGCTACTGGTAAAACCTGTTTAACCTGATTCTACACTATGTTAGGACAAATCAAGCTCTGGAACAGTCCCACGTGGATTTTGAACTAACCTGGCAGTTCATACCGGCCAGTGCCATCATCCTGCTTAGATGACACTTAGTGGTCATGTAAAAGGAGATGGCACTTTATCCTTTTTGTTGCTGCAGTGGCAGCCATCGTGTTCCAGAGAGCTTCTGGCTATTGCTGGGTTCCTTGTTGGTGTCACCAAAGGTGCTCCACACAACTTGGAGAAAAGATGGCTTTTCCTTCTCCCTGCCATCTCCAAGTCC
The DNA here is from genome assembly GCF_037176765.1 of Anolis sagrei. Lineage (NCBI taxonomy): Eukaryota > Metazoa > Chordata > Lepidosauria > Squamata > Anolidae > Anolis > Anolis sagrei. The sequence goes on along the minus strand of NC_090026.1, from coordinate 24,371,124 downwards.
TGCCAGCATATTTTCTGACATTGACAAAGGTACCCAGCAATGGCCAGGAGTAATCTGTAGTTCCATGGCAACCAACTAAATGACAAAGGTAAGAGTGACCAGTCTGGTCAAGAGCGGAGTTATGTAGATACCATGGTAGATGGACCCTCACATAGGATTATACAAAAAGCCTTCAGACTAGATGAATCAAACATACCTTCAGCCCAGTCATAGCAAATTTCTACATGGAACACTTTGAAAGACATGCCCTGGAAACAGTAACAAAAAAGCCCATTATATGGTCCAGATATGTGGATGACACCTTCACCATTTGGAGCCATGAAGAAGAAGAACCCAACAAGTTCCTGGACAACCTACCTCAATAGCATCCACCCAAACATCCAATTCACCATGGAAAAAGAAAATGAAGGAAAACTGCCATTCCTAGATGCCCTAGTCATCTGCAAACCCAATCAACGATTGGGCCACACAGTTTACAGAAAACGTACACACAGATAGATGCCTACATAAAAACTCCAGCCATCACCCAAATAAAAAAAGAGGAACAATTCAAGCCCTGGCAGACCGTGCAAAGGGAATCTGTAAACCCATCTCCTCCGAGGTGAACTGAACCACCTGAAGTGGGTTCTATAGCCCAATGGATACTCCAACACAGTCATCAGAAAATCTGCAAGACCAAGAACAAGCCATGAGAGTGAAGACAAAAATCCACCCAGAGGAAAAGTATTCTTACCATACATCAAGGGAACCACTGACCACATAGGGAAGCTCATGAAGAAACACAACATACAAATAATCTACAGACCCACTAAAAAAATCCAACATTCAGCAAAAGACAAGAGGGATCCTCTCACTTCTGCAGGAGTCTACCGTATACCATGCAGCTTTGGACAAATATACACAGGGACCACCAAACGCAGCAGAATTGCCCAAACACGAATCAAGGAACATGAAAGGTACTGCAGACTAACTCAACCAGAGAAGTCAGCCATAGCAGGGCACCTGAAGAACCAACCTGGACACAGCATATTATTTGAGAACACAGAAATACTGAACCACTCTAACAACCATCAAGTCAGGCTACAAAAAGAAGCTATTGAAATCCACAAGCATGTGGACAAAAGAAAGGAAGAAACCATGAAATTGAACAAAATCTGGCTACCAGTATTAAAAAAAAACTCTAAATAAAAAAAATAAAAAGACAGTAAATAAAAAGCAACACTTAAAAAGCAAAAGAATTCCAGCCAAGAATCAACCAGGGCCAGCTAACACATCCCAAGAAAAGGATTCCCCCCAGGCAACAAACAGCCAGGCTTTGAAGCTGCAAGGCCATATGCCCATCTGCATTGAACATTGTGATCAAAGGAAAACAATTGATTTTAGATTATGCTTATTTAAAAATGGAAATAGTTTACCTCCTTGATTGAAAAATGTTTTGTTTGTCCTCCCCACAGATCAATTGATTGATTAACTGATTGGCTTATATCCCAAATCTCCCCTGGCCAACATTTTAACTTAAGGTAGTCTACCCTAGGGGTTTCCTATTTAGAGCCTCTATTTTCTAAAATGGGGCATAGAGGAAAGAAATACAGATAACATAACTGAAAGAAAAAAAATTAAGTTTAATGAAAACTGCCGTGGTCAACATATGCATCATACCTGTGGGATCTTGTAGATGTCTAAGATGGTGGCTATGTGAAGAGAAGTTTCAGAGCTCTGTCCTCCAATGATCGATACCAGATTATGCTGCCTATCACAGATATAATTCGGAACAATCCTGTTCTGAGCAGACAAGAGCTTCAAGGTGTTCTGATATGCCATCCTTGCCATTAAGAAAGTGTCATAGATTTGAAACCCAAGACTGATGTTTGGCAAGAGCATGGGATTCTCATTGATCTCCTTCAAAGCAAATGTCAGAGCAAGGACATGTTGGTAATACTTTGTCGTCGCACTAAAGAAAGAGTAATATTATGCATGCAATAAATAGCCGTATTGATATATATAACCTGCTTTAAATGAATGCAAACACACTATACTATTGTGCACATCATGAAAGCTAGAAATACATAAGGACATCCATCTATCCACACACATAATAAAATAAAAATGTGTATATGTGTATGTGGTGGAGGTGTCCACTTACACAGAAAGCCTCCCGCCTCCACAAACAGCTATAAGCCACAGTGCTTTTTTTTATAGTGGGCACCATGAAAATGTCTCCCAACCCCTGCCAATGTCCTCCCCAAACACCATACCGCCCACCACCAAAGTGAAGGCTTTCAAGCAGGGACCATTTCATCCTTGATGTTCTCTTTTTCCTCCAGAATGGACATCCCAAGGTTCCTCTCCATGGGTATGGAATGTGCATGACCTCACCTACTGCCTCCCCCTTAACCCTTTCCTTTGGAATACAACAAGCCGGAAGTGATCAGCAACTGAACAAGAGGTTTGGGAAGAATTCTCCATGATTTATAGGAGTTGCAGTTCACCTAGTACATCCAGAGAGAACTATGAACCCAAACAATGATGGATCTGGTATTTTAACATCCTTGTCATCATATTACATACCTCTCCTTACGGCTTGAAGCAGGATACAACATATTTAAAATACAACCCTAAAAGCCCAAATTAAACATACACATTTTAAAGTACATGAAACAAAAGTTAATACACAATAAACATAGAATGTGTTTTTAAAGGTGATTTGTATTGGCTTTTTGAACCATATTGTTTGCAAAGCATTTACTAATGTCATACCTTTAAAATAATTTAGGCTACGAGAAATAGTTTTTACATACTATTTATTTTGGAGGTGGGTAGGGAGAGAAAGGAAGTCTTATAGGACCACAGCACAGCACATGTGGCATGTGTGTGTGCAGAAGAGCAAACCACAGACCACCTATTACACTTCAGCCTGAGCGCTGCCACATGCACAATGGAGGACCTTCTTAAAGCAACACCAGAGGCACTCCAAGTGGCCAGCTACTGGTCAAAGGACATTTAATATAATGCCAAGTTTTTAAACTTTGTGCTTTTTAAATACATTACAATTGTACCCTGTGTTCCCTACTGATATCATAAATAAAATAAAGAACAGTACAATTACCTGTCTAATATTAGTTTGAGTTAATCTTCATTTTAACATTAAGCACACTGGAAAAATAAAGTGTTTCCTTACATGAATTCGTCTATCAACTTGGGATGTTGATTGAAGGACATTGTTTCAAAGATGCTCCCAAACTGTGTAGTAATCTGTCCAATGATTATGTCTCCTGTTGCACAATACTTGTATGGGACCTGGAATAAATCAGGCATGGTGCACATAGCAGTGGGTGTCTTGCATTCACTTGTTGGCAGCAATATTAGCCAAAATAATGTCGGCATCAGAAGGAAACTTTCCATGGCATATGAATCAAATCAATGGTCCATTTATTCAGCTCACTGTGGTTAAACAGAAGATATGAACAGATCAAATTAATATCTGCTAACTAAAAGTTAGTTCTTCCTGTGTTCAACCATATTTCTGTTTTGTCTTGTTCTAGTGGGGAGTGGGATGAGCTCCCACTGTTAGTCCCAACTTCTACCAACCTAGCAGTTCAAAAACATAAAAATGTGAGTAGATCAATAGGTACCACTTTGGAGATGAGTACCACCCCCCAGAGTCAGACACAACTAGACTTAATGTTAAGGGGAAATCTTTACCTTTTATTTTAGTCCAAACATTTTAATATAGGGAATCAAAAACAAAATAAAGTATTTTCTTAAAAATCATTTTCATTCATTTCTCTTGCCAAAAGCATTTTGCCTATGTTTCTCATAAAATGCCCATATTTATTCATACTCTTTCCCCTCTTTGCATTTTCATATCAATTCTGTCCTTAAATTATGCATGAACCAAGATTTTGCACAGTCTGGAAGTTCACTGTGCTCACACCTCTACCTTAGTCAAGGAAGGACAGCATGAATTGATTGGTTTAAACTGCGCAACAAACAAAGTCTTCAAATATGTTGAGATCTTGAGATGCCAGATATAACAGTCATCAAGGGCACAACACTTTTATGGAAAAATAAAATGATAGTTGACACAATCTTGTCTGTCCTCCATTTCTTTTATTTTCAATTGTACAGAGGAACATTTAAATATTTCTTCTAGATACTGAAAGAGGTGTCAGAAAATATACAGGGACCTACGTGATGAAGCATAATTTCTAGTATTGTGAGATAATTACAATGTTCGAAATCACATCCTTAAGTATGGTGAGGAGCATTTTTTCATCTCCACATGGCAGAGGAACTTTTTAGTATTTTTGTTTTGTTCTGAGACCTCACCTGTGTCTTAATGAGTAAAAGAGCACATGGGATTAGCGGGACCAAGTGTGGTAAAGCTGAAGAAAATAGTTAAAACAAAAGCTTTCTTCATTACTTCATTTCACTCAAATTTCACACAACAATCAAGCAAAGAACAAATTGGTCATTCAGGAATACCTGGAGGGTTAAACATTTTATAATGTGACATTTAAGAAAATGTTTTCCTTTTCTCTTCAACTTGTGTCCAAATACTACACCAAAGTCTTCTCTCAAAGAGAGATTTGGAGGCTGTATGGGTGATTCAAAGAGAAAGAGCTAGAGATTGTGTAAAATTTCAGAGATCAGTTTGTATTTTGGGAGATTTAGGTCATTTGGAGTTACGAACCGCCAAATTACAAAGCAGAAAGGACCCCATGTGAAGCATTTACGAATCAAAACAGAAGGCTCTGAAATTTTGGGGAAAATTCGTAAAAGATTTGTTGACTTGGACTTTTTTTTTCAATGAAACATACTCTGTCACCCTGGGATGGGAGGGGGTGGGGGAGGGGGTCAAGGGCTGAAGTGATTGACAGAGGGCAGTTGCGTGCTCTTTCTTCCTTGTCAGCCAATCAGAAGAAGAGAGACGACCATGAAGCTTTCTGCAAGGCTAGTCTTTTATATAGCCATGCTGCACTCAGCGTCTCCATTTTTCGTGATGTGGTATTTGTAGGAGAGGGAATGTGCCTTTCTTTGGAGTTCCATTCGGTTCCTGCATATTTCTTAAAACTTAAAATAGTACTAACTAGTTTTTTAGGAATTCTTTTTCTTTGTGTACCTTTATCCAGGCTATCTTCCTCTGTTCAAATGATCCCAACACCTCCCAAATTCCCATAGCTAGGGAGGAGTGCGTGGGATTGGGTGTGTGTGTGAGTTTAAAAGTCTTTATGATTTTGCTTTTACTTGAAAGTCATGCCATTTGGATGGGACTTTCAGAGATTGACTTTCCAATAACAGGCCAGCCAGGGAGCAATCCAAAAATTAGGCCAGACTTGGGTCTTCGGAGATTTCCCTAAGGGGAGGCTACATTGAGTTGTCTTGAGATAGACATCTGGCCATGGTTTGACTGTCTTACTCCTTTTCAATTCCAAAGTGACCCTTATTTCAACCCAATCTTTCTGTCTGGCCTCGTGATTCCATGGTTGGTCATCAATAAGGGGAACCACAACGTGATCCACATCTGCTTGAAGATTCTCCAGTTTATCATCAAAATTCTATGGAAACTACTCAGCTATGAATGTAATCTTTCCTGACCCAATCTGGAAAGATTTTCCCACACTTGCATTTTCTTACCTCTGTATTCTGGTCTGAATGATCCCCTACTGATCACGAAATATCTAAATTATGTTCCCATTTATCTTTATATGAGCAATCTCTGGCACAAGGGGGAATTATGGCAAGGACCCTGTTTCTGCCTGCCACACAGAAGATTGCTATGGGGAACAGAGCACAGTTGTTCATTGCAACTGCTGTTGTGTGGATTAGGGTGTATGACCAGGTTGGGATAGATTGAACAACATGGTAATTATGGTGTTCACACATATATAAACATGATACAGGATTTTAGCCAATGTTTTTTCAATGAATTTATTTTAATTAAATGTTTATACTTTTTACAAATCATTTTATGGGGAACATAGGTTCTTTCATTTGCAAAGATTCCCTAAGTTGTCAGGATAACACCCATCTGAACAATATATAATTACTACAGCATTTTGTGTCAGTTTCTAAAATATCACATACCAGTAAAACATATTTATACAAATATTAGGTGGTGGATATAGCTTCAAGGCAGGTATCATCAAACTTAGCAGAACAAAATAATACATTTTACTATTATGTTACAGCTCAATTAAATAGCAATATACAACATGTGTCCCTCTGTTTATCAGCAATTCTCATGAACTCCCATGGTAAGGGATAAAATGGAGTCCTTGAGTTTGAAAAACTGAAGTGATATCAACAGTCAGATCAATAGCTGACAAACAAATCCTATTTAAAACAAAAAGGATCCATAAATATGTTTCCTGGAATAAATATACCAGTTTCTGAATAAGAGAAAAGTTAATATCCACTCACATATTTTTCCTTAGCAACTGGTCTTTACTGTTTAACTCTGGTCTTAGCATAATGATGTAGCACTTAGAGAAAAAGATACAGCCTAATAATCCAAAACTAGAAGTCAGGATAGAGAAGATCTCCACAGCTACAATGTATTTGCCTTTAGTACTCAGGTAAGACAGAATGAATGATAACCAAACACTGCAAAACACGACCATGCTGAATGTAATGAATTTGGCTTCATTGAAACCGTCTGGTAACTTCCTGGCTAGGAAAGCCACAGTGAATGTTACAAAAGCCAGAAGTCCCATGTAACCCAGAACACAATAAAACATTGTCACAGACCCCTCATTGCATTCCACGATGATTTCTTCAGCCAGAGAGTACATGTCAAAATTTGGGAATGGAGGAGAAGTGCAGAGCCATACAACACAAATGCTGACTTGAATAAGAGGGCAACCAAGAAGAATACATTTGGCCAGTCCTTTCCCCACCCATTTGCTTATCTTCGATCCTGGCCTAGTGGCCATGAAAGCCACAACCACAGTGATAGTTATGGCCAATATACAAGAAACAGCAATGGAAAAGATGACACCAAAAGTAGGCTGTCGTAAATAGCAGTTTATTCGCAGAGGCTTACCAATGAAAACAAGGCACAGAGGAAACAAAGCAATAAGGAGATGAGAAGACAATATGTGAGGTTCCGATTATTAGCTTTGACAACAGGAGTGTTCTTGTACTTGATAAAAATTCCTAGCACCAAAACTGTGATGGAAGCAAACAAGAGAGCTAATATAACTGAAGCCATGTGAAAGAGATGAAGTTTAGGGTCTCGGGCAGGCATCCATCTTGCTTTTTGTTTGGAAACTTGTCTGTTGGACATGGAGAACAATCATCCTGGTCTGGAAGAAAACACCTGTATGAATCCAGTGACCTCCAAAATCCTATAAGTTACTTATATTCATATACATTTCTTTTATCCCAATATAAGTACGTTCAGAAGACATTTTGCAAAGAGGAATTCCATCTGTTCTTGAGAAACGTAATTGTTCTGGCTGCAGAAGAGGTGCTAAATGGCACTTGATAAAAACTCACCTTACCTTACCTAAATGAGCCATATGAGTTGGTATGGGGGTGAATGGGCTCAATGGCTCCAAAAGTCATCTACCTTTTGGACTATTTTCCTATTTGGAAAAAGCTACAGCAGTTCACATCACCATCCTGCTTTCCCCAGGCTACACATACCTTGTTCCCATCATTCTGTGCTTTGCAGATAGTAAGATAAGATGTGAGGTTCCAATTGTTGTTCTTAACAAAAGGAATGTTTATATACTTAATAAAAATTCCTAGCATGCAAATTGTCATAATCACTCATGCCATGCAAGTATGAGCTCCTTGGTACTGGCATACAGCACTTAGCTTGTGGGCGAAAGAGAGGACAGGATGTGGCAAAGATACATGAACCGGCCATAAAAATCAATTCCTGGCATCCATACCTTTGGTATGGAAAAAGAAGAGTCGAAAAAAATGGGAACCATTTCATTAGATCCTGTCCTTCAGGAAGGACCTAAAATCCTGGCTTTGGAATCAGGCATTCGCAGATTGATAGACTAGGTGTTATTTGATCACAACATTTGGATTGAGTTGGATGTCATTTTTAATGTTGTTTTAATGTGATGAATTGTCTTTTATATGTATTTTAGAACTTATTTATTGTGTATGTCGTTTTATGACATTATTTATTGTATAGCATTGAATTTTGCTGTTAGCCGTTCTGAGTCCCTCCGTGGAGGTAGAGAAGAACGGGATATAAAATTCCAAATAAATAAATAAATATATATATAAATAAATAAAAATAGCACTAATCAACATTTGGGGAAAATACAAAAATAGATTATACCTCAAAACTCCATTAGGGATATAATCTCTGGAGGATGGACAGAGAAGAGAATTAGGCTGGAAAAGATGGTCTATTTATAGAGAAATACTGAAGAAAGGAATGTATGAATTAAGAACTCTAGAAGAAATCAAGCAAACTTATAAAAGCGTTTCCTGGTTTCAGTACAGACAATTAAAAGAATATTACACAAAAGATAAAATCATAGGATTTGCAGAGAAAGAGTCCTTTTGGGACAAAATAATGATATCAGAAAAGAAAGTGATTACAAAAATGTATAACAAACTTTTAGAGTGAGCTACAGAAACAGAACAAGTATTTATTTATTTATCGTGTCATCAGCAACCATTGTTTTACAATTCTAACAGAGCAAAACAAACACAGAGATTAAAATGAAAAAGAAAAAAAAGAAAAAAAAACCACACAGATTTTGTAAATTTGGTATTTGGTTAAATGTCCTTTGACCAGTATCTGGCCACTTGGAGTGCCTCTGGGGTTGCCGCAAGAAGGTCCTCCATCGTGCATGTGGCAGGGCTCAGGGTGCATTGCAGCAGGTGGTCAGTGGTTTGTTCTTCTCCGCACTCGCATGCCGAGGATTCCACCCTGTAGCCCCATTTCTTAAGATTGGCTCTGCATCTCGTGGTGCCAGAGCGCAATCTGTTCAGCGCCTTCCAAGGTGCCCAGTCTTCTGAGTGCCCAGGGGGGAGTCTCTCATCTGGTATCACCCACGAATTGAGGTGCTGGGTTTGGGCCTGCCACTTTTGGACTCTCGCTTGCTGGGGTGTTCCAGCGAGTGTCTCTGTAGTTCTAAGAAAGCTATGTCTTGATTTAAGTCGTTGACGTGCTGGCTGATACCCAAACAGGGGATGAGCTGGAGATGTCTCTGCCTTGGTCCTTTCACTATTGGCTGCTACTTCCCGGCGGATGTCAGGTGGTGCAATACCGGCTAAGCAGTGTAATTTCTCCAGTGGTGTGGGTCGCAGACACCCCGTGATAATGCGGCATGTCTCATTAAGAGCCACATCCACTGTTTTAGTGTGATGAGATGTGTTCCACACTGGGCATGCATACTCAGCAGCAGAGTAGCATAGCGCAAGGGCAGATGTCTTCACTGTGTCTGGTTGTGATCCCCAGGTTGTGCCAGTCAGCTTTCGTATGATGTTGTTTCTAGCGCCCACTTTTTGTTTGAAGCAACCGGAAACAGAACAAGTGAAAAGATTGTATGTTTACATGGGCGGCCAATGTAGGCCATACAATAAAACTGGAGGATGGGAAAGTATTTGGAATCACAAACTAAAATATACATCTGCCTGTGATTTGAAAGAGGCAATATATAACTCCCCAAAAACTAGCAAAATGTTATAAAAACTTACAAAATAAATGCAGAAACAATCCAGCAGCCAGACCAACTTGAGGTCTTGCAGTGCAGTCACCTGCCAGATCCCAAGCTAGATAGGCAGTTGGCCATGGAGTCTATGGACGGTTCCAGACAGCCCTTTAGCACACGCTTTCTGGGGTGGGTGTCCAGATGTTCTGCCGGGAATAGCCTGGCAGAACATCTGGGGACCCTCCCCCCAAAAAACCCAAATCCCTTTGAAAAGTAAAGAAAATTTACCTGGCCTCCATTACAGTCTCGGAGCACTTCTCCCGGCGAGTAGAAACGATGTGCCAGGAGAAGGTGTGTGTGTGATTTTCCTCCTCCCCCCTCCCACTCCTGGCACATCATTTCTACATGCCGGGAGAAGTGCTCCATGACTATAATGGAGGCCGGGTAAGTTTTCTTTACTTTTCAAAGGGATTTGAGGGTTTTGGGGAAGGGAGGGAGGGTATTCCCACTGTTTTCCAGACTAATTTAGTCTGGAAAATTGTGGGAATTAACCCACTATCTAATTAATTTGCTACAAATCAGAGTTTTCCTGGTTTGTAGTGAATTAATTCAGGATTGTTCAGGATGTCATCTGGACAGTTCCTTCCTTACTGCAATGCACTCTATGTGGAGCTGCCTTTGAAGATGGCCCGGAAACTGCAACTGGTGCAAAGGTTGCTAAATGGAGCTAATTATAGGGAGCAGATGACACCGCTACTAAAACAGCTCCACTGGTTGCCAATAAGTTTCTGGTCCCAATTCAAAGTCCAGGTTATTACCTACAAAGCCCTAAATAGTTTGGGCCCTGCCTGTCTTCATGACTGCATCTGCTCCATTTACCCGCGCAAGTGTTAAGATCTGCTGGGGAGACTCTAAGATCTGCCGCTGTGAGTCGCCTCTGGGCTGAGAACAGCGGTATAGAAGTAAAGGTATAGAAGTAAAGACTCTACTCAAGGTCCCGCCACCGTCACAAGTGTAGTTGGTGGGGATAAGGGAGAGGGCCTGTTTTGAGTTTAAATTATTGCAATTGGTTTTATTTTGTATTGTACTGTGTGTTTATTTTATGTGTTGTTTTAGGCACATTGTGCCATATGTAAGCCATCTCGAGTCCCTTTGGGTACAAAAATAAAGTTATTATTAGAGGTGGGCACAGCATTTGTTCAATTTGTTTTATTCGGGTATTCATTTAGTACTATCCATTTGGATGGCACAAAACGAAAGAACCATTTTTGGATTAAACAAAAGGTGAAACGAAAGAGAAAACATCATGGTTTCCATTTCTTTGTTTGGTTTTTGGGCCACATGGCTTTCCTCATGCGGCCCAGGGAGTGCTTCCACATGCGTCAGAGGAGGAGGAGGAGGCGGCATTTGGGCGAATTAGAGCCTAAGAAAACAGCAATGTTGCCAAGCTATAGGCCTCCTCTGCAGATCCACAGGAAAGCCTCTCAGAGTCAGTGGTATCTTAAGCCCAGCCTTTAAACTCAGGGGTCTTCTGCATATCCAGAAGAAGACCTCTCAGAATCAGTGGTTTCTTAGGCCCTATCTTTAATGCTCCTCTGCAGATCAAGAGGAAGGGGAGGGAATGTTTTTAAGGAGATTTTAGTGATAGAAAGAAAAATATCCCTAAAAATTGGGGGATGACCCAAATGTTAGTAAACTTGGTGCACTAAGAGGGGTTGATGTGGCCTCCATGTGTGATGATTTTCACCCCTCTAGTCCTAAAACTATGGGGAAGGGGAGCCTGGGAAGGCCGCCCATGTTGGCGAATGGTCCATTTTTTTTGTTCATTTGGACGAAAGAACAAAACAGCTCATTTGGAAAGGCCTGTTTTTGGAAGCAGTGGTCAAAAACAAAAATGGGGCCATACAAATGAAACAAGCCAAAACAGATAGCGATTCTATACAAATGCACAATACTAGTTGTTGTTGTTGTTGTTGTTGTTAAAGTTATTATAATGATATGGAAATTGTTGAAGTGGGATGGTTTTCCTGACTTGCAAGTTAATGCAAAAGAGCTAAATCAAGTATCAAATTATTTTCTATTGAATTCAGGGAACAATATCTCTGATCTATTTCAGTCTATTACCACATCAGAAATACTAATTTGTGTATCATTTCTGGATCCGCTAGTGCAGTGGTCCTCAACTTGTGATTCCCCTGGTGTTTTGGCCTACAACTCCCAGAAACCCCAGCCAGTTTACCAACTGTTAGGATTTTTGGGAGTTGAAGGCCAAAACATCTGGGAATCCACAGGTTGAGAACCACTGTACTAGTACAACTGTGATGGGTTTGCATTTCGAGATAGTGAGGTATAAAGACTTTGTAGGGAGGAGATCTATTTCTTCTTTGCAAATAAGTATATTGTCATCATTGGCTGGGCCCATTTTAACTTATTTCACATACCAGCAATGTTGTAATTTAGGACAATTATATCACATAGATCCAAGTGCTTTGATAAGTGGGTTTGATGGCTTCTGATCGACACTGATGTCTATGCACTATCAATCATGATATTACCGAAGGTTGATCAGTTGTGGTTGCCCAACACAATGGTCTAATTGCAATGTTGTTATCCTTTTCCAGTCTTACTCTTAGTGTACTCACTGGCTTTCATCTAATTGTATTTTCAAGAGTTGTTTCAGACTGCCCAGGCCTGGAGGACGTATGGAGGCTACCATTACCAAGTTTTCTGATTGACCAACTGTTGCTGTGAAATGGCCTTGGATATTTGGTCCTTCAGATGAATCCTAGATTGTGCTCTTTTCTCATTGGTCTTTAATTTATTGATGCAACACTTCAGGTCCCATATTTATCCTGACAAGGTTGGTTTTTCTGTTAGTCTACAGGAAAGGGAGCTAGCTGTTACGCTTATCTTGTACACGATGGTCTGGATGGTCTGTGAAGTTCATATGCATTCATATCTGTTCATCACTGGGCAAGCTACCTGCTGTTGTTTGGCCTGGAAGGCAGGGCCTCGACTCTTTTCTATAAGGAATGTGATAAATATGATGTGTGGATTGAATGAAACTGAATGAAAGGTGTATGACTGAAGATACCATCCTAAGAAGAATTGCATTATGGAAAACTGCAAAAGGAGGTAAAGAATTCATAAACTGTTGAATTGCTGACATGACCAGAGACAATGATTAACTCTTGAGTGGAAAACAACCTATTTACATAGTGAAAGACAATGATTCTTTAATTTAAGGAAGCAAACACAATATACCTTACTTAAGAAGGAAGACTAACATCTGCCAGGAACTGATAGAGTCAGCATATTTTAGATGGAAAAACAACCTGTCAGTTATTCACAACTTTTTGGAACAACAACAGCAGAAAAAAAATCAATATAAGAGACCTTTTTACTATCCAAAAGTGTAGCAGACAGTGGAATCTAGTCACTCACTGTTTCTCCAGGGGAAAGAGAAAGAGGGTGTATTTGGAGAATGGCAGATTTCTAGTCAATGCAGTCTGGCCCACTTTCGGTTTTCTTCTCCAGGAGATAGAAGAGGAGATGATCAGTGGTTGTTTATATGTGTGTGAATGCTGAGTAGAATGTACCATCCTTTGTTTTCATGTCAGGAATGGCTTGAGAAACTGCAAGTCGCTTTTGATGTGAGAGAATTGGCCATCTGCAAGGATGTTGCCTAGGGGACGCCCGAATGTTTGATGTTTTACCATCCTTGTGGGAGGCTTCTCTCATGTCCCTGCATAGGGAGCTGGAGCTGACAGAGGGAGCTCAACCCACTCTCCCCAGATTCAAACCGCTGAACTGTAGGTCAGCAGTCCTGCTGGCACAAGGGTTTAACCCATTGCACCACTGGATCCAGTTTGATACCATTGTAACTAATGTGTCACAATACTTTGGAATCTTGGATGCTATGGTTTAATGGGGCTCTAGAACTCTTTGATAGAGAAGACTAAAGACCTTGTAAAACTATAGTTCCCAGGATCCAAACCGTTAAGCCATGTTAGTTAAAGCAGTGTCAACTTACATTTATTCTACAGTACAGATGCATCCTTAGATTTGCAGAGCAGACATACTTGATGTAAGCTCAGCTGATTGCAGTGGTCTATCTTTCCAAGACATGCATGTTGTTTTGCTCTGTGTGCTATGGAAAGATATGACAAACATGTTTTCCTCTATGTTTGCGCTTCAGCTGGTCTTCCACAGAACACATTACTCCAAAGGATATGGCTTTTATTATATAATTAGAATAATTATCAGTATTCATCTTCTCTTACACTAAACCTCAGATGTATTTTCCAAGGCTAAAATCAATAGCACATTCAGATAGTATATATAAGATATTCCTATGGTATTCAGGCTCAGGGAACTGAATGTGAATAGACAAGCTTGAATTTTCCTTGTCCATAAAACTTCACCAATATCCAAAGGACTGGCTGATGGTAGAAGATAGAAAGTGAATATTATAAATATTTGCCTGTAAATGGCAGAGATATTTCTTCTGATGCTCCTTTTTCTTTGGCTGCAGATGAATCCAGCTGAATGCATTTCACACTCTCTTGCGGGTACAATAACGGATCCCTTTTATTTCCCAGCAAAGTATTATCAGATAGGAGATTTCATAATTGGAGGAATTACTACTCAGTTCATCTGTGTGTTTGAGGAACTCTCTTTCAGTGAACATCCCATAACAAGTAAAGTGGATGAAATTACGTAAGGAAATAATTTTTACTCTATAATTTGTAGACAGATCATATAATGACTACAACAAATAAGCACTTTATTTTCCAAAGCAGTGTGAATATTAATATTTTTGTCTTATTAAAATTTTATAACTGATTTCTGTTAAGTATATTCTAATTTTGGATAATTTTGCTTTGATGATTTGCTTCCTGACTATTCTGAATTCCACATATTCCTCTGTTTCAAACCATTACTTTCATCACTTCTTTGTTATTTTATTTTCAGTTTCAGTGTTTGTCAACCTGTGGGTTCCCAGGTGTTTTGGCCTACAACTCCCAGAAATCCTAGCCAGTTTACCAGCTATTAGGATTTCTGGGAGTGGAAGGCCAAAACATCTGGGGACCCACAAGTTGAGAACCACTGGTTTAAAACATCAATGTGCCCAAAAGCTAGGAAAGACTACAGTAATTTGAGTTATCCCTTCTTGCTTATCTTGCTCTCAATTTTATTAAAGATCTGTAGATTTCCTTTTAAAAAATATAGATTGCCATGGTAACATACATTATATTGAAACACTTCACTCAAAACTATTTCAGGAAAGGTTGAATTGCATGTTAGTTACACACAATGAATGCCTTTCCTTTTTATTAACATGTAAGCCACTCTAAAAATCTTTCAGCTGCAGTATGGCATATACATACTATAAATCAGTGTTTCTCAACCTTGAGGTCAGGACCTCTGGGGGGTTGCGAGCGGGGTGTCAGAGGTGTTGCCGAAGACTATCAGAAAACACAGTATTTTCTGTGTGGGAAGTTTGGCCCAATTCTATAATTGGTGGCGTTCGGAATGCTCTTTGATTGTAGGTGAACAATAAATTCCAGCAACTACAACTCCCAAATGTCAACTTCTATTTTTCTCAAAATCCATCAGTGTTCACATTTGGGTATATTGAGTATTCGTGCATGTTTGGTCCAGATCCATCATTGTTTGAGTCCACAGTTCTCTCTGGATGTAGGTTAACTACAACTCCAAAACTCAAGGTCAATGCCCAGCAAACCCTTCCCATATTTTCTTGGTCATGGGAGTTCTGTGTGCCAAGTTTGTTTCAATATTGGGCGTATTGCGTATTTCTGCCAAATTTGGGCCAGTGAATGAAAATACATCCTGCATATCTGATATTTACATTATGATTCATAACAGTAGCAAAATTACAGTTATGAAGTAGCAATAAAAATAATTTCATGGTTGTGGGTCACCACAACATGAGGAAGTCTGTTAAGAGGTCGCAGCATTAGGAAGGTTGAGAACCACTGCTATAAATGAATGAATGTATATTATAATTTTTGCTTTAGGCAAACACCAAAGAACTACCTGCATGTCCTCTCCTTGGAATTTGCGGTAAAGGAAATCAATGAGAACCCAAACATTCTATCAAATGTAAGCTTGGGTTTCGAGATCTATGACAGTTACACGAGTGCAAGGATAACTCATCAGAATATCCTGAAACTTCTTTCCACTCCAGAAAGAATTGTTCCTAACTACAAATGTGATACAAGAAAGAATTTGATAGCAGTAATTGGAGGACTTGGATCAGAAATCTCTTTTCATATGGCTACTGTTTTGGGCATCTACAAGATTCCACAGGTAACTGAATCTCAATCCATTACACACAGAATACATGAATGAAGGATTAAAACCCCTGTATTTTTATGGCATGTTCAGGCTATCTCAAACTTCATAATGAAATTGAAATGGAAAGCAAAAGCTGATGCAATAGAAAAGGTATGCTCTAATGACCATGGATAATGTTATAGAACTAACTAGAAAGGTGTTTTCAAATATTTTGCTCCATTTTGAAGCCATTATATGTATACAGTAAGAATGAAACCTGTTTGCTCTATATTTTGTTGTTTATTTGTTCAGTCATTCTGACTCTTCATGACCTCGTGGACCAGCCCATGACAGAGATCCCTGTCAGCCTTTGCTACCCCCAGCTCCTTCAAGGTCAAGCCAAGTGTGTTGATCTTTAGAACATTGGATTTGTCATTAACCTCCAGCACGGTCAGCCACTAGCCTTCCTTTCAGCTTTGAGCTAGCTGTGTCATCACATCTGGGGCTAGTTGAACCTATCCTCTGTTCCTCCCTAGTAACATTTTGACCATCTTCTGACCTGGGATTCCCATCTTACCGACATATCTCTGATTGTACCAATCTATTTAGTTTTCATGGCAAGTATACTGGGGTGGGTTACCATTACCTTCTCCAGGGATCGTATTCAGTCTGACTTCTCTGCCATGACTTTCCCATCTTGGGTGTCCCTTCATGGTTTTGCTCGTGGCATCATTAAGGTGCTCAAGCTTCAGCACCATGACAAGGCAGCAATCCTTTGCTCTATATATCCATGAACAAATTTAGAAATTTAAGTTGAATAAAATCAACCCAAAAGACTGGAACAACTTTCAATGGGTCAATGTAAGTATTGTAACTTAATTATTATAAAAAGGAACAGTCCCATCCTGTGAGTAGAGTGCTGACACATGAGAGCTTAGTCCACCCTGGGAGAACCTAAAAGAAGCATCAAAATGCTTTACTCTTTCTGTCATGGTATCACTTCTTGTCTTTCTGAATCCCTGGGCAGGGAATAGCAGTAGTGGCCAAGGCAGCTTCCCCTCTTGTAGTGGCATTGGTGCTTTCCTCTCTCCATGGAATGACACTCGATTTAATCATGGGTTGTATCAAAATCCATACTTTTGGCCCCCAAATCAGCCCTCAGTTTATACATCAGACCAATTTATACATGAGAGAACATATGGTACATCTCAAGCATGTATTTGAGATTTGAGGTAAATTGTTAAGTACATCACAAAATAAGACATTTATCATGGAAAAAATGAAATACATCTATTTTTTTTTGTAGATTGCCTACAGTGTAATAGCTACAGCAAAAAGAGTTCAAATGCAGCTCCCTGCTTTTTACTGGATGGTCCCCAATGAAATACATCAGTATACAGGAATTGTCAAGCTGCTTTTGCATTTCCAGTGGACATGGGTGGGGATTGTTGTATCGGACAATGATGATGGAGAAATATTTGTGCAGACCTTGACCTCAATGTTTTCACAGTATGGAATCTGTACTGCTTTCAGTGAAAAAACACCAGGTCTATCTCAAGTTATGGAGACAGTAGGATCATTGAGCAGAATCCAAGCCAAAGCTGCTTTCTTAACCAATCCACAAATTAATGTAATCATCGTTAATGCAGAGCCTCAGACAACAACATGGTTGAAATGGTTTATTTATTTGCACTCAGTGTTGGAAGGTACTGCGTATACTACTTTTGGTAAAGTGTGGATTATGACAGCCCAGTGGGATTTCTCAACCGAAACATTACAAAAGGTGTTCGATATACAAGTTTTCTCTGGTACATTATCATTTGCAATTCAAACCCACCAAGTGATAGGATTTCCGAGATTCCTTCAATGCTACATCCTGGTTCACAAAAAGATGATCATTTTTTAAGTATCTTCTGGGAACATGTCTTCAGTTGCTCATTAACCAATTTTAATGAATTCAGTGTTAACTGCACTGGGCAGGAAAAACTGGAGAGGCTTCCTGGAGTTCTTTTTGAAATGAGCATGACAGGTAAAAGCTACAGTATCTATAATGCAGTCTATACTATAGCACATGCTCTACATAAGATATTGAAGCATAAACCTACAGCAGTGATGAAAGTTTACAGGCGACGTTCTCTAAATCTTCAACCTTGGCAGGTAATGATACATAAACAATATCCCCAACAATGGGCTAATTTAATTGTTGAGACTACAAATTTGATGAAGCATACAAAATGTATTCTAGAAATATTTCCTTATTTCCTTTTCTCTTTGCTACCAGTCTAGCTGAAGGCAGTATCCCATTGAAATCAGATAAAATAATGCTTGATAGTCTTCCATGATGCCAAAGCCAGTGTCTACTGTCTCCTGTGGTTTAGCCTTAGGACTGTTTTAAAAGAGAGGAGCGTGGAAAGAAAATTGAATGGCAGAAGGAGATTTGGGCAGTTTAATAATGTGTAAATCCAGGTCGGTCTGGAGCAGAAATGTTCTTGGCTGACCCCAGAACTGGCTACGGGTACCTTGCAGAATCCTCGATGGTAGCAGTTTGGCATTTGGACAGTTCAGCTAGTCCAAGTCTGCATCGGCTAACTGGGCCATGACCTCATCTTCTGTTTCCAGTTAGCCACAGAACTCCATGTGAGCTCCTGGCAATTGTGGGCATCCTATTCAGACATCAGTAGAGGCCCATGTTCACCCAGTAAGAAAGAAAGGGTCGATATCCCCAACTTCTCTCTGGTTCCATGGGCATTTCTAAATAAGGTGCTCACAACATCCAGAAGCTCGGGTGGAGTTTTGTGGCCAGCTGGGAGTGGTGACACTTGCAACATTGGCTTTTCCCTGGCTGGTGAACAATATCTCATGTGGACAAAGAACCTTTCTTAAGAGTCCACGCTATTCCGAAACAACGGGATACTCTATAGTAGCAAGGAAATTTGAAAGCATCTCCCAACTTTGCCTGAAGTGGAGCAAAGTAAGGATAAAATGCAATATGAACCACACGTGCAGGAACATCATAATGATAGTGAGGAATCAACCCATATCTGGAACATTCCAGGGCTGATTCAGCAACAAAAGGTCTTAGAAGATCTGAGTACTTTATGGGCACCAATGACAGATTTTGTGATTTGTTTCAACTCCAGCTTATAAAGTGACATCAAATTCTTGCTAAATTGGCTTGTTACTTCATAGGTGGATCTACACTGTAGACTTAATGCAATTTGACATTGACTTAAGTCTACAGTGTAGATCCATCCATGAAGTTATGAGACTTAATGCAGTTTGACATTGACTAAGCATACAAGAAGCTCGACCTGTCATTGAACATCAAGAAAACCAAAGTGCTCTTCCAGCAATCACCAGGCAATCCCTCTCCAGTGCCAGAAATACAGCTTACTGGTTTAACATTAGAAAATGTTGACCATTTCCATTTCCTTGGCAACCACCTCTCCACAAAAGTCAACATTGACACTGAAATACAACACCGCATGAGCTCTGCGAGTGCAGCATTTTTCTGAATGAAGCACAGAGTGTTTGAGGGCTGGGATATCCGTAGGGATACCAAGGTGCTTGTTTATAAAGCTATTGTTCTCCCAACCCTGCTATACGCTTGTGAGACATAGACTGTCTACAGACCTCGCATGCAACTCCTAGAACGATTCCACCAGCGTTGCCTCTGAAAAATCCTGCAAATCTCTTGGGAAGACAAGCGGAAAAATGTCAGCGTACTGGAAGAAGCAAAGACCACCATTGAAGCGATGGTCCTCCACCATCAATTCCGCTGGATCGGCCATATTGTCTGGATGCCTGACCACCATCTCCCAAAGCAGTTGTTCTACTCTGAACTCAAGAATGAAAAATGGACAGGACAGGAAATGGACAGGACAGGATGGACAGGAAAAGAGATTTAAAGATGGCTCAAAGCCAACCTTAAAAACTCTGGCATAGACACTGAGAACTGGGAAGCCCTGGTCCTTGAGCGCTCCAGCTGGAGGTAATCTGTGAACAGCAGTGCTGTAGAATTTGAATAGGCACGAATAGAGGGTGAAAGAGAGAAATGTGCCAAGAGGAAGGCATGTCAAGCCAACCCCGATTGGGACCGCCTTCCACCTGGAAACCAATGCCCTCACTGCAGGAGAACATGCAGATTAAGAATAAGTCTCGACAGTCATCTACGAACCCACCACCAGTACACCAATCTTGGAAGACAATCCTACTCGGACAATGAGGGGTCGCCTTAGTAAAGTGACATTGACTGCTGAATGCTCTGGAATCCTGGGATTTCTAAGTCACTGAGGCATCAGCACCCTTCGGCAGAGAAGGCTAAAGCCCTTGTTAAACTTCAGTTCCCATGATTCCATAGCATTGAGCCCTCACAGTTTAAATGGTGTCAAATTCCATTGATTTTATGGTGTAATTATATCCCATGCAAACTTTTGCTTTGTCATCGATAAATACTGATATCTGTCTCCACATATCTTGTAAAATATGTCTTTGATTTCTTACAACTTAGCTTCACTCTTTCCTGAAGGGCATCGCATTTAACAACAGTGCTGGTGACTTCATTTCCTTTGATAAGAATGGTGAATTGGCAGCTGGATTTGATATTATCAACTGGGTTACTTTCCCAAATCAATCTTTCTCCAGTGTGAAAGTAGGAAGGATTTTAACAAGCCAAGAACTGATCCTTAACCAGGAGGCCATCTCATGGCACATGAGTTTTAATCAGGTTGGATTCTTCTTTATTTAGAGCAAACCTAAATGAAAATGAGCCACTTCATTGTGTCCTTTATTGTAATTTCAGTCTAAACAAAACATTGTGGTTTGTTAAAATGGAATGGCACACCTGATATTCTGACACCATCTCTGGAGTATTGTACTGTGCAAAAACAAACTTGAACAAAATATTTTTCTCCAAATTTATTGTAGTTTAGTGGAAAATGTGGACAAAATGTGACTTCTGTTTTAAGACCTAATGTTAGAGAAGTAAAATGTGTTCATCAAAAATCTAGTGTTATTGAGAGTTTTGAAATTTTAACTGGTACAACAGAGACCTGTCTAAAGCTAGATTTATGTAGGCACAATATAAATGTGTGCAAAGTAACAGTGTCCCATGTTGAAAAAGCCAGCAAACAAACAAACAAATAAACAAACAAGCAGATTATAAAATTACACAGCAGGAACATTTGTTGTTTTATTTGGTTCTTTTTTGAAACCACACCTCTGATAATATATTTGAAGTTCTACTCACTCTTTAGAAAAATTCTACTTGTGTGCCAAAGTGCTGGACTCACAAAATTAGCGCTATCTTGATAGCTTATATTTAATTAAAACCCTCAGTTCATCTCAGCCATAATGTGAAGGAATCTGTCTGTCAACTGAGTCCCATCTACACTGCCATTATAATGCAGATTGAACCCCATTACATAGTCATTTTAGATGACCCTCTTCCCCTTTCTGGATCTCTGTGGCTTCTGCTACAGTGATGAAAAAATGACACAGGTAAGTGTCATCCCTTTTCTCCATACTGCACAGCATAGGTAGCACAGGTGGTATCATGAGTCCATGTGAACAGTGGGGTCGGTTAGAAGTACAGGGCTACTCTGGAGCTTCAGGGAAGTTCCAAAGCATTTTCCTGAATGTGGAGTAAAGCTGTATTAAGTGACTTTATCCCACACTGAGGGCATGAAGGCTCCTTATGCCATGTAGACACCACACAGCAAGTTCTCGTCCGCTTCAGGATATATGGTCCATGTAGATAGTCCCTCTATCTCTTATAACCTCTACCAAACATTGATGATTGGATCAGTTCCATGGTGGGAGAAGGTGTGGAATTTTCAGACAGTGATGACTAACTTCTTGTTACACTATATCCCTACTTGTTTATAAGTTAGAAGGTGTTACACTATACTTTTATGGACAGGTGCAGCCTACCGCACTCTGTAATGAGAACTGCTACCCAGGTAGAAGAAGAAAAACGAAAAACGGGAGACCATTTTGTTGCTTTGATTGTGTTCCATGTGCAAATGGAAAAATCTCAGACCAGAAAGGTAGGCATCATTAATGTGGATTGTTTAAATGTAACATTTCACACAGACTTTCTTTTGTCAGCAGTTCCTTGTATGGAGATTATATCAATCTAGTCATGCTCCAAATCCTTCATATATTTTATATACTTACAATGATGAAAAAATGTGTATATGATTGTATGTGCTTCCAAATCTTCTGGGTTTTTTTGGGGGGTTTTTTGCCATCCCATTAATTTCACAGGGTATTCTTAAGCAAGGAATAATCTGAGGGGATTTTGCCAGTTCCTGGTTTAATATGACCAACAGACCAAACATTGATCAGTTGACAGCTAAATCACCTATTTAATAATGAACTATTGATTCAGGAGTATTATTCTAACTGCCAATAGGATTCAAACCCGTATCTCAGTTTGCCTGGAATAATTGCAGGAGGATATCACTACATGTTTTAATTAGCTCCAATCTAGTTGTACGGATGGATTAAAAATAGAGTTGAAATCTTGAAAAAAATTGAATGTACTCAGGGCCTTCAAGTTGTTTATTACCTTATGGTGATCCTATCAATCTCTCAGGGAGTTTTTTCAGTTCCTTCCTCTGAAATGTAGCCTATAGCATCTGGTGTATGTCAGTAGTATCATATCCAAGTACTGATCAGGACTGACCCTGTTTAGCTTTCTAGGCTGCTTCTACACAGCTATTTAAACTAGGGACATCATCACATTGATGAGGTCCCTCATGCCAATCTGCCAGCCTCCACGGTGAATTGGCTGGACAATGGAGTGATCCCAGTGCTCCACACCCCACCCGACCACCAGTGATTCTTCCCCATCACACCAAGAGGTTCCTGTGTTGACAGTGCATTGTCCTACTCTGCTACTGTCTGAGTTGAGCAATGGAGCCCTGACAGAAGTGAGGCTAATTCATATAGTGGGTGGGGTGGGACTCCGTTGCTCAACTGGGGCAGAAGTGTTCTAAGATGATAAATTTTTCTCATGTGATGAGGTTCCATATCAGGATGTGGATTAAATAGACTTGGTTTCCTGCAAAACATCTACACAGGCAGCCCAGGAACTGGCTGGAATTGAGAGAGTGGGCACAAAGATCTACTAATTGTGAATCAGTCCTACCCAATTAATATTTTTTTCCTACTCACCTGGCAAGATGTGATAATAAGAAACTGTCTGTCTGATGAAGATCAGAACTAGACCAAAACATTTTTTTTTGCACAGGAAACAGCATTTTCCTTGCTGAAGTATTATGCAAAGACAAATAGTTTTTGCATTGAACATGCTTTTTCTTGCACAGTGGGTATTATTTACTGTGCATGAAAATAATGTGGATTTATTTTCACATTATTGAGCAGCCCTCTTTCTCCTTCTACTACTAGTTGTAGCTTGATCAGCACACTGTACTACAACATTTTCACACAGTGGGAAGATAACTGATAAATAATCATTGCTTCCATCAAGAAGGAAATTGAAAAAACTTACACCTCTAGCCTCTCTTAATTTCCCGATAAATAATACATTTTGCAAGTTCTGTCCAAGCTTTGGGGCTTCTGACATTTAAAATTTTAGAGTTGTTTTCAATTTGTGCAATGTTGTCCAGTTGGACAACTAATTTCCAAAGTGCTGTGTCATCTTGGCAAAGATATGTCATCTTCCACATTCGGAAATACAGTTGGCTCTCCACAGTTTTAGGCTTGACATTTGTGGATTAACTATTCACAGATTGAATTCAAATATTATCTCTAGGAAACTTTTGGTCCTAACGTACCAGCAGTCATACTGGAGAAATCAGAAATTCCCTATCTAGGAACCACTAGGACAGTGATTCTCAACTGTCCCCAGGTGTTTTGGCCTTCAACTCCCAGAAATCCTAACAGCTGTTAAACCGGCTGAGATTTCTAGAAGCTGTAGACCGAAACACCTGGGAATCTACAGGTTGAGAACCACTGATCTAGAACATACAATGCAACTCTATGGTTAGCTTCCAGAAGAAGCTGACCCAGGAGTCTTGCAGGAGGACTCAGAAATTCCTTGAGAAATTTTCATTTTTCACTCTCATGAGGGTCCTGTGTTGGGGATCCCAGTGAATGTGGAGGCTGACTGTAGATCAAACAAAGACTGTGACTAGTTTAGTAATCTTCATGTACGCATGTTTGTCTGGACACATGACATCCCAAATATGTGCCCTTGTGACAAATGTTTGTGTCTTGATAACACTGACCAACACACAATTTGGTGCTTCAAATGTTAATTCTGTTTCTGGGTATATTTGACTTGCTGCTCCCAAAAATGACATCAGTTTCCCCCTGTCAGGTGTAGTTTTTGAGATACAGAATATATGCCATATACCAGTCTTCATCTGCTTGCCCATATAATATCATGGCAACAGCATCTAAGAAACTAGAGCAGATGATGTCTATCTAAAGTTATTTTCTGAATCAACATCTCAAATAACCCCATGAACTGGCCTAAAACCAAGACACCAAGAATTTTTATTTGTTTTGGTTCGGCTGTGTAGTAGAGTAGGCTGTACTCTCATCCGTGGTGGGAAACTTGAATCAATAGATTGAAATACTCAATTAGGAAAACGTTCGACCTCCACAAGGTTTTTCCCAATCTGCAACTTTTCTTGTTGTCTGGTTGTCTTAGGGAGTAGGGGGCTTTGTTTTTGAAAAAAAAATGTTTTTGCAGAAAACAAAAAAAGTCTCCAAATCTGAACAATTATCAAAATGTACCAAAGCTATTGTAATTTCACCCAGTGGCTAGAAAACCTTTTAGAGTTATTTGTGCTTGGATGTGAGATGAAGTTAATGAAGATTTACATCATTTGAGTAAAAAATAATTTAAGAAAAAACATATGTTAGCAGTCAAGCATGAAACTTCAGAGTGTTAATCACTGTGGAACTTTAAAAAGTAATGATAAGCATAGACATATTTTGTTTGCTTTATATTTTCAGATATGGATGACTGCATCTCATGCCCAGAAGGTCAGTATCCAAATAAGAAGCAAGATCAATGCAATCTGAAGACCTTAAACTTCCTCTCTTTCTCGGAACCTTTGGGGATCATTTCAACATTTTTCTCTCTGTTTTTCTCTCTGATCACAGCTATTGTGTTAGTAATATTCATCAAAAACAAGAACACTCCCATTGTCAAAGCCAACAACATGGAGCTCTCTTACACTTTGCTTGTCTCTTTATTTTTCTGCTTCCTCTGCTCCTTGCTATTTATTGGTGTGCCTCACACAGTGACCTGCTATTTACAATTGACTTTTGTTGTAATTTTCACGGTAGCTGTTTCATGCGTATTGGCAAAGACCATTACAGTGGTTGTGGCTTTCATGGCCACTAAGCCAGGATCCAGAATGAAGAACTGGGTAGGAAAAAGGCTGGCAAATTCTATTCTTTTTGGTTGCTCCTTTATTCAAGTCATCATTTGCACATTATGGTTCCTCATATTTCCTCCATTCCCAGGTGTTGACATGCATTCTCTGGCTGAAGAAATCATATTAGAATGTAATGGGAGCTCAGTTATCATGTTTTATTGTAGTCTGGGCTATCTTGGATTTCTGGCTCTTGCCAGCTTCATTATGGCTTTCTTTGCCAGGAAGCTGCCAGCTAGTTTCAATGAAGCCAAGCTCATAACTTTTGCCATGCTGGTGTTTTGCAGTGTTATGTTGTGCTTTCTACCAGCTTACATAAGCATCAAGGGAAAATGCTTTGTGATTTTGGAGATCTTTTCCATACTGACCTCTAGTGTGGGGTTACTGGTGTTCATCTTTTCCCCCAAATGCTATATAATTATTATGAGACCTGAGCTGAATTGTAAGGGCCAACTAGTAAGAAAAATGTGTAAAACTCCTAGGCTGAAATCCTGTGCACATTTATCTGGCAGTGAATTACATGGGCGAGACTTTTGCAACGTTCTACCTGGAATGTGTACACCCTGAAGAATTTCAGAAAAGTTATTCTGTGCAAAATTACATGTTTTCCCCCAAAAAATGCATTTAATATTAAAGTCATTGTATCCAAAACACATAATGGGCTTTTTTGCAGTGCTGAATATTTGTGAATTTTGTGTACATTAAAAATATACACACCACTCATGTGCATTTTTCAGGATATTTATATCAAGATGAATAACGAGCCTTGGAAATATAGAGAATTTAAATCGAAATAAAGTTCGTATCACTGTTATGCTTGAAAGTTAAATATTCTTCTAGGAAAATATGAACCCAGTAAGTTTATTTTCCACTCCTATTTGGAACCAACTACTAGGAGCATTTTTATGTCTACCATTTATTGTAAGTGTTGGAATCTGTACATGTCCCTCACTAAGTAGATATAAACATTAAATCAATTGGAAAGGAAAGTCCCTTCTCCTACCTTCTTGTCAGTTACTAAAATCTAACTATGAGTTTTTAAAATTCTATCTATATTCAGCCTCTGAGAGATCAAATCCAAATAAAAGCTAAGGACTTCATCACATTCAATTAAATAAGCTTTTCTACCCACTTAAGAAACCGCTGCCAAAGGTGCCTTTTACACGATGCAAGCTTCAAATATGGAGTAGAGGTATCTTGCCATGTGTTTTTCCCATGATTTCGAAATCAATTGGCAATCAAATTACCCTCTGACCACTTGTAAAGATAATGATGGCATCATCATAGAGGGAGGAGCCAGGGTGGGCAGAATCATTTCCTTTCTGCCACCATTTCCATTTTGTGACTGTGGAGGTATAGCAAATAAGATAGTCAAAAGATTCAGGAGAAAATAGCAAGTATGCAAATCCTGCGCATCTTCTAGTGTCTCTGTAACCTTAGCAAACTCCTCTTCCAATATTCTCAATTGTTTCTCTGAAACTCCTGCTGTGCTGTCAGGCTTTTGTTTTGCCTATCAAAAGGCTAGCAGAGAGAGATATAGAAGAAAGATAAAGCTTCATTTCCTCCTCCCTCCTGTTCTGGATTCTGAAACATAAAAATAACCCCTTGTGAGGTTTGGGCTGTAAATTAAACTTCCAAGATGAGAGAGAAGATTTTTAAAAAGAAAATGGGGGGGAGAGAGAGAGAGTGGGGGGAAATAAGTATTTGCCACGTGATGGCAAAGCATGAAGTAAGAAAGGTTGAATTTGTTGTGGTTCAGCACCAACTTGATGGGAATGATGGGAATGGGAGTGAGGAGCGTGCAGATGAGATTGAGAATAGTGCAGATGTGGGCTCTCAGCTTTCTTCCCATGAATTTAGAGGCAGGCAATTTAGAGACAGGTCTGTGTCTTCAATGTCTTCACAAGATCGGAATGTGGGTGATAAGACAGTTCCTGGGAAGCAAGGTCAGAAGGTCGGTGGGATGCAAGGCCGCGCAGGACAGGTGGTGCGAAGGAGTGCGCGGCTGGCAGAGAAGTGTTGACTTCATCTGTGGGAAAACTGCTCATTAAGGCTTGATTGATGTTTGCTGTTTTGCTGTGAAACGTATAAGTAATTTGCCTGGACAGGGATCCTGTGTTAGTTCAACGTTGCAATATGGCTTGCAGTAACCCAGCTCGGGGCTAGAGATTTAGCAACGGCCTGCTTCGTGTAACCTTAAGCTGCTTCCTGGTTTGGGGCTTCTTGTTTTGTTTCATGTCTTCTGCTTAAACCTCCAAGGAAATATTGGACTTTTTACTTTGTAACCACTGAATCTTTTACTGCTTTTACTTTGATTGTTTCAATAAACTTTTTACTTCTCAAGATTGGCTGGTTTTGTCAGAGAAAGCAAGGTGAATCTATTCTGAGGCACAACAGAATTACTCTCTCCACTGGTGGCTTCTACTCACCATAAAAACTTCATTTTTAATGGCAAAATAAAATAAGAATTGACCCAACTCTGTCTGTTCTGAATTTATTTTCTTTTCAACTATACAGAGGAACATTTAAACATTTCTCCAAGATACAAAATTTTCTTGTACCCAAAATACTGTACAAAGATCTTTGTGCTAAGTTCCCAATGACTAAAACAGAAAAAAACTCCTAAGATATCCAGACATCCATTCTTTTTAACATTCTTTTCATATTTTTATATTTATATTTTTCAGGATGTTATAAATGTCAGTAAAATCATGCTTCAGCTGTAGCAGCAGGCATGTAGCCAGGTGGGGGGGGGGGCTCGGGGGGCTTCAGCCCCCCCCCCCCGAAATTTTCATGGTGGTTCGCGAAAAGGCCTTAATTGTGCATTATTTAAACTGTTATGTTTATTCATATCATGATCTGATCACCATACTCAATATATCCCATATGCATGGGGGTATTGGGGTAATGATACAAAAGGTTTGCTAGGCTAGACCCTCTTTCACTCAGACTCAGCCCCCCCCCCCGAAACTCACCCCCCCGAAACCCCCCCTGAAAAAAATTCAGCCCCCCCCCCCCGAAACAAAATCCTGGCTACGGGCCTGTGTAGCAGGAAGTTTGTCAGCAGTGAGTAAAAACCTATAAAATAATTTGTAGACTCAAGCTGTGTCCTAATTTTTCCTCTTTATTAGTTGTTCTTTTATGTTCAGTTCTGGCTTAAACACAATAATATAGCATTTGGGGAAGAAAATAAAACCCAGCAGCCCAGCACTGGAGGCTAAAATGGAAAAGATTTCCACAGCTTCCATGTATTTTCCTTTGGTGCTCAAGTATGTTGGTACAAAGGATAACCAAACACTACAAAACACCAGCATGCTGAAAGTGATGAACTTGGCGTCATTGAAACTATCAGGAAGCTTTCTGGCAAGGAAAGCAACAGAGAAGCTCACAAAAGCCAGAAAACCCAAATAGCCCAAGGAAAAATAAAACATAGCCATAGAACCTTCATTACATTCTAGGATGATTTCTGTAGCCATTGTGCTTGTGTCCATGGCTGGGAAAGGGGGAGCAGTAGTCAACCAAACAATACAAATCCCTGCTTGAATAAGGGAGCACAGAAGCACAATGCAGCAGGACACTCTTTTCCCCACCCATTTCCTCATGTTGCTTCCTGGCCTGGTGGCCATGAAAGCTAAGATGACTGTGATGGTTTTTGCCAGCACACAAGATACAGCCACTGAGAAGATGATGCTGAAAGCCACTTGGCGAAGGAGACATGTTATCTTCTCAGGCTTACCGATGAATAGTAAAGGACAAAGGAAGCAGAGTAGAAGAGAAGCAAGGAGAGTGTAGGTCAGACTCTGGTTATTGGCTTTCACAATGGGAGTATTCTGGTAATTTATAAATGTTCCTAGAACCAATGCAGTTGTTAAAGAAAACAGAAGTGCAAAAAAGGCTAAAGCTATGCCCAAAGGCTCCTCGTAAGTTAGGAACGTTACTACTTTAGGGATACATTGGTTATGTTTTTCATTTGGGTACTGCTCTTCTGGACATGCAGTACAAGAAATTGTATCTGTGAAAAGAAGAGATCTAGTTTTATTTCTGTTTTTTGTTAAACTCTTGTTCTTCATTCTAATTCTTGTCTTCAGTTTTACAATGAATTTTCAGGTAACCATGAATAATGGCATTTTAAAATGTCCTTGCATATTATGTCTGACATACACATAACTAGATCTGATTTTTGCTTACTGGACTAAAATTAAGCAACGGCTCTCCTAAAGGACAATATACATTGGATTCATGATATCTATCGAGTTATTATTATTTATTATTTACAGTATTTCTATACCGCTTTTCTCACCCCTAGGGGGACTTAAAACGGTTTACACATAATTGGCAAAACTTCAATGCCATACATTGGACACTCCATAACAACCGCAATAATAAAACCACAATTAAACATACATCATAATTAGACAGTACATAAGCAATCATTAAAACAATAAATAATAAAAACAGTCTCGCCAGTCGTATTGTCATTCTAGTCCATGTCCTTTACTCTCTCCAAACATCTACTGTCCGAAGGCCTGGTCCCAAAGCCATGATTTTAATTTCTTTCTAAAAGCCATGAGGGAGGGAGCAGATATTACCTCATTTGGGAGTGTGTTCCATAGGCGAGGGGCCACCGCCGAGAAGGCCCTGTCTCTCATCCCCGCCAGATGCATTTGCACAATTGACGGGAGCGAGAGCAGGGTCTCCCTGGATGATTAGATTACGAGATGGGACGTAGGGGTGGATGCATTCGGAATTACTGGGGATAATCTATAAGTGCTCAAGTTCCATTCTGTAAAATGATGTGATAAGATAGTATTCCTTATATAAAATAACATAATCAAGTTCTTCTTTTTATTTTTAAAAATATTTTGAATCTGTGGATAGTTGAATCCATGACTGCAGACTGTGGATGCAGAGGACCGGCCGTATATTGAAAAGTTATAGTTTAAGTTAAGTATTCATGTATAAGAATTATCATAGGAATGTTTTCAGGTGAATGTGCAGTAACTAGGGGGAAACAGGCAAGTTTAGCTTTATTTATTTATTTATTTATTTATTTATTTATTTACAGCTTTTATATTCCGCCCTTCTCACCCCGCAGGGGACTCAGGGCGGATCACAGTGTACACATATATGGCAAACATTCAATGCCATTTTTTGACATACAAACATATACAGACATACACAGAGGCTATTTAACTTTTTCTGGCCGCCAGGGGAGCTGTCGCTTTCATCGTCCATCTGCGACGCTGATGAAGCACTTCCGCATTCCCCACATGCTTCCCCGCTGGAATGCTTTGCTGGAGTCTTCTTTATGGCCTCATAAATCAGTTAATTTAGCCTCCCCACACTTTTAAGGTGGTACCTAATTTTTCTCCTTGACAGATGCAACTGTCTTTCGGGTTGCAAAGGTCGACAACAGGCTACACACAATTGGTTGGAAACCCGCTCCAACCTGGGCTGGCTTCGAACTCATGACCTTTTGGTCAGAGTGATCTTAATGCAGCTGACACTCAGCCAGCTGCGCCACAATCCCGGTGCAATTAATTTTATCTGAATTAAGGCTGAATGGTGTGAAAGCCACCCACTGCATGGCTATCAGCCTCCCTTGAGTAGACTCAAATCAAGGAAAAGTTTCAGGAGAACCACCACTACATTTAATGTTCCCCCAGCAAAAGCAAGAGTATCCCTATGGGCATCTAAACCAGGAAATCCCAATTGAATGGTCCCCCACTAGGGTCTGCCTCCAGGGGCAAACCAAGAATGATCAACCTGGAAGTCCCCGAACAGACTCAGAAGTGGATGGGCATATCAAAAGACAAACTGGCAAAATGGCACTACCGAAAAGAATCCTCCACCTTATGTGGAGCAAAACAGACAACTCTGCATTTGTACGTTTGTCCACTATGCCCTACCTCATGTACAAAGGAAGGTTTGTTGGAGGCTACAGACAAAGCAGTTGCTGTTGCCAGTTTTTGGTCAAAAGATATTTAGCCACTTGTGCTCCTTCTATTTTTATCAATTTTGTGCTAATTTATGCCATGCTTTTGGTATGAAATGAATAAAAAGATCTGAATTCACAAGGTACATTCTCTAATGTGCAGTAGGCTTAATTACTTATTGCACTACCTATTCATAGGCATTCTACCTGTCTCCTGAGATATTTTCCCATTTAGACATGGAACACAACCATAGCAGCAAAATGGCTCCCCTTCTTTCTTTTCCTTCTGATAACCAGGGTGGCATCGGTTGTTACAAAGGGAAAGGGGAGTCACCTATCAAAGGGATATAAAGCAAAAAATTGCAGATAGAAACATCACTTAGATAAGATCATTTACAGCAAGAGGCACCACAGGTTTTAAAATATCAGAGGTCTGTAAATTCCTACATTTTTAAAGCAACAAGCAATTTTTTCACCTTGTGCTGAAAAGACCCAAGGTAGATGCCGACATCAGTCTATGTCTATTTCAAAGTGACAGCTCTATCCACGAAAAACTCTACAAAAATAATTTGCAACACATAATTTTCTGGGAGGCTAGACAATATTCTTAAATATAGCCAATATATGTCAGAAGGTGTAGTATATGTATGTGCAATTGACACTTGGAATGGCCTCGGATCACGATTTTGGATTACATGATTTTAATGTTTATATTAATATGTTTTAATTCTATGCCTTAAAGTCTGAACTTTGCTTATGTTTTATGGATTAATGTGGTTTTAATTGTTTAATTCACAGTTATATGTTATTGTTTGATTTTATGTTTTGGTTTTTCATATGTATGTTGGCATTAAATTTTGCCATGACATTGCTGGAAACTGCTTTGAGTCCCTCCGGGGGTGTGAAAAATGGCATAGAAATACAGTTAGTAAGTATTTTACAAATGTGCTTTCATTAATATGTACTTGTGCAAAATTGTATTATGGCAGACTCTACCAACATCTCACCTGGTTATAGATTCTGGGCCACATGACTTCCTTGGCAATACTGAACACATCTCCTGATGGATCCCAAGGATTCATCCTTCCAACTTTCACTCTGACAAAGGATTTATTAGGGAAAGTAATCAAATTTGTAATGTCAAACCCCATTGTTATTTCCCCTTTCTCATTTAAAAACACTGTTTCTCCTGCACTGTTGTTAAATGAGAGATTCCTCAAAATAGAATGGAGCTAAGTGGGAAAGGAAACAACAAGAAAGCAATTATGATTGTACTTTTAAGATAGATTTTAAAACAGCTGTGCTTTGTCAATTTTCCTTAAAATATGTTTCAGTTATTGGGAAAATACAAATCAAATGAAAACTGCTTTGGAGTAATGTCAAAAACTCCATGAAAGAGTGCTTCTTGAATCATATATCACAGAATCATTGAGTTGGAAGAGACCTCATGGGTCATCCAGTCCAATCCCCTGCCTTGTTCTTATGCAATAGGTGAAAACTCTCTAAGATATGGTGATTCTATGGTAGGATGTCTGAATATATATAATTTATCCTTTCAACAATGAGAGACTGTGTAAATATTGGATTTCTGTAAGTTTTTTCAGACTGTATGGCCATGTTCAAGCAGTGTTAATGTTCTTCATACCCACATTTCCAAAGCAGAAAATTTGGATGCCATGGAATTATATTCAAATTTCTGTTTGCTCTCCTCGTATCTGAGTGAAATTTCCCTGACTGTTGTGTTGAAGACCTATGAGCAGCTTGTGCTCCATTTGGCCATATCCCAACTGTTCGATGTGCTCTTATATTTTTTTAATTAAGCAAAAGATTTTATAGGTTTTTACCTTCCATGGTTGCATGTTCTCATGTTCCAGTTTCCCTGTGGACATAATTATTCTGGATGTGTACATGGATGAGTACATGGTATGAACAGCATTAGCCAAAGCATACACGGCATTGTAGATGCTATAGCTGTGGCTTGTTATACTCATTTCAAAGAATGGTCCAGGAAGGCTC
This sequence comes from Anolis sagrei, assembly GCF_037176765.1. Lineage (NCBI taxonomy): Eukaryota > Metazoa > Chordata > Lepidosauria > Squamata > Anolidae > Anolis > Anolis sagrei. Next base: position 24,337,828 of record NC_090026.1, on the reverse strand, counting down.
TCCAACCTCTCTTCTCCAGTACAGGTCTCCCCATTAAAATCAAGATTTGTCATTGAACAGCTAAATGCCTGCTCCCAGAATTCTTGAATGAAACCATCATCCTTGGCTAAATGGGGCTTTATATTATGAAGAAAATCTTGGAATCCCGGTACTTCCTGTGAGTGTGCTGTGAAGGCTAGAGTCCCATGGAAGATATCTATATCCCAATCTCTGTGCATGGAGACTGCTATCAAATCTAGCTGGGAAGTCATAATCCATACTTTATAAAATGTTTTGTCATGATCAGATTCTCCTCCATGTAGCAGCAATTTGAAAATTAGCATTGTTTCAGTATCTCCACAGACAACAATAGCACGAGCATTACTTTCCATAACATCTACAAAGGTTTTGTTCCATGTCGGTCCTCCGTGTAATAACTCATCAAAGTAGAGCAATCTGGACATTTTCTTGGTGAAGGCAGGACAGATACCAGAATCAAGAAACATTGGTATTATGTTCTTCAGAAAAGATTCTCCGCTATCATTATCTATAGTCATGAGACCCACCCATATCCACCTGAAATGTAGAAGCAGCTGAACAATTCCCATGTACTGATGGACATCAGATGGAACTATCTTGTATAGATAAGAGAGGTAGGACTCACCACTCAGTACAGGTGCACGATCAGCATAGCCAAACTAATAATGAAGAAAAAAGACATCTAATTTTCAAATGAATGGGAAATTTAGAGGTGTGTTCATTTGAATTTTAGAATAATAATAATAATAATAATAATCATCATCATCATCATCATCTTTATACCCTGCCACCATCTTCCCAGAGGGGACTCAGAGTGGCTTACATGAGGCCAAGCCCGGTGATACATTACAGCAAAATAAATACAGAATAGCAAAAACAACATCACAATAAAATAAGTAAAACCTACAGGTTAAAAAAACCAGTGCAAAATAACAAAGTGAAAAATCAAACATAGTGGATGGGCCAAATGCATGACATAAAATGATAAAACTCTGGATGAGATAACAATGAAAAAGGTATATTTGTAAGGGAGCAGCGTGTAGGGAATTATAGAACATTTATTTTATTTTTTTGTCAGCATCTTGTTTTAGATTAATTAGATGTATCAGGTTGGACAGTCTGATCCTTTTTAATATGTTCTTTAAAAAGTGAAGGTGCTACTGGAAGGGTCTACAGAAACAGAAATGTATAAAGAGAGAAATACAATTTTGAAAGACCTTCAAGCTTGACACCAATGCAATATTTTGTATGAATTGCTGCAGTAAGTCTTCTTAGCAACAACATATTTGAATTTGAACCAGGAAAATAAGATTGACTGTAAATAGAAGGTCAACTGCTGTCCTCAACTTTTTGCCTTGTTTTTTTTACTCGTGTTCTAGTTTGAAAAGGTCATATGACTGGTCAAATAAATAAATAAATAAATATCATATTTGAATTGTTTTTCTGAAATTGATCGCTCTTTGGTATTGAAGGTGAAAGATTTTGAGAAACTATAATCTCATGATCCCATAGCATTCAGCCATGGTGGTCAAAGTTGTGCCAAAATGATTTAATTCTACAGTATAGATGCACCGTTAGAGTACCAGGTGTTCTCCTAAGCTTTCATTCTATGTTGAAGATTAATTGACACAATTAGCAGGAGACCAGAGAAGCATCAGTGTTTATAGAACTTCAATATGTTCCATCTGAACACTCATTACTGAGTAAAACCCAGAGAGAAGGGCAAGAAAAGGAAGGAAGGAAGGAAGGAAGGAAGGAAGGAAGGAATTGTTACAACACAGATCTGAGAATTCCGTGTTCCAGTAGCTCATCCTACCTGTGGTAGTTTGTAGATGTCCAAAATATCAGACAAATAGCGAGATGTTTCAGAGCCCAATCCTCCAACAACAGCTATGAGGTTGTCCTTGATTCCACATTTGTAGTTAGGGACAAATATATATTGTGTGAAGAAAAATTCCATTGCAATATGATATATTCTGTTTGGACTGAAGTAACTCTCAGAGATGTGCAATCCCAAAGACACATTGGGCAAGATCTGGGGGTTTTCATTAATTTCATTCATAGCAAATGCCATGGCAAGGACTTGTTGATAATTCTTTGTAACTATCCTAGGACAAAAGTTAGAAAACATGTCACAGATCGTTTGTTTCTTCAGAACTCTCTAAAACCATCTATACCAATACATATAATTAAGGCAAACTTAGAGAAACACCAAGAACTAGAAATAAATACAAGACGATAGTTCCTGTGCATTGTTTTGATTTTTATCATGTATTATCTTATGTCATGTTCTGCATTCAAAACTTTGGTGATATTGGAGTAAACATTATGTCAGTTTATACAGTATTTACTTAGTATTCAAAAGGCTTTTTCCCCCACAAAGAAACAGAATAGACATACTGAAAGCAAATGATTTGAAAAATGAATGTACTATAAAATTATGGGTTCCCATTGGGTTGAGAGCCAGTATGATGCAGTGGTTTAACCATAATTAGGATTTTGGAAACCACAGTCTGATTCCTCACTCAGCCATGGAAGCCCACTTGGTGACCTTCTGTCAGTTTTATAATTTGAGTCCCAGAAAACTCTATGATGGGTTCACCTCGGAGTTGTAATAAATTAGAAATGCATGGAAGGCACAAAGCAACAATATCATTACCTGTTTGGTTAGATTTAAGAGGAGACAAGACAAATTCAAGCTATTATGTCACCAGTATCCGAATGGACATGCCTACAATTTGAATATGCTGCAAAAAAAAAAAAAATGGATGATAGGATAGTGTTCATGTCCTACCTACAGATTTCTCATTAGTGTCATCTTGGTCACTCTGGGAAGGGAATGATGGACTACATAAGTCATTATTCTGATTCAACATATTATTATTATTATTATTATTATTATTATTAGTAGTAGTAGTAGTAGTAGTAGTACTATTAGCAGCAGCAGCATGTTTAGCTATGAATCATGCTTATTTATTTATTTACTTACTTACTTACTTACTTCATTTATATCTCACCCTTCTCACCCTGAGAGGGACTCAGAATAGCCTTACAAAATAGGCGATTCCATGCCATAAACAAATATACAATAAAATAAACTGCTACATTAAAACCAAAAGCATTAAGCAACACAATTTAAATCCCATTATTAAAATCACATCATCTAAAATCATGACCCAAGGCCATTCCATTTGTCATATCACTATTCCTTATTCTGGGTTGTTGTAGATTTTTTGGGCTAGATGGCCATGTTCTAGAAGCATTCTCTCCTGATGTTTTGCCTGCATCTTTGGCAGGCACCCTCAGAGGTTGTGAGGTCACAGCCTCTGAGGATGTTTGCCATAGATGCAGGCAAAACGTCAGGAGAGAATGCTTCTAGTACATGGTCATATAGCCCAAAAAACTTACAACATCCCAGTGATTTCAGTCACAAAAGCCTTTGACAATACATTACTTATTCTCTTGTTGCACTAAAAACTTGCTGTCCAAAAGCTTGGTCCCGTAACCATGTTTTTACTTTCTTCCTGAAGGACAGGAGGGAAGGGGCTATTCTGATTTCGCTGGGGAGGGTATTCCATAGCCAAGGGTTCACCACTGAGAAGACCCTGTCTCTCATCCCCACAAGTCACATCAGTGATGGAAGACCGAGAGCAGGACCTACCCAGAAGATCTTAATCTCTGGGGTAGATCATAGAGGGAGATATGTTTAGACAGGTAAGCTGGGCCAGAACTATTTAGGGCTTTATAGGCTAAAGCCAGCACTTTGAATTGTGCTCAGTAGCAGATTGGCATGTTCATGATTAAAGGAAAAGAAGTGAATGTAGACAGAAGGAATGCAAAGGCAGATTTGTAAAAGATAGTGCTAACAGTAGTAATTTGAGACTTATATCTTCAAATAATAATTGTTTTGGAAGAAACAGCTGTAATTATATCAGAAGTGGGGACATATTTGTATGGTAATTTAATATGTTCAAAATATTAAAAATACAAAAATTGGTAATAGCCAAAGTAAAACTGAAAGAACAGAGATGTGTAAGAAAAAAAACAGTGCAAGTTAAATGAACAGTTGCAAATAAAGGAATCAAATTGAACTCAATGTAGTAGCAAAACATTTAAAATACATTTTAGATTTCTGTTTCAAAAGATGAATACTGATCCATGAGCAAAATTAAGTAAAGCCAGATTTACTTCCAAGCAGTAATGTGAAATATTAGAATGCCAATGTCTTGAAATGGCTATACTGTAATAAAAAGTTGCTTACATGGGGAAATTGCCATGGTGAGAGGGATAGTGAGAGAAGGAATATTGATCCAGAAATACAGCCATCTGTGAGGCAGTCCCACCAATCATAAGGTCCCCTGTCTTGTAATATTTATGAAGAGTATGAATTGCGTTGAGAATGCGGCATCTAGCATTATGCCTGTGAAGTTCGGAGTGAGGGATCTGCATCAAGAAGAGGAAGGTTCCCAACAGCATCATCTTGTTTATGATGCACTTCTGCCCATGATGCACAGGTCCAATGCTCTTCTTACACCTGTTGGACTATAACTGTTCTAATTAAAACAACTTATCTGAAAAGACAGCAGATTTACTGGTGCTCTTAAGTGAAATTTACCATGAAATGGAGTCCTGGAGCAGTTCATTGTTGGATTCAGTTCTCCATGTCAAACAGGAACTTTTAAACATGTTGATCACTATTTAGTATTTGTTATGCTGTTTCAGTGTCGCTGCTCACAAACCACAAGGGGCATTGGTTTAATGGATAATTCCAGGGAGCGTCATCCTCGAAATCTATAGAGGACTTTCTCTGTGAGAATTGCAGGGCATAATATATTTGTGAATAGCAAGATGCATAATAATAATGGTTATGTCAGGGCAGTCTTTTAAAAAAATGTTGCAGAAGAAGATAGTTATTTGTGCAGTACCATTTTGAGGTCACCCAATTGAGCTCTGGCTCCTCCACCTAGCCAATTTTTGCCATGAAAAATATGAGCTTTTCAATTGTCTGCAAGGTAAAGGTTTTCCCCTGACATTAAGTCCAGTTGTGTCAGACTCTGGGGATTGGTGCTCATCTCCATTTGTCTGCCAACCCCCGAAGTAAGACACAAGAGAATAAAGGACACGACACCAATATTTTGGATTAAAATTGGGCAACTTTTATTTTAACGTTACCTATTTAACTTCCTTAACTAACTTAAGAGTGCCAAGAATTGGCGAAACCTAACCCAGGTAGTCGCACTACCCGATAATATAATTTCCGGGCGAAGCACCTGGGCTTTCTGGTATTAAGAACCAGATACCATGAAGGGAAAATGAATGCGGAGTCTGTTTTCCAGCTATTGTCTCCCGACTCCTTTCATTTGAGGCCATTTAACTACACTTCACCCTTTAACTAGGTGAATGCTCAACTTAATGGCCTGTCACCCCTTAAAGGGGTGCCCTAGGTGCACACCGATTAGCAGGAATTTTCTAACTACTTATGCTGGCCTATTTAGTAGCAACCACACCTCTCTATCTAGCCCCTAAACAGTATAGGGTAGGCAAACCCCCCCCCCTAAAATCAGTGAGGGGGAAAAAATTCCTACCCGGTTCCAAAGACAACCGTAATTATACTGTTAATGGGCGGGAGTGGTGGGCCAGTCTCCAGGCGCGGAATGCGCCTGCAGGGGTACCGCCTGCAAGCAGGCCACGCCCCCTGCTTCTGGAGGGTTCCATGTGAACCCCTCCCTCCCTCGTGGGAGGCAGACAAACTGTCTTCTCCTCTCCCCACTGCATGGGGAGGGGAAAACTATTGTCTGCCAACCCCCGAAGTAAGACACAAGAGAATAAAGGACACGACACCAATATTTTGGATTAAAATTGGGCAACTTTTATTTTAACGTTACCTATTTAACTTCCTTAACTAACTTAAGAGTGCCAAGAATTGGCGAAACCTAACCCAGGTAGTCGCACTACCCGATAATATAATTTCCGGGCGAAGCACCTGGGCTTTCTGGTATTAAGAACCAGATACCATGAAGGGAAAATGAATGCGGAGTCTGTTTTCCAGCTATTGTCTCCCGACTCCTTTCATTTGAGGCCATTTAACTACACTTCACCCTTTAACTAGGTGAATGCTCAACTTAATGGCCTGTCACCCCTTAAAGGGGTGCCCTAGGTGCACACCGATTAGCAGGAATTTTCTAACTACTTATGCCACGGATTGGGGTCAAATGTCTATTTCGACCCCATCCCCCACCAATTCCTCTAACACTCTAGTAATACCTTCCCTTAAATTGAACAAAAACTGTTGGTTGCCCAATTCCGAAAGATGCACCCCATCACCGTGATATAACGTTTCGTCATCACGTGTGATGCCTGGGTGCTCAATGTAATGACCCCTCTGATGGATCATGAAAACTCGCATGGCCCGGTTCACTCGCTTCCTGGCTTTTTCGAGCCTACGCACGTCGCCTCCTCCTAGCCACCTGCGGCGTGGTATAATGGCAGACCAGACGATGTGTACCCTAGGCCATGTTCTCCAAATTCTTCTAATGTCAGCCCGCGCCTGCATAAAGAGGGCTTTGCCTGTTAAAAGGCCCAAATCGTTACCACCTAAGTGGATAACTACAACATCAGGAGGGGGCCCGCTCCTGGCATTAAACAACAAGGGGCGCAGACCGTCCCAACGAAGGCCTCTTATGCCTTTCCACTCCACTGTTGCAGTAGCCGCGAGGCCCAAGTGCTGGCCATAGGCAGTCTTGTGGGCCTCTCTCCTCGCCCAGAAAACAAAACTGTGTCCGCAGACCAGGACCTTCCATCTATGAGCCAGCCCTACGGGACCTGCAACGATAACGACACATCATGAGGAAACATCCCGTATGTAACCTCTAAATGCCCCCGACTTCCATCTGCCCAAGGCTTTTATTTCCTCACTCTTGTATCCCATGGCCGCTGCTGCGGAGGCTGCTCCAATCCTGAATGAATGAGTCCCAAACTTAAGGTGACCTAGCCCCAGGAGCTTAAGGGCCTTCGCTGTGATAGCCCAAAACTGAAATTTTGTCAACGGCTTTCCGTCCTGGTGACAGAACAAGTAACCTGCGCCGATGCCCCTAAGTGCCGTGAATTGAGCCATAGCAATAATGGGGCACAGCTCCTCCTCACCGCATTTAAACAGCCTGAGCACATGCCCCTTTGAGCCTTGGTCCGTCTTGGACGACCTAATTCTGATTTCCATCCACTCTTGAAACACTCTGACGTCCGAAACTAAAAGCGCGCGGTGTGAGGTATCGTTCTTGGATAATGCAACCAATTCACTCACCCGAAGAGCTGCGAAAAATGCAGTCAACGCCGCCGCATGAAAAAGCAACTGTTCGTAATGTGTTGTGCATAAGCTGGGCCATAATTGCTTAAGACCCCTCAGAATTGCTGGCGTAAAGGGCTGCCGGTCATCCTTAAGATGTCCGCGCTGCCTAGCCCACCCTGTTATTATTTTTTGAAGGCGAAAATCATCGGTGGTGTCGCGAACGCCCTGTGCCTTGAACCAGTATGCGAGCGCCGACAATTTTGACCTAATAGATTGGGCTGCAAGGCCCCTTCTCTTGTGGTAAACGCAAAACTGGATCAAGTGCTCATAAGGCACTGGCATTATTTCTGGTAACCCATAGTACTTTCTAAAATCTAAGAACTCATGAACTGCCCTGGCGTAAGATTTTTGGGAACTAGGGGCTAGCGCCCATCTCATACCCAATGTCGCCTCGTCACTCCAACCTTCCAGAGATGGTCTGGCATGCGTTCCGGATAGGCGTCCGCGGCGGGTGCCAGCTGTCTGAAGCGCTCCATCTGCATACGAGACAGAGCGTCAGCCAAGGCGTTGTTAAGACCCGCCACGTGGAATGCACGAAACAAAACATTAAATCTGAGACAGTGCAGCACGAATAGGCGGATAGCGCCCATAACCCGGCGTGACTTGGATGTGAGCGAGTTGATAACCTGCACTGTGGCCATGTTGTCACACCAGAAGTGGACCGTGGAGTTGGCAAATTTGTCAACCCAGAGGTAAACTGCCACCAAGATGGGAAAAAACTCCAGAAAAGTCAAATCCGATGTGATGCCTTGATTATGCCACTCCACAGGCCACTTCTCTGCGCACCAGTGTCCCTCAAAATAAACTCCAAAACCTATAGAACCTGCAGCGTCTGAGGCCACTTGCAAAGCGTTTTGCACCAGTAACTCTTGGCGCCAAAAAGAAACTCCATTAAATTGGCGCAGAAACTGCAGCCAAACACCCAAATCCGCCTTTATTTCTAAAGTCAATCTAATGTGGTGGTGGCGCAAAGCCACTCCGGAGATGGCATCACACAGCCTACGAAGAAACGCTCGCCCCGGCGCCACCACCTTGCATGCAAAATTTAGGTGGCCAATTATTTGTTGGAATTCCCTGAGGGTGGCCTTGCGCCGTGACAAAAATTGCTCAATTTTTTCGATCAAGCCCCTAACCTTTTCAGCTGGCAACCTAGAAAACTGATTCACGGTGTCCAATTCTATCCCTAAAAATGTCAGCGCTGTAAGGGGACCCTCCGTCTTTTCTTCTGCTAGAGGCACTCCCAAGGAGTGCGCCAACTGCTGAAAGGCACACAGAAGGGTAAAGCAGTCTCCTGAATTGCCCTCCCCTACGAACAGAAAGTCGTCCAAATAATGTACGACCCCACTGAGGCCCGACTTTGTTTTCACAGCCCATTCGAGAAAAGTACTAAACATTTCGAATGTGGCGCAAGACACGGCGCACCCCATGGGCAGCGCTCGGTCGCAATAGTATAGGCCCTGAAACTGAAACCCTAACAACTCAAAATCGGCCGGGTGTACCGGGAGTAGCCTAAAAGCCGATTTAATATCGCACTTGGCTAACTCCGCTCCTAATCCGAAACGCCTCACCAATCGCACTGCTGCATCAAATGATGTGTAGCTAACAGAGCATTGCTCATCGGGAATGGCGTCGTTCACCGATCTCCCCTTGGGGTAGGACAAATGGTGAATGAGGCGGAATTCTCCGATGGCTTTTTTGGGGACGATTCCCAGTGGTGAAACCCTAAAATGAGGCGTGGGGGGTGCCAAAAATGGACCCAGAACCCTGCCTTCGTTAACCTCCTTATTAATTTTTTCCTTCACCACATTTTCAAAACCCAGCACCGACTTCAAGTTGGGAGCTAAACGAGGTGAACGTGGGCCTAGGGCCGGGATTCTAAATCCCTCCATAAAGCCGCGCAGCAAATAAATTGCTGCCGTTCTATCCGGATATCTCTTTAACCACCAACTGAGTGGGCCAACCTTAATTGGACTGGGGCCCTTTTGGAACAGCAAGTTGGGCTGCGCTTTTTCGGGCAAACTGAGACTCTCTTGGCCCAGATTTCGCGGGTTTTCCCTTGAAACAGCTTCTAGCTGAGTGGTTACCCTGACAAATGGTGCAGGCATGTTGGAACTTGCAATTTTTTCGGGCGCAGGCTCCCTGGGCCGCATACTCCCAGCACATATTTCTTTGTTTTTGGGCCTGCAGTGCTGGGCCCCCCAGCCGAAAGGGCTGAATCGCTTTGACATTTTGGATGGTGTGGCCACTATCGGCCTTTTCGCCAGCCACGGACCTGGTCGAATTCATCACCTCCATCCAAAGCTGACTGTCAATAAGATCCCAACGCTTGTTGGGCTTCGTGGCAGCCTCAGCCCGGAAGCGGCTATCGTACACTAGCCAAGCCTGACCTGTGTAATTGACATAGGCCCCATATATTATGTTTTGATACTTGAACAGGGACTTAGCCCTGTACGGATGAGCTTCCACCAGCAGTGAAGCGTAAATGGTGTAACAGGCTATCCAATTTTTCCAGTTCTGTTCCACCCTTCTTTTCTTTAACTTTTCCTTACGTTCCTCATCTAGATCCTCTTTCTCCTTTTTCTCCAGCTCTCTAAAATATAAGGAGAAAATATCCACGTATTCGTTTCTCAGGATCTTATCTATTGTTTTCTGCGACAAATGAGAGCCCAAAGAAGCCGAGGCGGCCGTAGAGATTACTGGCAATACCCATTTGTCAGTTCCCCAGTATTGATTAGCGTCACCCGTTCTCGCCATTTCTAGTGATATTGGCTGTACACTAGCTTCCTGGAGGCCGGCCTTTACGGCTTGGGCCCCTGCCACTGTCGTCGCCAAATCTGTCTGGATATGTAATGTAGTTTGTGTCTGGTCTTGAGCCCATGGCCAAACCAGTGAGGTGTTATTACCTGATGACGTCGATGGACCCTCCATGGCCGCGGCTTGCAATGAGGGTTGACTGGACGTCGCCGGCTGTGTCACCTCGGCAGGCATCCGACTATTTGTCACCACCTGATCCATCGCCCCGGGAGCCGCTATAGGCGTTGACGCTGCAGGCTGCTGAACTGGCTCAGTCTCCTGAGGTCGAGGCATCTCTTGGGCTGGGCCGCGCGAGGCCGTGGCCGGACTGGCCACGGATGGATGACCCAAACTCGCTTGCGGCTGCGACGCTGGGGCCATGGAAGCCTGGTCCTCCGGGTCGGGTTCAGGCATGTCGGCACGCTCCCGTTCCTGACTTACCGCTCCTCTGGTGGTTTCTAAAATGGACATACGGGAAAGAAGATTTTTAAAAACCAACTTCCTGCTAGCCCGCCTTGTCGGGCGCGGCCCCGCCTCCCGTACTGGCAACCCTCTATCTCTTTCGAATCTATCCATTCTCGCGATCAACGCATCCAACTCAGCAGCTGAAATGCCATCATCATCCGATGATGAAACCTGGGGAGAGAGGGTGCGCTTAGCCTGGGTCTTCTTGGCGGGGCCTTTCCCCTTAGGGCCGCCCACGTTCTTCTTTGGCGCCATCCTGCAATAAAAATCAACAATGCCTTATCAGATAACTAAGAGCAGGTCCAGAAAAGGAGCGATTGACACAGGTTGGCTGCGCCAGCCCATTGATCTACTCACATTTGCATGCATTATTCACCATATATGTCTTATATAACCGTATTACCGAAATCAACTATCTCCGATCTGTTATATATATATATATATATATATATATATATATATTATTCATTATTAATTTATTATTAATAATTAAAAAAAATTATATATATATATATATAACTGCTAGGTTGGCAGGAGCTGGGGGAACCGCTGAAGCTCAAACCGCCTCATGGACCGACCATGTACATTTTTTTTGGTGACCATTCCCGGCCGCTAAAGGCAACCCAAATTACTGTGTCCCAGTGGGCTCCCCCATTGTATCATTGTTCAATAATAATAATCTTCCTCATTATTTATTTATTTATTTATTTATTTTAATATAATATAATAGAAATTAAATCGCCATCAAATATTACGTTATATATTTGACCTCACGCTCTGGCAATAAAAATGACCCCAGCCCGCATACATCACGATATAGTGACGTCTCATTGGTTATTAAATGGAAAGCCACCGGATAACTCAAGCTAATACAATTTGGGTCTGTTCAAAATGGCGCCGGGTGCCCAGAATCTAAGATGGCCGCCATGATGCATTCTAGGCCTACCTCCACGTGGCTCACGTGTCTGTCCGGCCTAGCCACGCAAATTAGCCTTTTATCTAAAGCGCTGTGCGCAGCGTGTACCCCCGGCGAGGCGGCTCCCGCCTGACCGGACCCCCTGTCTTCTGGCTGCTACGTGGCCTAACTGCGCGGCCCGGTCGCTGGCGCCACGTGCGCCTTGCCTTGCCGCTGAGGCCCAGGCCGCGGGAGGTTAGCAGCTTGTCTCATCCAGCCTCCATCGCCTATTACCCCATAAAATAGTGGCCAGCAACCATCACCTCGTCCGCCCGCGTCCAAAAAACGCTCCCGGCCTCAACTCCACCGCCGCCGGACCGGCGCTTGCAGCCCGCCGGCGGCGGCCCGGGACGCCCGGGAGGCGGAGGGGGAAGGGGTGGGGGAAGCGCAATCCCTGTGTGCCAGGCAGAGAAAAGGAAAGGACCACGAGGTCGCAAGGGCCGGTCGCGACGCAGCTAAACCGCCCGCAAAAAAGGTGGGGAAGGCGCGCGGATGCCTGGCTGCCTTATTTAGAGACTACCTCGCGAAATCTGCGCTCGCACACCGACCAACGGCCTCAAGAGGTGGGTTGGGTGGGGGGGGGGATGCTGATAAACCCCCCCCCCCAAGTTCCTCCATACCGACCTGATATGGTATCCACGCGTCGCCTGGCGTCGTCTCTTCCTTCTATTCCGCTTTTCTCGCCTCTCTTCTTCCTTCCCCGTGTCTGTCTCACTCTCTTCCTTCTTCTCAGATCTTCTTGAACCGCTTTTCCTTCTTCTCAGCTTCTCTTCGTTTCTCTTCTCACTTCTCCTTCTTCGTCTCCTCCGCGCCGCTCCGCACGTCCTCCTCTTCCAGTCTCCAGGCGCGGAATGCGCCTGCAGGGGTTCCGCCTGCAAGCAGGCCACGCCCCCTGCTTCTGGAGGGTTCCATGTGAACCCCTCCCTCCCTTGTGGGAGGCAGACAAACTGTCTTCTCCTCTCCCCACTGCATGGGGAGGGGAAAACTATTCTAAGCCGAAGAGCTGGCGTTGTCCATAGACACCTCCAAGGTCATGTGGCTGGCATGACTGCATGGTGCCGTTACCTTCCTGCTGGAGTGGTACCTATTGATCTACTCACAATTGCATGTTTTCAAATTGCAAGGTTGGCAGAAGTTAGGGCTAACAGCGGGAGCTCACTCTGCTCCCCAGATTTGAACCCATGGCCTTTCGGTCAGGAAGTTCAACAGCTCAGCGGTTTAACCCACTGCACCACTTACACACCCAAAAAGAAGAACTACATACCTTCTACCATCATTGTGTTTTTGAGGGTGGAGAAGATAACTGCATCTTCTCTTACTATTATGTGAATGACACCTGGAAACACCCTTGTGACCAGTCAGTTGACATATCTACAGTGATGCTTTATACAGGGGCCAGTCTGGAGTGTTGAATTCTGGATGATCAGCTATTGGATGGTTTTGACTACCAGTACCCAACTACATGGTCAAGGAGTTATGACCATCCTGTGGCACCAAACACTAACCTTACCACCCTTTTGCCATACTCTTCATAGTGACGGTCAGCAAATGCAACATGGCTAGCATTCATTGCTTGTCTTCTGGAGTGATGTGTTAGCAGCTGGAATGATGTAGAAAATGGAAGGGGGAGAGGAAGAATCAGGACCCCCGTTCCTCCTCCCTTCTCCAATCACCCTTGTGCCCTGGCCAGCAGAACTGCAAGAGACAAGTGATGGATATCAATCATGTCATGCCCACTGGACACTACTATGATGAGATTGTGAGAGGACAATGAGTGCCACCCATGTCCCCCTGCCACCCAAGCTCAGGGAATGTGGGATTGCCATGTAAAGAGTTGTGGCCAGTCCGTTTCTATTCTGCTTTGGTCAGACCTCACTTGGAATACTGTCTCCACTTCTGGGCATGACAGTTCGATAAGGATATTGTCAAGCTGGATTGTGTCCAGAGAAGAATGACCAAAAGAGTCAAAGGTCTGAAAGCCATGCCCTAATAGGAATGGCTTGGTGATCTGAATATGTTTAGTTTGGAAAAAAAGATTGAGAGGGAAAATATTATTCATATTTAAATGTTTTAAAGGATGTCATATTGTTTTCTGCTACTTCAGAGACTAAGTTATATAACAATTAATTTAAACTATTGGAAAAGAGATTCCTCTTAAATATTAATAAGAACTTTCTGATGGTAAGAACTGTTCAGAAGTGGATTATGTTGCTTCAGCCTGCAGAGGGGTTTCCTTTTTTTAGGTTTTAAATAGAGTCTGGATGCCCATCTGCCTGGAATACTTTGACTGTGTCTTCCTAAAAGGCAGGCAACTTGACTAGATAGCCCTTACAGTCTCTTCCAACTCTATGATTCTATGCTTCTATAGCTTCCAGACTTTTCCATATTTTTATTAAGAGTAAGTATCTGTTCTCTACTATCAGGGGAGCATGTTTACCACTATAGTCACCCTCCAATAGCAAAAGACAAACTACACTGAGATTATGACTTTATTGAAATGTATCAAAGGTCACCCATTTATTGAAAGAACGCATTGAAATCATATTCTTTATTTAATCAGACTAGGTTTTTTATATCAAAAGTGACTTGAGGAAACTGCAAGTCGCTTCTGGTGTGTGAGAATTGACCAACTACAAGGATGTTGCCCAGGGGGCACCCAGATGTTTTACCATCCTGTGGGAGGCTTTGTGATGGAATGAAAATCACATGTAGTTCATGTCTTTACCAATCCACACACTGTCTTGCTTGAGAAAAGATATGCCACGTAGAAGATCAGTGAAAAATAAGGTGTTTACTCTTTGTTATGCAGAGTAACATGTGAACAATTGCACTGACTCACACAATGTCCTTTGAGAGAGATTCAAATGGTCCTTGGGTGTTCATGTGAAGGGTCTCCTTCCAGCAGCCAAGAAGCAAAAATACAAAACTGTCTTGGCAAGCTTTCTGCACAGAAAACTTAAACATGTAACGGTTGCCAAAACTCCCAGGCTCAGCTAGCCTCTGGGTATGCTCCAACCAATCAGCTTAGTGCTTAGCATTTTTCAGTTAACACACACACTAACTGATTTTTACATGCTCCAACAGGCTTCTCCCATGTCCCCGCAAGGTAAGCTGGAGCTGACAGAAGGGGGCTCACCCTGCTCCCTGGATTCGAACCGCAGACCTTTCAGTCAGCAGTCCTACCAGCAGTCCTGTGTAATGGGTTTAACCCATTGTGTCACAGGGGGCTCCTAGCAGACTACTTAGGATTGAGCGACAGCAACACAGTTCCTCTTAGTGACACTAGGCCTACCAAAATTATTATAAAGTAGTATTTATAGATGCTTTTGAACTGTGGTGTTGGAAGAAAGTTATGAGAGTGCCTTGGACTGCGAGAAGATCCAACCAGTCCATCCTCCAGGAAATAAAGCCCGACTGCTCATTGGAGGGAAGGATACTAGAGACGAAGTTGAAGTACTTTGGCCACATCATGAGGAGACAGCAAAGCCTAGAGAAGACAGTTATGCTGGGGAAAGTGGAAGGCAAAAGGAAGAGGGGCCGACCAAGGGCAAGATGGATGGATGGCATCCTTGAAGTGACTGGACTAACCTTGAAGGAGCTGGGTGTGGTGATGGCTGACAGGAAGCTCTGGCATGGGCTGGTCCATGAGGTCACAAAGAGTTGGAGACGACTGAAGGAATGAACAGCAGCAGTATTTATTTATCTAAAAAACAAAATAAAACACCCCAACAAGCTTTTTAGAGATGTATAAACTACCAAAACAAATAACTACATCCTGTCCACTACAACTAAGTGTTCATTCAAAAGAATAAAAAGAGATTTCACTAAGGGAGGTGTACTTTTCTTTTGACGAGCTGTTCTTTCTTATTCAGCTCAGGCCTCAGGACAATAATGTAGCATTTGGGGAAGAAGATGAAACTCAGCAAACCACCACTGGAAGTTAAGATAGAAAAGATCTCCACAGCTACCACATATTTCCCCTTCGTGCTGAGATAGACTGGAGTAAAAGATAAGCACACACAGCAAAAGAGGAGCATACTGAAAGTGATGAATTTAGCTTCATTGAAATTGTTGGGTAACTTCCTGACTAGAAAGGCTATAGTAAAACTGGCAATGGCCAGGAAGACCATGTAACTCAAAACACAGTAAAACATGGTAACAGAGCCTTCGTTGCATTCCAATACAATTTTTTCATCTACTGAGTGCATGTCCAGATCAGGGAATGGGGGATCAGTTGCCAGCCACATAACACACAAGCCTGTTTGAATTAAGGAACAGGACAAAATAATGGCATTGGCCAGTTTTTTACCTATCCACTTCATTAATCTGGATCCTGGTTTGGTTGCCATAAATGCTAAGAGCACTATGAGATTTTTTGCCAATACACAAGAAATCGCAACTGAGAAGACAATGCCAAAAGCAGCTTGTCGGAGGAGGCAGGTCATCTTCTTAGGCTGGCCAATGAATAGCAATGCAGAAAGGAAACACAGAAAAAGGCAGAAGAGAAGGTTGTAGGTGAGCTTCTCGTTGTTGGCTTTGACAATGGGAGTGCTACGGTGTTTCATAAATATCCCAAACACCAGAATTGTCATCAACAGAAAAGAAAGAGTCAAAGAGGTTAAACCAATCCCCAATGGTTCCTCAAAGGATAAGAAGGTCACTACTTTGGGAATGCAAGCATTCCTGTATTTGTTTGGATAGTGATCCTCATGGCATTGAAAGCAGTCGGTCATATCTGAAAAAGAAAAGATGCACTATTACTTAATGAAACTTATTACATGGTCAATTCATTTCAATGTAAAACTCAATAGCTATGGTTTTTTCAGTTTCTGAATCTACATCAGCATCTGGTGAGATTGATAACCACGCAGTAGAGATGCCCACAAGGAGCCCCCAGTGGCGCAGTGGGTTAAAGTCTAGTCGTGTTCAACTCTGGGGTGTGGTGCTCATCTCCATTTCTAAGCCGAAGAGTCAGCATTGTCCACAGATGCCTCCAAGGTCATGTAGCCGGCATAACTGCATGGAGTGCCATTACCTTCCCACTGAAGCAGTACCTCTTGATCTACTCACATTTGCATGTTTTCGAACTGCTAGGTTGGCAGAAGCTGGAGCTAACAGCAGGAGCTCACCCCATTCCTTGGATTCGAACCACTGACTATTCTGTCAGCAAGCTCAGTAGTTCAGTGGTTTTAACCTGACTTGCCACCAAGGGCTTACAAATAATTGAGTATGTTGCCTAAAAACTGCTCGTACAATAACAACACCAACAACTCCTCATTCCGTGTCTTCTTCAGAAACTTTTCAGGAGGAAGATTTGAATCTTGTTAAGATTTGAATGCTGTTAAGATATACAACTATCCTTGTAAATCATTTCATTTATTTCTCCATTTTTTTCTTTTTCTTAAAAGCTTGCGCCATCTACTGAATTGTGGGAAACCCAATCAACTCACTGCTCTGGGGATATTGTATCAGCAATCAGTCAATCAAATGTATTTTTCTCTTAGTTTGAAGGAATCTTTTCAGACCTCTTCAGTGTGTCTCCCCACTTTTTTTGGTCAATCAATCTAAATAACATGGGGTCATAAGACATATGTCTCCCACCCCATACTAATTCCATATCATTTTTGTGCATGTTGAAAGGAACCACTACCATCTACGAAGCCCTATCAGGACTCATCTGTTTATTTCCTTCTGTTGTAACAACTGTCTCTTTCAACAATCAGGGACATCTAATCACCTCTCAACAAAAGATTGCTCCAGGCACTTCCAGGCTGTCAAATGCTAATCAAGGTGGTCAGTTGAAACATTCACACCTAGCTCCAGCAGACAAGAGTCCTTTGTCCCACTCTGGTCTTTCCACGGATATATAAACCCATTTTCCTAGTTCCAACAGACCTCACTACCTCTGAGTATTCTTGCCATAGATGCAGGCAAAACGTCAGGAGAGAATGCCTCTAGAACATGGCCATATAGCCCGAAAAAACCTACAACAACCCAACTGTCTCTTTAACTTTGAAAGCTCATCTGGACTGTATTGGAATTATTGCAGTCAGTGGGATGTTGTAAAGTAAAATTCTCACCAATCTGATCAGAAATCTTTCCTTTTGGACATGGAATGCAATTATAGCAGCAGAAGACCACCCCTTCTTTCTTTTCTTTGTGGTAACCAGAGTGACATTTGTCATTACACACAGAAAGGAGCTGTACCTAATTCACCAATGATAAGAATGCATGAGATTAAGGTTCAGAAAAGAATGTCATACAATGAAGAGATGACCAGCATTTAACCAGTACTGCTGTTTTTAAAATTATTTTCAACTTTGAACACCCTGGATCTTGGTTTGTGGGCAGAGGGACAAAAACGGAGCATTCCACATTTTCCAGGTGCCATACTGCAGGGAAAGAGAGATGCACCTACCTTTGTCATCCTTTCACCTATGTAGCTACAGCTATGGAACTTCAAAGAGGTCCAGGCCCTCCTTGGGGCACCCCCTCTTTTCCCCTTTCTTTCTCTGATTCATGTGAGCACCTTTGAAAATGTCCGTAATGGTGCCCAAGTACAGCTATGAACTTTTTGGAGTCTATGAATCTATGTTGAGGAATTCTTATATATTATGGATGGCACACTTTGGGGATATTATTAACATTTCTACTCAATAGTTACATTCTTAATCTTGATTGCATTCCATTCTTACCAGTTCAATCCCGTTGTGCCACAGAATACCAGATGCATTAATAATTAATCCTTGGCCTACAGGAGCCTTTGGATCTATGCTTCCGACCTTTATGCTGACAAAAGAATGGTTTGGAAGTGTAACCCAGTTTATTACATCAAAATCTGTTATTAGCACACCATACTGGTCAAAGGAAATCTTGTCTCCAGCACTGTTGTTAAAAGAAACGTGCTTCAGAAAACGATGGAGCTGTATTGGGGAGGAAAGATATATGTGGGTTTGTTTAATAAAAAGATGAAAATAGAAGCCAAATCTGTTTCTTAGCTACATACCAGCCTATATCCTGTGTATTCTTATAAATATCACCATGTTTACAGGGTTTAAAATCCCAGCTAAGTCTATTCAACACCTTCCAATATACAATATGTCAAAATCACCCAGTTGAAATATTCAGGGATAGTCTATTCAGGAGTTTCCCTGGCTCAACTCACAGAATGTACATGTACTGGCATGGTTGTGTCCCAAAGCCTTTTCAAGGTCTATATGGCTAGTCAGGCTTTAAATTTTGTGTGTGTGTGTGTGTCAGGAGCAACTTGAGAAACTGCAAGTCGCTTCTGGTGTGAGAGAATTGACGGTATGCAAGAATGTTGCCCAGGGGATGCCCGGATGTTCTGATGTTTTACTGTCCTTGTGGGAGGTTTCTTTCATGATCCCGCATGGGGAGCTGGAGCTGACAGAGGGAGCTCAACCCGCTCTCCCCAGATTTGAACTGCTGACCTGTTGGTCAGCAGTCCTGCCGGCACAAGAGTTTGACCCTTTCTGCCACTGGGGCTCCTGCTGGCCAGGCTGACAGCACATCAGTACCATAGTCCTGTTCTTATGAAGTCTTCTGCTGCTGTTGTTTCAGCAGCCAGAAGCAGATCCCTGGCAGATCTTTGCTAGCAAGGTCATTTATGGTGAAGTCACAACAAGGCACCTATCCATGTGATCACTATAAGCAATATTGACAGCAAGTTTCTGCCAGGGAACTGCTTTTGAACAACGAAACAGTGGTGACTTTTGGCTTCAGATCCAGCTGTCCACACATTCAAAATACTGAGGGGCGTTCTGCAGTTTCCTGGAAACTCTGGAGGAAATTGTGGTGGTTTTTCTTCCTCCTCCTCCTCCTCTTCTTCTTCTGTTTATTTATACCCCATTTTTTCTCTCCACAAAAAGATTCTTCTTATGCCAGATTAAAGTATGGAAGTAGCGCTTATGCTACAAAATTGAATGTATTTTGTGTGAAATGTTTGCAGCAGGTTCAAGGTGGCTGTTTTATTTGGTCCATGTATCACAGGGCAAACTACACAAGGTAAAGTACAGAGGGAAGATCATGTATCTTAGAACCTCTCATTCTACACATGCAAAATTACCCTGCAGAAGGGTTTTCACATAACATAATTCACATAACATAATTCTATCATACTGTTGCTCTCCCCCATTGGACATCTCTACACTGTTTGTACCTAAAAGGGAATGTATCTCCTTCTATGAACCATCAAGGAGGCTAAGATCATCCAGGGAGGCCTTGCTCTTGGTCCCACAATCCTCACAAGTATGACTGGTGGGGATGAGGGACAGGGCTTTCCCAGTGGTGGCTCCTTGGATGTGGAACTTCCTCGCCAATGAAATCAGGTCAGCCCCCTCCCTCCAGTCCTTTCAGAAAAAAAAACTTAAAACATGGTTGTGGGACCAAGCATTCAAGCAGTAGATGCAGCAACTAGAATGAGAGTGATTTTATGTGACCAGCAATGGTTTGACCTTGGACTATGATTCTGAACGGGGAGAACATTTAAATGAATGTTTAATAACTTATTTTAACTGTTGCTTTAACTGTAACTATTTATAATTTATGTGCTGGCATAAATTACCTGTTATGGAGCTGCCTTGAGTTCCCCTTCGGGGGTGAGAAGGACGGGGTACAAATGCGTGCAATAAATAAATAAATTTGGGATAATACCAAGAAAGGCAAATGCCCAGAAGTCCAAATGCCCAGAAGTCCTTGAAGAAACCGACTTCTTTTATGCTAATTGTCTTAACTATGGAGGGATCTCTGGCCACTGAATGTTTGCAACAGCTCTAAACTCAACTATGTTAAGGGTAAAGCAGAAATCAAATGTTTTACTAAATCATATTCAATTTCATCTCTGTGTGTTTGTGTGTCTGTGTCTTTGTTTCTATCAGTTTCTCCCCATCATACGGATTATCTGTAAATGTGTGGTAGTTTGTATTGATTAAACTCATGATTTGTCCATATGTGTAAGGTTTGTTAATATTGTAGGGCGCATCTACATGGGTAAGAAATCATGATACTGGTGCAAAGTGCAGTACTCCACAGCCAGGCATGTAGCCCAGGGGGGGCTTGGGGGGCTTGACCCCCCCCCCCAAATTCTCATGGTGGTCTGCGATAAGGCCTTACTGGTGCATTATTTAACCTGTTATGTTTATTCATATCATGATCTGATCACCATGCTCAATATATCCCATATGCATGGGGGTATTGGGGCAACGATACAAATGCTTTGCTAGGGTAGACCCTCTTTCACTCAGACTCAGCCCCCCCCCCCCCCCCCCGGAAACAAAATCCTGGCTACGGGCCTGGCCACAGCATCCATTGTTTGCCTCTGTCTCACTGCAACAATGGGGTGGAAGCTGGAACATCCAGTGGGGGCAACCTGGCCCAGCTGGATGACTACCTTTATCTTGGTTGCCTTTTAACCACTGTTGCTGTGGCCATGGAGCTCAAAAGAATTCTTGGTCATCCTTTGGTATGATTGCTGACATTTGCAAGAGCACACATGCTACTTGTATTAGGAATGGGCCATCTGGCTATCTACCATGCTCAAGGGATATAAACAACATGAGAAGACATGACATTACCTTCCATGGCTCTTGCTTTAGAAGTTTTCTCCTCTGTCCACATCCTCTTCTGGACTGACATGAATACATGATCTGCAGAGCATGGGCTACAGCATAAATAGCATTGTAGATCGTGTAGCTGTGCCCGGCAATGTGTTTTTTAAAAACAAACCTAAAAAGGTCATACTGAGTCTCTTCCCCATTCGACATATCTATACTGCTTGTGCCTAAAAGGGAATTTGGGATAACACCAGGAAAGGCATTTGCTGAGAAGTCATTGATGAAATCATCTTCTTTTATGCTATTAGAATATTTTTGAATAAATGGTTGAAATCCTGGTAGTTCTTTAGAATGGACAGCAATTGAGAGAGCCCCTTGAAATACTGGTACATCATCTCTCCATTTCCCCATATTACTATAATATTGTAATTCCAGCTGATCTGTCAGAATCCATACTTTACCACTTGACTTGTGCATTGTTTCTTTCATGTCAGACAAACCAATGTACCAAGTGAAAATCAACACAGAATGAGGATCTCCAAAGAAGACAAAAACATTGGCAGAACTTGTCATGATTCTCTCGGAGACTTGTGCTTTAAATTTTTCAATGGCTTTATACAAGCCTCTCCCAAACTGTGGGATTGTGTCCAAGAAGGCAAAACAAATGCCATGCTGGGAAAATTCTGGAACCACAACCTTAGGAATCCATTCTAAATTCACACCAACTGAAGTAAACAATCCAATCCATGTCCACCTGAAATGGAGAAGTAACTGGAGAATCCCCTTGTACTGTTGGGCTTCATTTGGGACCATTGGATAGCGGGGAAGTGGTTGATTATCATCCATCATTGCTGAACCATACAAAAGCTAAAGATATGTTGGTAATGGAAGGATAGATAGAATGATTTTCAAAATGAAATACATCCCCTATTGTACTTTTTTTTTTTCAACCACGGGCTACAGTGTGAGAATATCAGGTAATGTCATTGTCCATTTTAACTCTAACTCTACGTTTTTAATTGCTGCCTTTGACATTTGCCAGTCTTCAAGCCAGCTTGGTGTTAGCTGCTTTGACTTCAGTGGCATTGGTCTAGAGTACCCCCACTTCAAATAAGCATTACCATTCTCAATATATGAGTGTGCGGCTACACTATGGAATTGTTGCAGATTGCCACCACTTTAACTGCAATGGCTCGATGCTTTGGACTCATAGGTGTTGAAGTTTTGCAAGCCTTCTCTGCCAAAGAGTGCTGGTGCCTCGCCAAAATGTGATTCCCATTATTCTTTAGGATTGAGCCATAGCAGTTAAATTGGCATCAAGCTGCATTAATTCTGCAGTGTTGATGCATCCCTGTGTCCTTAGCCAGACAATTTAAATACCTATAAATAAAAATTAAATAAATATAAATTAAAATGTAATGTTCATTAGTGAGATTAAAGTAACTCAAAAACCACTGGATGAATTGACACCAAATTTGGACACAATACACCTATCAGGCCAACAAGTGACCATCACGCATAAAAAACACTGAAAAACACAGTGGAAGAGGCTTAAAAAGCCAACAAATAAAAACTACATTACAACACATGCGCAGAACCACATATATGCAAACACACATATATACAAATATATACACACACAAAACACATAAACATAGACTGGGCCACAGCAATGCGTGGCAGGGGATGGCTAGTAAATTATAAAAAATGAAGGTAATAAAAGCTGAGTATTTCCACTAACAACAACAACAACAACAACTTTATTTTTGTATGCTGTTTCCATCTCCCCGAAGGGAACGAGCCAGATCAACATGGTTAAAATATTGCATATTAAAATATCTAAACAACAACAGAAAAAAGAAAAACAACAACATTATAACAAAATATAAAGACAAAACATCAAACCAATAACCAATGAGCTCAACAATAATAATCAATTTCTGGGCACGAGAAAGAGCCTATTAATCAAAAAAATAAAATAATAGTAGAGAGTGGGCAGATCCAGCCACCAAATCCAAATCCCAAATCCAGCCACCTTTGGGAGAGAGTTCTATAGACTGGGACTAGCCATTGAGAAGGCCTCAATAAATATGCTTGTGATGGTAGTTAGTCTGAAAGAAAAACGTCCCCTTAGGATCTTATAATGTGTGTACAGCCTCAGCCTGTACCCATACCATATAGGGCTTTATAGGTCATAACCAGCTCTTTGTGCTTGAAAGCAAACTGACAGTCATTGAAATTGCAACCAGCCCATGCAGTTGACCAGGGGTCCTCAAACTAAGGCCCGGGGGCCGGATACAGCCCTCCAAGGTCATTTACCCAGCCCTCGCTCAGGGTCAACCTAAGTCTGAAACGACTTGAAAGCACACAACAACAACAACAACAACAGCAGCAGCAATCTTATCTCATCAGCCAAAAGGAGACCCACACTTCCCACTGAAATACTAATAAGCTTATATTTGTTAAAATTCTTCATTTTAATTATTGTATTTTAAGTGGGGGTTTTTGCACTACAACTAAGATATGTGCAGTATGCATAGGAATTCATTCATGTTTTTTCAGATTATAGTCCGGCCCTCCAACAGTTTGAGGGACTGTGACCTGGCCCTCTTTTTAAAAAGTTTGAGGACCCCTGCAGTTGACTGTCTGAAGCATATGAGTAAAACATAACAAATGGGCATTGTCTTTCCTCAGGTTTGATCCTGTACTTAAACAGGTCATAGTGTTCATCTTCTAAAAGTAGATTAGTCAAGCAATGACATCAAAACTGGAAGACAAGGAACAGAGAACAAGAAGTTGTCTTCTTCAACCTTCCAACACAATAGAACCAAAAGGTCTGGAAATCCATCAAGAAACACTGAGTGAAACAAACAGCAATTGAGAAGTTAAGGAAGATGCTTATGGACAGCTCCATGGAATCCAGGGCTGCCCCAGAGCAAAATACTTTGGACCGGCCCCAAATTTTGATGACTATGTAGACGAGTCCCCAGAAGAAAGAAGGCCAATTGATTCTATACAATATACCAAACGCTAAAGAAAAAGACACAAAGTATAATATTTGCATTGCACATATACATCTTACCTGAGGAATCTTATAGATGTCCAGAATATATTTTATTTGTTGGGAAGATTCCAAGTCAAGTCCTTCAACGACTGCAATAAGATTGTCTTCAGTATCACACTTGTAGTTTGGAATAAACCGATTCTTTGGAGAAATTAATCGCATTGCAGCATAGTAACTCCACTTTGTGTTCGCATGGCTATCATAAATATGAAATCCCAGGGAGACATTGGGCAAGATGTTAAGATTCTCATTAATCTCCTTTATGGCAGATACAAAGGCAAGGATGTTTTGGCAATTCCGAGTTGTTACACTGCAATGAGATTTCCGCTGCATGTCACAAATATTTCCTGCCTTTTATAACATTATCCTTGCATAAAATAATTGCACTACAATGTGCATCATTTCCATTACTTTAGCAATACAGTGCTCATGTGACATTATTCACGAGAGAAGGTAATGCAGCACAATCACCAAATCCAGTACAAAATATTTCAACAATCCACTATTAGAAAACTTGTCAACTATAATATTTTTGCAGTATAAGTCTTGGTTGTAAGAAGAAAATTAACAAACTCTTTAGTCACTTTTACACTCCAACCACAATGCTATTAACTTTGCCACTATTAACTAACCACTATGCCAGCACTAACTGCCACTCTGGGGCCAGAGTGAAGAAGGGGAGCCTGGAAGACAGTTCCACCATGTCTCCTGGGCCATCAGTTGGGAGCCGCTCCCCCCAGCAACAATATAGTAATATATAATACTAATATTGTGCTGTGCTAACAATATAATATATTGTATTGTCGAAGGCTTTCATGGCTGGAATCACTGGGTTGTTGTAGGTTTTTCCGGGCTATATGGCCATGTTCTGGAGGCAATTTTTCTCCTGACGTTTCGCCTGCATCTATGGCAAGCATCCTCAGATGTAGTGAGGTCTGTTGGAAGTAGGAATATATAAAGATATATAAACCCATTTTCCTAGTTCCAACAGACCTCACTACCTCTGAGGATGCTTGCCATAGATGCAGGCGAAACATCAGGAGAAAAATTGCCTCCAGAACATGGCCATATAGCCCGGAAAAACCTACAACAACCCAATATAATATATTGTATACTTATATAATATTGATAATAATATTATAACATAATACAATATAATACTACTAATAATACGATATAATAATAATAATACGATATAATAATGTTACATGTAATATTACTAATAATGTTGCAGTATAGTGGTATAATACAATATAGTAATATATAATACTAATATTGTGCTATGATAATACTTATAATATATTGTATGTACATATAATATTGATCAAAATATTGTAATACAATGTAATTCTACTAATAATACAATATAATATAATAATAATTATATATTTTATATTACATGTAATATTACTAATAATATGTACCAAAATAACTATACTGCTCTCAAGATTGCAGTATAGTGGTATAGTACAATATATTAATATATAATACTAATGTTTTGCTACGCTAACAATATAATATATTGTATGTACATATAACTTGTAAGCCGCTTTGAGTCCCTTTCGGGGTGAGAAGGGCAGAATATAATTATCTTACATAAATAAATAAGTACTTTTGCCTTGGGCAAACAACATTGTCTCAGGTTTTCACATATGGCTGTCTTCATTGACACCAGAGTTTCTCTAAGAGTATACCTCTGAATCTGGGGTGTGTATAGGAGGGTTTTTAAAAATAAACAATTGCCCTTACTGTCAACCCGCATTACCTAATGGACTATAGGAGGCCAAGGCAGTGCACTTGACCCAATATACACTTATGATACAAGATATACGTTTGTGTAGAGGGTTAAAATTCTTACAAGAAATCTTCTGACTCTATCAGATCATGTGCTTCTGCTGAAGGTTTCAGAAAGTTGATGTGATGAACAAGGCCACCCAAGAGCAGGTCTCCTGACTGAAGATATCTGTTCAAAATGAGTTGGTCATTGATAACCTGACACTGACCCACATTTCCTTTACAAACCATGGAAGGCAGCAGCAGCAATAACAGCAACATGATTATTATTACCATCCTAACTCTAAGCACAATTATAGCTTTCATGATTACCACAACACCCAGATATGAATATATTTCTCAATAGCTTGAAATTTTCAGTGTAGCTATTAATTCCCAGACAAATAGGAGATTCCATCCAGTCCCTTGCTCTGACATTGAATGCCTGGAATATATTTATACCATTCTTTCTTTTTAGTTTGACATAGTCCACTGGAACTCTAAAGGAAGGTTTGAAAGCAACAGAATTAATCACCATAATTTGGTAATTATAACATTATTTGCTAAAATGAAGATATCCCCATGCTGAATGCAAGGCTGTTATTTATGAGCGGAGGCATTATTTCAGAGTTTGTTGCAATGGTAGAGGGATTCTTTCTTAACTTTCTTCCTTATTGTTGCCTCCAAACTCTTCAAAAATTGGGTTGTGCATTTTCTGGGCTGTATGGCCATTTTCCAGATGCATTCTCTTTTGATGTTTCGCCTGCATTTATGGCAGGCATCCTCAGAGGCTGTGAGGCCTGTTGGAAACTAGGAAAATGGGGTTTATATATCTGTGGAATGTCCAGGGTGGGAGAAAGAACTCTTGTCTGTTGGAACTAGATGTGAATGGTTTAATGGGCCACCTTATTTGGATTTAATGGCCTAGCAGTTTCAAGGTCTGGCTTCTTACTGCCTGGGGGAATCCTTTGTTGGGAAGTGATTAGCTAGCCCTGATTGTTTCTTGTCTGGAATTCCCCTGTTTTTCAGTGTTGTTCTTTATGAAGATGTATTGTCAAAGGCTTTCATGTTTACTGTTATTTACTGCTATGATTTTAGAGTTTTTTTAAATACTGGTAGCCAGATTTTGTTTATTTTCATGTTTCCTCATTTCTGTTGAAATTGTCCACATGCCTGTGGATTTCAGTGGCTTCTCTGTATAATCTGAGCAGTTCAGTATTTCTGTGTTCGCAAATGATGGCTGTGTCCAGTAGGCTTGGGGGCTTTGTTCATTAATTTCGTAATTCGTTATTAATTCGTATTTAAATTAGCTTACGATCCAATATTGAGCCATGCAGGACTACTGTGAGGAGTAATTAAAAATCGAAACAATTTTTCCAATTTATTTCGTATTGTTTCGAAATTGTTTCGTAATTGTTTCGTAATTATTTCCGTATGTCTGGTGCAAGTTTTATAGTTGTTGTTTGTTTTATCAGTGATAAAAAATAAATTATCACATCAACAGTCAACAACAGAGGGAGAGGGAAGCTTCAGAAGTTCCCCCTGTCCCATTTGGAGGGTTTTTTAGCATATTGTGCAACTGCGTCCGCCATTAACGAATCGATTCGTAATTTTACGAAATTTCATATATTTTGAAAAATTTTAAAGGGAAATTTCGGAATTCTTTTAAAAAATGAAACGCAAGGGCCCCCCTAAAAACGAAACGAGTTTAGAACCAAATTTTTCCGTAGTTACCCAAGCCTAGTGTCCAGGTTGGTTCACTGAGTGCTCTTTCTTCCACCCTGGACATTCCACAAATTTTCCTAGTTCTGAACAGATCTCACAACCTCTGAGGATGCCTGCCATAGATGTGGGCAAAACGTCAGGAAAGAATGCTTTTGGAACATGGCCATACAGCCTGGAAAACACACAACAAGCCAGTGTTTCCAGCCATGGAAGCCTTTGACAATACATCTTCAAAAATTGTCCAAGTATCATCCTACCTTGCACTTTTTAATTGTCTATGTGTGTTTTACCTCATATTACAAGAAGTTGGGGAATTCTCCAGAGCAGCCCCCTACTCCATGATTAGTGCGGACTATATAAACTCTAATTCAAACTGGGTCATTGTCCATATGGATAGGTGCTGCTGCTGTCCTTGTGTAGCACTCCTGTTGGCAAGGCAGACTGCTTTGGAACATTGCTGGATGCATTTGCTGACATCAGCAAAGGTGCCTGCATGACTAGGGAAAGGGAAATGGGTTGTTCTCTCTTCCTCCCTAGTCCTGAGGATGCCTTTGCTGCTGTCAGTAAGGACACTCAGTGTTGTCTAGATTCTCTGGGGCTCCATGACCATCTGAGGAAGATGACAATGGACAATCATGGTAAGGTGCCAGTCAGTGAGTCCAAAGCAGTGTTGGCTTAGCATGGACCCTATCCTGCCATTACTGTGGAATGGAGCTTGGCAATGAAGCCACCTCTGAAGGTAGTCTAAATTTAATGGAAGACAGCTGAGGGTATGTCTACCTGTATCACTGCCTGTCAGGAATAGACAAGTGTCAGTGGCAGCCAAGCAAAGTGTTGCAAGCGGAGGCCTGGCTTTGGAGGCTCTATAGAAGAGGAAAGCCTCAGCCTTCCACATCTTAAAGGTCCATTCACCATTCAGGAAGAGGCTGCTTCACAAAAAGCCCATTCCTGTAGTCAGGATGGCACTGAGAAGAGAGGACACAAGGAGAGGCTCCATGACCCCCTCCCCAGCCCCTCGTATGCCATGCTTTATAAAAACCAAGGGATCAACAGAAGGAGAGTTTCTTGGAAAGGCTTGATAGAACTACAGCTGGGATACTTGGTAGGATGAGGAGTCTTCAGCTTTATAAGCTTTGACAGTCTATGATTACTATTTATGGCCTGGACAAGTAGTATTTATTTATTTATTTATTTATTTACAGTATTTATACCCCACCCTTCTCACCCTGAAGGGGACTCAGAGTGGCTTTAAAGAACACACATATGGCAAACATTCAATGCCGATTGTACAATGAACAAGGACAAACACAAACAGAGGTAAAGGCAGATTTTCCCATCTTATTTCTGATATCTTGGAGCCTGTGCTTGACTCTGACCCAGGGGAGAGTGGAAGGGGGTGCTGTTGCTCTATCTTCCATGCTGAGGCGCTTTCTTCTGATTGATGATGTCCTTAAGGGTGCCTTCATTACCTCCCTGCTAAAAGAGATAACTATTTTATCTACTTGCATTTCTGCTTTCGATCTGCTAAATGCGCAGGTGAACTGGGGCTAACGGCTGGTGCTCACCCCAACCCGGGCTCAAACTGCTGACCTTCTGATCTGCAGGATTTTTCTGCAGCACAGTGGTTTAGCCTGCTGTGCTAAGCTCGGAAAAAGCATCACTGTTTCAGCAGATTATTATTATTATTATTATTATTATTATTATTATTATTATTATGTGTTTTTGACTAGGCCATTCCCTGGATAGCTGGCCCCAGGCTAGGACCCAAAAATCTTGTCCTCGCACTTTACCACTGTTGTATCTAAAGCTATTATGATTAATTGCTCTTATCCTTATTGCTGCTATATGATATATTCACTTTACTCACTAGCTCTATCCTTTTTGCACCAGTCCGTCCACCCACAAGGAGATACTGAATGTTTTGTTTTTATTTTGTTTTATATTGTTTTTGTTATTATGTTGTTATGCATTTTTATGTGTTACGTTTTTGTGTAACTTTATTGCTGGGCTTGGCCCCATATAAGCCGCCCCGAGTCCCTTTTAGGAGATGGAGGCAGAGTATAAAATTAAGTTACTATTATTATTATTATTATTATTATTATTATTATTATTATTCTATCCCTGTAGTTAGGTATAACCATAGAAACATTTTTGTAAACCCAGTTTATGCATACTGTATTAATATCCCTAAAAGACTTTAAAAAACGCTATGCAATGTAGTCAGAGCTGCCATTATTGTCCAGTTCCAATGGTGCTTCAAAACACATTGCTTTGTCTACATGAGCAATAAGCACATGCTGTCCTTTTCATTACCACTTTAAAAAACAAATACTCGCACAAATTTCCTCATCCGCACATGCATACCATGCTGCCATGTGCCAAGCATGTCTGCTCTCCCCTTCCTGCTTGGAGTCTCAAAAACAGCACTCTCCTTAGCTGAGAGGTCAACTGAGAGGCCGGCCAAATATAGTGGAGGAGGGCTTTTGGTGGAAGGATTCACCATCTGCCCCCCCCCCCCGCCCCCAAAAAAAGAGAACGGGTGGAGAGCTCTTCAGCCTTCTCTGCCAAAGAGCTCCTAAGACCATCAGAAATATATGTTTTCTGATGGTCTTTGGTGACCCCTCTGGGAGCTCTGTTTCTTGAACTATGTTTAGCCTATTTCTTTACCTATGTTTAGCCATCAACTGTCTGAAAGGGGATAGAGAATAAGTTAAAAATGATATATAATGTCTGTATTATGTCATTCAATATTATAGGTAATGTGTTCTATTAAATTCACTTATCACAAGAGAAAACTATTAGTGCTAGAAGTGAAGCAGGAGACAAATGTGGCATGGTATCTTTCCCCCCTTAATATGCTGTTGCTGACTGATCACAAAATATTAGAGATGAAGTGTTCAAGAGTGGAAGAAATTCAGAATAAGAGAACAGATACAGAGGAAATCAAATGAGAGGATGTTTTATTAGAAATGGTTCTCATTCTGCAACACTCTACCTTTATTTGTCCTTGGTAACATATCAGAAAGAGGCTCATAGCAAAGGCTTAGGAGCAAACAATTTTGTAGAAGGGAAATTTTGAATTCTATTTGAACTAGTCAATTTCTCCAAACATCTAACGAAAACTTCTTATCCAAATGATGGGCAAATCCAGGCCCAAGGGCCGGATGCGACCCTTGGGCTCTTTTCTCAGGCTCTCGTCTCTCACATCATCCTATCCTTTCTTCTTCTCTCTCTCTTTCCTTCCTCCCTCTCTTACCTCCCTCTTTTTGCCTCCCTTCTTCCCTTCTACCCTTTCATCTTTTCTTCCACTCATTCTCCTTCCTTCCCTCTTTCTTTTTTCTCCCTTCTTTCCTTCCTTTTCTTTTGTCTTTCCTTCCTTCTTTCTTTAACCCTCCTTCTATTCTCTTCCATCCTTTCTTCTTTCCATCCTTCTCTTCCTCCTTTCCTTCCTTTTTTCCTTCCTTTTTTCCTTCCTTCCTTCCTTCCTTCCTTCTCTTTTTCCTTCCTCCTTTCCACCTGGGGGATGTTACCTGGGAGAAAAGACAGTTGAGATAAAACATGAGAACCATGTTTCAAGATTTAAAGGGTGTCCCATTGAGGAAGCGGGGGAAAACTGACTCTCTGCTTCTCTAGAGACCAGGGCAAAAAGGAGCAAAGATTTCAAGTGTCAGGGGAAGAGGTAAAGGTAAAGGTTGTCCCCTGACATTAAGTCCAGTCATGTCTGACTCTGGGCTGTGGTGCTCATCTCCATTTCTAAGCTGAAGAGCTGGCGTTGTCCATAGACACCTCCAAGGTCATGTGGCCAGCATGACTGCATGGAGTGCCGTTACCTTCCTGTCGGAGCAGTACCTATTGCTCTGTTCACTATGCCACCGGGGGCTCCTTAAAGGGATTTGAAAGGGAAAGAGACTTGACTGAAAAGATTAGGAAGAACTTCCTGGAGAGTGCCATAGGCTGCCTCCAGGTGTGGTGGAGTCTCATTCTCTGGAGGCTTTTCCACAGAGGCTGTCTATTTGGAGTGCTTTGATTGTGCTTTCTTGCATGGCGGGGGTGGACTGGATGGCCTTGGTGGTCTCTTCCAGCTCTAGGATTCTAGGATTCTATATCAGGAGTAGGCAATATGGGGTCTAATGGATATTCTTTTCTCTCCTGTGCATTATCTCATCCTGGCCAAGACCAACCCTTTTGGGATCCTCACATTTCTTGTCTTTCTTTCACTTTCTGCCTCCAAAAGAGGAAGAGGGAGGAAAGGGCAGGGTGGGGGCTTGGGGAGAACCCCCTCTCTCCCGGTCCACCCACCCTGCTCTGGCCCGCCATTCGGCCCCCAAGTTAGAAAATTTGCCCATACCTGAACTAGACTTTGAACTTGTTTGGATTCAAAGACTTGTATTGTAAAGGATCACTCTATGGAGAGTGTCACTTTAGTTTTCCATTGGTTTCTCTTTAAAATGTGTCCCTTCTTGTTCAGTTCAGGCCTCAGAACTATAACGAAGCATTTGGGGAAAAATATGAAACTTAACAATCCAGCACTGGAAACTAAGATAGCAAGGATCTCCATAGCCACCATTTGTTTTCCCTTGGTGCTCAAAAAGATTGGGATAAAGAATGCCCATACAATGCAAAAGATGAGCATACTGAATGTGATAAATTTAGCTTCATTCAAACTGCTGGGCAAGTTCCTGGCTAGATAAGCTACAATAAAAGTGACAATGGTCTGGAAGACCATGTAAGCAAAGCCACTGTAAGCCGTTGCTACTGAGCTTATATTACATGTCAGTATGATTGTTTCAGTTTCTGAATGCATGTCAAAGTCTAGAAATGGAGGGGAAATTGATGGCAATATAACACATATGATTACCTGAACAAGAGTACAAGAAAAAACAATTACTGCAACCACTCCTTTACTCATCCATTTTTCCATTCTTGATGATGGTGTCGTAACCATGAAAGCCAAAACCACTGTGACAGTTTTGGCAAACACCAATGAAATGGTCATTGAGAAAACAATTGCAAAGATACTATTGCGAATGAGACATGTTGTTTTTTGGGGTTGTCCGATAAATAGCAAAACACAAAGGAAGCAGAGCAAAAGACTGATGAGAAGAGTGTACGAAAGAGTCTGGTTGCTGGCTTTGACAATGGGAGTATTGTGGTGCTTTATGAAAATTCCAAGCACCAGAGTTGTGACCAAAGAAAAAGAAAGAGCGCCAATACTTAAACCAAGCCCTAAAGGTTCTTCATAAGACAAAAAAGTTATAATCTTAGGAATGCATCGATTGCGATCCTTGTTGGGATAATGGTCATCTTGACACTGGGAACAATCAATCATGTCTGAAAGAGAAAAGTTATCGTTTCAGCTAACAAAAAGGTCTGCATTTGAAGAACTGTATTTAGAACGTACTGTGGAAACAGGAAATTATGGATAATAGCAAACTTTATTGAAATGAACACTTTTCACTTCAAGTTACCACAGAGAACCAAGGATACCTGTCTAGCAATTTGCTAGCTCCTCCCATATCAATCAGATGCATAACATAAAATCACCTGAAGAATCTAGAAGAATGGTTCTCAACCTTTGTAATGTCGTGACCCCTTAACACAGTTCCTCATGTTGTTGTGACCCTCAACCATAACATTATTTTCGTTGCTACTTCATAACTGTAATTTTACTACTTTTATGAGTTGTAATGTAAATATCTGATATGCAGGATGTATTTTCATTCACTGGATCAAATTTGCCACAAATACTTGATACACCCAAATTTGAACACTGGTGAGGTTGGAGGAGATTGATTTTGCCATTTGGAAGTTATAGTTGCTGGGATTTATAGCTACCTTGCTATCAATGAGCATTCTGAACTCTACCAATGATGGCATTGAATCAGTCTTGGCACACAGAACTCCCATGACCAACAGAAAGTACTAGAAGGGTTTGGTGGGCATTGACCTTGAGTTTTGGAGTTGTAGTCTATCCAGAGAGCACTGTGGACTCAAACAATGATGGATCTGGACCATACTTGGCACAAATACTCAATATTCCCAAATGTAAACACTGGTGGAGTTTGGGAGAAATAGACCTTGATATTTGGGAGTTGTGGTTGCTGGGATTTATAGTTCATCTACAATCAAAGAGCATTCTGAACCCCCATGACCAACAGAAAATACTGGAGGGATTTTGGATGAATTGACAGTGATTTTGGAGAGATTTAGTTCACCTACATCTGGAGAACACTATGAACCCAAACGATTTTGCCAAAGGGGTTCCTAAGACGATTAGAAATATGTGTTTTCTCATGGTCTTTGGTGACCCCTCTGAAACCACTTTGTGACTCCACCCTCCCTGGGTCCTGACCCCAGGTTGGGAAACACTGACCTAGAAAATTCCTAGAAAGGATGTATTTTGTTTAATATAGGTAGGTGAAATGGCATGTACACACAATGTAGCGATTAATGGCGTGCACTCAATTTTTATTTCTACAGGAACTCCTTTCTCCTCTTTTGTTGTTCTGGCTATGGAACCTCTTTGGAAATTTGCAGTAGCATGGCCCCCAGATTGTGGGAATTGACATCATCAGTCCAAAATGATTCATCAGTTTTAGTAGTGAACCATAGTTTGGTAAACCCATGTGTTTTAAATAACATATTATTTCAGAATATGGTGACATTTTCCTACCATTGAGTATGCCTATGTTTACTTTAAGATTTCCCTTGACTTCTATTCTAGGAACATGTGGAAGAAGTATACTTTTTTTGTTGTCTTCTGTTTCTTTGCACTGATTATTGAAATAGCCCCTACTACTATAACATATTACATTAGGACAACTTTCTCACCAATCTCGTCAGAAATCTTCCCTTCTGGACATGGAATGCAATCATAACAGCAGATGAAGTCCTCCACTTTTTTTTGTTTGCTGTAACCAGGACGGCATTTCTCAATACACATAGAAATGGGTTGCTCCTGTTCTACCAATAAGAGAGAAGATGGATGAGAATCCTTAAATTTCAGGAACATAAAATAAAGGTAAATGTAATAATAATAATAATAATAATTATTATTATTATTATTATTTTATTTATATCCTGCTACCATCTCCCCAAGGGACTTGGAGCAGTTTACATGAGGCCAAGCCCAACAACACATCAAAAACAACAAGCAATAATAAAATAACAAGCAATAAACAAAATAAACAATACAATTAATATAACTCATAAGTAGACAATAACACACAAGAATTTAAAAACCTATGGCTGGGCCAAATGTAATAATTAAAACTTTAAAAATAAATGCTGGACATGAACAGAGGATGTATCTATTTGGAGGGTTTTAAATCAAAAGTAAAGAGCAACCCAACGGGTAATTAAAGTGCTTCTCAGAATATTTGCAGGGGATTGTTTCCTTTATTCAGGGAAGGCACACTGGAACAGCCACGTTTTCAGGCTCCCCCTAAAGACTGCCAATGTGGGGGCTTGTCTGATATCCTTGGGGATGAGTTCCAGAGTCGAGGGGCAACCATGGAGAAGACCCTCTCCCTCGTCCCCACCAATCGCACCTGCGAGGAAGGTGGGAGCGAGAGCAGGGCCTCCCCAGATGAAGAAAGAGATCATGTGGGTTTGTACACAGAAATGCGGTCACGCAGGTAGGCGGATCCCAAACCATTCAGGGCTTTGTAGGTCAGAACCTAATGTTTTCCCTAACATTAAGTCTAGTTGTATTCGACTCTGCAGGGTAGTGCTCATCTCCATTTCTAAGCAGAATAGCCGGCATTGTCCATAGACACCTCCAAGGTCATGTGGCCAGCATGGCTGCATGGAGTACCATTACCATCCTGCCAAGGCAGTACCTATTGATCTACTCACATTTGAATGTTTTCGAACTGCTTAGTTGGCAGTAGTTGGGCCTAACAGCAGGAGCTCACCCAGTTCCCTGGATTCAAACTGCCAACCTTTCGGTCAGCAAGTTGAGCAGCTCAGTGGTTTAACCCACTGCGCCACCAGGGAGACCCATACACATCATACAATTCAGCAATCCCACCATGGGTTTCTAATTCTGGTGCCAGCAACTATATTCGTTTGTCCGTGCAGTAAAATTTAAAACAGTTACAGTAATCCAAAACATACACGGAATGATAGCGTTATACTTTTTAAGAAACAGGCACAATGTCATGAGAGAAAAACTGTCCTCTAGAATGCACAAAAAATCTTGTAACCTGACCAAATGTGTGGAGACACTCTTTCTTTTTAAGGATGAATAATCTGAAAATATTATTGACATCCCTACTTAACAGTCACATCCTTAATCATTAATTAAAGACTTATCAAATATCTATATTCAAGTCTCACCTGTTGAAACCAGCTGTGCCATACAATGCCAGATGTATTAATAATTAATCCTTGACCTAGAGATGCCCTTGGATCTATCCTTCCAACCTTTACTCTGACAAAAGAATGGTTTGGGAATGTGACCCAGTTTATTATATCAAAATCGGTTACTGATACTCCATTCTGGTCAAAAAAAATATTCTCCCCAGCACTGTTGTTGAAAGAGACTTGTTTCAGAAAGTGGTGGAGCTAGATTTTTAAAAACAAAAAAAGAAAGAGTTGTTAAATCAAAAATATTTTTAAATAGAGTTTGATCATCCTTCTGGGGGCCCCAGTGGTGCAATGTGCCGGCAGGACTGGTTGACTGACAGGTTGGCAGTTTGAATCCGGGGAGTGGTGTAAGCTCCCATCTGTTGAGCTCTAGCTTCTCATGCAGGGACATGAGAGAAGCTTCCCACAGGATGGTAAAACATCAATCATCTGGGTGTCCCCTGGGCAACGTCCTTGCAGACAGCCAACTCTCTCACAACAGAAGCAACTTGCAGTTTCTCGCTTCTGACAGGAAAAAAATCGTCATCTTTCTTATCAATATCTTGACTGCTCTATGAAAATCCATTTGATTTATTACATTTGAAATCCCATTTAAATCAGCTCAGTTTTGGGGGGTTCACATGTAAAACTGCTACACTAAATGAACTGTGCATGTTTGTAGCCATATATTGTTTTGTATTTGGATTGTAAGGAGTGTTAATTTAGGAGATAAAGTGGGGCTTGCAGTGATTGAATAGATTTCCCTGCCTACTAAGACTGGAATGCCGGAAGACATCCGACAGCTAAATGAATTTTGTCAGGGAATGACCAAGAAAAGAAAAGGAAAACATTTGTTATTAACATTCCTGTGTTTCATGTGCTCTATGAAATTAATGCCATATCCACTAAGAAGTCAATCATTATATGTGATGGACCTAAGAGGAAATTGGCTCAAAATGTTCCATAGATGGTATGCTACACCCAAAAAGTTAGGTTTAATGTATAAAAATATGGACAAAAAATGTTGGAAATGTTGTGAGGTTGATGGTAGTTTTTTCATATGTGGTGGACTTGTAAGAAAGCCTAAGATTATTGGAAGAATATACATGAAAAATCACAAAAATATTGGGAATTTCATTCCCAAGAAAATCAGAGTATTACTTATTAAATATTACTGACATAAACATTACCCTGGACCTAAATAAAGACATTTTATTTACTTATATTACAACTGCTGCAAGGATACTATATGCAAAGTATTGGAAAACAGATAGAATACCGGAAGTAGAAGACTGGATAAATTAGATCCAAGAAATTAAAGATATGGACAAATTAACCTTTTTTTTTTTTTTGAAGAAAAGTTCGGGAAGCACAATAAGAGAGACAGATTGGTCAGGAAAATGATCACTGACAACATTCCCTTGGGGGAATACTAGTATTTGAAATACTTTATAGTACCTCTTTTCGGTTGTATGAATTAAGAAGACTTTTTAGAAGGGAATAGAGACAAAAATAATTAAATAAGAAATTATATAGCATGGCGAAGACACAGAATGGAAGTCAAAAAGATGTTTTTCTTTCTTTTTTCTGATTATCATTTTAATTTTTTAATTTTTGTGAGTCTTTTTTTCTCTTCCTCTCTCTTTGTTAATCTTAATTTTCTTACTTTCCTATAATCCAATGTTCTCCCACTTTCCTTGTAAATTTTTCATAAATGTTTTATTTGTTTTTATATGTGTATAATTCAATAAAACTGTTTTTTTAAAAAGAAAATAAGTCAATCATTGCCAGGTTATTAGACAAACCAGCATATGCAATACTTAAAACAAATTATTTGAATATATCTTATTCCTGAAGATTTAAACCATGATAGGCCAGTGTGTGATTTATCTGAGTAGAGGAAAATATAGAGGAAAATAATTTGTGTTATCCATAATTCATTGACAATTGCCTTGTGAATGCATAGCACAAAAGATGTGGAGTGCCTTCAAACTTTGATAACATTGATACAAAACAGCTAAACTATTATAATTATTGTACTCAGAAACCGAATATTAATTTATTGTTGAAGGCTTTCATGGCTGGAATCATTGGGTTGTTGTGAGTTTTCTGGGCTCTATGGCCATGTTCCAGTAGCATTATCTCCTTACATTTCAACTGCATCTATGGCAGGCCTCCTCAGAGGTTGTGAGGTCTGTTGGAAACTAGGAAAATTGGGCTTATATATCTGTGGACTATTTCTCCCATCCTGGACAGTCCACAGATATATAAACCCCATTTTCCTAGTTTCCAACAGAGCTCACAGACTCTGAGGATGCTTCCCATAGATGCAGGTGAAATGTCAAGGGAGAATGCTACTGGAACATAGCCATACAGCCCAGAAAACTCACAACAACCCAGAATATTAATTACATGAGAAAACATAACATTACCTCCCATGGTTCTTGGTTCAGCGGTTTACTTCTCTTTCCATCAATTCTTCTGGATTTGGTTGAATACATGCTCTTCAGAGCATGAGCCACAGCATAAACAGCATTGTAGATGGCATAACTGTATCCATTAAAATAATTTTCCAAAATGTGTTCAGGAAGAGTATACAGTCGCTCTTCCCCAATGCACTTATTTCCATTCCTATTGCTTAAAAGTGAATCTGGGACAACACAATGAAAGACTGGTGCCCAAAGGTCAGTGATGAAATCACCTTCCTTTGTTCTATAATCTCTGTTTTGAATAAATGGTTGAAATCCTGGCAATTCATTAGAATGGACTGCAATGGAGAGAGCACCTTGAAAAATGGGCATACTATCGCTCCATTTTTTCATATTCCGATAATACGGTAATTTCAGCTGATTTGTTAGGATCCATACTTTACCACTTGATTTGTGTATTGTTTCTTCAACTTCAGACAAACTAATGAACCAAATGAAAATCATCATTGAATCTGGATCTCCAAAAAAGACAAAAACATTGGCAGTACTTTTTGTGATTCTTGCGAAGAACTGAGCTGTCCATTTTTCAATGACTTCATACCTGTCCATGTCAAAATGATAGATTGTGTCCAAGAAGGCAAAGCAGATGTCATGCTGGGAAAATTCTGCAACCACAACCTTTGTGATCCATTCTAAATACGCATCAGCTGAAGTGAATAATCCAATCCATGTCCACTTGAAATAGAGAAGTAACTGAAGAATCCCTTTGTATTGTTGAGCTTCATTAGGGACCATTTGGTAAAGTGGAAGTAATTGGTTGTCATACATCATCACTGGACTATATAAGAGCTAATCATATTTTATTAATGGAGAGATAAAACAATGCTCAACATGAAATACACTCATGCATGCACCCATATATGATTTTCAAAACACACATGAACACATGTACGTACATACATAGTGTCTCCTGAAATGCATTTGAGATTCTTCCAAGGAGTCATAGGAGTCAGATCTGGAAATGTTCCTTCTAGAATAGTGGTTCTCAACCTGTAGGTTCCTCAGATATTTTGGCCTTCAACTCCCAGAAATCCTAACAGCTGGTAAACTGGCTGTGATTTCTGGGAGTTGTAGGCCAAAGCACTTGAGGACCCACAGGTTGAGAACCACTGTTCTAGAATCTGGGCAAGTAATGGTAGATAGTGATACAGCTAACAAGGACTTTTCTACAGCACCTCCCTTCATCCCTGGATAACTTCTTAGATTACTTATGTATGACATGGACTGGCTTGATTCCTCTGTAATTTCTTCCCTTTACTATTGCCTGCCTTTTGTGTCACTTGCTGTCCCTAAGCATAGGTCAGGGAGTGAACTTGCTAAGACTAAGTAAGAGCTAGATAGTAGAAGGCAAAAAACAAGGTTGATGTGTATGAGAAAGCTTCTATCATGTGTATGTGTGCATTGAGTGATTGGACATATTAATTCAGAAGCGCATAATGTCTCAAATTTGTCTGTGTTTGGAACTGAAGTCCCATTTATTGTCTTTTTGACAAAGGGTAACTTTCTAGATCCCAGACTTAAAAAGTTAACATCACATGATCTCAACCTTGAAAATTGTATATAAAAGCACCAATGGTATCAAAACACTCAACTCTCTGTGTAAGTTGAAATATTTGCATTTTCATTTCATTCAGCAAGTCCCTAAGCATAGGTCAGGGAGTATTCTATTGTGGGCAATGATACAACTGGAATATATTTGCCTTCAATGTGGAAACCCACCACTTTCTTCCATTTCTGTTCAGTGAATTAAATTTTATGAAATGCAGCTATTACCATTTACACAAAGTCACATCTAGAAAGACAAAACAATAAGTGGATCAATTGCATTACCCATCTTACTTGTGGAATCTTATAGATGTCCAAAATGTATTTTATCTGTTGGGAAGATTCCAAGTCAAATCTTTCCATAACAGCAATAAGATGGCCTGGAGTATTGCACTTGTAGTTGGGGATGAAGTTGTCTCTTAGAGAAATGAGTTGCATTGCAGAATGGTAACTCCACTTTGTATTCATATGGCTGTCATAAATGTGAAATCCAAGGGAAGCATTGGACAAGATCTTCACATTTTCATTGATTTCCTTTATGGCAAATATCAAGGCAAGGAT
Organism: Anolis sagrei; assembly: GCF_037176765.1. Taxonomy (NCBI): domain Eukaryota; kingdom Metazoa; phylum Chordata; class Lepidosauria; order Squamata; family Anolidae; genus Anolis; species Anolis sagrei. The sequence goes on along the minus strand of NC_090026.1, from coordinate 24,297,174 downwards.
GTTCTGGTAGTTCTGAGTCATTACCCTATGATGAGATCCCGTTGCATGTTACAAAGAACTTTATAAAACTGTTCTTTTGTTAAATAATTACTAAGACCTTGTACATTTTTACATTTCAGAAGCTGACATTTTTACATTTTAGAAGCTGACTGAATCCACAACAGCTTGTACTAGACATTTTCTCTAGTTATCACAAGGGTGCTACTGGATTTCTCTATATCTTTCTATTCTAAAATGCAACTATCTCTGTGAATAAACCAACTTACTATTAATACTCAAGTATAAGCCTATTTTTTCAGGCTTTTTTGTGTTGAAGAAGCCTCCCTTAGCTTATATTCAGGTGAGGGTCCTGGCAGGAAGGCATGAGGCTGAAAGAAGGGCTTCTTTCAGCCCCACGCCTTCCTGCCAGGACCCTCACCTCTGAGCACAGCAACCCAGTCTCCTTCCTCTCCTTCTCTCCCACGCAGCATGCAACTTCCTCCTCTCGGCACCGGTCTTTTCCACTTTTCCTTATTCATATACACACAGCATTTCCCCCAAGATGTATAGTTAAAATAAACTATGGTGATTTTTGGAAGGGTACGTGAGCACATTTACACTGAAGGAGGTTAGAATAATGATTTAATCAGAGTTGGGCAGCCTTATCTTTATTTATGTAAATATTAAATATATTTGACCTACTGATGCCTCAATTAGTGTAATTTTATTGGTATCTATTTTGATTTTGAAATTTACCAGTAGCTGCTGCATTTCCCACCCTTGAATCAATATGTTTTACCAATTTTTTATGGTAAGATTAGGTGCCTCGGCTTATATTCGGATCGGCTTATACTCGAGTATATACGGTAATTAGTTAGTCAAAGGCTATTAGTTTAACAGGATAAAATAAATTTCAAAAATACAATGGCATCACCAAATCACACTATAAAATATGTATTTATTTATTTACAGCATTTATATGCTGCCCTTCTCACCTCGAAGGGGACTCAAAGTGGCTTACAAGATATAGATATGATATATAGTACATAAAATATATAATATTATTATAATATATTATATTTTATTCTATTATATTCACAATTACAATTATTTATTGATTAGTCAATTTTGACCATATCAAAACATGCAAAACATACAAAAGATACACATACAGTAAAACCATATATGAATACAAGGCATCATGGCCTACTGGCCTGTCGACCCACTCCTAAACAATTGAGCAACTACAAGATAAAAAAATTAATAGATTAGAAATTGTTTAATTCCTTAAAATAGGGTTAGGGTGGGGGGCATGGGTAGGTAAAACTAGTGGCGTGTCCATATTAAGTTTTTAAGTTTGAGTTTTGTTGATGGCAGCAAGGTCGCCTCTCTCTGCTGTTATATTATTAGTATAGCACAATATCAGTATTATATATTACTATATTGTCCATTATATTGTAATATTATTAGCATTAATCTGTAATCTATATATGTAATCTCTATAAACTCATTTTACATGCCCATGAAAGAAATTGGGACCCCACAGAGCTGCAATTTAGTTGAAATGAACTATGGTTTATGAATATATATGTTATGTTCTTTTCTGGTATTTAAAATGCTGTAGAAGGAATGACAACATAGCCTTCCTTTACAAAGATTTTATTTGTTTTCTTTCAGTTAATGTTTACATTAAAACAATGAAATGCTACATTTCACATTATTTTTAAAAATGAATGGTTTTAAATGGAGCAGACAAATACAATTCCGGAATAAAAATCTTCTATTTTCATATTTTATTTGGCATCCTTTCCATAAAATCCTGGACAACTTCTATCCACTATATAGCGCTCTGTTGTCATCACATCCAAAGCATAATTACATTGCTGAGGGATAATGTGATGAAATAGCGAGATTCACTTTAGGGGAGAAGAAGGAAGGAAGGAAAGGAACGAGGAAGGAAAGGAATGCTTTCCAATGCAATCTACTGAGCAGACTGCAGGAAACTACTCAAGAAGCTGTAGTCCTTTCTACAGCTCATTCAGTCAATATATTCTATTCACCCCAACAGACAACTCAATATTATCTGAACATACATAATGCAGGGTTCATGTTTGTGGAGAGGGGAATGGAACTCTTACAAGAAATGTTGAGGTTCTTCTAATGCAGGCTCTTCTTTGAAAGACGTTGGTGCGGATGAAAAGAAGGTGTGATGAAAAAGTCCACCAAGCATCAGATCTCCTGGCTGAAGATACTTGTGAAAAGTAGGATTATGAAACATAACCTGACATTTACTCACATTTTCCTTACAAACCATATGAGGCAGCAGCAGCAGCAGCAATGCTATTGCTATTGCCACTCTAATTCTGAGCATAACTACAATAGTATTGTTAGAGCTTTCATGATAGATTCCTACTGATCCCTCGCCTTGATACTGAATATCTTGAGCATCTACATGTACCATTTTTGTGATTAGTGTTTGTATTGTTGAATGGAACTCTACAGGGGTTTTGAAAGCAGAAGAAATAATTACAATGATCTGAAATAAGTATAAGGTTTTGTTCTAAAATTAATGTTTGCTTATGATACCGTTGAATACAAGGTTAATTTTGAACAGAGGTATGGGCCCCCGTTGGCTCAGTGGGTTAAAGCACTGAGCTGCTGAGCTTGTTGATCGAAAGGTCGCAGGTTAAATTCCAGGGAGCAGCGTGAGCTTCCGCTTTCAGCCCTAGCTTCTGCCAACCTAGCAGTTCGAAAACATGCAAATGTGAGTAGATCAATAGGTACCGCTCCGGCGGGAAGGTAACGGCGCTCCATGCAGTCATGCCGGCCACATGACCTTGGAGGTGTCTACGGACAACGCTGGCTCTTCGGCTTAGAAATGGAGATGAGCACCACACCCCAGAGTCAGACATGACTGGACTTAATGTCAGGGGACTACCTTTACCTTTTATATAGTAGTGAATTGTGTATAGATACCCATAAGCTATACTAGGGCTAGAAGGCCTTGATATGTATCTATTCAAGTAATTAGCGTGTATGTGTCTCTTGTGATCTAAATAGTCAGAGATGAAGACTACGGCATCTTGTTATGAATATAGGTGATTGGACATAGACAACCTTTACTTAGAAACTGTACTCCTACATTAAGAAAGGAGATTGAATTTTTCCCATTAGCATTTTACGAAGCTAATGGACATTTAGTATGTCCAGCTGAAGGGTCAAAATCCCCTCATTAACTTAAAAGTATATGACTACACCAATTCTGCAGTGGCTTATAATCTATTTATTTATTTGAATATGCAGGGAGAATTGTGTTTTTTCACATTTCTTTCCAACTAAGCACATATTTCAAATGTAGGCATTCATGTTAGAAAGCAATTTTTCCATTGAATTAAGCATTTTATATTCATTTTCCTCCTTAGCTTGTGCATGCCTTAAAAATGTAAAAAAAAAAATGGTGTAGGTTTTCAAAGGTAGCTTATATTTTTTCATGTAGATATTGCTCCCTAAAGGTAAAGGTTTCCCCTTGACATTGAGTCTAATCATGTCCAACTCTGGGAGGTGGTGCTCATCTCCGTTTCTAAGCCGAAGAGCCAGCATTGTCCATAGACGCCTCCCAGGTCATGTGGCCCTCCTGCCGAAGTGGTACCTTTTGATATATTACACTTGCATGTTCACTCCTGCCAACTGCTAGGTGGGCAGAAGCTGGGCCTAACAGCAAGAGCTCACCCCGCTCCCTGGATTTGAATCACTGTCCTTTTGGTCAGCATGTTCAGCAGATCAGCAGTTTAACCCACTGCACCACTTACAAATATTTGAAAAGTTTAGATTTCACTCTTCCTGTTTATGTTCAATAAATATTCAGAATCATAGAATACTGGTTATTGCTTGGGCAAAGTCTTGTGTCATGTGGGACTCCTGCAAATTTACCTCGAAGCAGTTCAGAGGGGAACTGAGGTAGCCAGGTTAAGGCACCTTTATGGATTAGACTCAGGCTGAAATTTGCCTTTACATTTATTTGCAGTGTTCTCAGTCTTGTTCATATGTACCTTGGATAGTGTAGCATCCTGCATTTTAATGAGTTTAATCTGTTTATTAATCTGTAAACACTTGTGTACCTTTTACTACTGAGTTCCTTGGGTCTTTGGACTATAATAAAACTGATTAATAGAGCTGGCAGATAGACTGGTTTGCATTGGAAACAATGTTCATCATGTACTCATGTGAATTAATCCCAAATAGCTTCATGCACTCATATGGATTGACCTTGATGTGAATTGGGCACTCTTGCCTTTGTTCCTTACCCACTTTTACAATTCCGTAAAGGGGTTTCTTAGCATCTCTCCCACATAGCTAGGCATACATAAAGATAAATAATGCAACAGATGATATAGGAGCTGACAGAAGTCTACTGCGTTCTCCTTGGAAATCTTCACACTAATCTCCCCCCTCCACTTTGTTCCATTTTCACATCACCCCACATGCCCTCCTTCCTTCCCCCATCACATGGGAGAAATGCGACAAAGTGTTGACACCCTGTCTCTGCCCCCCATCAGACGGGGGAAAGTATGGCAACATGCCTTTCTCCCATCACATGGGGGAAAGGTGCCAAAAATGCAGCTAGCTCCATCGGAGCTACCCAAAAGCAACTTTACCTTTCTGTTGTGGGTGAGGAAGCATCTTGCGATGCTTCATTGCCACTTTGGAGAAGAATGGGGCAGAGCCAAGCCAGCGTCATCTGATGGCACTTAGCAGGCCCCATCCCTGCAGAGGAGCAAGGGGCCAAAAGCCACATGTGTGATAAGATCTCTTGTCATGGGAAGCATTAAGAACAGCAGCTGGAGTCTTTGGAGTCCCTCCCCCCAAGCCTGAAAGGCTCAATACTATGGAATCATGGAAGTTGCAGTTTTTCAAAGTGTCCTGTCTTCTCTGCCAAAGAGGACTGGTACATCATCAAACTACAAATCTCAGGATTTTATAGCATTGAGCCATAGCAATTAAAGGTGTGTCACCCAGTGTTCCCTTCTCAGTATAACGGAAGGTATCAGATAATCACAATGGTCCATGACAATTTATAATTTCTACACTGATTGGTCAACATCTAGGTTTTACAATCCTACTTGGTGAACCTCTGAGATTTCAGGCTGGGGGGAGGGGGGTCTCAGAGTGGGATTGCTACTTTGAAACGAGAGTGTGTGTATAAATATATATTCAGTATTTTTTTAAAAAAAATGTTTACATTGCATACTTTGTAAAACTCTGGTTAACATTTGTAAAACTTTGTAAAACTCTGGTTAACTGGTTAACCCACTCCCTGTGGCTTCATCAAAGCTTATTCTATGATAAGACACTTCTTTTGGGTTTGAGGTTTAAGATGTGAAACCAGGATGTAGGACAGTCTTGATCTGGTAACCTACCTACTAGAACTTTCAAGCTCTAAAAGAATAAGAGAAGAAGAAAAAATAAATTAATTTCTCAGCTTTTTCTTCATTAATGTTTCTCGGTTGTTCAGGTCAGGCCTGAACAAAATAATATAGCATTTTGGAAAAGTGATACAACCTAGTAGCCCAGTACTAGAGATTAAGATTGAAAATATCTCCACAGCCACCATGGATTTTCCTTTAGTGCTCAAGTAGCTTGGAATGAAGGATATCCAAACACTGCAAAACACCAACATGCTGAATGAGATAAACCTGGCTTCATTGAAAGTATCTGGCAACTCTCTACTAAGGAAAGCCACAACAAAACTGGCAGCGGCCAGGAATCCCATATATGATAGAACGCAATAAAACATAGTGGCAGAATTATTGTTACACTCCAGTATGATTTCTTCTTTGACTGATTGAGTGTTAGGACTGGGGAATGGGGGGAAGGTTGCTAGCCACACAACACAGATGCCTGCTTGAATAAGGGGACAAGAAATAACAATACAGTTGGTCAATGTTTTTCCCACCCATTTCCTCATTCTGGATCCTGGCTTGGTAGCCATGAAAGCAAGAAGTACTGTGATTGTCTTTGCCAACACACAAGACACAGCCACTGAGAAGATGATGCCAAAAGCAGTTTGTTGGAGAAGACATGTCACCTTCTGGGGCTGGCCAATGAACAGCAAGGCACAAAGGAAACAGAACAGGAGGGCAATGAGGAGAATATAGGTAAGGTTTCGATTATTTGCTATGATTATGGGAGTGTTTTGATATTTCAGAAATATCACTAGTATGAAACATGTTATGAAAGATAAAAGAAGAGAAAGGAAAGCTAAAGCAATCCCCAGTGGTTCTTCATAAGACAGATAGTTTATATCTCTTGGAATACACAGGTCATGTTTTTTATTGGGGTAGTATTCATCTCTGCATATATCGCACTCATCCATGTCTGAAAAAGAAAAAAATAATAATTGTAGTATTAATCTCTCACATATCTGTCAATGTTGAGTAAGACTGAAATAACAGTCCTACTATACCTTCATTTTCTGTTCTCTTCATTTATTCCAGCTTTATGTTTCACTGGAAAGATACAAAAAAGCTAGTCCTAGACAGCAATAAATCTTAGTCAACACTGCATCAGTTCCTTCCCTACAGCTTTCCCCCCTTTTAATTTGACAAAAGATAATAATGATAATTACTTGCCATTAGGTTAAGACAAAATCCAAAGTCCACTAAAAAGGCTATATCTTTGATGGTTAACAAAGTATTTTGTCATCAGATATTACCAACTGCTGACTTCCCATTCTCATAGAATAGTCTTTGAAATCATTTCAAGAACTGTTGAACTGCACAATTACAAATATCTCTTTCAAGTGGAAAGTCAGCTGAAATGATAACGCTCCACTATATTTGTCTAGTGCCTCATCACTGTGAACTTGTGAAGAAGCATTCATGTTGCATATAAACATAAATTAGTAACAAAACCTTGTAATATTTAGATCCTAGGCTAAATGATCATTTTGGGAGGATAGTTTTTGAATGACTAGATTAAGTTTATCACCTTTCCCATGTTTACTTCATAGGAAAGGTGATAAACGAAGCCATTTAAAAACTACCCTTCCGCAAATTGTTCCAAAATGGATTTCTTATGTCCAGTCTGTTCAAGTCAAATTATTGTGATTGTTTTGGGAAAATATTTGCCAATAATATTTTTAAAGGAATCGTGCAAAAAGGGTCAGTTTTGCATTAAATATTCATCCAACAGTATCATTGTGATTAATAAAAAAAAGTTATGAAAGTGATCTGTCGTGCCCCATGAAGACCCTCACTGCTTATCCCTAGTTAAGCCCTCTTTAGTTAGAGGGATTAATATTTTATGTCCAGTTTCTGGGGGGGTCAGTCTAGACAGCCACTTTGCACTTGAAGTATTCATTGCCCTGCTCCTTTAAGAATTGCCTCAGGGTGGAGCCTCATGCAAGGCACTGCTGGTTCTTGGAAGACAGCCTTTTTCGTGACTGGAAAGTGAAGAAAGAGGAAGGCTGGAAGATCTAAAAAATAGCAGATCCAGTTGGAGCTGTATTCAAGTCCAGTCAGAGTTAAATATGGAGACCATCTTACAGACAGTTGAACACCATTCAAGAAAGAGACAATAAGAAGAAATAAAGATTCAAGAGCTTCAGTTCAGCCAGAACTGTGTCTATCTCTCAAAGACTTTACCTCTCCTCATAAAGACTTTGTAGTGAGACGCAGAAGAAGAGAAAGTCTAATATTCTTGTCAGTTAATAAATTCTTGTTTGATTAAACTATATAGTTTCCAATCTGTTCCCTGCACAGCCAGTTCACCTTCCAAGTAATTAAGATAGTGTGGGGACAGAACATTTCCTGTCCTGGTGCTAAACACCTTTTCTTTGAAATTGTATTGCTAACTGACATCAAGTCAACTTTGTCTTATGTTAACTCTTCAAATGAGAGGCCACCAAATCACCCCATAATCAGTACTGCTTAGGTTGGGACTGTGATTTCTAGGGAATTGTGTATTTTCATGATCTTGCCAATGTACAGCAATTTCAATTTAGCTGTCTTAGTTTCTAGGGAGGGTTGGATTTGATTTGCTCTAGGGTCAATTTTTGTTTGGCAGTCCGGAATATTCATAGAAGCCATTTCTAACACACTCAAAATGTATTGATGTTCTTCCTATCAGTTTTCCTCTCTTTTAGCTTTCACAACCATAGATAGAAATGAGACAGACAATGGCATAGGTAGTCCTAACTGCATTCAATGATATATCATTACACCTCAAGATCTTTTCTAGTTCTTTCACAGCTGCTATTCCAAGTTTTCATCTGATTCTTGAATGTGGTCTCCATTCAGATTAATAACCTACCAATAATAATAACAGTGGTAGTGATAAAATAATAATAATAAGCAGTATGAAATAACATTGTAGTAAACAGTATTAGTCCAGAGAGTCATACATATTCACCTCTAGATTTTGTAGACATACCTAAACATATATTTCACCTAATTCTCATGTCCCCAACAGACTATGAAGAAGGAATCAAATCAAGACATGGCTTTTCCTTCCGAATGGAAAGTGACTATCTTTAGCAAGTGGGGTGGAGAGAAGCAAAGTTGCAAAATTACACAAAATTTGTTTAGAATGGCAAAAAGTGGCTTTTAGTCAATTTTAATTTACATTTCAGGTTCTCTGAACTAATAATAAAATGTTTTTCATTAATATGTGAATAGCACTAGTAACTGTAGGTTTCTCTTAACACTCTTGTTTCTTACCCTTCTCGCTGGAAATCTTTCCCTCTGGACATGGCATGCAATCATAGCAACAGAATTGTTCTCCCTCTTTTATTTTCTTGCTATATCCAGGATAGCAATTGCCATTACACTGAGAAAGGGGTTGAACCTGGTAAAAAATATTAAAAATGCATTGACAATGTGACATTATCGAACTATGAATGCTGTTGCTGAGGGAAAGGAGAAATCAGGGTGTTGGGGTGGGTGGGTTGCACTTTTTGAGGTTCACTGGAAGAAATAAATCCAATTTTGGAATTCACACATTTGGGGAGCATACACAGTCTTTCTGAGAGGACAAGGTGAAGAAATTTCCCTTCATTTTTAACAATGCAAAAACACACACAAACAAAATTGCATAACATGCAAACTGGGATATGAGATTTGTGAAGCTGGAACGTGGCAACCGTGCCTCTATATGTATTGAATAAGAACTTTAAATATAACAGATACCATGCTTTTTTTATTAATATCAGATTTAGCCTGATTGGAGCAGGTTGAATAATCAAAAATCTCAAGTGTAGTTTTCAATACTAAATAAAATACTTTTTCAAAATCTATTCAAAATGCCGTCTTCTATGTTTACAGATATTATAACTAACAGCAAAGAAAAAGGGAAGGTACTTCATTTGTGTAATCAAATTACACATGGTCTAGTTTCTAATAATAATCAATAGTTTATATCAGATTCAAATGATGCATGACATGTCAAGACTGCCATTGCTACATCAACACTGAGACACTCCCTGGATTATTATAAATCATAGAGTACCTGGTTAAACCAGTTGTGCCAAATTATGGCAGTACTATTTATAGCAAAGACTTGATCTGGAGGAGCTTCAGGGTCCATCTTCCCAATTTTCACCCTATGAAAGGATTGGTTGGAAGAAATGATCCAGTTGATAACATCAAACACAGATATTAATATCCCATTGTGGTCAAAGAAAATTTTGTCCCCGACACTGTTGTTAAATGAGACACTCTTCAGAAACTGATGGAGCTAGAAAAAAAAGGGGAATAGCAAGAATTTAGAAAAAAATTGATACAAATGGACTGAAATATTCAACTGGACATGCATTAATTAACTAAGTAATGCTTTACATCTATATATTAAAAAAGTATCTTCTTCCAGCTTTTCAGTATATTTTGTTCTTGTTTATTCATTCAGTTACTTCTGATTCTTCATGATCTCATGGACCATGCCAGAGCTCCCTGTGGGCCGTCACCACCCCCAGCTCCTTCAAGGTCAAGCCAGTCACTTCAAGGATACCATCCATCCATCTTGCCCTTGGTTGGCCCCTTTTTCCTTCCATTTTCCCCAGCATCAGGCATGTAGCCGGGGGGGGGGGGGGGGGACTTGAGGGGCTTCAGCCCCCCCCCCAAAAAAAATTCTCATGGTAGTCCGCAAGAAGACCTTACTGATACACCATTTAAACTGTTATGTTTATTCATATCATGACCTGATCACCATGCTCAATATATCCCATATGCATTGGGGTAACGATACAAAAGGTTTGCTAGGGTAGACCCTCTCACTCAGACTCACCCCCCCCCCCCCCCGAATCAAACTCAGCTCCCCTCAAATCAAAATCCTGGCTACGGGCCTGCCCAGCACCCAGCATCATTATCTTCTCCAAGCTTTCCTGTCTTCTCATTATGTGGCCAAAGTAATTCATCTTTGCTTCTAATATCCTTCCCTCCGGTAAGCAATTAGGCATTATTTCCTGAAGTATAGATTGCTTTGATCTTCTTGTGGTCCAAGGCACTCTCAGAATTTTCCTCCAACACATGTCAAAAGCGTCTATCTTCCTTCGCTCAGCCTTCCTTATGGTCCAGCTCTCGCATCCATAGGTTACTACAGGAATACCATTGCTTTGACTATGCGGATCTTTGTTGCCAATGTGATGTCTCTACTCTTAACTATTTTATCAAGGTTATTCAGTATATGCTCTCAGTTAATGTTAAACTAAGTTTCTTGGACTATATAAATAAACCAAATTTTAAAAATATTGAACTATTTTATTTTTATGCCACCATTTCTCTTGACATGGGACCCAAGAAGCATTTATTAGAATGAAAGAGGAAGTTTACTATACAAATAAAACAAAATAAACTTTATATATACCCTGCTACCATCTCCCTGAAAGGGCTCGGGGTGGCTCACAAAAGCACCCCAGAGTGCTGCATATAAAATAAACAACATATAAAACATAACAACAATACCAACATAAAATTATGACAGCAACCACAATGAACACACATAAGATAAGAATAAAAGTGTTAAAATTTATAAAACACAGTAATACCTGTAGATAAAACTGGCTGTCATCAATTAATGAATTAGAGTGCCAGAATGAATCCTTAGTCCTCACATGGATCATTTCTATCTACTCAAGATCAAAGACCTGTTTAAAAAGCCATGTTTTTAGGTTAGACCAGGGATCCTCAAACTAAGGCCCGAGGGCCGGATACAGCCTTCTAAGGCAGGGGTCCCCAAACTAAGGCTCAGGGGCAAGATACAGCCCTCCAAGGTCATTTACCCGGCCCTCGTTCAGGGTCAACCTAAGTCTGAAACAACTTGAAAGCACACAATAACAACAACAACAACTCTATCTCATCAGCCAAAAGCTGGCCCACACTTCCCACTGAAATATTAAGTTTATATTTGTTAAAATTGTTCTTTATTTTATTTATGGTATTGTTTTTAAGTGGGTTTTTTTGTACTACAAATAAGATATGTGCAGTGTGCATAGGAATTCAAATTATTTTTTCAAATTATAATCCGGTCCTCCTGTGGGGATGTGACCTAGTCCTCTGTTTATTTATTTATTTCGAGGTTTTATATACCGACCCTCTCACCTTCAAAGAGGGATTCAGACTGGTTCACAACATGTGTTAACATACAAAGAATATACAATAACAACACAATGCCACTTCATAACATGATTAAAATATCAGCACTATACACATGTTTAAAACGTTTGAAGACCCCTGGTTTAGATCAAAAGGCTTGGAGAATCGGGGCTAATCTAATCTTTCTAGGGAGGCCATTCCAGAGCTGGGGAGCCACCACTGAGAAGGCCCTCTCTCACTTCCCACCAACCATGATTGAAATGGTGATATGACCGAGAGAAGGGCCTCCCTGGCAGATCTCAGAGCCTGCGCTGGTTCTTAGAATGAGGTGTGGTCTCAAAGATAGGTTGGACCCGAAGTGTATAGGGCTTTATAGGTAATCTTCTGCACTTTGAATTGGGCCTGGAAACTTGTCGGAAGTCAGTGGAGCTGCTTTAACAGGGGTGTGGTATGTTCCGTATAGCTACGTAGCCCCAGTTGGTAATCTGGCTGCCAACCAACTGTACTAACTGCAGTTTTTGAGCCATCTTCAGAAGCAGCCCCATGTAGACTGCGTTACAGTAGTCTATTTTGGGTGTAACTAAGGCATGGACCACCACCTTAATTACACTGAGAAATGTTTCTGCTATCTTTTTATTTCCACCAGAATTTGAGAGCCGGTGTAGCATAGCTTTTGAGTGTTGCCTTAGGATTCTGGAAGACCAGGGTTCAAATTTCTGCTCCCAGACATAAATCTATCTTGGACAAGTTATAACTTTCCAGCCCCAGAGGAAGGCAATGATAAGCTTCTGTGGGTAAAATAAATCTTGCAGTAAGTAAGAGTTCACTTGAAGCCACATAACAAAATCACCTAAGGAAACACATCAGTGCAGGCAGTCCCCAAGTTACATGCCTACGACTTGCATATGATGGATAGTTAAAAATGAAGGTGAGACAACAGGAAGTGAGGGCAATCTACCCCTAGGAAGGGAAATTCAATGGCTATGTCTTTGTGTGATATGTGATGTTATTTTATGTGATGTATTTAATAATGTTTAATGTTTTATCAGGGATCAATTTTGATGTTTTATATTGTTTTTTTATCGATGGCATCGAATTGTTGCCAACATCGTGAACTGCCCTGAGTCCCCTTTGGGGTTGAGAAGGGCAGTATATAAATACTGTAAATAATGAATAATAAGAAATAAGATATTCACTCCTTGAAGAGTTATCATGGGGAAAAGGTGTTTCTACAGAAGCTTTGTCACCAACCCTTGTTTCTACTACAAGGCATTTTTTTCAAAATCCAATGATCACAGGGACAGATTGAGGTGAAATCTTCTCAGTAGGAGCACAGATAGCAAAACAAATGTCACAGGAGTGTTAATCCTTCCTTATGTTGGCCAAAATGTGTCCAGAGGAGGGTGAATAAAATGATCAAGGGTCTGGAGAACAAGCCCTATGAGGAGCAGCTTAAAGAGCTGGGCATGTTTAGCCTGCAGAAGAGAAGACAGAGAGGAAACACGACGAGAGCCATGTATAAATATGTGAGAGAAAGTCGTAGGGAGGCAGGAGCAAACTTGTTTTCTGCTACCCTGGAGACTAGGACGTAGAGCAATGGCTTCAAACTACAGGAAAGGAGATTCCTTGTGAACATTAGGAAGAACTTCCTAACTATGAGAACTGTTCAGCAGTGGAACTCTCTACCCCGAAGTGTGGTGGAAGCTCCTTTTATAGGCTTTGAATGCGATTGTCCTGCTTCTTGGCAGGAGGTTGGACTGGGTGGCCCACGAAGTCTCCTCTAACTCTATGATTCTATGAAAATTTGTGTGTGTATTTATTTGGTTGGAGTTACAGTTAAAAATGTACACGTTCTGACTTTCATATAAATTCAACTTAAGAATAAACCTACAGAACCTATCTTGTCTGTAAATTGAGGGCTTCCTGCATATGAGCAAAATTACAATTTTTTTTAAAAAAATTACCATTAGCACAGCATGTAATCTGCGCATTACCTGCCAAAATTTAAGAGATGTCAGTCTTCCTCCTCCCATCTTTGCTTTGTGCTTGGATCCAGAGGAAAACATGGCATTTAAAGCATGGGCCACTGCATAAACAGCATTATAGATGCTGTAGCTGTGGCCAGTCATGCTCATTTCAAAAAGAGATCCCGGAAGGCTGTCCACCTTCTCTTTCCCTGTGCAAATATCTTCATCCCCTTCATGCATAGCCTCGCTTGGAAATGTACAGCCGAAGGCATGCTCCCAGAAGTCCCTGATGTAACCATTTTCTTTATCATTGTGATATTTTGTGCTTTGAATAAACTGTTGAAATGCTGGTATATTGTTAGAATGAATTGTGACACTAATGGCACCATGGAACATATCTGCATCCCAAGTCCTTTGATAAGCTGTTGCCATGAGCTCCATCTGGGCTGTTATTATCCATACTTTGGCTTTTGATTTTATTCCGGAAATATATGCCAGCCATCTCAATGACACCATGGAATCCGATTCTCCATAAACCAGCATGGCATTGGCTTTGCTAGACATAATTTTATCATGTATTCTTACGCCCTGGGTCAGAACTTGATCAATAGCTGTCATAACATGCAATCTGGTTGCTTTCTCTACAAAATCAAAACAGACACCATTTTCATAAAATACTGGGAGTACATTTTTCACAAATCTTTCTCCATTGTCGTCATCCGTAGTCAGAACTCCAATCCATGTCCAACTGAAATGGAGAAGTAAAGAGAGAATCCCTGTATACTGAGCAGTTTCTCCAGGTACCATCTGATAGAAAGAAATCCCTGAGGTCTTCTCATCCATCACTGGAGCAGAGCCATATATAAGCTACAGAGAAATATGAAGACAAGCAGGGAAAGAGGATGATTAAATTACAATTGTTTCAGTACACACATAGTTAAACACAACATAGTACACAAAATTAATATTTTAATGCATTGTTGAATGTTTTTATGATGTTGGCATCGTATAGTGCGTCTGTGAGGCCACCTTGGGTCCCCTCTCGGGGGTGAGAAGGGCGGGGTATAAATATAGGAAATAAATAAATAAATAAATGAAATGAAACATTTTGTGACATAGAACTTCCAATATTTTTATGTCTCTGTTTTGATTTTGTAGTATGTAATAATAATAATGATAATAATAATCTTTATTTATATCCCACTGCCACCAGGGACTTGGGGTGGCTTACAAGGCACTCCAGGGTGCACATATTTATTATTTATTTATTTATTTATTTTTTGCATTTATTGACCGCCCCTCTCAGCCCGAGGGCGACTCGGGGCGGTGAACAACAAAAAAGGACAGTGTACAATAAATCAAGACAATACTAACCAGACAATACACACATAACATATACTTATACTAAAAATCCGCTTCGTCAAGTCCTGGGGTCATAGCCAAAATTCATAGTCCTAGTCCGTTCCAGTGTCGTTCCAGATACACTCAGTTGAAGGCCTGCTCGAAGAGCCATGTCTTCAGGCCCCTACGAAAGGCCATCAAGGAGGGCGCCTGTCTAACTTCAACAGGGAGGGTGTTCCACAGCCGGGGGGCCACCACCGAGAAGGCACGCTCTCTCGTCCCCGCCAGACGTGCCTGTGAGGCAGGCGGGACCGAGAGAAGGGCCCCCCCGGACGATCTCAAGGCCCTCGTGGGCTCATAGGCCAAGATGCGGTCTGCAAGGTATTTTGGGCCGGAACCGTTTAGGGCTTTGTAGGATAACACCAGCACCTTAAATTGGGCCCGGTAGCGAATCGGCAGCCAGTGGAGCTGGGACAGCAGGGGCGTTGTATGCTCTCTGCGTCCTGCTCCCGTTAACAACATGGCTGCCGCGCGTTGGACTAGCTGAAGCTTCCGGGCCGTCTTCAAGGGCAGCCCCACGTAGAGAGCGTTGCAGTAGTCGAGGCGGGATGTGACCAAAGCGTGGACCACCATGGCCAAGTCAGACTTCCCAAGATACGGGCGCAGCTGGCGCACGAGCCTAAGCTGTGCAAATGCTCCCCTGGTCACCGCTGAAACCTGAGGCTCCAGGCTCAGCGATGAGTCCAGGGTCACACCCAAGCTGCGAACCTGCGCCTTCAAGGGGAGTGCGACCCCGTCCAGCACAGGCTGTAACCCTATACCCTGTTCGGCCTTGCGACTGACCAGGAGTACCTCTGTCTTGTCTGGATTTAATTTCAGTTTGTTCGCCCTCATCCAGACCATTACAGCGGCCAGGCACCGGTTCAGGACTTCGACGGCCTCCTTAGTAGCAGGTGGGAAGGAGTGACAGAGTTGGACATCATCTGCGTACAGGTGACACCGCACCCCGAAACTCCGGATGATCTCACCCAGCGGCTTCATGTAGATGTTAAACAGCAAGGGGGACAAGATGGAACCCTGAGGAACGCCACAGATCAACGGCTGTGGCGCTGAACAGGAGTCCCCCAGCAACACCTTCTGAGTACGACCCTCCAGAAATGACTGGAGCCACTGCAAAGCAGTGCCCCCGAGACCCATCTCTGCAAGGCGCCCCAGAAGAATACCGTGGTCGACGGTATCGAAGGCCGCTGAGAGGTCCAGAAGCACCAACAGGGACACACTCCCCCTGTCTAGCTCCCGGCGCAGATCATCCACTAAGGCGACCAAGACCGTCTCGGTACCATGTCCCGGTCTGAAACCAGACTGTGCCGGATCCAGATTATCCGTGTCTCTCAAGAATACCTGGAGTTGTGAGGCCACCACGCTTTCCATGACTTTGCCCAAGAAGGGAAGATTGGAAACAGGCCGAAAGTTGTCCAATTTAGTGGGGTCGAGTGATGGTTTCTTCAACAGCGGCTTTACAACAGCCTGTTTTAGGCTCGCTGGAATCTTGCCTTCCCGAAGGGAGGCATTAACCACCACC
Source organism: Anolis sagrei (assembly GCF_037176765.1). NCBI lineage: Eukaryota > Metazoa > Chordata > Lepidosauria > Squamata > Anolidae > Anolis > Anolis sagrei. The sequence goes on along the minus strand of NC_090026.1, from coordinate 24,280,720 downwards.
GTTACCCACTCGGCCAATCCCCCTCTGGCCTCCTTCAGAAGCCAGGATGGGCAGGGGTCTAGGATGGACGTGGTGGGTCTCATTCCTCCAAGTATCTTGTCCACATCCTCGGGTTTCACAAACTGAAAAGAATCCAACAAAATCGGACAAGCAGGTGCTTGTGTCACATCCACAGAGACTGCATCTAATGTGGCATCCAGCCCAGCGCGGATCAAAGCGACTTTGTCTGCAAAGAACCGAGCAAATGCTTCACAGCGCGCTGCCGAGTTGTCAGGGCTCCCACCTGAAGTAGGGGGAGTTAAAAGACCTCTGACAACCCGAAACAACTCCGCCGGACGGTTTTTTGCAGACGCAATAGTGGCCGCAAAGAAAGTTTTCTTTGCGGCTTTTATTGCCGCGGCATATGCCCTTAAAAAGGACACAAACCATGTTCGGTTTGACTCGCTTGGGTCTGAGCGCCACACGCTCTCTAGAACCCTCTTCTTTCGCTTCATCGCTGCCAGCTCCTCAGTAAACCAAGGGGCTGGTTTAGCTCGGTTACTCGAGAGGGGACGTTCCGGAGCGATCTTGTCAATAGCCCTGGTCATCTCCCCATTCCAGAGAGCGACCAAGGCCTCGACATGATCACCTACCGCGGTGGCGGGAAACTCCCCAAGAGCCGTCAGGAATCCACTCGGATCCATTAGCCTCCTGGGGCGGACCATCCTAATGGGTCCTCCACCCTTGCGGAGGTTAGGGGGCGCAGTGAGCCTAAATCTAATCAGGAAGTGGTCGGACCATGGCAACGGAGAGATGGACAACTCCTCCACACCGCCACCCTGCTCCCATCCCTGACAGAAAACCAAGTCCAATGTGTGTCCAGCACAGTGGGTGGGGCCAGTTATTCGTTGGGACAGCCCCATGGTTGCCATGGCGGACATGAAGTCCTGAGCCGCACCTGTGAGGGTTGTCTCGGCGTGGATGTTGAAGTCCCCCAGCACAAGAAGCCGTTGGGACTCCACCGCCAGGCTCGAGACCACCCCCGCTAGCTCAGGTAGGGAGACTGTAGTGCAGCGAGGTGGACGGTACACTAGCAGAATCCCTATTCTGTCCCGGTCACCCACCCTCAGGTGGACGCATTCAAAATTTGTGGTCTGCGGGATGGGGCTCCTGGTTAGATGGATGGAATCTCTATAGACCACTGCGACACCGCCTCCCCGTCCTCCGGCTCTTGGTTGGTGTTGCACGGAGAAACCTGGAGGACAGAGCTGGGAGAGGTTTACGCCCCCCGCTTCATCCAACCAGGTCTCCGTGATGCACGCCAGATCTGCCCGCTCCTCCAGGATTAAGTCCTGGATCCAAGATGTCTTACCGTTGACAGATCTGGCGTTCAACAACACCACCTTCAAGCCAGAGGGCCCGCTCACCTGGTTACACCAATTTACCTTCGGAGACCGATTGGGGATAGTTAATTTAGATAAACGGTCCGAATTGAGCCGAATTCGAGGTCTCCTTCTCCCGCATCTCCTCCTTCCCACCACGACCTCTATGGGGGCCCCTCGGCTAGTGGAACACCTCCCCCCCTCCATGCCGCAGTTCTGAACCATGTGATCCCTTTCTCCTACAATTGTTGTTAAGCTTATAGGTTCTTGCCAGCATCCCCTCTCCCCCTCCTCCCCCCTCCCCACCGCATCTTCAATCATAGGCTCCAGAGCACCACCCCTTCTGCCCCCCCCGCTACAAAGCAGCGACAGGAACAATACACAAATGGGGGCAGGGGACCACATGGGTAGCAGCAATACAGATGGTCACTGATGTTCCAACTACTACAATAGGGCAGTTCATAAAGTGCTTAGGATTGGGAGCAATTCATCAGTAATCGTAATGATCGTAATTGGTTAGCAGCAGCACACATTCATAAAGGCACATTAACAAAGTGCAAGGTCTAAAGGCACATTAATAAAGTGCAGATCTCAATAAAGTGCTAGGCCTAAAGGCACATAAATAAAGTGCAGATCTCAATAAAGTGCTAGGCCTAAAGTGCTCTACTAATGATAATAAAGTGCGGCACAGAGGGACGGGGAAGGGGCGTAAGTGCTGGTGCGATCCGGCAGTCGATGGCAGGCGCCTAAGTGCTCTATCCTATTACCGATGGCAGATGACAGCAATGACTACCAGGAAAGGACTAGTTGATGTTATACAACTCCCTATTAAGGGTGATAGTGGTGGTAAATTAATTGAATTGCTATGACCCCAGAGTATCTAGACGGATTGTAAGCCAGCGGATGGGCTTCCGGAGCTGGTGACTCGGAGGTGGGGCAGCACAGATAGACAGTCAACACTCTTGCTCAGCGAAAAAGCTGGTCTACCTATAGGTGGTTCTACACAATGGACAGGCCCCTGTAGGAGTCACGATGAGGCCAGTCAACAATGGGCCGAGAGTCACGATGAGGCCAGTCAACATTGGGCCAGGCACCTCACGTTGGTCTCTACCGGGGTGGTTCCCCAGGGTCCCGGTCTCTGTATCTCCGTGCCTGCAGAATGGAAGACTCGCCTGAAGCTGGCAGGGAGAGGGCAGGAGGAGGGCAGGGGCGGGTCCGCCTGAAGATGGGGAGCAGAGGCGGACTCGCTCGAAGGTGGAAACTCTCCGTGCCTGCAGAATGGAGGACTCGCCTGACTCGCCTGAATTTGGCAGGGAGGGAGAGGGAGAGGGCAGGAGGCGGGCAGGGGCGGGTCAGTAGCGGCTGTGGAGGCCAGGTAAAAAAGGCACAAAAGTATAAAACAAGTCACATAAAATTATAACAATCACCACCAACTCATGTAGCATAAAATCCAAATAATACAATTTTAAAACAACCGTAGATAAAACTAACTGCCGTCAGTTCACAAGGTGCCAAGTGACAACTTCATATGGGCCCATTCAGCCTACTCAAGGCCAATGGCCTGTCTGAACATCTGTGTTTTCTGGTTGGAAAGGAAGGATTGAGGGGTGGGGGCTAATCTAATCTCTTTTGGAAGAGTATTCCAGAGTTGGGTGACCACCACAGAGAAGGCCCTCTCTCTCATCGCACCAACCGCACTTGAGATGGTGGTGGGACCAAGAGAAGGGCCTCCCCTACCGATCTCAAAGCCCATACTGGTTCATAGAAAGAGATGCAGTCTCGAAGACAGGTTGGACCCGAAGCATAGAAAGCAATATTATTCCACATTCATTTACAGAGAACTAATCCTGCATTCAATTACATTGATAAAATGAATATTATTATATATTTATGGGAATGTTGAATATGTCATTTGAAATCTTGATGCTAATGGTTTCATGTATTTTATTCTTTATTTAGTTTATAACCCAGTTTTCTTTTTGCACAGGGCTTGTCATTCTCTTCCCTCCCTCTTCATTAAGAGACTGATTCTTTTGAATTAGGTCCTACTAAAGGTCCTTATAGAAAATATGAGATCCAGATCTATTCATATCTACTGTAGCTTGAGTTCTCAATTGAGATTGTCATAGTGCTACTTTTTCTTTTCCCCTCTTTAGATTTCATTGGATTATATGGGTCTTAATACTGTATAGTGGTCCATTAGCAGGTTGCAGAGTTTTCAGCACCATTTCCCACTGATGCTTATTTCTCCCTTTCAGGTACAAATTATTTTGAATCTGAAATATTTTGCTAATAAATCAGAATTAAAATTTACTTGTATTACAACTCTGCTTATGTAGTCAGTATGCATACAGCAGTACAAAATCACATTTGGAAGGCAAAGGAAAAGGACAAGACAGAGGCATATTTACATTGTTTACACATACATCCTACCTGAGGGACCTTGTAGATATCCAAGATAGTTGCCACATGAAGTGAGGTTCGGGAGTCCAGTCCCCCAATTACTGCTACTAAGCTGTTATCTAGTTTACATTTGTAATTGGGGACACATATTCCAGACAGAGATATAAACATGATTGCACTATAGAAGGCCCACTTTATGTTGAAATAGCTGTCATAAATGTGGAAGCCCAGAGTGACATTGGGTAGGATCTGAAGGTTCTCATTTATCTCCTTTATTGCAAATTCCAAAGCCAGAATATGTTGGTAATTCTTTGGTACCATACTAGAAGAGAAGTAAAATGAGAATAATCATGGAATGGCCCATACTCTTTATCATTTAATTTAGAATGAGTGACTTTCATCTCCTATGACCTCTTCACACTAGACCAAATCCCAACCCTACTTTAATAGCTGGATGCTACTCTGAATAATCGAACCTCAGAAAGTTGAATTAATATAAATTGATATGAAAGAAAGAAAAGTAAAAAAGGTAAAAGTTTCCCATTGACATCAAGTCTAGTCATGTCCGACTCTGTGGGTGGGGAGGGGTGCTCATCTCCATTTCTAAGCTGAAGAGTCGGTGTTGTCCATTGACACTTCCAAGATCATGTAGCCAGCATGACTGCATGGAGCATCATTACCTTCCTAATGATCTACTCACATATGCATGTTTTCAAGTTGCTGAGTTGGCAGAAGCTGGGGGCTAACAATGGGTGCTCATCCTACTCCCTGGATTCAAACCGCCGACTTTTCAGTCAACAAGTTCAGCAGCTATGCGACCGGAGGATCCAAAGAAAGTTAGAATGGTGTAAAAAGCAGAAGGAGAACTTTAAAAATATTAAATACACCCATTGTTAGCAATCCCTTTGATTTTGTTTCCTTTTCACAACTTTGCTGAGTCTGCCATAGCCAGATTTGATTATGGAGATGTCAAAACCAAGAAAAGGTACAAAATGGTAAACTGTCAGATCCTGATAATAAAACATAACTGGGAGGAAGGTGTCAATTTAATAATGCTGGGGAAGGAGCTGAAATATGAATGTTGGCATTAATGGCAGTGAGCATTAGGTGTGAAATCAAAAGAAAATTATTTTAGGATCTTACAATGTGTGTTTTTTATACTTCCACAATGTTATTCATTATATTTTCTCTGACTTAAAATTATCATTGATTTATTTTTTAAAAAATATACATAGTTTATCTATATAAATAAAAATGTAATGTTCATTTGTGGGATTAACAGAACTCAAAAACCACTGGACGAATTGACACCAAATTTGGACACAATACACCTATCAGGCCAATGAGTGACCACCACTCATAAACACTGAAAAACACAGCAGAAGTGTGGCCAAAAAAGCCAAAAAAAAACCAAAAAAATGCATTAAAGCGCATGCGCAAAACCACATATATACACAAACACACATATATACACAAGTATATATACACACATATACACACACAAAACACATATACACAGACTGGGCCATAGCAACACATGGCAGGGGACAGCTAATAACTTACAAATTATCATTGATAGTAAATTACAGCTACAAGAATATGGTTGAAGTTTAGTGAAAATTAGATTCCTGCTGATACTAAAATATATGCTTGTTGCAGCTCACATTATAATAGCTGGAAGATTCCAGAGGCATCACCAGTTGTAGAATGGGAACAAAAGTGATAGACATATAGGTTACTGCACAAAATATCCAATCATGTGGCATTGTGGAATAGCCAGATCTTGAGAAATAAAGCAGTCTGTAACCAATTTTAGTCCCAATTAGACTAACATTAAATTGGTAAATCAAAATTGACAATATGTTCCATTCATCTAATGCTGTGATTCTCAACCTGTGGGTCCCCAGGTGTTTTGGCATACAACTCCTAGAAATCCCAGCCAGTTTACTAGCTTTAGGATTTCTGGGAGGTGAAGGCCAAAACATCTGGGGACCCACAGTTTGAGAACCACTGATCTCATGAATCTATTCTAGTTAGAATTAGGTCTCCCACAGATTCCTAACTGGAGCACATATGAAGGTTCATGGAGATGCAGGCACAAATACATCACTTTTTTTTAGAAAAATACACATACACATCAACATATACAGTTGCCATAGAAAAGGGTGAAGAAACAGAAAATTAACATCTTACATATTCTCTTCAATCAATGATTGCGGCCTTTCTGTGTAGGTGATTTCATTGGAAACAATTATAGCCTGTGATGCAACAAAACCGAGAAGGAGCTTGCCTGGGTGAAGATACTTATGAGGTGGAGGGTAAGGATAACGAATCACGCACTGAATTTTCTGTGCCTTACTCTTTAAGTGAGGAAGTACGGCAGGTATCAAAATAATTAATATCACCATTCTTAGAAATCTTTCCTCGATGGACATTTCATCAATGATATTTTCCTCTATAACATCTCAGTTAGGATTTCCAAATTTCAGCTTTAACTGAAATGACTGCTCAGACAATGTTTTTATCCTGAAGGATGGAATAGCTGTATTATAGATACAGTCTTCTTTGTTTCTAGTACTCAGATTTGGTAAAATATGGTAATATGGTATATTTATAAATGCACCACTGATTTGAGCATTATTGTTTCTTTCTTAGTCCATATGAAGCAGATTTAATTACAGGTCTCTTGACAATTCAATTTGAAAGTCAACACTAATTCTAAGTCAGGGATCCCAGGGGAGTTGGAACAAAAATGTGTTTGTCATATTTGAAAAAAAAAAAGTTGAATGATATGGGTGCTCTGGGAATTGCAAAAAAAAAGTGTGTTTTTCAGGTACGAAGACAAGATTATCTTCCATTCCAGCTGTGTTCCAGTATATGGGAAAAGAACTTCAATTCAACACAAACATTTTTTTCTAATTGTACTGTAATAGAGAGTAACATTAGATATATTTGTGGATGAAATGAAATACCAAAAATGATTCAAAGTCCAATACTTTTGTCCCAAGAAAATGGGGAAATAATGATGTTACTTCATAAGATACTGTGTAGTATGAGAAGATATTGCCTGTAGTATGGGAAGATATTGTGTGATAAGATATTGTGTATAGTATGAGAAAGAAAAATAAACATTGATATTGTTGCATGCATGCCTTCTTGGCTGGCACCCTGTTCGTGACACATGAATTTCTAAGTCCAACACAATCTCTAAGCCTTTTCTCTCTGTGTGATTATGTATTCATTGCAAAGGCTGCCAGTCTGCTATCGAGCACAATTCCAAGTGCTGGCTTTAGCCTATAAAGCCCTAAGTGGTTCCAGCACAGCTTACCAGTCTGAACATATCTCCCTTGCTTTGTCTACATGAGCAATAAGCACATGCTCTTTTTTTCATCATGCCGGCCGCATGACCTTGGAGGTGTCTACAGACAACGCTGGCTCTTCGGCTTAGAAATGGAGATGAGCACCACACCCCAGAGTCAGACATGACTGGCCTTAATGTCAGGGGACTACCTTTACCTTTTTTTTGCCTTCTTTTCATTATCACTTTTCAAATATACTTTCTGATTTTGTCAATTTTCTTTGTAAAATACGAATTGCCTAAATAGTGTTTAGTACTGGTTTTAATCTATAAAGCTCTAAATGGTTCCAGCCCAGCTTACCTGTTTGAATATATCTCCCTCTATGATCCACCTCAGAGGTTAAGATTGTCGGGGAGGCCCTGCTCTCGGTCTGACCTCCCTTGCAAATGCTGTTGATGGGAACAAGAGACAGGGTCTTCTCTGTGGTGACCCCTCATCTACGAAACTCCCTCTTCAGCCCCCTCCCTCCTGACCTTCAGGAAAAAAAAACTAAAAATGTGGCTTTGGGACCAAGCCTTTAGTCAGTAACTTTTGAGCAGTGCAATAAGTGATTACGAAATAATATAAGGATGAAGGGTATGGCCTTGGATTATGATTTGGATTGCATGACTATAATGAAGGTTTTAATGTTGATGTTTTCATAGTTGGATTTTAATATATTTGTTCACTCTAATTGTTTTAAATGTGTGGCATCTAATTGTTGCCTTTGTAAGGCCGCTCTGAGTCTTCTTTGGGGTGAGAGGACGGGGTACTAATGTGATAAATAAATAAATAAATAAATAAAATGTTCTTTTTCATCCCCTGGCAAGGGAACACGTTTTTATGCAGAAAGACAAATGGTCCCGCCCCCCGCTCCCCACTGCCATGGGGATAACACTTCCCAAAGTAACAGCAACATGGAAAGCTTCCCACGTTGCATAGGGAACAATGGAGGGAAGCCGAATGGCAGACGTTTCCCCCTATGGGATGGAGTATGTGGGAAGCCACAATGCGTGGTGAATCCCATAGGTAATGTGATGAGAGCCACCATGATAGAATCATGAAATTGGTTTATCAAGTGTGGAGACAAATTTGGGTACTGTTCCAAATGAAGCAACTGAAACCAAATAATGTTGCTTTATTTCTGCTACATAATAATAATAAATCTTACCCACCTCGAGGCCGTTCACAGCAACAATTCTTTAATAGCTACATAGTTATTTTATGTGCATTATTTCTGATTTTATACAATGTTTATATCAGGCAACATTGCAAATCGCTTTTAAGAACCACATAGTGGTTCTCACATAAGGAAAAAGTTGTTGAAATTATTCATTGCTACTTTTATGAAGAAGTTACATCGCCAGACACAGATACAAAAATCCATCAACATGTTCTCTTTATTAGTTGTGTCCTGTTGTTCACATCAGGTCTTAACAAAATAATATAACATTTAGGAGAAAAAATGCAACCCAGAAGTCCGGCGCTTGAGGCTAACAGGGAAAACATCTCTATAGCTACCATATATTTTCCTTTCACACTCAGATGGATTGGAACAAAGGATACCCAAACACTACAAAAAATAAACATGCTGAAAGTTATAAACTTGGCTTCATTGAAACTTCCAGGTAGCTTCCTAGCAAGGAAAGCTACAGTGAAACAAATGGTGGCCAGAAAGCCCAGGTAGCCTAAAACACAATAAAACAAAAGTATAGATCCCTCATTGCATTCTAATATGATTTCTTCAGTTATGGAATGTGTGTCAACATCTGGAAATGGAGAAAAGCTTGCCATCCACACAGTACAAATGATTGCTTGGATAACGGAACCAACAAAAACAATAGTTTTGGGCAATCTCTTCCCCACCCACTTCTTCATCCGAGAGCCTGGCTTTACGGCCATGAAAGCCAGCACCACTGTGATAGTTTTTGCCAGCACACAAGAAATAGCCACTGAGAAGATAATGCCAAAAGCAGTTTGACGAAGGAGACAAGTCACCTTTTGAGGCCTGCCAATGAATAACAGTGTGCAAAGAAAGCAGAGTAGCAATGAGATGAGGAGACTGTATGAAAGATCCCGGTTGTTGGCTATGACAATAGGAGTATTGTGATGCTTCAGAAAAATCCCTAGCACACAACCTGTAATCAAAGTAAAGAAAAGGGCAAAACATGCTAAACAGAGTCCCAATGGTTCTTCAAAGGACAAGACATTTATAGATTTCGGTATGCATAAATCACGTTTTTTATTTGGAAACTTTTCATCTGTGCATTTATAACAATCATTCATGTCTGAAAAAGAAGAAAAGGTGTTTCAATCTATGCCTACATACTGTAAACCTGATCAATGTACTATAGCTTTGTAGGGGGAATCTCATATCCCAGATGATGATCTCACCATTGACCAGGCTGACTACGGCTTAGATCCTACTAGTACAGGTATGGGCAAACTAAGGCCTCGGGGCTGGATGTGGCCCCTTCAGCTCTTTTCTCAGGATCTCCTTTCTCTCACCATCCTATTTTTCCTTCTTTCTCTCTTTCCTTCCTCTTTCCCTCCCTCTTTCTCCTTCTCTTCCACCCTTTTGTCCTTCCTTCCTTCTCTCTTTCCTTCCTCCTTCCTTCCCTCCTTCTCCCTCCTTGCTTCCTTCCCTTCCATCTTTTCAGCCTTCCTTCCTTCCCCTTTTTTACTCTTTCTCCTACCTTCCTTTTTATCTTTCCTCCCTCCCTCTTTCTCCCTCCCTCCACTCCCTTCCACTCTTTTGTCCTTCTATCCCCTCCATTTTGCATCGCCTTCCTTATCTCTTTCATTCCTCCTTAACCTCCCTTCCCTCCCTCCCTCTTTCTCCTTCCTTCCTTCCTTCCTTCCTTCCTTCCTTGCTTCCCTTTTGGCTTTCCTTTCCCCTCCCTCCCTTCCCTTTTGTCTTTCCTCCCTTCCCTCTTTTCCCTCTCCTTCCCTCTTTCCATCTTTCTCTTTCCATTCTTCCCTTCCTCCCTTTCATCCTTCCTTCTTTTTTTCTTTTCTTCCTCCTTCTCTTCCTTCCTTCCATCACTGGGCAGCCAGTCCTCCTTGCAGAGAATGTTAGCATGCAGCCCCCAAGTTAGAAAGTTTGTCCATGCCTGTGCTAGTAGGTCCCAATTATAACAGATTAACTGAATTAATTGTTGAATGGTGGGTCAATAGGTTGTTATATTCCACTGATTCATTTTGTCTACTTTAGTTGAAACGTTCAGTGACATTTAAGCCTAGAGTTGATAAAATATTGGGATTCAACCCATTTCTGAAGGACCCCCTGTTTCCCACCTTTTTATATGTCAGAATGAATGTTATGATTCAAAATAGGAGTTTTGTACAGTTCTATTCTTACAAAATATGACAGCAGTGGATAATGGAGGTTTCTTTAAATGTCTTGGGTGGTTTCAACCTTTGCTCCTGAAGTCAGAACATCTGATCTTGGAGCACCAAACTCACAAGCCTCATTCTTTTGGATTTCAAGTGATCTGTTTGATCAATATGGACATATTTAATTTTTTACCTGACTGATTTGACATCTTCCCTTCTGGACATGAGATGCAATCATAGCAGCAAAATGGTTTGCCTTCACTTTTTTTCTTACTAGAGCCAGGATGACAGCTCTGAGTACATAGAGAAGATGGCCGAGTCTACACCATAAAGGAAAGAGAAGGATTTTAATTGTGTGAACAGTTTCTTTTGAACCTTAGAGATTCTGGAGCAATTTGAAAGTTAACATCAGAGAAACTGATTTTTCATGGAATTTTCTTATTCCAATAAACAAATACTAGATATGGTGGGCCAATGTTGAAATTTTGAACTGAAAGCATCTTTCAAAAAGTGGACATGATCGTTGAAATTGTAATAGTGCCTTATTCAAGCACATGGTTTTCCTACAGTAAAAGATTGACGTTTTAGTGCAATGAGGACAATCTACACTCAATTGAAGTTGTAGAAGTGAGGTTGTGCATTTACTGCTGTTAGACATGCATTTGCAATTTGGGTTCTGCATGGTTGCTATTCAAAAGCATAGCACAAACAATGTGTAATGTATCATGTTTCACAGTTGATGGTGGTTGGTGGTGTCAGGCCAAGCAGTTGATGATGGAAGGGGTTAATGTAAGTCTTAGTTCTAAAGGGCAGGGTAATCTGGAAGTAAGAATTTACAAGCAAAAGCAATTAAGGGTGGAGGCATACAAGAGATACGATGCAGCTGGGTTTAACTGAATTTAAGAGCTAGCTTGGAAACTGATCTTTGGGAGAAAAGTATTTGTCCTATTTTGGTGGTAGATGCTGCTGGTTTTCCTTCAGATTTGTGGATTTTTGGTATCCTGACCTGTCTCCTCAATTCTAGGAATCTTGAATCTCTGGACTGGATGTTGACTATGGCATAGACTCTTGATACTTGGATTTTACTCATTGAACTCTTGGTGTTTGACCACTGGACTGGACCCTTTGATTACGATGTTCTCTTGAACCTGCATCAGCATTTGATATCAGTTTTTGTTTTATATTCTGTGGCTGAGTACTATCTTTATATTTTACATTTGGACTATGAACACAGCCAGAAAGTAAATAGATTTACACAAGCGGGCAGGCCCATAGCCAGGATTTTGATTTCGGGGGGGGGGGGGGGGGGGGGCTGAATCTCAGTGAGAGAGGATCTATCCTAGCAAACCTTTTGTATTGTTATCCCAATGCATATGGGATATATAGAGCATGGTGATCAGATTATGATATGAATAAACATAACTGTTTCAAAAATGTACCAGTAAGGCCTTCTTGCTGACCACCCTGAGAATTTCGAGGGGGGGGGGGCTGAAGCCCTTCAAGGCCCCCCCCCCCCAAGCTACATGCCTGCAAGTGGAGTGTTTGTTTTGGTTCACTTCTGCCTGTGTACATACTTTTCTCCCAATCATCATTCTCCAAGCTAGTGCCTTAAATCCAGTTAAACCCAGCTACATCCTTTCTCTTGCATGCCTCCACCCTTAATTGCTTTTGCCTGTGAATTCTTACTTTAGAAATTTTGCCCTTTAGAACTAAGACTTACATGAATCCCTTCCATCACCAACCGCTAGGCCTGACACTATCAACAACCATCAACTGCAGAAAATGATTCATGACACAATGCATGACTCCACTATATACAGAGTAAAGAGTATGCAACTCAGTGCAGGATCATTATCAATATATTTTGTTAAGCAGTCATACTGAAGTAGAAACAATATAATTAAGACATTTCAATCATAATTCAGCTGTAATGTGACTGCAGGAGAGCCACAGTGTCATAAGCCCTTCCAAAGATGCTCTTATCCTTCCCAAATTACACTTTATTAGCCTTGTGTGATAAAATGCATAGTCTCCCAACTGAACTCTACCTGATTAAACCAGCTATGCCAAGTTATCATGTTCTCATTTATGGTGAAGACTTGGTCTGAATCAGCTCTGGGATCCACCCTTCCTACTTTCACTTTATGAAATGATTGGTTGGAAGAAATGATCCAGTTGATAACATCAAATCCAGCTATTAACTTCCTGCTGTGATCAAAGGAAATTTGGTCTCCAGAACTGTTGTTAAATGAGACACACTTCAGAAAATGGTGGAGCTAGATGGGGAGAAATGTGGGAGCACGTGGGGAGGGGGTGAGAGAGAGATTGGAAAAACATTTTAAATCTATAGCAATCTTTTTAAACTCTCGAGTGGAGATCCAAGTCTCATTCACTCATTCAAAACTCTAGTTGAATCAACATATTAGGAGGTGGGTGCCCCAAAACAAGAATGACAAAATTGGAGCTCTTTCCTTACATATAGATACTCTTCAGTTAGTAATTTTTAAAACATTATTTTAACTATTTATGTAGATGGTTGGTATACAGGATTTCTAAAAGCTGACTTGAATCTTGACTGAAAACTCTGATTTTGCCAGAATTTGAATAGAAGCTTTAAGAAGTATGTCTGGTTTCCTCTCCTCCCACAAGTTTGGAAAAATTAGAGTTATTAACAATTTCCCCATCTATATTCCATATTTCTAGAAACAGTTTATTAAACTCGGAAGATGGTTTAGTATGCATTCTGCCCTACTAAAAGTACAAGCTATTTATAATTTTAATTAAAATGTGAGTTTGCACCTATTTTATTCATATATCTTATGTATCAAGTTCTGTTTCATAGATCTTGTGAAGGTTATATAAAAGAAAACAGGCTCTACTAAGTTGTGTTGAACACATACCCATTTGCATTCAATGTCTTCTGAAGATTATGTGGAAGAGATAAGAAGAAATGGGCCTGAATGCAAATTGCAAGCAAGAGAAAATGCAAGAGGGGACTTCTCATCATCATTCTCCAGGCCCGTAGCTAGGATTTTGATTTGGGGGGGGGGGGGGGCTGAGTTTGTTTCGGGGGGGGGGGGTAAGTCTAAGTGAAAGAGGGTCTACCCTAGCAAACCTTTTGTATCGTTACCCCAATACCCCCATGCATATGGAATATATTGAGTATGGTGATCAGATCATGATATGAATAAACATAACAGTTTAAATAGTGCACCAGTGAGGCCTTTTCGTGAACCACCATGAGAATTTCGGGGGGGGGGGGGGCGGGCTCAAGCCCCCCCCCCCCCCCCCCCCGGCTACATGCCTGTCATTCTCCATTCCATCTCAAACTTCAGAATAAAACTGACACTACCCCAAATATATCTTGAAAATTAAGGACAATGTGGACATTTAGAGATAGTTAAATATAAAATTAGAGCCTACTTATATGATGATATATGAGAAAAGAAAGCCACTACCTTCCATTGCTGTTTATTTTTGAGTTGCAGTCCACCTCTGTCCACTTTGCTTTTGTATTTTAGCCTTGATGATAGCATAGTATGTAAGGCATGAGCCAGTGCATAGATGGAATTGTAGATGCTGTAGCTGTGTCCAGTCATGCTCATTTCAAAAACAGATCCAAGAACACTGTCCAGATTCTCCTCTCCTGAGCAAATAGTTCCAACTATCTCATCCTCAGATATATCTGGAAATGTGCAGCCAAAAACCTGTTGCCAGAAATCCCTGATAAAATCATCTGATTTTGCAATGAGGGGATTTCTATTCCCAGCAAATTGCTGAAATCCTGGTATATCACGAGTCTGGACTGTAAAAGATATACTTCCATGGAATATTTGTGCATCCCAAATCTTTTGAAAAACAAATGACATGAACTCTATTGGTGAAGATATTATGAAGACCTTACCATTTGATTCATCTATCTGTTCTCCTCCTGATACATATGGCAACCATCGCAATAACCCAAGGAAATAAGATTCTCCATATACCACCAAAACATTGACATTGCTTCTTGTGACTCTACTATGCGTTCTCGCCATGTGTTGTATTGAATCATATATGTCAGCAACAGACCTCATTATGGGCAGTTGTTCTATGAAAGCAAAACAGACACCACCCTTGGAAAATTTTGGAGACACAGTTTTCACAAATCTTTCTCCACTGTCATTATTCATGGTAATGATACCAATCCATGTCCACCCAAAATGCAAAAGCAACGAGAGAATCCCGTCATACTGAAGATGTACTGAAGGGACCATTTGATAGAAGGAATATCTTGAGGTTTTATCATTTGTTTCTGGGGCAAATCCGTATATGAGCTGAAGGTACAGATGAGGAGGGGGAGAGAGAAAGAATATATCCACATTAATATGTCACATTCATGTTTTCAAATTGTATCCCATGTTTGCAAGATTAAGAAATTAGTACTTATCTTAATTGCATATGTAGTCAAACACAATGTTTTTCAAAGTAAAGCATGTTTCCAGGTATACACAAGCAAAACAAGTATTGACTTCCTCTTTGTAAATAATGCATGAAACAAAAAAACAGTTTGCTAAGTAATTCTGGATAGATGATAAGAATAGAAATCTAATCCTTTCTAGATACTACAGAGATAAATCTTATTTACTACCTTATCGCCTAGAACAATAGTTTCCAACTTCTGGTCATCTAGGTGTTTTGAACTTCAACACCCTGACTTCCTGATAGTTGGGCAAGGTGGTGAAGGCTTCTGGGAGTTAAAGTCCAAAACATCTGGAGAACCACTGGTCAAGAATCTACGTCTTAAATAAAGAGACTGCAACCAAAAGTTTTTTTTTTCAGTTCAGTTTTTCATCTGATAACAAAGTTTTTCTTTCTTTCATACACATGTGCAAACATACAAAAGCATAATGATGACTGAATATATTCAGTAACCAGTCCAGGAAGGTGGCCCCAATATCATAGAATGGGGATTTTTCTCCAGGCTTTAGCCTGAATGTTAAAGATGATGTCCAAGGTGCTAAACCATATTTTCAAAACAGGGTCACCATCTCAAATGGTTTTGTTAAATGGGAAAAAAGATATCTCACTCTGTGGTATTGAATCTGGCAGTCCACTAATGGTAACTATGGAAAGTGTCTTTCTATGGGATAGGGGAAAAAAAGGTTTCCTCTTGACATTAAGTCTAGTCGTGTCTGACTCGGGGAGTTGATGCTAATCTCCATTTCTAAGCTAAAGAGCTGGCATTGTCTGTAGACACCTCCAAGGTCATGTAGCTGGCATGCCTGCATGAAGCGCCGTTACCTCCCCTCTGGAGCGCTATCTATTGATCTATTCACATTTGCATATTTTTGAACTGCTAGGTTGGCAGAAGCCAGGTCTAACAGAGGGAGCTCACCCCACTCCCCGGATTCAAACCACCAATCTTTTGGTCAGCAAGTTTAGCAGTTCAGCAGTTTAACATGCTGCACCACCAGGGGATAATAATAATTGTTGTTGTTATTATTGTTATTGTTATTGTTATTATTATCATTATCATTAGCTTGATAAAATATGCCTAAGAATGACCTAAACCTCAACAGGAGCACTTATGTTAGGGAATGAGAATGTTTACCACTTTTTGTTGTCCCTTTATCCCTTATGCCCATCTTGTGTGCAGTAATTTGGCTTTAATATTAATATTAAGTTCCTTTTACTTTATTTCATATATCAGTGACTTGAATGAACAAAATAAAAGTGAACATAATGTTCAAAATTTCTTCTCTTTCATTCATACTCAAATCTCTTTCTCTGACAAACGCACACCTGTGGAATCTTGTAAATATCCAAAACACTTGCCACTTGAAGTGAGATGTCAGAGTCTAGTCCCCCAACAACAGCTACCAGATTATTCTGCTGATGACATACATAGTTGGGGACAAAATGCTCCATGGTTGATGTTAGGCATATTGTTGAATGGTAAGTTCTCTGTGCATTGAAATAGCTGTCATAGATGTGGAAACCCAAGGTCTGGTTCGGTAAGAGCTGAGGGTTTTCATTTATTTCCTTCACTGCAAATGCCAAAGCCATAATGTGCTGGTAATTCTTAAGTACCACACTACAACAAAAAGAACTGTTATAATAATTTGTGCAAAGAAATTGATGAAAGTAACACAAAAGATAGCTGAGCCCTCAGTCTGGGCTCTTGGAGGACTTATGATGGTCAGCATAGATCAAAGCTAATAGCGCACTACAACCTTCTATATTAGAGGAGCATTTCATGTTTACTTACATAACTGCTACTATAGATAGGCTGCATTGTTGCTAGAATCTTGTGTCCAGATGTGTGCATATATCTAGGCTTCAGAAAGGTAAGAACTCCATTCACCTACCAGGATATTCTTCTAGAAAATCTTATACTGATTAACAGACCCATGCACAGGTAGACACTCCTGTAGGTAATATTATTTATTGAATATAGAATTGTCATTCTACTGCACACAGAGAGAAATACCTGAGAAATGGCAATAACTTTGAATAAAATAACTGAAAAACCTGTACAAGACAGCAATGAAGTTCATCCACTAAAGACCACAACGCAAACCTGGATGCAGTGAATAATTTCTCAGTCGTATGTGTTGTGTTTGCATGAATGCCCCCAAACAGCCCTTCTGGCTACCAGAAAAATGCTACACAGAAATATAAGGACCCTATTAATGGACTGAGGAAGAATTTATTTATTTTTTCATGTCAGAAGTGACTTGAGAAACTGCAAATCGCTTCTGATGTGAGAGAATTGCCTGTCTTCAAGGATGTGGCCAGGGGATGCCCAGATGTTTTATCATCCTGTGGGAGGCTTCTCTCACATCCCTGCATGAGAAGCTGGAGCTGATAGACAGGAGCTCACCCCATCTTGTGGATTCAAACCACCGACCTTTAGGTCAGCAGTTCAGCCAGCACAAGGGTTTAACCCATTGTGCCACTGCAATTGGGAAAAGAAGCTATTCTCAGACGATTCATAAAACAGACCATGGATCCAACAGTTCATATTGTACTTCACAGTTCAAATAGCTTCATTAAAAAATGAGTGTGAGGAGATCAATTTGAAATAACTACAGAACAATGTAGTATGACACAGACATTGACAGAGAAAATATTTAAAATCCTACATAAAAAAACTTCATAAAATAAAGATATTTTAAAAGCCTAAATATTTACATGTTTTTCTCCACTCCTTACTATGAAAAAGAGAGCCTTTAAAAGTCACGAATTCCCTAAATTTTGCCAACTTTCTTCTATAGCTCTAATTAATATAAATTTCTTCTGAGATGCAGCTTTGTTCCCTCTATGGATACATCAGATGCACATCCAGACAAATCACCATAACATCAAAAGCTCATCCTTACAGAATCTGGTCAAGCGAAGCTGGCAAAGGTTCTTCACTAAAGGCCATTGGATCAGAGACAATGAAAGCTTGAGAAGCAATGCCACCAGCAAGGAAGTCTCCTGACTGATGATACCTGTGAAGAGGAGCATGTACATAATGCATCCTGC
Source organism: Anolis sagrei (assembly GCF_037176765.1). NCBI lineage: Eukaryota > Metazoa > Chordata > Lepidosauria > Squamata > Anolidae > Anolis > Anolis sagrei. Next base: position 24,262,770 of record NC_090026.1, on the reverse strand, counting down.
ATTTGACAGAACATCTGTTACCTAAAGCATTAGGAATAAGTACCAACAATATTGCCATGACAAAAAGGATCATTCTGAAAGCAACCCAAAATCTTCTCTGTATTTCAAGGTTCTCCTGTGCAAATCTACCTGCCTTTCAATAAAATAATTTTGATTTGCATTTTCTTGACTTACAACCCTTTTAACCCTGAAGTAAAAGATAGCACATTTGTGAAAGCTTCCATATTCTTCCTCCTCTATCTCTTAATACAGCTACTGTACCTGCATTTATAACATCCATCATATTATTTGCTAATATTTTTCCTAAAGGCTGGTGAATTCTATGGACATTTTTACAAAAACAAGAATGAGAACTAATTACAGTCCTCTTCTTAATTACTCTTGCAAATAAAAGCCCTGGAAATTCCCTACAGAATAGCTGTTTGTCACATGGAAAACATGGCTTGAACAAGGAGGAAACTTGGGCCTGAAACAATCTTAGCCAGAAAATAATAATAATAATATAAAGAAATGAATGCAGATCATCTTGTAACCATTGTTGTTATCTGCCTTCAAGTAATTTCCTTATGACCATGAAAGAGTGAACCCCTATTACAGGGTTTTATGTGGTTGAAATCATATAACTCAACCAATATCAGCCAGTGATTTCCATGTCCAAGTGAAGAATTGAACCCCAATTTCCAAATTCATAGTCCAAACCCAAACCACTAAACTAGTGGTTCCCAACCTTTTTTGATCAGGAACCACTTGACCAAGGACCACTTTGACCAAGGATCACTCTCCAATATCAGTACCAAAAGGGTTATGAACCAGTTTTTGGTCAACTTTAGATTCAGTTTGGTTATTTGGGGTGCTGATTCAGAAAATTGCATTGGATAGACCTCATCAGTTCTAGTTTCTGATACAGAACATATGCCATCCAGTACTCGCCATCTACTTGGCCACAGAAAACCATATTTAATAAGCCTTGGCACTATAAGAGGGTTTCACAAGACCAGTCACTCTCATTGCAACAGTATAGTAATGGTGAGGCCGCAGACCATATTTTAGTTCTGGTGATCTATGGACCACAGGTTGGGAACCATTGCACTAAACTCTCTGGGATATTTTTTATGGGCTTTATGCAGACCTAGGAGAGGATTGTCTCTTGATATGAAAAAAAACTAGATAATCTTTGCTTTAGGAGATTGCAACTCTTATCATTCAATTCCCTGCACCATTATAATCTGCAGCTATTCATATCTTTGTACATGTGAGTGTATATATGTAACTTGGAAAAAAATCACTTTTCATATGTACAAAGAAAAGACTACCCAAATTTGCAAGGTATAACAATTACAACCAAATGTCTGACTTACACTGAACTTCTTGGGCAAGTTATGGATTCTGTGTGAGGAGCCTCTTATATCTCCACTGTACCCCTCAAGAAAATTAATTATGATCTATGGCTTCAAAAGATTCATTTTGCTGTGGAATCCATAAAAAACATCCACATTATCAAAAATGTATATGGGTTCAAAATTACTGATTTTCTCTTAATAATACAAGCTCACAGAATGAATTAAATGAGAGTTAGCTAATGGAAAATACCCGATATACTCGAGTATAAGCTGACCTGATTATAACCCGAGACACCTAATTTTACCACAAAAAAAAAAACTGGGAAAACTTATTGACTTGAGTATAAGCCAAGGCTGGGAAATGCAGAAGCTTCTGGTAAATTTCAAATTAAAAATAGATGCCAATAAAATTACATTAATTGAAGCATCAGTAGGTTAAAGGTTTTTGAATATTTACCTAAAACTGTAATTAAGATAAGACTGTCCAACTCTGATTAAATCATTCTTCTAACCTTCTTCAATGTAAATGTGCTTACGTATCCTGCCAATAATCATCACAGTTTATTTTAACTATACATTTAGGGGGGAATGTATAGTTCCCCCCTAAATGTATAAGGAAAAGTGGGAAAGAAAGACTGGTGCTGAGAGAGGAGGAGAGGAAAGTGCGTGCTGTAATGAGAGAGGATAAGAGGACGGTGTGCACTGCACCAAGAGAGGTGGAGAGGAAGGAGAGCTGGGTTGCTGTGCTGAGAGGTGAGGGTCCTGGCAGGAAGGCGTGGGGCTGAAAGCAGCAACCATTGAAGCAGGATGGGAGGATCATTGGTTTGTTCTTCAGATATTTTGGGCAACAACCATCACAATCCATGATCATGGTTCATCCTAATTGGGTTTGATGGGAAATGTAGGTCAGAACAACTCAAGAGCCAAAACTTCTTCAGGCCTGCAGCAGAGAACAACACAATGAGTTTAATGATAAGCTAAAATGACAAATCAAGTGCTGAAAGGGAAAAGGTTTTGTAACATGATTTCATATATCCAAGATGAATTCCAGCTTTGCAAATTCTTTTAATGTAATTTTTATTCAAGAAAAAACAAAATACACAAGTGATTTTTTTTAGATATATATAAGTAAAAAATGCACAACCACATACTATCTGCTGATATGGGGCTACAACTAAGTGAATATTAAAAATAATAAAACAGAAAGACAAGAAATATACATATAAAATAAAAATAAGCAATTATTTATTGCTCATTTGACAAAGCTCTATGCAAAGCAGCTTTGAAGAAGGGAAATAGAGAAATGTGTCTGAAAATGTATATATAGAGAGTGCATATGTAGAAATTATAGAAAATACATAGGCATTTAGGTTTTCCTTCTAATCAGTTGTTTTCTGTTGTTTAGTTGTGGCCTCAATATGATGATGTAACATTTGGGAGAAAAGATACAACCCAAAAGTCCAGCACTGGAGGCTAAAATAGAAAAGATCTCCACAGCTACCATGTATTTCCCTTTAGAGCTCATGTAAGTTGGAACAAAAGATAACCAAACACTGCAAAAGATCAGCATGCTGAAAGTGATGAATTTGGCTTCGTTGAAACTGTCAGGCAATTTCCTGGCAAAGAAAGCCACTGTGAAGCAGACAATGGCAAGGAAGCCCATATAGCCCAGAACACAGTAAAACATAGTTATGGACCCCTCGTTGCATTTCAGCACAATTTTTCCAGTTATTGAGTGCATGTCCGTATCTGGAAATGGAGGAGAGCTTACCAGCCAGGCAGTACAAATAGCTACCTGGATAAGAGAACAGGAAATAACAATGGAGTTACTTAGCCTTTTCCCCATCCACTTTCTTGTGCTGGATCCCGGCTTAGTTGCCATAAAGGCCAGAATCACAGTGATGGTTTTGGCCAGCACAGAAGAAATAGCTGTTGAGAAGATAATACCAAAAGCAGTTTGCTGGAGGAGACATGTCAGCTTCTGTGGTCTACCAATGAACAGAAATGCAGAAAGGAAGCAGAGAAGAAGGAAGATGAGGAGAGTGTAGGTGAGGGTCCTGTTATTGGCTTGGACAATGGGAGTCCTGTGGTTCTTCATAAATGTTCCTAGCACCAGTGCTGTGACCACAGAACAGAAAAGAGCCCAAATGGCTAAAGAGAGGCCTAATGGTTCTTCATAGGACAAGAAACTTATATCCTTGGGAATACACATGTCTTGTTTCTTCCTTGGATAGCTTTCATCTGTGCATTTATAACAGTCATTCATATCTGAAAAAGAAAAGATGCATCTTAAATCTTCAAACCATGCCATCTACTGCCATGTAACCATTAAATCACAAAATGCATTCAGTGCTCCTCCACTGAAATTTGATGTAGGACCATATTTTTCATCAACTTTAGATTTGGTTTGGTTATTTGGGGTGCTGATTCAGAAAATTGCATTGGATGGACCACATCAGTTATAGTTTTTGATACAGAACATATGGCATCCAGTAGTCACATCTGCTCGCCCACAGAAAACCATATTTAATAATCTAGAGTTGATGTGGTCTCTCCAATGCAATTTTCTGAATCAGCACCCCAAATAACCTCAGGAACGGGCCTAAAAACTAAGAGACCAAAGTGTCTCTGCTTTCAGGTGCCACATGGAAAGGCTCCACTCAGGGAGAGGGAAGAGGAGGAGAAGCAGCATACAGGGGGTTTGTTGTTACACTTTTCATGGGTAGTCAACCTCTCTTCTCCCAACATCCCTGCTGCTTTGGCACTATAAGAAGGTTTTGCGAGACCAGTTGTTCGAGTTACAACGGTAAGGCCATGGACCATATTTTAGTTTTTGGGGACCACTGGTGGTTCATGGACCACAGGTTTGGAACCATTTCTTTAGTGCAAAATTGGAGAAGAATTGTATGCCTAATATGAGAGGATTTGTTTGAAAGCATATTTTAAATATCTGTATTGTACAGCATCGATACACTTGAATAGCTGTTGGCAAAGCATGTGTGCCCAATTATTATGGAAAATTTTTCAGTTAAAACAATATATGTTCACTTTGAAAGTGCAGAATAAGTGTGGTAACCTTTCAACTATATGTCTGGCAATGTCTTTAAAGAAGGTATACCATCTATTGCCTACCTTTCAAGTCTGAAATCTTCCCTTCAGGACATGGGATGCAAGCATAGCAACAAAATGGCTCCCCTTCCTTCACTTTTTTGCGAGAACCAGGAAGGCAACTTTCCGAGCAGACAGAAATAGGCTGGGTCTAAACCATAAAAAAGAAAGGAACACTACTTTGGAATAAGGAGTGTGCTTTTTTGAGGAGGTTTTACCCATCTAGTCATGAAGTAGCCCTGAAAAAATAACAGTATTCCTTCTTGGTTCTATCATAAAAACATGGAAACTTTTTATTAAACTGAAAAAACTTTGTTTTTGCGGGACATCCTGCAGCACATATTCCTATAGTTTTTCAATGAATATCTCCTAGGATCTCAACCAATTCAATATAGTTTGTGGCAGTCACAAAAATGAAGTTTCCGGAGTATGACAACTACTTTCAAAGTAAGTACTACACAATTCAGCATGAAATAAAACTTTCAAACCAGGTACAGAAATGTTTTTCAAATTTTGTTACATAGTGTAAGTGTTGGAAAATGTGAGCTATACTAGTTCATCTCATGAGGAGAATAACCTACAACTTCATCACATGGATGGTTTTCTCCATCTCTGCACATTATTGGCATGTTGCCAGCACAGAGTCTGGCGGACCCCAGCAGATGATGCGGGGCCACTTCTGCCAGGGCTTCATTGGGCTCCATCCCAGCAGTGTACTGGCGGTGCAGAGATACTGAACCCTGAGGGGTTGGGTGCCTACCCGACGTCTCATAGAAGAAACTGTGGAAATCACAGGAGGAAGCCGGGAACAACACAGAAACATTGTGGGATGGTAGCCCACAACCAAATACAGTAATGGGATGAAGTGGTATGCTCTCCCATGGTTTTCCCTGCTGTCCCCCAGCTTCTCGGCCTCCATGTGATGAGGTCCTGAAACACAAACACAATGTATGCAATAGCCAGTCCCACACAGGATATAAGGGAGGACTGAAGTGGACTCATCTTGGTTAGGGTTGTTTTTTTAAAAATCTCATTTTATTGTACATACTTATTCACATATAGTCTAGAAATTTTAGCCAAAAAATAGACTCAAAAACCCTGGGTCAACTTATCCAAATGTCAGTGTAAATGCTGTAAGTAATGTACCTTAACTTTTACCAAAAAAAGAAAAAAAAAGAAAAAAAAGAAAAGAAAAAGGAAACCATCCCCTTCCTTGAGTAGAGAGGTGAAAGGTGAGAGCTTGATCTCTCTTTTTCTATTCTCTCAGCCATAATGCTTCTTCTGGTCTTTTTGAATACCTGGGCAAGAAAATGTGGTCAGTAGTGGCCAAGAGTGGCCACTTAAACATGGAAACCCATTGGATGATCTTAGGCAAGCCATGTTCTTAACTCCCCAGAAGAGGGCAAAGGGAAACATCACTTCTGAATAAATGTTGCTAAGAAAACCCATTGATAATTTCACCTTAGGTTCATCAAAAGTTGGAAGTGTATTGAAAGCGCACAACAACAAGAACTTTCCCATTTTATACATTACTAAAATTGTTGGCACAGTGATTTCCTTGCACATGGGAGTTCCACTATTTGACTTTTCTTAAGTTACATACAGACCTTATGGAGCCTGACTTGCATTATACCTGATTAAACCAATGTGGCCACATTATTGTATGCTCATCAACAAGGAATGATCCAGATGAAGAATCCTGGTGATCTATCCTTCCAACTTTCACTCTATGAAAAGATTGGTTAGGCAAAATAATCCAATTGACAATATCAAATCCAGCCAGTAGTTCTCCATTACGGTGAAAGGAAACCTTGTCACCAGCACTGTTGTTAAAGGAGACTCTTTTCAGATATTGATGAACCTAAAAGGAAAATGAAGCAATGTATGGCTCATACAGGTTGAGAGATACAGACCTCATTCCCCTACAGGTAGAAAAATGATAGATATTCATTTTTCTAATGCATAGCCATATCATAGATGCAATCACTTTTTTATAGTCTGAATTTCTAATTCAAAGCAAGTATTGGGTTTGTCAGTAGGTAATAATAATAATGATGATGATAATAACAATAACTTTATTTTTATACCCCCACCTCCATATCCCAAAAGGGACTCGGGGAGGCTTACATGAGGCCAAGTCCAGCAGAACAATTAAAGCATAACACATTAAAATGCATATCAACAAAATGATAACAAAAAACAGTATTACGAAATAAAACAACAACATTAAACATTATATAAAACTAACATCAAACCAACAACCAATAGTAAAGTTCAATGTCTCATCGTGGGTGGACTCATGCCACAACATTAGAGGATAGTGTTAATGAGTAAAGTGCAAATATCATATAGCAGCAATGAGAATAAGAAGGATTTGGATATAATAATCATAAAGTGCTTGAGGACAAGATTTTTGAGTCCTAACTGAGGCCACCTATCCAGGAAATTGCTTAGTCAAAAGCACAGCAAAACATCCACGTCTTTAAGCCCCTGTGTAAGGTGGACAGGAAGGATGCTAGCCTGATCTCCCTGGGGAGGGAATTCCAGGGCAAGGGGGGCACAACTGAGAAGGCCCCCTCTCTCATCCCCACCAGCCATGCCTGACATGGTGGTGGAAGTGAGAGAAGAGCCTCCCCAGAGGATCTTAAGGAGTATGTGGGTTCGTAGGGGAAGATGCGGTCGCGAAGATAGGCAGGTCCCAAACTATTTAGAGCACCTTGAATTAGGACCGGAAACTTATCGTCAGCCAGTGGAGCTGTTTAAACAGGGGAATTGACCACTCCATGTAGTTTGCTAATTAAAACAATTAGGTAAGGTAAAGGTTCTCCCCTGACATTAAGTCCAGATGTGTCCAACTCTGGAGGTTGATGCTCATCTCCATTTCTAAGCCGAAGAGCCGCGTTGTCCGTAGACAATTCCAACATCATGTGGCCAGCATGACTACATGGAGTGCAGTTACCTTCCTGTTGGAGTAGTATCTATTGATCTACTCACATTTGCATGTTTTTGAATTGCTAGGTTGGCAGAAGCTGGGGCTGACAGCGAAAGCTCACACTGCTCCCCGGATTCGAACCTGTGACCTTTCGGTCAACAAGTTTAGTAGCTCGGCCATTTAACCCACTGCGCCACCGGGGGCTCCGATTAAAACAATTACATAACACTAATTCCATTACTTTTGTATAGGGACAAAGCACAATGTTTTTTTTTAAAAAAAATAGCAAAGATAATTCGCATTAAAAATATTTTTCCAAGAGTAAGCTGTAACATGTTGAAGGAAAATTAAAGTAAAGAAAGTTGGAGAGAAATTTCCTTATATAGATTTGAACCTGTTGTTATATCTATATATACGATGACTTCTGAGAAGAGGATGTTTACCCCATTACCTGCCAAGGATGCTGATTCTCAAGCTTAAAATCCCTTCCATCTGCCATTGATTTGTGCTTGAACCTATAAGAGGACATGGCATGTAAAGCATAAGCCACAGCATAGACAGCATTGTAGACGCTGTAGCTATGTCCAGTCATACTTATTTCATACAAAACACCAGGAAGGCTATCTAGCTTTTCTTGTCCTGTGCAAGTATCTCCGGTCACCCCACCACAAACCCGATATGGAAAGACACATCCAAAGACCTGTTGCCAGAAGTCCACAATGAAACCATCTCTTTTTGTGTTGGAAGGGTTTCTCTTCTCCGCAAACAACTTGAATCCTGGCAAATCATTAGAGTGAATAGTGAAGGCCAGAGCACCATGAATTATGTCTGTAGTCCAGTTTTTTTGGTACACCATTGAATTGAGCTCCATCTGGGCTGGTATGATCCACAGTTTACCTTTCTTTGTCATGTGTTCGTGATCCGAGAGGTATGGAAACCATCTCAGGAAATCAATGACAAAAGTTTCCCCATAAATCACCACTACATTGGCCTTGCTCTCTATGATTTTATCATGTGTTTTGGCCCCGTTTTTTAAGCGATCACCCATCTCAGCCACAACTGTAAGTGTGTCAATCCTTTCTATGAATGCAAAACAAATACCTCCCCTAGAAAAAACTGGCAAGACAGTTTTCACAAATCTTTCTCCATATTCATCATTGGAAACAAGAACCCCGATCCATGTCCACTCAAAATGGAGAAGTAAAGACAGAATCCCTTGATATTGAAGGTTTTCCTGAGGTTTCACCTGATAGAATAAGAGGCCAGGAGTTTTATCATTCATGACCGGAGCAGAGCCATATGTAACCTAAAGAGTAGTTTCAGGTAGAAAGATATTAATCTTTGCAGCACTAGTAGTAATCCTAGTAATAAAGAGGGCATGGAAGGAAGATCATAAAATTGGCAATTCTATTCCTAACATATTTATTTAAAAAGACTTATTAGTGGGAAAGACTTGGTTGTTTTTTTATCACAGTTGCTAAGACACTGTGATGTAGAGTGGGGATTTGTCTACAGAGATTTTTCATTGACTCCCGAACATTATTGAAGGATCATGAAGAGATCAATTGACTAAACAAGCTCTGGATGTAGCCAACTTGGCCTCCTGAAAATATGTTTCACATTTCTCTAAAGCAGTGGTTCCCAACCTTTTTTGACCAGGGAGCATTTGACCAGGGATCATTTTGATCAGGGACTACTCTCCAACATTAGTACCAAAAGGGTTAGAAATCAGTTTTTGGTCAACTTTAAATTCAGTTTGGTTATTTGGGGTGCTTATTCAGAAAATTGCATTGGATAGATCACATCAGCTTTAGTTTTTGATACCGAACATATGCCATCCAGTAGTTGCCATCTGCTCGCCCACAGAAAATCATATTTAATAATCTGAAGCTGATGTGGTTGTAGTAATCTATTGTGGGTAGTCAGTCTCTCCCCCCCCCCCCCTTCACCAACATCCCCTTTTCCTTGGGTTTCACAAGGCCAGACACACTCATTACCACATGGTTTCGAGGCGACAGTGTAGTAATTGTGAAAATGCCACCCATATTTTTATTCTTGCAGACCACTGGTTGTCCCCAGACCACAGGTTGGGAACCATTGCTCTAAAGGCAATATTGATGCAGGCTTAGGGTTGATGCAGACTTGAAGTTGGAAGTATGGAGAGGCACCATCACTCTTTGGCAGAGAAGGATAAAAAACTTTGTGGATATCTACAACTCCTAGGATTCCATGCCATTAGCTGTATTATTCTAAAATGTAGGTGCATCCTTAGAAGCCATGACCAGAGCTTGTATTTTTCTTTTTTAAAATAAGAGTAATAATTATAATTAACCAATTAATTACTTATTAGAACAGAAATGAGAAAATGTATTGTTGAAAGCTTTCATGGCCAGAATCACTGGGTTGTTGTAGGTTTTTCAGGCTGTGTGGTCATGTTCTAGAAGCATTCTCTCCTGACATTTCATCTGCATCTATAGCAGACATCCTCAGAGGTTGTGAGGTTTCACAACCTCACAACTTCTGAGAATGCTTCTAAAACACAGCCACACAGCCCGAAAAACCTACAGCAACCCAGAAATGAGAAACATATTACTCAAAAGTGATAAATCAAGCATCATACTGTACACCAATATTTCCGTACTCTGAAAATAGAAATAGCAATAAAATATCTAGATTACATTTCGCATTCAAACAACCAAATAACATGATCTCATTTAGGGCCCTTCCACGCAGCCCTATATCCTAAAATATCAAGCCAGAAAATCCCACAATGTTTTGAACAGGAATATATGGCAGTATGGGCTCTGAGTACCCAGTTCAAAGCAGATATTTTGGGATTTTCTGCCTTGATATTCTGTGATATAGGCTGTGTGGAAGGGTCCTCAGAGTGAGGAAGCATTTTAAATATTTTCCTATTCCACTCTCAGAGGCATCCACGCAATTCAGCTTACCTGTGGAATCTTGTAGATATCCAAAAGACTTGCCACATGAAGAGAAGTCAGAGGTTCAATTCCACTAAGGATTGCAATCATATTTTGATGGACATCACTTCTGTAGTTGGGAATTAATCTCCCCAAGGTGTACATGAGTAGCATTGTAGCGTGGTATGTCTGCTGAGCATTGAAATAATTGTCATAGATGTGGAAACCGAGGGTGATATTGGGTAAGATCCCAGGGTTCTCATTGATCTCCTTTACTGCAAATGCCAAGGCCATAATATGCTGATAATATTTAGGCACAACTCTGAAAGAAATATGACACTCTCTATCAGAAGCCTTCTGGATATACTCATGGATAAATCAGCCTAACATGGAAGTTGAGGACAGGATTTGGGCCAAAATCTGCCAGAAGTAGCAGCCAATAATGAAAGAAGAGATCATAAAATTACAGTTTCCATAACTCTATAGAATTAGCAATGACAATTCAAGTTGTATTAAACTGCACCCCATTAAATTTTTATCTCAGCAATAATTCCTTTACTAAGTGGTTCAGCACTTTCTCCAAGATCTTTGAGAAGTTCATTTAAAAATCATGTCTATGCAAGCTTTCCCTCAGTATAGCATTCAAAACAGAGATTAAAATAAAATATCTGCAATTTAAAACAAAAGAAAGCTATTGTAACAGCTATCAAAAAGTGGTAATTTCCTACACCCTTCACGAAATAATACACATACTCCCTCCAGATTGGCACTTGACAATAATCGGACACAGATGGAAAAGGAACATTTACTGTCTTGCCTAAAACAAAGGTTTTTTAAAAAAAAAATCATAGTGTCTTACAGAAGCTCTTCGAACAATACTTGTGGAGGTTCTTCAATGAAGGCTACTGAATTGGAAATAACGAAGCTCAGGGAAACTATGGCACCAATGGTGAAGTCTCCTGGCTGATGATACTCCTGAAGTGGTGGGTGCGGATCTGTTACTGTGCATTTAGAGATGCCAGACTTGCATATCATAGGCGGAAGCAATATCAGAATCAAGATTATTGAACCCATAATCATCTTAAAATCTTCTTTCCCTTTCTATACATCCTCTCATTGCCTATATTGTTTATATCATACTTCACAGACTGTGTCATTTGTTTGGTCCAAGAGCAGTTCCAACGTCAGCAAAAAGAGTGGCAGAGCAGTTGAATTAATTATAGCAATTCAATAATTAAGGGGAGTAACTATCAATTTTGTGGCGGTTTCCATTGAGAGCTGCTGAAAAAATATGTTTATCACATCTGGCCAGAAATTTTCTTTTTAACACAGTTATATCGAAAGAAGCCTTTGGTTGTGGAATGACCCACTGCAGAAAAGGAAAATGGAAAATCCAAGACTTTTGTCCACAGTGTTCCATCATTAAGGCTTGACTTTTTAAAACTGTTGTCTAGACAGATTAGACATGAATCAGTAACAAGACTCACTGCATTTCCACATCTCCACAAAGCATAGAGAAGTACTGCCTGATTTATTTTCTTGTCCTCTCTCTTGAAAAATAAAGCTAAGGATCTGAAAGGTCAATCAGTTTCCCTCTCTTTTAAAAAGTCACTCCCATCTAAACCAGCCTATTTCAACAAGCATAGCTCTTCCTAGGACTGAATTGCACTTGTCTGTTGTACCGCTGTTAACTATTAACTCTTTCTGACAATGGAAAATGTAGCAACCATTATTCACCACCACAAACATGGTTGAACAACAGAAGGCCACAACCCTTCTGGTCACAACCTTTCCCCAACCACAGAGCCACATGTGCTGTTGAGTTGCAATCACTTGTTGCACAGCAATAGTGCAACAATTGATATCTCAGTGCAATAATGAACAATTACAGATGACAATTGCAATGTCTCCTGACTTATGCTCCTGGACTGTGTGATTTTAAATAACAATTTTAATTGATATATGTTTTAATGATGCAATTTTAATGTATATGTTGTTTTATGCTGATATGTATAATATGGTTGAGGTTCTTAATTTATAGTATATGTTATTGTCTAGAAATTATGTTTTGGTTTTCACATGTATGTATGGCATTGTTGTGGGTTAGACCTATGGCATAGTCAAAGCAATTTTATTCGCTGTAGTAACCTATGGATGTGAGAGCTGGACCATAAGGAAGGCTGAGCGAAGAAAGATAAACGCTTTTGAACTGTGGTGCTGGAGGAAACTTCTGAGAGTGCCTTGGACCATGAGAAGATCCAACCAGTCCATGCTTCAGGACTGTTCATTGGAGGGAAGGATATTAGAGGCAAAGATGAAGAGCTTTGACCACATAATGAGAAGACAGGAAAGCTCAGAAAAGACAATCATGCTGGGGAAAATGGAAGGAAAAAGGAAGAGAGGCCGACCAAGGGCAAGATGGATGCATGGTATCCTTGAAGTGACTGGCTTGACTCTGAAGGAGCTGGGGGTGGTGACGGCCAACAGTGAGCTCTAGCATGGGCTGGTCCATGAGGTACAGAGACTGAACAAATAAACAACAGACCTGTGGCACATGTGTCAATCTCAAGGCATGCAAGCTGAATTCAGCCTGCCATGTCATTGCATGTAGCCCTCCAGATGTTGGACTACAATTCCTGTATTCATCATTAGACATCATGACTAGAGCTGATAGGAACTGTTATACAGTAACATCTGGAAAGCTACCATTTGTTCTGTCTTGCCAGAATAGTGGGGTTTGAATTTAGCTACATGACTTGTGGATATGTCTATCAATGTCCTTTAACATTCCCCAATCATAGCCACACATACTGCTGAGTTGCGATTCCCATGATCCCCAATCTGCATGATGAATAAGCAAAAGTGATGCGAGTGGTGGTTCAATAACATATGGGAACAAAAGAGAATCAACCACTATGAGTTGCCATTCCCATGATTCCCGGTCTGCATTATGCATAATCAAAAGTGATGGGGTGGTGGTTCAATAATATCTGGAAACTAAAGAGAACCAACCACTATGGCCCTCTGTATCCACAGATTCTTTGTCTGTGGATTCAATGGTTCTTGAAACTTCTGAATCCTCCAGTGTGACTCGATGGTCAATTTCCTTCAATCATTCTGCAGGACCTAAAGATTACAATACTGAGTATCTATTTTTTTTAGGAATCTCTAGGTCTTCCATCGCGATTCTATAGCCAGCTTTCAGTAGAAGCTGACCATAGACTCATGTTGGAGGACACAGACATTTTAGAAAGGTATTTTCTCTGGTTAAAATAAATTGTGATTTTTCACTTTCATGGGGTTCCTGTGCCCCTAATCCCAGTGAATGTAGAGGGCTAGCTGTACATAAATGGAAGTTGTTGCTGTCTCCCTTCCAGAGACTGAGGCCAAGTACATTCCCCTGGTCTCAAAAGACCAATAGTCTAAATCTAAACTCATATGATTTAACTTAGTGTCCTGCAGTCAATAAACAGTGTATACACAGGAAAAACAACAGCAAAACAATTACTGGAAGTTCCTCCAGCTCTCTTCAGGCTTCTGCAAATTTGTTTTGCTTTTCATTTGGTACAATGGCCCAATTTATTCCAAGCTTAACTTGTTTTTGGATGAATCATGAGAATTTACCAGACCAAGTTAGTCTTAAAGGGGAAGCACCTAAGTTTGTTTGTTTTTTTTGTTTGTTTTTTTGTCATGTCAGGAGTGACTTGAGAAACTGCAAGTTGCTTCTGGTATAAGATAATTGTTCATCTGCAAGGATGTTGCCCAGGGGACGCTCCCTGGATGTTTTGATGTTTTATCATCCTTGTGCGAGGGTTCTCTCATGTCCCCACATAAGGAGCTGGAGCTGATAGAGGGAGCTCATCTGTGCTCTCCTCAGACTTGAACTTGCAACCTGTCGGCTCTCAGACCTTCCGGCACAGGGGTTTAACCCACTGCGCCCCTGGGGGCTCACAGCACCTAAGTAACATGAAGGAAATAAGGAATCACCCTCTCCAACCTGGTGCCTTTTGTGTAATTTGGGCTATTAAGTACCTTTGTTCCACTGCGGAAGCATTGGGAAGGTCACAGTCTCTCCATTCCTGTTGTAGGATTTTGTTGGCTATTTTATACCTTTTATTTTATTCTTTTGCATTTGTTAATTACTATTTCTCAGAGCTAATTTATAGCTAACATGGATTTCAACTATCCCTTTTCCAATTTTGAGATCATGTGAATTAATATGTGACTTTACCACACTGATTTTAGTGAGATCAGCATTCAAGTAACTAGACTGACTCCTTATCCAAATATCTGGAAACTGCAACCAAATAGTGTACTGTGAATTGTTTCTGTAGTCACTTGCCATTCCATGTAACTTCTGTCTGCAGGGTGGGACTGATATTTGTGTCTTATGCCTCAGCCAATGATTCATTAACAGTCATAATAGGCCTATTTTTAACCGCCCCCTTATTAGTGTTTATCTTCCCCTTTGTTTTCTAAATTACTTTTGCATATCTGGAAACTTTGGGGCTCCTCAAGACATGCAACTGCTTTCCGCTTGTCCACTAATAAGATAGCTTTGTCTACATCAATGTTTCTCAAACTGTGCTCCTCTAGGTGTTTTGGACTTCAGCTCCCAGAAATCCCAGCCAACTTACCAGCTGTTAGGAAATATGGAAGTTGAAGCCCAAAACATCTGGAGAAGCAGAGTTTGAGAAACTCTGGTCTACATAAAATTAAGCCCTTGAAAAATCAGTTGACTATTGGCATGACTGACTGACATTTGTGCTATTAGTAGGTATGATTCATTAAGTATATAGTCAATTCTTAAGTTATGGACAAGATATTTATTTATTTATTTCGCGCCCTTCTACCCCGCCCTTCTCAACCCCCGAGGGGGGACTCAGGGCAGCTTACAAAAAAAGCACAATTCGATGCCAACAAACCAATAATAAAATAAACATGTATCAACAGCTAGGTTACAGATAGGTTCCGTATGTCTGTTCTTAAGCTGAATTTGTATATAAGCTGGAACAGGGCCGGGTTTTAGCACAGCAGGTTAACCACCAGCTGCAGCAAATCTTGCCAATTGAAAGGTTGACTGTTCGAAGCCCGAGTCAGGGTGAGCTCCTGGCCTTTAGCCTAGCCTACCTAGCACTTCGAAAGCAAAATGTGAGTAGATAATGGCCACCAAACCCTTCCAGTATTTTCTGTTGGTCATGGGAGTTCTCTCTGTCAAGTTTGGTTCAATTGGTGGAGTTCAGAATGGTCTTTGATTGCAGGTGAACTATAAATCCCAGCAACTACAACTCCCAAATGCCAAGGTCTATTTTCCCCCAAACTCCACCAGTGTTCACATTTGGGCATATTTAATGTTCGTTTGGTCCACATCTATCCTTGTTTGAGTCCACAGTGCTCTCTGGATGTAGGTGAACTACAACACCCAAACTCAAGGTACATGCCCACTAAACTCTTCCAGTTTTTTCTGTTGGTCATGGGAGTTCTGTGTGCCAAGTTTGGCTCAATTTTATTGTTGGTGTAGTTCAGAATGCTCTTTGATTGTAGGTGAACTATAAAAATCCCAGCAACTACAACTCCCAAATGCCAAGGTCTATTTTCCCCCAAACTCCACCAGTGTTCACATTTGGGCATATTGAGTATTCGTGCCAAGTTTGGTCCAGATCCATCCTTGTTTGAGTCCACAGTGCTCTCTGGATGTAGGTGAACTACAACTCCCAAAATCAAGGTCAATGTCCACCAAACCCTTCCAGTATTTTCTGTTGGTCATGGGAGAACTGTGTGCCAAGTTTGGTTCAATCCCATTGTGGTGGAGTTCAGGATCCTCTTTGATTTTAGGTGAACTATAAATCCCAGCAAGTACAACTCCCAAATGTCAAGGTCTATTTTCCCCAAACTCTACCAGTGTTCACATTTGGGCATATTATTTCTGACAAGTTTGGTCCAGATCCATCCTTGTTTGAGTCCACAGTGCTCTCTGGGTGGAGGTGAACTACAACTCCCAAAATCAAGGTCAATGCCTACCAAACCATTCCAGTATTTTCTGTTAGTCATGGGAGTTCTGTGTGCCAAGTTTGGTTCAATTCTACCGTTGGTGGAGTTCAGAATGCTCTTTGATTGTAGAACTATAAATCCAAGCAACTACAAGTCCCAAATGACAAAATCAACGTCCCCTGTCCCAACCCCACCAGTATTCATTATGTGTGCCAAATTTGGTCCAGTGAATGAAAATGAGGAACATGAGGAACTGTATTAAGGGGTGGCAGCATTAGGAAGGTTGAGAACCACTGGTCTACTAGCTTGACCTCCTCCTCCTCCTCCTCCTCCTCTCTCTCTCCAGTGTCACCTTCCCAGCCTTCTCTACCGGCCAATGGGCTCCCTCCTTGCCCAGCCAGCACCAGAATGAGGAAGTCGCTGAGCATTTGGTCCCCTCGGAGCAAAATGTTTTTACTTTCGCTTCCTCTTCTTCCTTCTTCGCCTCCAGGAGCCGGAGAACCTGGTCTGAGAACAGGTAAGGGTCGGGGGAACTCATTTGGCTTCCTTCCCTTCCCTACCCTCCACCTGAAAGGCTGATCTGGGCGCTTCGCTTTCCGCCTGGGCTCTGTTGCTGAAAGCTGAATTGTACCTTCTCCTCCTCCTCTGCTTGGAACTTGGGACTCACACTAGAGAATGGATCCACTTTAATCCAGTTTCTACCTTCTGCAGAATTCTGGGCCTTGTAGTTTAGGGATGGGTCTTTAAACTGCTCAGCTAGACAGGTCCTGGCCCTCACTAAACTACAAACCCCAGAATCCATATTGTCTAGATCTAGGGAAGTAATGCCACCCCTCTATTCTGCTCTGGTTAGACCACACCTGGAATATTGTGTCCAATTCTGGGCACCACAATTCAAGAGAGATATTGACAAGCTGGAATGTGTCCAGAGGAGGGCGACTAAAATGATCAAGGGTCTGGAGAACAAGCCCTATGAGGAGCGGCTTAGGGAACTGGGCATGTTTAGCCTGAAGAAGAGAAGGCTGAGAGGAGATATGATAGCCATGTATAAATATGTGAGAGGAAGCCACAGGGAGGAAGGAGCAAGCTTGTTTACTGCTTCCCTGGAGACTAGGACGCGGAACAATGGCTTCAAACTGCAAGAGAGGAGATTCCATCTGAACACACGGAAGAACTTCCTGACTGTGAGAGCCGTTCAGCAGTGGAACTCTCTGCCCCGGAGTGTGGTGGAGGCTCCTTCTTTGGAAGCTTTTAAACAGAGGCTGGATGGCCATCTGTCAGGGGTGATTTGAATGCAACATTCCTGCTTCTTGGCAGGGGGTTGGACTGGATGGCCCATGAGGTCTCTTCCAACTCTTTGATTCTATGATTCTATGATTCTGTAGGAGGCAGGAACTGGATTTAAAGAGGATCCATGCTCTAGTGCAGTGTTTCTCAACCTGGGGGTCGGAACCCCTAAGCGGGTCGTGAAGGGGTGTCAGAGAGGTCGCCAAAGACCATCAGAAAACACAGTATTTTCTGGTGGTCATGGGGATTCCATGTGGGAAGTTTGAGCCAATTCTATCGTTGGTGGAGTTCAGTATGTTCTTTGATTGTAATGAACTATAAATCCCAGCAACTACAACTTCCAAAAGTTAAGGTCTATTTTCCCCAGGCGCCACCAGTGTCCACATTTGCGCATATTGAGTATTTGTGCCCAAGTTTGGTCCAGATCCACCATAGCATGAGTCCATAGTGCTCTCTGGATATAGATGAACTACAACTCCCAAAATCAAGGTCAATACCCACCAAACCCTTCCGGTGTTTTCTGTTGGTCATGGGAGTTCTGTGTGGCAAATTAGGTTCAAATCCATCGCTGGTAGAGTTCAAAATGCTCTTTGATTATAGGTGAACTATAAATCCCAGCAACTACAGCTCCCAAATTACAAAATCTATCCTCCCCCATCCCCACTAGCATTTACATGTGGGTGCATTGGATATTTGTGCCCAGTTTGGTCCAGTGAATGAAAATACATCTTGCAAATCTGATATTTACATTATGATTTATAACAGTAGTAGAATGACTGTTATGAAGTAGCAACAAAAACAATGTTATGGTTGGGGGTCACCAGAACATGAGGGACTGTATTAAGGGGTCACGGCATTAGGAAGGTCGAGAACCACAGGCTCCTTGTCTCAGAACTGGATTAGATTGGTTCTACCTCCTTGCATTCTTTCTTTTCTTGAGTAGACACCAGAACTTGGAGATAGTCAAACACTCATAGCCACAGGGGAATCAAAAAATCATAGAGTTGGAAGAGACCTCGTGTGCCACCCAAGAAGCAGGAAAATCACATTAAAAGCACCCCTGACAGATGGTCATCCAACTTCTGTTTCAAAGCCTCCAAATAAGGAGCCTCCACTACACTCCAGGGCAGAGAGTTCCACTGCTGAACAGCTCTCACAGTCAATAAGTTCTTCCTAGTGTTCAGGTGGAATCTCCTTTCCTGTAGTTTGAAGCCATTGCTCAGTAATAGTATGATACCTGGGTCCAGATGCTACGAGCGTTATACTGTTTGCGCTTTGCTCCTTCGGGAGCGCTGTTTGCGCAATGCAGAAGGGAACACAGATATTACAGAAGGAATGTAAGAGTTCTTTAATGGTAAAACCCTAAACCTTACTCTAATCTTAATCCTAACTCTAACCCCAAACCTTACCCTAAACCTTATCCTAACCCTCCCCTCCTTTCTATCCTTCCACCTCAGTGTGCCACTCTTCCCACTTTCACTCCACACCCTCTCTGGACCACGTGGTCCCTTCCCTTATTTACAGCCGCTGTTGCAGAATGTGAGTAACACTTGTAGCTTCCGGACCCAGCTATCATACTATCACCTATTGCTCCATTGCGTCCTAGTCTCTCCAAGGAAGCAGAAAATAATCTTGCTCCCTCCTCCCTATGACTTCTCCCTATGACTTCATATTTATACATGGTCCTCATCATGTATCCTCTTAGCCTTCTCTTCTGCAGGCTAAACATGCCCAGCTCTTTAAGCCACTCCTCATAGGGCTTGTTCTCCAGATCCTGTAGTTTGAAGCCATTGCTCCATTGTGTCCTAGTCTCCAGGGCAGTGGAAAGCAAGCTTGCTCCGTTCTCCCTATGACTTCATCTCACATCTGATCATGAGGTCAAGAGTATTTTGCTCCAAAACTCTATATTATTATTATTATTATTATTATTATTATTATTATTATTATTATTTATACCCCTCTGTATCTTCCCTGAAGGGGACTCAAAGTGGCTCAACATAAAAACATCAGCATAACAATGTAAAATATACAAATGTGAAAACATTAAAATGGGATGAAATATATACAGTATTTTTAAAAATCCCAGTTAAAAACCATTAAAACACCTAATAATAACACCTAATAAGCAAATGAAGTTTTAAGCTTTATTAAACATACTTTATTAAACATGCATATCTGTCCAGATCTGGCAGAGCTGTCCCTGGCCCCTTCTATGATGCCATGTTGTTTATTCGTTCGGTCCATGCCAGAGCTCCCTGTTGGCCATCGCCACCCCCAGCTTCTTCAAAGTCAAAATAGTCACTTTAAGAATAACATCCATCCACCTTGACCTTGGTCAGCCCCTTTTTCTTCCATTTTCGTCATCATCATTGCCTTCTCTAAGCTTTCCTGTCTTCTCATTATGTGGCCAAAATACTTCATCTTTTCTCTCCAGTGAGCAGCTGGGCTTTATTTCCTGGAGTATGGACTGGTTGGATCTTCTCATGGTCCAAGGCACTCTCAGAATTTTCCTCCAACACCACAGTTCAAAAGTGTCTCTCTTCCTTCGCTCAGCCTTCCTGATGGTCCAGCTCTCACATCCATAGGTTACTACAGGGAATACCATTGCTTTAACTATGCAGACCTTCGTTGCCAGTGTGTTGTCTGTACTCTGCCATATCCACATTATATCCTTTAACTGAATTATATGAGTCTACACTGTCATATAATCCAGTTCAAATTAGATAATCTGGATGTCATATCGCAGTGTAGAAGGAGTCCATGTCTACTCTGTTATCCCACTTATTTAGTTCTTTTTCCAGTGTCCCCGTTTCTGTTTCCTCTTCTAGCCCTGCAAACCGAGTTCAAAATGCAAAAGAGTTTTTCACTCCACTCTACAGGGGGGAGGAAGCAAGGAAATAACAAATTAGAGAGTTGTGTTAAGACTAACAAAATGGATTTCAACAAGAAATGTAAAGTACTACACTTGGGCAAAACAGCAACAACTCCAAAATGCAGAAATACAAGTTGGATGACAACTGGTTTGACAGCAATAGCTATAAAAGGGATCTTGCAGTTTTAAAAGGTAAAGGTTTCCCCTTGACATTCAGTCTAGTCATGCCCGACTCTGGGGGGTGGAGAGGGTTTCCCAACCTTCCTAATGCTGTGACATGTTGTGGTGACCCTCAACCATAAAATTATTTTCATTGCTACTTCAAAACTGTCATTTTGCTACTGCTATGAATTGTCATATAAATATCTGATATGCAGGATGTATTTTCATTCACTGGATCAAATTTGGAACAAATATCTGATATGCCCAAATTTGAATACTGGTGGGGTTGGGCTGGGATTGATATTGTCATTTGGGATTTGTAGTTGCTAGGATTTATAGTTCACCTAAAACTAAAGAGCATTCTGAACTCCACTAATGATGGAATTAAACCATACTTGGTGCACAGAACTCCCATGACCAGCAGAAGTTACTGGAAGGGTTTGGTGGGCATTGACCTTGAGTTTTGGAATTGTAGTTCACCTAAATCCAGAGAGCACTGTGGACTCAAACAATGATGGATCTGGACCAAACTTGGCACGAATACCCAATATGCTCAAATGTGAACACTGGTGGAGTTTGGGGAAAATAGACCTTGACATCTGAGAGTTGTAGTTGCTGTGATTTATAGTTCACCTACAATTAAAAAGCATTCTGAACCCTACCAGCGATAGAATTCGGCTAAACTTCCCACACAGAACCCTCATGACCAAAAGAAAATACTGTGTTTTCTGATGGTCTTTGGTGATCCCTCTGACACCCCCTTGTGAACCCCCCCCCCCCAGCGTTGAGAAACACTGCCATAAACTGAACATGGATCAGCAGTGTGATACATTAGCTAAAAATCCAATGTGATTCTAGGCAGTAGCAATAGAAGCATTGCATCTAGATCAAGGGAAGTAATAGCACCAGTCTATTCTGCCATGGTCAGACCTCTCCTGGGAATACTGGTTCCAGCTCTGGACACCACAATTCAAGAAGGATATTAATGAAATAGAATGTGTCCAGAGAAGGGCAACCAAAATGGACAAAGGTCTGGAAGCTAAAGCCTTTGAAAAACACTGAGTTGTTGTAGATTTTTCAGGCTGAATGGCCATATTCTAGAAGCATTATCTCCTGAGGTTTCACCTGCATCTCCTGACATTTCACCTGCATCAGAGGTTGTGAGGTTTGTTGGAATAAGAAAAATTGGGTTTATATATCTGTGGAAGGTCCAGGGTTGGAGGAAAAACTCTTGTTTGTTGGAACTAGGTGTGAATCTTTCAATTGGCCACCTTGCTTAGCATTTGATGGCCAGACAGTTTTTAAGATGTAGCTTGTTATCGCCTGGGAAAATCTTTTGTTGGGAGGTGATTAGGTGTTCCTAATTGTTTCTTGTCTGGAGTTCCCCTGTGTTTGAGTTTTTTATTTACTGTTATAATTTTAGAGTTTTTTAGTACTGGTAGCCAGCCAAGAGTTCTTTCTCCCTCCCTGGACCTTCCACAGATATATAAACACAATGTTCCTAGTTTCCAACAAACCTCACAACCTCTGAGGATGCCTGCCACAAATGCAGGCAAAACGTCAGAAGATAATGCTTCTAGAACATGGCCAAACCTACAACAACCCAATGATTCCGGCCATGAAAACCTTCGACAATACCTGTGAAAACAGTTTAGGGAGCTGGGTATGTTATTTAGCCTGAATAAAAGAAGGTTAAAAATTGGTTTAAATATTTTAAAGGACCCCCATTTCTGTCTTCTCAATTCAGATGTGTATTTACCTTCGAAGTCTGCATGTCTCCTCATCCTAGCTCAGTCTTGCACTTGGCAAAAGCCAGCCCTGCCATTAGGTAAAAGGAAGGTGATGTCCTTATTCAGCGGATACCAAATGTAGGGAGTGAAGGGGAGACATTCTGAGGTCAGAGCCGTTCATGCTACATAGAATACTTGTGCCCAGAACAAGTGGCACACACTGTCCTAATGCCAATGCTGGATCAATTGCCAGTCAGTTTAGCTTGTAAACGTAGAAGTGGGACGGGGGGGAGGGGGTGGGGGGGGTGGGGAGGGAATATTGTTCTCCTTACTTTAAGAAGCAAATGCTCCTGACTTGAGCCTGTAACGGGCAGCAGCGCAGTAGAAAAGTATACCAGTGCTATCACTGACATAGAAATTCCTCATCTTTTTTTAATTCAAAGGATCCTGTGACTGTCCTGGCAGGTCAAGGACTTTGCAAACAGACTATTTGCCTGTGTTGCTTGGTTGATTTATTGATCTTCCCATTCTGTTATCAAAAAGACTGCATTTCTCTTTTATTTGGATGACCAGTGACCTGAACTTTTGGGTGGATGCATGGGTGTGCTTCACCTTGCCATGGCAGAATAAGTCAGGCAGGCACGCACACACATACACACACCCTTGCATGGCCACAGTTTGTTGGCATTCCTGTACTGAATGCAGAGTCAGCTATTTGTTATTTTCCTGAACATTTGGGCTAAAATAAAGAAACACGTCCTTTCTTCCTCTTGTTCATTGGTGCTGTCAACATACAAGGGAGAAATAAGAATATTATTTCTTTTCTTTCTTTTTTTTAACTTAGAGCTACAGATAGCTTTCAAAATGTTTGTGCTTTGTTTCAGGCCTCATCTACACTGCCATATAAAATCCAGATTATCTGCTTTGAGCCGGATTATATGGCAGTGTAGACTCATACAATCCAGTTCAAAAATGATTTGGATTATCCAATTTGAGAATCTGGATTATGTGGCAGTGTAGAAAGGGTTTATGTGTTTCTTTAGGCACCAATGAGATAGCTGTGGAAATCCTGCAGCAAGGAGGACATGAAAACAACAGCTTCTGCCAGGGCCAGCTTTACTAGTCCTGACAGAATGAAGCAGTTACTCTAGGCCAGGGGTCCTCAAACTTTTCAAACAGTCCCTCAAACTGTTAGAGGGCCGGATTATAATTTGAAAAATGCATTAATGAATTCCTATGCACATTGCACATATCTTATTTATAGTACAAAAAACATTTAAAAACAATATAATGATTAAAACGATGAACAATTTTAACAAATATAAACTAATTAGTATGTCAATGGGAAGTGTGGGCTTGCTTTTGGCTGATGAGATAGGGTTGCTGTTGTTGTGTGCTTTCAAGTCATTTCAGACTTAATGAGGGCCGTATCTGGCCCTCAGGCCTTAATTTGAGGACCCCTGTTCTAGACAGTCATTTCTGAGTTGTTATGAAAAGTAAGAAAATTGATCATTATTCAATTTGTTATTATATGCTCTGCTCAACTTACTGGATGGAAGTGTTGCAGCGGCAGGCGCCCCCCTGCCCACCATGGCATCTTTGGGGGGCTTCTCCTTCCCAGAATCCCCCTGCATGGTGGGAAGGTTTCTGTCACTCGCTACTGGCCAATCAGTAGCGAGCTCCGGCCCGCCCTAACTCGGAGGCACCCTATTTAAAGCTGCCAAAGACCGTTCACCAGTAGCATTCCTTCTAATGTCCCATCCCACTTACCCTCAGCATGGGCTCTACTGTTTGAAAGTGCTTTGTTCCTTTGTCACAACTTGAAGGCATGTAGTGTGGGCCTTCGATCTGGCTTGCTTAGTTGTCCTCCCCACCCATTGGAAGGGGAGAGCATCTGGTGGTTTCCAGGGTGTGTGGTGGTAATGGTGTCCCATTATTGTGCTAGTCAGTATCAGCAGCAGACCCTATCATGGTTAAGTGGTATAAGTCTACATCGGCCTGCCTGATCCCTGATCCAGGACCCATGTGTGGCGGCCAACCCTGTTTCTCAGCTGTAATCAATAAATAAGTTGTGGCCTTTTGTTATCCCAACACTGTGTGTGTGTTGTCTTTTGGTCACTGAGGGAAGTATTAGTTGCCAATACCCACGCAATGGGTTTCTATAGCATTGATTCAATGGCACTGGTAGTTAAAGTGATGCCAAATACAGTGTGGATGCACCCCAACTCTGTATTTGTTTTGGTATCTAGTTCTTAGGGGGCAATGGGAATTTAGGGGGAAGGTTTAGGGACCTTTTTGTCCAAATATTTTGGGCTTCATTTCCCAGAATGAGACAATTATAAGGAGTTGTGATAAAAGACATCTGGAGAAATAAAGTTAGTAAGTTCTGACATGGGAGGAAATGGTGAGGATTACCCCAACCACTCCTAATGCATTCACAAGCACTCTAATCTCCAGGCATCACTTTTCCCATACTGGTAACCTCTGAACATGTCTTCTGATTTTTCCTTAACTACAGGGTAATGTAAAATAAATAAAATAAATCACTCCAGGTTATTTTGGAAGCAAGCTTTTTAAACACGAACACATTCAGAACCCATTTGATTTCCTACTAGTCTACCTCTCATACCGAGAATTCAGCCCTACCCTCTGTGACCTTTGGTTATCTAAGGCCAAAACAAAAAGTGAAATAGAAAGATAAGAAGTTGAGTCAGGCAGTTAGTCCACAACCACAAAATGGGAGGAGCAGTTTGTGCTGTGGAGTGATTTGTGGTGTGGTTTTGTAGAGCTGAGTCCTACTCACATTTTGAATTCTAAGCTAGTGAGCAGAGAGAGAAAGAAAAGAGAAAGAAAGAAAAAACAATGTATTACAGAATAATTCTGAAAATTTAACAGTAACCATAGGGTAGCCATTAGATTCGTCACCCCAAAAATTCCAATTTCTTTTGCTTCCCAAATATAACAGAAACCACCTTTCTATTTTTAGGACAATTTCTCACTTTTCTCCACCTCTTTACCATCACTCCTTGTATCACACAGGATATTGAGAAAGGATGGGGGAAACAAAGCTCAATTCGCAATGGTATTTTTGTCTTCTAGGAGGTGCTAAATTTGTCTTGTCAGAGGCCATCAGCATCAGGCTTGACACAGGATGGGAAGCAAAAATACTAAACCGTAAGTTAACCAATTGATTTTAGATTATAAAAGAGACGAATCTTACAGCAGAGTAACCAGATTTGACCAAAAAGCAAACCCTTGTCGTATTCTGATGTCAGTTGGCCACAGGCATTCTGGTTTTCATCTGTGAGATGTTAAGAGGGTATGTGAAGTGATGAGTATTAGAACAATTGATTGGGAGGTCTGAGTTTAGTGGTTGGGTTGATATAATTGCACTGTAAATCCCATCAGGCCTAACAAGAGTTAAGGATTGTAGAACAACAACCTCTGGAGAGCCACAAGGATATCATCCATGTCGTTGTGACTTCTTCTCTTCTTCCCCCATGTAAGCCACTCTGGGGAGATGGTGGCGGGGTAGAAATAAAGTTTATTATTATTATTATTATTATTATTATTATTATTTTCCTGTCATAGAGTGAGAAAGTAAATGGAGGTTAGGATCCAAAAGAGTAATTCAGTTGTAGTAGTAATTTTATTGATTAGCCCTTAGGCTAATATCACAGCATCAAACAAAACAACAAGGCTTGATAAGACTTGATTGCACTCTATGCAGTAAGTTAAAATAAGACACTTAAAACAATACAGTAAATAAATATGATAAGATATGATAAAACTGATGAAACTGAGTATATACATCATATTTCCTTATCACCCCTACAATTCAATTGGAATTGCAACTGAATAAACCTCTTGCATACAGTTGGATTGTAATTTGAATTGTGATCTATAGCCACATATGAAATTCTCTGTTGCTTTGCCTATTTCAGAGATGTTGAATGGTGGGTCCTTTGGATGGTGGTGGGCTCCAGCTCCCATCACCTGAATCATTGCTTGGGGTTTCTGAAGTCGATGGGGAATAGAATCCATCAACATCTGGAGGCTTTCCTTTTTCTAACTTGGTTTTCTCTGTATTCTTTGCAGACCAGACACACCAGTCATCCCTGCAAAGACATCTTCAGGAAGTATGATCCAGAAATTGAAGGATGATATCATGTGTTCCATCTGTATGGAAACCTTTGAAGACCCTGTCTCCATTGACTGCGGACACAATTTCTGCAGAGGATGTTTGTCTGCCTACTGGAGTGGATATTCTTGCCACGGATACCCTTGTCCCGAATGTCGTTATCCCTGCAGTCCTGAGAGAATAAAATCTGACATACGGATGAAGAGCTTGGTGGAAAAAATTGGACAGATACCTTTACTGAAGCTGGTTGACAAAGAATCAGGGAGAGCAGATGTGGCGGTACAGAACCCACCACACGCAGTGTCCAAATGGGAGAGCAATAGAATCTTTTAATGCACTGCTTGGAAACACATTGTATTGGATCCACGCATGGCCATACTTTTGCTGTTTAATTATAACTAGGTCTGCCTAAATAAACAACCAGCAGTTATTTTGTTTACTTCTTCTCTGTGTTGACTATCCTCAGATTTAAAACTTACAAAACTGGCTCAGACTTTATAAACATTAACATTTTGCACTACGACTACCAGATTCCCTTAGCCATGCACCTGTAATCCAAAAAAAGCATTTTTTTAGGATTGACTGACTCTATCTTAGACAGTGGTTCTCAACCTGTGGGTCCCCAGGTGTTTTGGCCTACAGCTCCTAGAAATCCCAACCAGTTTACCAGCTGTTAGGATTTCTGGGAGTTCAAGGCCAAAACATCTGGGGACCCAAAGGTTGAGAACCATTTACCTAGGTGGTATAGGACTGGTTCTAATCAAACAGAGTTCTTTCTTTTCCAGGAGGTTCCAACAACTCCATTCCAGTTGAGGCAACCAGTGCAGCTTGTGGGTTTGGATGAGAATGGAGACATTTGCCTGGATGAAGAGGCCTTGAGCCATTGCTTGGAGCAGGAGCAGGTGAAGGATGCTCATGTTTGCCTGGTTTCCATCCTGGGAGAGCAGCGCCGTGGCAAATCCTTCCTGCTGAATTTTCTCCTCAGACGCTTCCAAAACCTGGTGGGTATCATAACATAAATGTGTAGTTCATTAGAGTTTGCCTTCATTAACTGAACACTATTGGATTTACATTTGAAAAGAGGCCAGACTCTAAACTGTGTGCCTACCAGATGGGCCTATGCATACTTGGTCGTAGTTTGAAAGATGTATCTTTGTAAGGATGGGTAAGAATCTGAGAGGCAGAATAGATGATCTGGGCAGGAAACAAATATGGGAAATGCAAGTCTCTGAAATGATAATGATAGAGTTTAAACTTCTAAGGAATTCTCCAAGGTGCTGAGTTTATGAGAATTTCACATCTTTTGTTGGCACTAATTACTACACCCACAACTTACTCGGCTGCAAAGTATAGCAAAACTGGAATTAACTTCTGTAAACAGAAATAATTTTTCCTTATGGTTATCATGCCTTGTCCAAACATCTCCCCTATCCTGGCCTGTAAAGTTGTTCTTGCTTTCACACTGGGTCTTTGTCCTCTACACTTGTTGGCAGGTGACTGAAGATGATTCATGGATGGGTCAAGAAAATGAGCCACTAACTGGATTTGATTGGCGCCCTGGAGCTGCCAGCACAACTAAAGGGGTGTGGATATGGAATCAGCCATTTTGGGTGCCCAGCGAACATGGAAAGGTAACGACTTTGGAACTGAGGTGCTCACCTTATTTGGAAGTGGGAAGAAGGTAGCTTAGATTCACTGATAGATCTCACTGAAGTAAATCAGCAAGAATTTCTGGTGGCCAGTGCTGACTGACTGGAACAATAAAATGGCTCACCTTCCTCATAATATTGATCAAAACTGCAGGAGATCAAGACATGGTTGTTGTTAACTGCCATCAAGTTGACTTTGACTTGAGGGTAACTAATCAAACCCAATAAATGACAAATCTCCAAGAGATGCTAATATTAAGAGCCCTGCTCTGGTTTTTGTAAATTCAGGGCTGTGGCTTCATAGATTGTAATCAATCCACTTATAATGTGGTCTTCCTCTTTCTCTACCTTCCTTCAACTTCCCACCTTTTACCATGGTATATCAAGCTTTATTGCACTTTAGTTTAAACTTCTAAGGAATTCTCCAAAGTGCTGAACTTTATTTGGATCTATTTCACTGCAGCACTGACATGGAAGCTGCCAACAAGCTCCATTCTCTTCAAGGACTCATAACGGATGTTTGATCTCCAAATTCTTTAATTCAGCATTGATATCATTTGCAGCTGGTTTTAGTCAGCAAATCTTGAGATTTTTATTAAACCCTTTTCGGGTCCAACCTATATTTGAGACTGCATCTCTTCTATGAACCGGCACATGCACTAAGGGAGGCTCTCCTTTCAGTCTGATCTCCATCTCAAGTGCGGTTGGTGGGGACGAGAGAGAGGACCTTCTCAGTGGTGGCCCCCTGACTTTAAAATGTCCTCCTGAGAGATTAGGCTAGCCCCCACTCTACAAGCCTTCCTTATACAACTGAAGAGATAGCTGTTTCAACAAGCCTTTGACCATGTTTAGAATCTCTTAATGAACATATTTGAGGAACTAGAGACTTTATGATTGCAGTTGTTTTATACCTGCAGTTATTGCTGCATTTTATTGATCTTAACCAGGGGGGTTGTGATGTTTAGGTTGATTCTTATTGCTTTTGTGGTATTATTTATTATTTTTTTATTTATTTATTAACTTTATTTGTACCCTGCTACCATCTCCGCAAGGGACTCGGTGCGGCTTACATGAGGCCGAGCCCAAACACAACAACAAAAGCAATAAAACATCAATACAAGCAATTAAAAACATAGACAATAAAATACACAACATTATCAAAAAAAAGCAAAAAAAGTATTGTCTTTGCACTTTTTGCATTTTGCTTGTTTGCACCTTGAATGCTTTGTGAGCCTCCCCAAGTCCCTCCCCGATGGTGGGAGGGGGGGGGGTTATAAAATAATAATAATAATAATAATTATTATTATTATTATTATTATTATTATTATTATTCACTGAAACCAGGCAAGTTTTCCCTAGCCAGAAATAGATGAATTGTACCCTCTTTGCCAAAGACATCCTTTTGTCTGTTAGACAATTTTGGAATTCATGACATTTCTCCTTCTCCATCCACTCCTCAACTCCCTCCAAGGTAGCTGTGTTCTTGATAGACACTGAGGGTTCCATGGATTTGGAGAGAAGCAAGGAAGCTGGTGTCAAGCTCTCAGCTTTCTCCATGCTGCTCAGCTCATACCAGGTGGGTTCTTGACAAACTCCATTTGGCTTTATTCTTCTTTATACTACATCGAAACACACACTACGCCTCTATATATTTTACTTCTAATACCTTTCTTGTCTGTTCTGTATTATTTCCTAGATATTGAATTTGGTCACCATGATGAAGGATACAGACTTGGAATACCTGGACGTAAGTTGTTACGGTTAGGACAAGAGTGCTGAACACTTGGGGCTCTAAAGTTTTTGGATTTTGAGTCTCATAATCCCAAAATTGGAATTTAGCTCCTGTAATTGAGGGCGCTTAGTTGGGCAGATTGGAGTTGAAGTCCTAAATATTTGCCTCCTGACTTTTCTCCTGTGTATTTGAGGTAGAAGAAATTGCTCTCTTCAATATTTTTCCTCACAACAACTTTGTGAGGATGGTTTGACTGAGAGAGAGTTTGTGAGTGGACCATACAATAGCAAGTATCATAAGATAAAAGTGTCACTGTGTCTGAATGGGGAGAAGTTTTCAAGGATCAGACCAAGGTTTAGGCTCAGTGAAACAATTCCCCTCACTTCCCAGACTTACTTTCCACCTCTTTTGCCCACCCAGATGTTCGTGTATGTAGCCAAGGAAGTGGGACGTACTTTCAAGTTAAACCCTACTCAGGTAACAAGCGACAACTGTTCGGCTTCCTTCTCTTTCCAGTCACGTTACGTTCTGCTTTTCTCCTCCCACGATCACCATCCTCTTCAGGCCTTCCGTCTTGCCAAGCCATCAAAAAGCCCTTTTGTTTCCTGAACCCCAGTCTCTGCTCTCTGGCTGACTTCTCCAGCTCTTTACTCCTCTGCCTGGCACCCACATTGCTCTTTCTTCATTCTCCTTCCATCTCTTTCCTTCTCTTGCACAGATGTCAATAAAGTTACTCTACACCCTCTGTTTGTTCTTGCATTATTGATCTCTCTACATGCATCTTTAATTGCTAGGAAAGGATTATAAGCCCTGGATGCTCCATTTTATGAGAAAAGCAAGGGG
Source organism: Anolis sagrei (assembly GCF_037176765.1). Lineage (NCBI taxonomy): Eukaryota > Metazoa > Chordata > Lepidosauria > Squamata > Anolidae > Anolis > Anolis sagrei. The sequence continues at coordinate 24,232,062 of NC_090026.1, read as the reverse complement.
AGAGTGCCAAAGTGGTTGTGTGCTGCACTCACAGGTTATCTAGCCTGTCTGGGAAATTGAACTCTGAAAGAGAGCCAAATATTACCTAGTTCCACTAAGCAAGCAAAATAGCTGTTGGCTGTACATGTCCAGCTTTTTATGTTGTCAGGTATAATTGGCAATTATGTAAATGGGCCCTAAGACCAAAGAGGCATATGGAGAATCAGGGCAAAACGAAAACAACTTACAGTTTCTTGGAATCCTGCAGAGTGTCTTGTCTCCTTGTTGCAGCAACTCGATGTCCTGGTGCGTGATTGGTTCTTTCCACCCAAATATGGACTGCAAGAGGGCCATAAATACCTTCAAGAGGTCAGAGAGGTAAGATACATAACTGGAACATTGGTCAGAATCCTATTGCAGATGTGTATCTTTGAAATCAGGCTTACAATTGCAGGAATTAGAACTGGCCAGTTCCAGTAAAGGGCTATTTTTACACTACTATGTAGATGAGTTGTCAAAATATCCAACGTAAAGATGAAATGAAATACTGTGGGAGCAACGTGCTAGATTGTCTGAACATTGAGAGACTAGAAGAACAATGGTTCTAATGTTTGCTTACCCTCCAACTATCATCAGTCCTGACAGTCCTAATGAATTCTCTGTAATCTAAATAGTCCAGTTTCTCTCCCTCCTTCTAATGTTACCCTTTTGTCCACAGCTTACTTCAGTTGTTTCAGACTTACTTCAAGGTGCCCAAGTAGTTTGAACTGAATTGACTCAGCAGACAGAAGAGAAAAGGACAAGGCATAGGCAAGCCCAGGCCTGCGGGCTGGACAAGTCCTCTTGTTCTCTTCCCTCTGGCTCTCGTCTGCCTTGGACCTCCTCTCAGTATGCAGATGCAGCAGCCCAACCTGTAACCAGACTGAGAGGAGGGCCAAGGGCTGCTTTCTTTCATACAAGGGTTGAATAAAAAGTAATGCTTCCACCTTCATAACCTCAACAGATGGCAATACTGGTATGCAGCAGGTACTGGCTTGTTCAGTAGATTCTCCTCTACAGTTCCATTTTGGCGGGGAGCCTTAGCATTGAACTTGTATTGTTAAAGTGCGAAGTATGGAACCCTGCGCAGACGGTCATTCAATACAACTTAAGCAATGTGCAATCATTGAATTCTTGACAGCAGAAGGTGTCACCCCAAAGGAGATTAATCAGAGAATGCAAGCTGTTTATGGTGATTGTGTTGATATGAGTACTGTGCATTGTTGGGCGAGTACGTTTAAAGATATTGGGGTGACACCTTCTGCTGTCAAGAATTCAATGACTGCATGTTGCTTAAGTAGCATTGACCAACCGTATGCACAGGGTTCCATACTTTGCACTTTAACAACACAACCGTTCAATGCTAAGGCTTCCTACCAAAATGGAACTGTAGAGGAGAGTCTACTGAACAAGCCAGTACCTGCCGCATACCAGTACTGCCATCTGTTGAGGAGTTACGAAAGTGGAGGCATTACTTTTCATTCAACCCTTGTATCTTGTGTGTCTTTCCTCATTCATATCTTCTGTCATCTTGCCCAGACAGCAATGTTCATTACTTAGTCACATGTGCCCTGTTTTTCATCTGAGAAATGTTGAGTATGTAGTGGTTCTAAAATGGCTGGATCTAATTCTTTCTCTTTATACCCCTTGAACAACAGAAGCTGCAATGTCAGCTAGGCAAGCACCCACATGCCTTGGAGGCCCTTGTGAATGTCGGTACACGCTGTTACCTGATGCCCTTCCCAGGCAAAAAATCAGTGACAGGATCTGGGGGCACTCTTGCAGGTTAGAACCGTTCCATAATTCCTTCTCAATGCCCCTCTCCCTTGTGTGGATATATAGGGTGGTATGCCTTTGAATCAACTGTAATCTATGGCAACCTTATGAATTAGGTTATTGTAGGTTTTTCGGGCTGTATGGCCATGTTCTAGAAGCATTATCTCCTGACATTTCACCTGCATCTGTGGCAAGCATCTTCACATCTTCTGAGGATGCTTGCCATAGATGCAGGTGAAATGTCAGGAGAGAATGCTTCTAGAACATGGCCATATAGCCTGAAAAACCTACAACAACCCAGTGATTTCGACAATACTTAACCTTATGAATTCTTCAGGTTTTCTTGAGCAAGGGGTATTGGTTGTGCCTATTGCAACTGATATTCATTGTCTGTCTCCTTTCTAAGTACTAGCCAGGGCTCTACTTATCTTCCAAGATTAGACAGGAGCTTGTGCTTTTAGGATATGTAGTTCTTGCACATTATTTCTTATGTGGGAGACCACCAATGAATACTGGGTGCCAGGTTAAACTTTTCATAGGACAGACCTGGCAAAACCACTTCTGAGTATTAATTGCCTAAGAAAACCCTATGAAATGTATGGCATTACCACAGTTTCAACAAGTGACTCCAAGGGACATATATAAACACATATTATTTAGGCATGGGCAATCCATGGTTCTAAATGCTTCTAAAGTACTTACAAAACTAGGGGTGCTGGTGCTTTGCTTCTACAGTGTTGCTAAAGTTGTGGTGGTGAAAATTTCTGAACTCTAATAAAACTTTAATATTTAATATTTGCTATTTATAACAAAATTTTGAAAATTATTATGGTGTCCCTACTTTGCGGATTTTCACTTATTGCGGGTGGTCCTGGAACAGAATCCCCGCTATAAGTGAGGGAACACTGTACTTTAAAACCATTTAGAACAGTGTTTCTCAACCTGTGGGTCCCCTGGTGTTTTGGCCTACAACTCCCAGAAATCCCAGCCAGTTTACCAGCTGTTAGGATTTCTGAAGGCCAAAGCATCTGGGGATCCACAAGTTGAGAACCACTGATTTAGAACCATGGATTGCCCATGCCTATATGCATCTACAGAGGCTTTTGCTTCATTCTTCCACTAGATGGAGCTTTGGTTCCATAAAAGTCATGGAAGGCTTTATCTTAATTATTTCTTAAGTGCAGGTTTCAAAAATGCCTAGAGTTGGATTAATCCATTTGAATTGAGACCATACCTCCTAGAGCTTTTTACCCTTTGGGGGTCTAGGGTATGGAGTTCCCACTTCAAGAAATATTAAGACATTCATCTTTTCTTCTGGGTCAGGTGTTCTGCCTTGTTAAGAAGAAAATGTAGTGGGCTTTGAGTCAGTTGTTAATATACTCACATTACAAGTACATATGTGCAGAAAACGCTGATATAAAAATGGGTCTATACTACACGCCAGTGGTTATGAAGCTAAGAGAGCAGTAGTTTAATTTGGTAGTTTAATCTGCTTTCATAGAATCAAAGAATCAAAGAGTTGGAAGAGACCTCATGGGCCATCCAGTCCAACCCCCTGCCAAGAAGCAGGAATATTGCATTCAAATCACCCCTGACAGATGGCCATCCAGCCTCTGTTTAAAAGCTTCCAAAGAAGGAGCCTTCACCACGCTCCGGGGTTCCACTGCTGAACGGCTCTCGTAGTCAGGAAGTTCTTCCTTATGTTCAGATGAAATCTCCTGTCTTGTAGTTTGAAGCTATTGTTCCGTGTCATAGTCTCCAAGGAAGCAGAAAACAAGCTTGCTCCCTCCTCCCTGTGGCTTCCTCTCACATATTTATACATGGCTGTCATATCTCCTCTCAGCCTCCCTTCTTCAGGCTAAACATGCCCAGCTGCTTAAGCCGCTCCTCTATGATCTCACCCCCCCCCCCCCCCCGGAATGTATCAGGTTAAAAAAAAACCTGATTTAGTCATTAATTGGTTAACCAGTTTTTTTCTAACCTGACACATTGGGGGGAGGGGGGGTCAAAAGCATTAAAATAAAATAAAATTTACTGGGTCGCAATGAGAAAGCACCCCCCCCCCCCCCCCGGGTCATTTTTACACATCAGGAGGGCTGTCAAAAGTGTTTATTTTATTTTAATGCTTTTTGGAGTGAGGCAGGGGGTTTAGTGTCCCCATGCCATCCTGAAAGTTTTTGGGATGGTATGTGGACACCCACTGGGAAAGTTCAAGTTTTGGGGAAGGTGTGGTGACTTAAACCCACTTCAGAGTGGGTTTCTTTAACCCACTCCAAAGCAGATTTAAGTCTAGCCTGGAAGTGCCCTAACAATCCGGGGCACAGTCAGAGCACACAAGACATGTTACAGATTTCACATGTTTCTTTTAAATACCCATGCTGACTACTTTATTGTAAAGCTGGTGTGGGAGTCCCATGTTGATCAGAGGTTCTGCAGAGGACATGTTTAACTCACTTCCCTAAGCTTTTCCTAGACTTATTGCCCCTCCCTTGAGTATGTTACTAGCTGCAGATGTAATGCAGATGTAAGCATTTTTCAACTAGCACAAAGAGAGTGATTAAGATCTAGAAATGAATTTAAGGAGACCAGCCAAGCATAGAGGAAAACATTACCAGTCTATTTGTATTTCGATAATTAATTCTTTTCCAATTTGCAACATTATTTTTTAATCTGTTTCTCTTAACGAAATGAGCGATTTTCAGACCTCTGTAAAGAGGACCCCCATCACTCAGATTAGTTGCATTATTGCCAGTGGCCATCAAGGGGAGCAGCTGTACAGGTGATGTTACCTACAGTATACCATTCCTTTGCCTCAACTTTTTGACTATCATATTTTTTCCAGACATGGATGATGATTTTAGGGAATGCCTAAAGGATTATGGGAATGATGTAGCCAGATCAGCAGGAATGCATGTCAAGAGAAACGAAGAAGGGACAGCCCTCACAGGTGCAGAGCTTGCATCCAAGATTAAGGTGAGAGGTCCAGAATGAAAGCAGTGACTCAAGGGGAAAAGCCTGGATGTTAACACTTGTTGAATTTCTATCTGTGTTAGTGCTCCTTCAAAACAAAGAGATGACAGAGAAAGAGAAAAGCAGTGGAATTATAAGACATGTTTTGGCAAATACACAGAAAAGTTTGGAAAAACAGGTTGCTGGTTGTCTTCTGCGCATGATCTGGTCGGCTCCTGTGTCTTTGGCAGTTTCGGTCCCATTAAACAGTCAGGTGAGGCTTTGTGGACCTTGATCTGCCAGATTGGAACAACCATCTTCTGAAGGCACACACCTATAGGGTCTTCTTGATAAACTGGCAGCTCTTTCTAGTTCAATTTTGCCAGATTGTATGCAGAGCAAAGGAAGTCCAGTGGAAAGATTTGTTGTTTTGTGTGTTTTTTGATTATTCAAAAAAGGGTAGTCTAGAGAAGGGCTACTACACAAACTAAAGCAGCCTCACTCTGTGCACAAAGTAGTGGTAAGATGTTGTGTGCTGTGAATTGTACAGTTTGCAGTGTACCCACTAATTCAGATCCTTTTCACATTATAGTCCGTCCTCCACATTTGTAGGTTTATAATTTTCGCAGATTTATTTCATATGGTATCTCTAGAAATTTGTGGGTCCTCCAGTGCAACTCTATGGTCAAATATTTGCATGAAGTTGGCCATAGAGTTATGATGGAAGACTAGAGAGAATACCTCTCTGTAAATCCCAGGTCCTCCATCACAATTATATGGTCAACTTTCAGCTGAAGGACCTACAACTTCCATAAAAGAGTGGCATCTTTTATCTGCAGTTTCCTCACTTTTGCAAGGATTCCATGCTCTAGTCTGTAAAATCCTGCCATTTGTACAGTCATCTCTCCACACTTTGGACTTTTGTGAATTTGATTATTCATGGATTTAATTTAAAATGTTCTTCCTTGGAATCTCTAGATCCTCCAGTGCAACTCTATGCTCAGCTTCCTCCAACCATGCTGGAGGACCTAGAGATTTCTAGAGAGGACACATCTTTAGAAATCTTTTGATCCTTCAAAGAAATTCTGTGGCCAATTGACCATGGAATCATGTTAGAAGACCTAGAAAGGCATTTTCTCATGCAAAAAAAAAAGAAACAAATTCTATGTTCACAGTTTTTGAATTTCACAGTGGTCATATACTCCCAGTCCCAGTGAATGTGAAGGGTTGACTGCAGTTTCATGAAATCTTCAGAATGCTCTTTCCAAGGACTGCTGTGCTATAGGATTCCATAGGATGTAGCCACAGCAGTGAACATGGTTGTTGAACAGATGTATAGCATGTAAAAGACCTCTTGCCTGATTTGATGGGTTCAGCCCTGTTACCAGTGGTGAAACAACTGCAGATCGTACTAGGTCACCTTCGGTAATAATACGCATGGCTTGTACAAAAACTTGTTGATTTCCATCTGAAAAGTTGGACCTGCCAGATATTTGCTGGGTGGCTGCAAAAATTTGGGAAACCAGCAGATTATTTGCATCTACTCTCTTCATGTTCAGGCTGAACATGGCCTGGTTGTTCCACATACCTCTTCTGCCAACTAGAATTTGGGAACAATGAACCCTTCCCTCCTTTGTTGGGTTGTGAAGAGGAGGAATAGCATGTTGAGCCTTGTCAAGACCTGGCACACCAACGCAGCTCAGTGGTGTCATTGACTTCTTTCATCATGTCAAGTGCTATGATGAATCTGACAAGGCCTAGCTTACCTCCTTGACTGGAGATCTGCTGCCTAATTCAGATTATTTATGGGACTTGGCAACAATCCCTTACACCTATTTCATTCCTGCTGCATTTGTAGCCCTTGCTTCTTCGATGTGCATGTCCATATGCATATTTATGTGAGTGTGGTGCTTCCCAGATGTTTTATGGTGCTGGTTAATTGGTTGTTGAGTTTCAACTTTTCAGAACTCTTAGGAGGCATTGTTAGGATTAGAAATAAGGATATAGAGGTGTGTTCTTTAAAAACTGAATCAATTGCTTGTGAATACTGAATATTGTGGAATTAACTGTAGCCGCTGTGTGTCTATGTCTATGGGTACTGTGGATGTATAGTCAATAGTACTGTGTAGTTCTGACTGAGCTTGTTTCTGAGTACAGTATGCCCTCTACATTTGCAGATTTGACTTATGTGGATTTGATTATTTGCAGGTTTTATTATTATGTTCTCTAGGGACTTAATCACAAGGAGCTGGAGAAAACAAGAGAAAGTGGGGGAAAGGGTGGACTTTCATAGGGCTCTGTCTTTAAAGAAGATGAAGAATTTACTCACTCCCATCACACTAAGATTGCCTCCTCCAGTTTTTAACTCAATCATCCACTTAATTTCCATCACACTCAATCATCCATTTAATTCCCATCACCTATAGTTGAAGCTTTTGTCATGTGAAGGGCACTATGGGTTGCCATTTCTTAAAAGGGTAGAAATACTCATTTTACTGTGTGTGATGAAGTCATAGGAATCTTTAAGCATTTTAGTTCAACTCTGTGGTCAGTGTCCAATGGAAGTTGACCATAAAGCCATGTTGGAGGACGTAGAGATTCCTAAAAGCGCATTCTCTCAGTTTAATTTTTTTTAAAGCCTTGGCTTTCCCACTTTGTAGAGATCTTGCACTTTGTAGAGGGCTAGCTGTGTTTTTGTGGGAGCAGACTATTCATTCCCATCATCAGATGTCTCTTGTGTTTCACCTTTCAGAAGTTTGCATCTGTCATGAAGCAGCACCAGTTTGGCTTCACCTCAGCTACACAGGTAACTATCCCTGTCCTCCTCTTCACTTTTCACAGGGCACCTGATTATCTCAAATACTTCTTTTTATGGAACCCATCATCACTTGTGATGAATTCGCTTCTCTCTTTGTTACCTAGTAACCTAGTTGAAATCAAGCAGATCTTGGTCTAGATGGGAAACCCTTCTACCTTGAATTCTGTCTTGGAAAGAAAGTGAGATCGAAACATATCACCCATAAAAGGTTAAATTTGTGGATGTGGATTGAGTGTACAATGGAGGATTGAGTGTACAATGCAGGAGAGTACAAGCTTCTGTTAATGCAGAAGAGTCAGTGGATCTGGGTCCATCATACACAGCATGGTGTTGTTTCTTGAGCAGCCTAGGGAGCTAGGTATATTTAGCCTGGAGAAGATAAGATTAAGAGGTGACATAATAGTCATGTTTCAATATTTGAAAGGATATCATATTGAAGATGGAGCAAGCTTGTTTGCTACTTCTCCAGAGGCTAGAACACAGAGTAATGAATTCAAATTACAGGAAATTTCACCTAAACTTTGGGAAGAACTTTCTGATGGTAAGAACTTTTTGACAGAGGAATATTCTGCCTTGGTGTGTGGTGAAATCTCCTTCTTTGAGGTTTTTAAACAGAGGCTAGAGGGCCATCTGTCAGAAGTCATTTAATTTTGTATTTCTGAATTACAGAATAGGATTGAACTGGGTGGCTCTTGGAGTTTCTTCCAACTCTGTGGGTTTTTTCCCCTAAAGGGTTAACATGGTACAGGGCTGCTTTACATATCAACTCACAGCAACTATCATCCCCCCCCCCCCTTTTCTAACATCCTTTGTCATGAGAATTGAGGTCCCTTAGGAGCAATGATTATCCCTCATGGACATAGTACCCTTTTCACTTTTCTTCTCTTGCTCTACAGATGGCCATCATTATACACAATCTAGTCACCCTGGAGGCCTTGCGGGAGGAATTTGCAGAGTTCACCAGAAAGCAGGTACAAGCAGAAAGAAGGACCAGATTCAGGGATTCAAATGAAAACCTTGGCAAACAATAGCTGAAGAATTTTGGAGGAAGAAAATAGTTGACATATCTAGATTATTGAGGTAGAGCATATTCCGAAGTTAGACACATGTTGGTTGGGGTTTGGGGACCTGCCTGGCTTTTAGCTCTAAAATTTTCAATGTAATTAAGTCAGACTTCCCTAACCAGGTTAGGGAAGTCTGGGTGAATCACATTGGTTAATCATACAACCAACATCCCTACTAGCATGCTTATTTCAGCTGACAGGATGGTAGAACATGTAGGATTACATCCCAGATCAAGAGATGTTTAAGTTACGCAAATGCAAAACTACAGTGCACCTCACTTCTAACACACCTTTTAAGATGCTCCCCCCTCATCAATATGACCATTTACTGACCAGTAGAGAACCAAAAGACAGAACAGCATTCAGTTATCTTCCTATAGCTAACTCCCCAGAACTTTCCTGGGATCCTCTGTTCCTTGTCTTAGGTGTAGGAACATAGATGGACACTGCTCTGCTGCCATCCTATGTTGTGGTGCTGCAGTACCTTAAATGGTGTGTAATGGGTGAGTTTGTCTGTTCAACAGATTTGAGGAATTATAACTTCTGTAGTGAACCAAAATGATTTACACAGGGTTAACTTGGTCTTAAACCACTGAAAGTCACTAATAAGATGTCAGTAATACCTTGACATACCTGCAGGATACCAGTTTGCAAAAGATTAACTCAAATATACTGGGAATTAACTTTTGAGGGTGAAATCTAGAATGAAGAAAAGTGGGGGTGAAGTTAGGTTACACTGTATTGTGGTACAACCATAGTGTGGGAAAGAGATTCTCTGGAATGGTAGCAGTCTGGCACAGGTCTCTAGAAGGTCAAATGAAATGCTATGAAGCAGAATATTACAGCATTTATCTGAACTTCATTCAGAGGTGAAAACTTGGCCAGGAGTTGCTTTTGACTGAGAGGGGGTGCTATCACAATGCACTGTATATCAGTAACGTCCATGTCCCCTGACTCCCACCACCACCCAGTTTTGTAAACATTCCATATTCATTTCAGGATCAGAGCTCAGCCACCATGGTTACAACCCTACGTGTTACTCCAAAATCAATGGTTCAGCGTCTTCGAAGCAAGCAACAGCAGCTGGTCCAACGCTGTGAAATTTCACTGCAGGGAGATGAACCCGGTCGAACAGATTCCGTATTGCAGTTTGAATCTCACTTGCAGGCTGATGCTAAAGTTTTCCAGGAACGCTACAGCCGTCGTTACAAATCCTATGCCCTCAAAGCTGGTTTGGCCCTTGGAGTGGGTGCTATTGGATTTGCTGGTGGGGCCATTGGGGCTGGTGTGGCAGGAGCCATCCTGGCTGCAGAAGCCATTGTAGTGGGCACTGGTACAGCTGCAACAGTTGCCATCGGGACTGCGGCTGGGGCAGGCACCTTAGGCCTTATTGGAGGAGGTGTGGGAGCAAGTGTAGGCAACAGAATAGGGGTGCGTAGGGTCCAGGAAGCTGAGGATCTGAATGAAAATGATCCCACGGTTGAAGAACCAGAAGATAACCTGTCAGATGAGACATTCCTTATTGACCAACGGGACACACATTAGAATTGACAGAGGCAGATGTGTGGCTTAGATTTCCTCTGAAGACAGTTGGAAGGTGGTAGGATAACACCATCTGATGTCAATGGGTGATGGACAAAGTCTGATACTATCGATCTCCCCTTTCCCCAAATGATTGGGTATGGGATAGAAATATTACATGCATTCCATAATTCATATGAAATGTGAATTCACTGATGATGAGTGAAGGAATATCAAGGTGGCCTTTTGATGCTAGAACTATATGTTGCCTCTAAAGGTAAATAAGGGAATCTCACTTCCTTTTGTGTCACTTTTAGTGTTCTCCTTCTCCAGGACCAGGTAGCCTGGAATGCCACCTGTCCTTTCTCAGGTCCCAAGTCTTTCTTGCCCACATTTCCCACCCAGAATGATAAGCAGAGTGCAAGGTTGTATTCAGAAGCTTCCTGCTCTGTTTGCGTATTAGCAGTGGTTCTCAACCTGTGGTCCTAACAGAAGTCCTAACAGCTGGTAAACTGGCTGGGATTCCTGGGAGTTGTAGACCAAAACCCCTGAGGACCCACAGGTTGATAACCACTGGCTTATAGTATTGATTGGAAGTTTGGAAAAGACCTGATGCCACTTGTTTCATTGTGAAGTAGACAATTGTAGACCCACGTGAGGCAATGCTTTATGAGCTCTGCAACCCACTCAAGCTTAGTAAGAGTACTGCACTAGTTGATATCTTATTTCATCCCCTGCCAAAAAGGGTAGAAATAAGGAGGATTTTCTTTGTCTCAGGGAATTCAGCTGCACATTTCTCCTTTTAAAGCACAGATCAATAAGTTACCACCAGTCGTTATATTAATTGATTCAGGACTCTTGTAAATTTAGCCCTTCAGATGTACAGTGTTGAACAAATGAGGGATGCAAATTCTATTGGGCGATAGCAAAGACTGCTGGAAACTTGGCATTGCCTCATGGGAATAAAGCCTCTTCTCAAAAACTCAGGAAAGCTTTTCTTAGTGACCTCATTTGATGTACCTAGATACATAACAGGATGCAACGTATTCTAGGATAATACAGGCAGTCCCCAAGTTACAAGCAACATAGGTTTGTTCTTAAGGTGAATTTCTTAAGTTGGAACAGGTACATTTTTAAGTGTAATTCTCACACACATACACACACACACACATATATATACAAGCACTGGTTAGTACAAAGAAGGTTTAACACCTTGGTGATGTTTATGTTGCTGTCTATGTCCCTGTTCAGAAATTTTCCCCTCACTTTCTGTCTCTGTGATAACTGGGTTTTAAAAAAAAATTGATTGATTTTGTCATTTGGAAGTTGTAGTTGCTGGTTCACCCACAGTCAAAGAGCATTCTGAACTCCATCAACGATGAAATTGGATCAAACTTGGCACACAGAACTCACATAACCAACAGAAAATACTGAAAGGGTTTGGTGGGCATTGGAGTTGTAGTTCACCTATATCCAGAGAGCACTGTGGACTCAAACAATTATGGATCTGGACCAAACTTGGCATGAATTCTCAATATGCCCAAATGTGAACACAGGTGGAGTTGGGGGGGGGGGGGGGGAAATAGACCTTTACATTTGGGAATTGTAGTTGCTGGAATTTATCGTTCACCTACAATCAAAGAGCATTCTGAACCTCACCAGTGATAGAATTGGGCCAAACTACCCACACAGAACCCCCATGACCAACAAAAACTACTGTTTTCTGACGATTTTTGGTGACCCTTCTGGCACCCCATTGCAAGCCCCCCCCCCCCCCCCCCCCCCGGATCTCAACACCCAGGTTGATATTTCTCACTTCCTGTTGTCTCACCCCATTCTTAACTATGTGTTGTTTGTCTGAAATATGTCTGAGATCCCTGCAATATACCCAAGTGCCTTGACTTTTGCAGCTTTTTATGACTTCTATCTGCCTTCCCGGTGTTGCTTGGGCCACCTTTCAGGAAATACAAATATTTATTTCATCTTTCAGTTGGGATTTCTTTTTTGTCTTTGCCTCAAGCTGTGTTCACTGTGGTAGGTCTCCACATGAAGGCTTCCAACACCACGCTACCTTCCAAGATCTAAACCCCTTTTATGAGAACATTTAAAAAATCCATATTTTTGGGATCTTAGCCATTCCAGCACTGTATCCTCAGGTGACTTATAGGCGTAATTTCAGTGGAGAAAACCCAGATGTGAAGAAAGTGTAGTCAAAACAAGCCTCTTGGCAGAACACAAGAATGCTGAATAACAACTGGGAAACGGAGGGGGGGGGGGGTTACATTCAGTGTACACTTCTATTTCTTTTAGTTTTCCTTTGCACTTTGTACAGTTGTGTTGAACAGCCACATGGTACAGCACAAAGCAAGCTAAAGTCCAAAAGCACCAGTAAAAGGGATAAGACTGTAGTAAGTGGGGATGGTTTTCAGATTTAAACTCCATTCCGTTACTATAATATTGAGCTCAAAGAATCCCAACTTCAGATAATGGATGTTTATTTCAATGTAGAAACCAAAGATTACACATAGGAGGACTCATAACTTCATTCACTATATGAACCATAATCACTCTTAACATACCCTCAGTCTTGGGCTCAAACACACTGGAAATATTCTGTTTCTAACCCAAGTAAATCTGGCCATTTTCATTGCAGATTTAAGCTAGTGGGAGAATAGCACATCTGTTCATTCTGTCCAAGTCACTCAGGAAACAGTAGTTTTTAGCAATTATTTAAAATCCTTTATGAGGGGAGTTAATCCAAGCTATTGGATGCTTGAGTGGTTTATTGTCCAGATATTGGGAAAGTTGTTATGGGAAACACCTCCCAGACTTCTATAGCTAGCGGCCATATTTACTGGCAGATTCAGGAAGCTGTAGTCCAGAATGTTATACAAGGTGTATTTCTGGTCTGATTCTGAAGTTTATCTCTTTTGCACTCCTATCCCTAATACCAACAAGATCCTTGAGGCACCCCTCTTCCATCACAACCACCATCACCACTGCTGACATTTCCATTTCCTACTCCCCCACCCCCCAAACAAATTGTTTTACCTGGCTGCATACATCACCAGCCTTATCCTATACAATGCTGTGATCACAGAGTCAACTGAAACAAAGGACTGTTTGGGCATCATATATCCACAACGCCTAACTTTTTCTTCCAGCAGATTATGCAGTGAAAATCCCACCCACTCATAAGAAGAGGGAAATGCACCTTCATATGGAATGCCTTTAAAGCTGGAAAAGAGGCACCTGGGGCCTAAATACTCACAAGGCACTAAATCCCATCTGACTCTGGAAGCTAAGAAGGGACAGTTCTGGTTACTGCTTGGATAGGAGACCTCCAACAAGTGTGAAATTCATAGGGTCACCACAAGTCAACAAGTGAATTCAAGGCATGTGGACACAAGAAACCACCAGCCTGTCAGAAAGGAGGAGAAGACTAGGGCTCTATCTACACTGTCATATAATGCAGTTTGAAACTGCATTATATGGCAGTGTAAATGGGGCCTATGATACCAGTTCACTCTCTTGAGATCTCAGGCTATTGGCAACTGACCCCTCACCCCACTCACCCCATGATGCTGAATCCTGAGGCTGCAACCTAGGGATAGGTATCTTTTTCTCAATTGAGGGCTAAAATCCCTTTGCAGGGGTGGCCATATGTATGAGGAGACAGGAATCAGCCTTCATCATCCTTTCCCTCCTCATTGCATACCTCACTGTACATTGTAAGTAATATTATGTTCTTACTATCACGATTTTCAGCTGATTTGGAGCAGAAAGGGGCATTCAGGAGTGGTTATAGGTTCTGGGGGTAGGCTACATTTGCAAGTAGCTTCCTTACACTTGGGGTGGGAAATTATCTGAGAATTGGTTTACTTTTAAATTCATTACCTGAGACTTAGCCCTGAAAATGTAAAGTTGGAAGTTACACACAGCCTGTGGGTCTCACTTTCCCCTGCTTCTTGGCAAGGGGTTGGACTGGATGGCCCACGAGGTCTCTTTCAACTCTATGATTCTATGTCTAGCCTCTAGGATAGATGGGCAAAATTGGGGGGCCTCAAGATATTCTTGGATCATAACTCATCATTGGTCATGCTAGCTTTGTTGTGTGCCTTCAAGTTGTTTCCAATTTATGGTACCCCTAAGATGAACCTATCATGGGTTTTTCTTGGCAAGGTGTGTTCAGAGGCCATGAGTGACTTGAAGGTCACCCAATAGGCTTCCATGTTCAAGCAAGGAGTCAAACTTGGGTCTCCAGACACATTATCTTTCTCTTTACATTGAAGTTAACAAACGTCATCTCTCCAGATGTTGGATTGCAGTTTATTGGTTTGCACTTAAGATGATGGGTGTTTCAATCCAACAACATCTGGAGAGCTGTACTTTGTTTATCCACATCCTAGGGGAATACTCTACAAATAGCTGCTTGCCACCAATAGCTAAATGAAATCTCTTTCTGCCACATACCCCTTTTATGTTTCCTCCCTGCTGGTGTACTCAGCTGACTTCCATGAAGATTAAGTTTTTCTTTCCAGAGGATAGCACTGATCACTGGTAGATGGTCTGTTGTAGATCTTGATGTATATTTGGGAGAGTTAAACAACTGGAACTTAATTTAAATGCCATACTTTTGATTTTTTTAAAAAAATGTTACCAATTTACCCATCTTAGATCATCTTCCCAGTTACTGCTGACATGAGGAATGGGAAGAGACTGCACATCATTTTGGTTCTCAAACGCGACGTATCTTCATCTCACTTCTCTTGAGAGAGTAGTAGAACCCCTTCCATTGGAACCAGTTAATGCCGTTAGCATAGGAGAGATGAACCCCACCAAGGTAGAAGCCATTAAGATTGGAAAAATGGCAGCTTTTGAACCACCAAGCACCTGAAGAGAGTGCTGCGCAGTTCTGCAGGTAAAGGTCTTGGTCACGGTCAAAGGTGGAGAACTTCTGGCCGTTGTGATAGGACAGTGAGTCTCCTAGTGAAAGTGCAAACAATGACAGACATAAGAGTTTTATAAAGGCTTCTGGAACAAAATTTTCCCAACATAGGAAAGAGCAAAAATTAGGAGGAAGAAAAAACTATTAGGAAGAAAACTAGGAGGTATGTGGCCAAACATTGGAGTGTCATTAAGAAGGCAAACATTTTCAGGACAGGCTGCAGAATTTTGCTTTTGCAAGTGCCCCTAGTGGGAAAAACTCCACCCTTTTGTCTCCTCTCCCCTCCCCACCTCAGTTAATTCAATTCAAACTATTTTTTCACTTTACCAACCAAGGAAGAAGAGGAGGAAGAGTAGGAATTAAATAGTGGAACATTTTAAGAGCAAGGAAAAAGTGGGATGCCAAAGGGTTATTTGAGACTATCCCTGGCAAACTGGGACAATTGGAAGATATGTGCTTTCTTAAGAATAAACCTCATTAATATTCCATTTGACTGCTAGCTTGAAATTGACATGCTGTGGAAATGTCAATAGCTCTTGTGGCATCCTGACTTTTGCACACAAAAAATCCAGATGCCTGTTATATGTGCCTTATTGAATAAGGTGACATCCTATCCAATAGGAGCCCATGGTGGTGCAATGGGTTAAACCCTTTTGCCAGCAGAACTGATGACTGACAGGTCAGCAGTTTGAACCCAGGGAGAATGAATTGAGCTCCCTCTGTCAGCTCCAGCTCTCCATGTGGGGACATGAGAGAAGCCTCCCACAAGAAGGATAGTAAAGTATCAAACATCCGGACATCCCTTGGGCAACATCCTTGCAGACGGCCAATGCTCTCACATCAGAAGCAACTTGCAGTTTCTCAAAAAAATGCCAATAATAGCTATGTCCAGAAGCTGGGGGGTGGTGGCTAGAATTAAGTCCAAACTAGAAGGATGTGTGGTCTACTTGGTAAAGGGACCAAACATTATCCCTTAATTGGGGATTTTGCAGAAATTCCAATAATTTCTGCCAACATACCCCAAATATATTTATTTTGGGGATAAAAATGAATTTTATTGGTGGGTTGTTATAGGTTTTTCGGGCTGTATGGCCATGTTCTAGAAGCATTTGATTTTTTATTGAATTTTATTGGCTTTGTCAATTTTGGTGAAAGTAAATATTTTCCCTTTTCCAGACTCCTTAGGAAAAGAAACATGTTGCTTCAAGAACTTGCATATTTGAAAGCTTAGGGGAATTTGGAAGAAATAAATTGGGTATAATGGAATAATAGGCACTCAGAATCTCAGCTTTCTCACCTGCCCCTCCATCAGTGAAACCAGATATGTGCAATGTGTAACCATCTTCTTCTGCACTGATCGCATTTGGTGAGATGGAGAAGTCAGTGTATTTGGCAAAAGCTGTGTTGTTCTCAAAATCTTCCAGATCCACACGTAGTTCATACTTCTGCTTGAGGGTCAGATGGTGGATGTTCTGCAATCCTAGGTCACAGGATGGAAAGGAACTATTCACGAGGTACTCAAATTCTACAGAAAAATCCCATTCTCTCAATCGCTTTAGGAGCTATGGTTTTGTCTGGCCCAACATCTGTTGACAGGGAAATGCTGGCCAGACAAAGAAACAAGAGGGATCTTGATTGTTTCATTTGGCCCCAAATCACAGTAAACACAACACACTTGAAAAATTCTAGGCCTAGGGACTTGTTTTAACAACTTAAGGTAGAAACCCAAACATCTGAGTGTTCCAGAATGTTCTGGGAGAGAAAGAAGTCTGGGTCAAGAGCCGAGGGGAATGGGATTAGAGAGTGGGCCAAGAAAAGAAGAAACAAGGTCCTTGAGTGCATAACGGCCAATATCCTGTGTTGCAGAACACAGAGGAAATGTTCCACAGGTGGAACTATAATGTGTATCTCCTCTCAACGTCCCACCCACCCCATGGGCTCATAACAATTTAGCTGGAAATCAGAGAAGCACTTGGCTACATCCTTATCCATTAAGGTCTTCTGGGGTCCTCTCAAACCATTGATAGATGATGTAATTATTTTGCATCTGGCTATAAAGGCTTGCTAGTCTGTGGCCAACCACTGAATGGCTACAAAATAAGACTATCATAGCAAAACATTCAGTCTTGGGATGGTTATTGGTAGAGAAGGAGGGAGAGAAAACCAACCGCTGCAACACCCCCCAAAAGACAGTCTTAGGTTAGCCTTAACCTTGCATATGCAACTGAGAGAATAAGAAGCAATATTCAGCTTGCTGAGAAAAGGAGATGATGAGCATTACTTCCCAGTATCCCAGTATCCGGGAACCTTGTTGTATTCCAAAGATTTTTTATCACATCTTGAATTCACATGGCACAATATTGAATTGTTGAAGTTTGTTCACATGACCTTTGGAAGACTCAACTAATTGTTTTGGAAAATATGAATATTATGTTTGTTACACCATTGTAAACAGTACTTATGTGTTTGGTTCTCATGCTTGTGTATTATACGAATTAGTTTGATACCTCATTATTCCAATTGGTATTTTTGCTGAAGTTTACAGCAATAGGACATTTATGTATTGACATTGTAATTACTGATATCTGTGTAGTTAGAGTCCATTGCTATTTACCCAGCCAATATTCTCCATCTGCTCTGCCAAAGCCCAATTTGTAGTCACTCCAGCCCCGAAAGAAACTGACCGAACCATTGAAACGCTTCTGGAAAACCTGGAGGACACAGCAGAAAAAATGAGTGAGTAGAAAGAGTGAGGTGAGCTGTGTACTTGTCTTCTACATATGAATATTCCCAGGCATTGTTTCTTTCATCATTCTGAAAACCACGAATTCCCAAAACGGCAATGAAGTTACATGGTGGAAGACTATACATTCAGATGAATTCTAAAACCCATTCTCTTCCCATTTACTCCCTACTATCCTCTTTATATGTAACAGTTTGTTCCTTTATAGCTTATCATTCCTCACTGTAACAGATGTTGCAAATTGTCTTTAAAAGCAAACAAAATAATTTAATGTGAAAATAAAGTAAGGAAACTTAATAAGCTAACATGACACCAAGCAAGAAAGGAATGACTGGATGATACAATGGACTTGATGAAGTAAGAGCAACAGTGTGCCTTAAATAGCTTTCTAGGAGTATTGCTGTATACATTGCACAAAAGGTTATTTCTGTTGCATAGTCTTAGAAGCAAGAGGCATTGAATGAACCGTTCTGGTGTGGATCTCAAGGATTGGAAGAATTCATATGAATGAAGGTGGTCATCCAGATGCCCTGTTTAAAGCTTTCTAGAGCAAAACCAACACTTGAAATCATATGGAAACAAAATCTAACATGGAAACAAGATCCCCTACCCCACCCCATGCCAATGAAATATACTCTAAACCCAAGTTCCAGTTGGGGTGTGTGTGGGTGTGTGTGTGTGTGTGTGTGTCAGGAGCGACTTGAGAAACTTCAAGTCGCTTCTGGTGTGAGAGAATTGGCCCTCTGCAAGGATGTTGCCCAGAGGACACCTGGGTGTTTTACCATCCTGTGGAAGGCTTCTCTCATGTCCCTGCATCAGAAGCTAGAGCTGACAGACAGGAACTCACCCCACTCCCCAGTTTTGAACCACCGGCCTTTCAGTCAGCAGTCCTGCCGGCACAAGGGTTTAACCCATTGCGCCACCAAGTTCTAGTAAGCAATCTAGTAAGCAATCTGCTCATGATCTATATGGCTCACGTTCATGCTATTTGAAGGACTATATTCTCTCATATGAACCAGTGTGTTTTGAGATCTGCTGGGGGAGCCCTTCTCTCTGTCCCATCAAATACAACTGGTGAGGACATGGGCAAGGGCCTTCTCCATGGTGTCCCAAGGTCTGGAACTGTCTTCCCAGAGAGGTTAGACCAGGGGTCCTCAAACTAAGGCCCGGGGGCCGGATATGGCCCTCCAAGGTCATTTACCCGGCCCTCGCTGAAGGTCAACTTAAGTCTGAAACGACTTGAAAGTACACAACAACAACAACAACAACAACAATCCTATCTCATCAGCCAAAAGCAGGCCCACTCTTCCCATTGAAATACTAATAAGTTTATATGTTCTTCATTTTAATTATTGTATTGTTTTATGTGTTTTTTGCACTACAAATAAGACATGTGCAGTGCGCATAGGAATTCATTCATGTGTTTTTCAAATTATAATCCGGCCCTTCAACAGTTTGAGGGACTGTGACCTGGCCCTCTGTTTAAAAAGTTCGTGGACCCCTGGGTTAGACTGAGACATTATTTGTGTCTTTCTGGAGGTAGATTAAGACCTTGCAATTCCACCAGGCCTTGGGAAATGTTTTTAAAAGCTTAAGGAACTGGGTATGTTTAGCCTGGAGAAAAGAAGATCAATATTAATGAGAGAACAGAGATAGAGGGCACAGAATTCAGACTACCCATTAGAATCCAGACTGTCCCTCCATCTTGGGCCCATCTGAACATTTGGTCCAGTTCCATAATGGGAACTACAGGAATTCCTGTCTGATCTATCTATTATAATAGATTGATCATAATATTGCGGTATAATGGTATAGTGCAATATAGTAATATATAATACTAATATTGTGCTATGCTAATGAGATAATATATTGTATGTACATATAACTTGTAAGCTGCTCTGAGTCCCCTTCGGAGTGAGAGGGCGGGGTATAAATATAGTAAATAAATAAATAAACAAGCAAACTCTGGATGCTAGTACAGCAATAAGATGGGCTTTACTCCACATAACAAACTGCCCCTTGCCCACATTACCGTCCATTTTCCATCGTCAGTTGTCATATCACAATACACAGGCACTGGGATATTGGGGCCTGCAGGGTAAATGAGGTACACGCCATCTGTTTCTGAACCTTGGTCATAAATATCTTCGCAGTCTAGTGGGACAGAATCTTCTCCACAGTGTTGCTGCTGAGCTACCACAGCAAAAGAGAGAAACGATAGATGTTAAAAATCCACTAGTGTTCAATGTTAGAAATCACAGTTTCACCTAATAGCTGAACTGTACTGCACATTGCAGGATTGCCGAGATATTTTTCCTGTTTGTTTTAAACAGATAATTTATTAAAATTATCTGTGTGTGACATTTCAAGCATGCATCACACAGAATCCTTAAATATAGACATTTTAACTGTGCTCTATATTCTTGGATTGATCGACATTTTTTAATAGAAAGTCTGCCATTGTCTATAATCTTGAGCACATCCATACTATAGAGTTATGGCACTGTGATGACTCCATCTTTGGGAACATTTGGATTTGTAGATCTATATGGTGCTGCTAGAGAGTTTTACTTCAGGTAGTGCACTCAAGAATTCCAAGCACCTCATCAAACTTCAAATTCCAGGAGCTCACAGGATGGATGCATGAGAGATCTGGACCTCATCACATTAGGGCAAATTTGGCAGCATGCGCTGATTTGCCTTTCCTTTTATGACGGAGCCTGATGGATCCCATCCCACAATGCTCTGCAACTTCTGGTGGGGATCCACTGTAAAAAGGAAGGTGAAGCAGCGCATGCAGTAGTGGTAGCTAGCTTCCCATGTTGCCTTGGATCAGTGGGGAGACGCTTCCTCCATAGAATGGGGACTCAGGTGAGTCGGACAATGGAGACTCAAGTGAGTTGGACAAATTCCCCATGCCCCTGGCTGGGCACCATCAAAATTGCCATGATCTGTGGTGATTCTGGTGGCTTGTTTGATGAGGTATAAAGTGGAATCTAATTGCTATCACTGTGCAATGTGAGTGCACTCCTGAAGTTCCTGGGGATGTGATACCACAGATGGCGAGTTCCAGGTGACAGAATTGATAGCACTTACCTTGGTCATTGATGGCTTGCCCTTGTGAAGTGGGTGTCTGGACAAGAAGAAGCAGGAGAAGTGAGGCTAGCTGGAACAGATAGCTCTGAGGGAACTACAAAGAAAGAGAATGGCCTGTCAAAACACTGCACACATGCACACATGCTCTTTGAAGTGTACAGAACTCAAAAGCAGCCAAGTCCAGACCTACCATTAGACCAGGCATAGGCAAACTTTGGACCTCCAGTTGTTTTGGACTTCAACTCCCACAATTCCTAACAGCCGATAAGCTGACTGGGATTTCTGGGAGTTGGAGTCCAAAACATCCAGAGAGCTGAAGTTTGCCCATGCCCACATTAAGCAAAATGAGGCAATAGGGACTGGGGGGCAAGAGGGGCAACCGCATGAGAATTCCGCTGTAGCCCTTTAACTTTTTCCCCTTGAAATAAAGTCTTTCCAGCACCCCAAAACTACTCTACTGCTCTTAGGTATGGTGGAGGATGCTATCTTATTGCTAGTGTTGAAACAAGTTATTACTCATTGTTATTGGGTCAGTTTTGTTCTTTGCCTTTCCCTGGCTCCTCTTCCCAGCAAGATTGGCCACAAAGGTGATGATGTGGTTTATGTGTTAGACTAGAATCCCTACTTGTCAATGCAAAGCCACCTTGGGAAGTCACACTCTCTCAGCCTTCAAGGAAGGCAAAGGTACCACCTCAATATAACCCTGTGAAAACAACTTGAAGGCAGATAATAACAGAGGAAGAAAGGAAAGCCATTACAAAGTGACCAAAGGAAGTAATTCAAAGGTTAGTCTGCTTACTACCTTATCTGAATTCACACCTTTGAGGCAACTTTGGCCACAACAAATATTTATTACTACAATCATACCCAAGAAGGCATTTTAGATTGGTGGCTGGGATAGAAAATTGAAGTCAATGTCTATTTTCTCACAAGTTCCCATTCAGAATGGTTATCAATTGCCAAATCTGAATTATGAAGACCGTTTTCTCTTGCATGTCTCTGTATGTCTGTGTGTACATCTGTATCTTCAGATCACCTATTGGGTTATAGTGACCCCATGAATTTCAGAAGGCCTTCTAAACTAAGGAATACTCAGAAATGATTTTCCCAATTCCTTCTTCTGAAATATAACCTACCGCACCTGGTATTCATTGACAATCTCCCAACAAAATAGTAACTTGCTTAGCTTAGCACTTTGAATCTCCTTTGTGGAGAGAAAAAAATGAGGTATAAATAAACAGAAAAACAACAACAACAACAACAACAACAACAACTTTCAAAATCTGGTGGCTTTAGGGTATTTAGCTCATCTTTCCATTGCTCCATAAAATAATGACTATAGCTCAGTGGAATTGTACCTTTGCTGCATACAGAAACCCTCCAATATTTTACAGGTGACAACCTGGATACATGTGTCCAAGCAATTCAGTCCAGTTCAGTTATTAATGAAGCTGGAAAAAGTGCAGTACTTGATTTTTCCCTGAGCCTGTGGAAAGGACAAAATACACGGCATGCCTCCTACCCTGCAACATTGTATTGTGGCAGATCTCATTTGAAACAAATAATAGTAATAAGGACATTGTCCACTATTGCCAATTTTCTCATGGGGGAGCATTTGAAAATCATCCGGGGATTGACAGATTTCCCTGGAACACAGTTCAAACCTCTACCATTTCCTTAGGTGGTAACCAACCACTGCATATTCCATTGC
The DNA here is from genome assembly GCF_037176765.1 of Anolis sagrei. NCBI lineage: Eukaryota > Metazoa > Chordata > Lepidosauria > Squamata > Anolidae > Anolis > Anolis sagrei. Next base: position 24,209,418 of record NC_090026.1, on the reverse strand, counting down.
TTTATTTGGACTTGAAACCTAATGTTGGCCTGCAGTCTGACATCGAACAAGAGCTCACCACAAAGAAATTTTAACAGCCATGCCAGTCATTCCTGTAAGAACAGGCCCGTCTCCCTTCGGACAGAAACCCAAAAATGGATGTGCAAGAGTGCTTTTCCATATGCTCTGCATTAAAATCGCTCAGCCTTAATTTTCATCTGGCTTGTTTTAAAGTGGTCTTTTGTTGTTGTAAGGAACTCCAAATCCCTCAAGTAGAAAAGAGAAGTGAGATGTTCTCTTTTGAGTTATCTTTATCTTTATATTACTGGTCGAGCGTTCAATGAAACACAGATGTCTTCTTATTTTTCTAAAACACCACCACCCTGAGTTCAGTAAATGCTGTAGGGCAGGTATTAGCAACTGTCGGCCCTCCAGGTGTTTTGGACTTCTACTCCCACAATTCCCAACAGCCAGTACCTGCCCCTATAGCAGGTATGGGCAAACTTCAGCCCTCCAGGTGTTTTGACTTCAACTCCCACAATTCCCAACAGCCAGTATCTGTCCCTATAGCAGATATGGGCAAACTTCAGCCCTCCAGGTGTTTTGGACTTCAACTCCCACAATTCCTAACATCAGTACCTGTCCCTATAGTAGGCTGTTAGGAATTGTGGAAGTTGAAGTCCAAAACACCTGGAGGACCGAAGTTTGCCCATACCTTACCTGCTATAGGGACACAGATATGTCCTTCAAGTCATCTGTTGACTTACTTAAGACAATGGTAATAGTGAACCCTCTGAATAAATTTTACCAAGAAAACCATGTGATAGAGTCACAATGTGATAGAGTCACATCAACTCTGACATGGAGACATATAACAACAAAAAATATATAGGATTTGTAAATGGTGTATTGTCATATCACCATGTACTCCCCCATGTGATCGTCCTCACCTGTATCTGGTTAATGCAAGGCATGGGGCACTAGATTCCCTATGCCCCCGAACAAAGCGGAGTGATGCTGTGACAAAGTCCCAGATGAGGACAAGACTCCAGAGCAATAGCTCTTTTCATCTCTCATTCCATGTCCTAGTAACTGTTTTTTAAAAAACATCCTCCCTCTAACTTCTGAGATGGTATTCATCCATTATGACTAAGTTCTAAGTTCTCTTCCACTATATATATAAAAAATAAGCACAGCAAGTCCATTTTCAAAACCCATTGAAACATCACCACATCCCGTGGCAGTAAATGCCATAGATTATCATCCATGTCATTTTTACCGGAAAACTCAATGAATTTTAGGACAGAGAGATAGTGGCAAGGTTGAACAGATAGTATCATTTCCAAAGTATGCATTCACTGATCACCCTCACCTATATATGACAACCTTACCTTCATGTTGCCCTATGCTTTCTCCTTTGCAGATCTGGTTCCTCCAATTTATAAGTCCGGACAGATTTTGCTGGAGTATATTTTTCTCCCACCTCACCCTCCTTCTCCCTCACTGTGCTTGGCCTACAGCAGCTGCAGGTTGCGTCTATTTAGTCCTCCCACTCCCACCTCCTATCCACCAACACCCCCAAGGCCAGGAATCAGAAACTATTTGTAAAGCCTGTTTTGATAGCCGAGAACAATGCAGCCATGGGATAGGAAGGGGATGGAAATTGTGTGTATAGTTTTGTTTTTTTCAAACACCAGTGAGACAGGAAATGAAAGTTGGGGAGAGGAGAGGGAAGTTCTGAATGAGCCAAAAACTTAGATGGTTTCCAGGTCTCTTGGCAGGATCATGTTATTGTTCACCCTTGCAAAAACATGCAAGACATTCTCCCTCCCTCCCCAACTTTCATTTCTCACTCCCTTCATCTCCTTTTTCTGGGAGTGTGTTTCAAAATCTGGATGACCAAAAAATGTAAATTAGGATACCCAGGCTCCACATAGAATATGGTGAACAATGTCAGCTTTTATGGCCATACACACACAGAGAGAGAGAGAGTCATATAATTCAACTGTTTTGATTTGGCAAGGACAGTCTCTGTCAATCCCACTTTTTCAACTCTTTTATAATGTCTCTGTTTCTCTCTCTTCTTCCCAACTTTTCTCTTTGGCTTCAACTTAGTACAATTGCTTCAGGCTGAATTCAGATTGTACTCATATCAGTGTGGGGATAAGAGAGCAAGGATCATACAAATAAAATAGAGATACAAATTCTAAAATCAAAAGGTGCTACACATCAGAATGACCAGTGAAAATATTGAGTGCTGCAGCAGCTGCCAGGTAAAAGCAAAATGCTACATATTTGTTGGACCATGCAAGGAATCAGTGAGTGTGTGTGTGTTTGTGTATGTCAACTTTAAAATGATGTGTGCCGTCACACCCAGACCCTATAAAAATAAAACTAAGATGTGCTTCTCTCTTTGTCTGGGGGGACCGCGGGGATCTTTCTTTAGAAGCTTGAGATTCCCAGAAACTGAGGCTACTACAGGTTTTGAACACTAAAACAGAATATTTATTTCTCAAAGTCCTTGCAGACTTGGCACAGCTGGTCAAAGTTACAAACAAAACAGTCAATTGGTGAAACCATAGAGTTGATGTTTCTTTCTTTTTTCTTCAGTTACTGAGGTAACTCTTCCACAAAAGGTAGAAAATATCCTGGGATCCTTTCACCCTAACCCTGAGCTGCTATGGTTAGAAAAACAGGTTTTTCCCTATCTATAACTCAAGGTTAGCTTTAGAGATGAAGTACTGCTCAATAATATTCAATAACTTTTCTATATCTCAATTGCTATCTATAACTCAATTGCTATCTATAACTCAATTGCTATGTATCTCAATTAGCTTCTTTATCTATATAACTCAATAACTCAGTCAACTCAATCATACTTACAATGATTTTTTCAGAGCTCTGTGACTGGCACATCTGAAGCTTTCTTTCTCTACTGAAGGAGGCAGGGGAGATTCCAAAATGGAGATTTCATCCCCTGGAAAAAGGGCAGTCTCCTAACCCAAATAGATACTTTTCTAAACCAATAACTGCAGAGTGCCTGCAGTTTGGCTTTCAGACTCTGATACTGTTTAACTTCCAGTGTGCTGCTGGGTCTGTAGCAGCCCTGGGGAAATGCAAAAGAACACTATCCCATGCAACTAAAAGGTAAGGCAAACTATGCTCCTGGAAGATGGAACATGATGCATGAAGCTGATTGGTCAGGCAATGCCTTGGGGTGATTGCTGAGCCTGGGACTTTTAGATACTGTTACATTTTTGTTCAGGCTTGAGCTATGCAAGTACAGACAAAGAAGAAGAGAGAAGCAGTGAGAGACGGAGTTTAGAGTGTGCTCTTGCTTCACAAGCTGCTGAAGGGGTTTATCCACATGGAGAAAGAAAGACCATTTTAAATGTAACTGATTGCATGATTGTAAATATGTTGTTCTGATTCACGAAGTGTAAACTAAGTACTTGTTCTTTATTGTTCATCTGCATGGCATATTTTCTTTCTCTGGCAAGGCAATGTGTGGGCTGATCCAATGTGAACTACACATGGTTTATTTTACATTATGCCACAATCTTCTCCTAGCTTGCCTGTTCTTTCTTATCATTAACTTTAATCTTCTTGACCACACTATGTTGTTATTTGGCTACATGCATCCTGACTTTCATCTTTGAAATGTTGGACATTATCTATTTCTATCTCTCCCCTCTTTCTCTCTCAGGCTGGATCTATGCTGCCCTATAACCCATAATCTGATCCCAGATTATCTACTTTATCTACTTTGAACTGGATTATATGAGTCTACACTACCAGATAATCTGGGATAAGCAGATAATCTTGGATCAGATACTGGAATATAGGACAATGTAGATCCAGTGTCACTCTGACACACACATTCAGATCAGCTCTCTGTCCTCGGACTCCCTGCACCTGCATCTATGGCAGGCATCCTCAGAGGTTATGAGGTCAGTTGGAAACTAGGCATGTGGAGTTTATATATCTGTGGAATGTCCAGGTACCATAGATTGTTGTACATGGAAATAATGATAATAACAAGAAATTCTTGATAGGATTCACAGTTTGTCTGGTAATGCTGATTGTGATGACAACTACTGTACAGTATATAATAAATGTTCATTTTTTTGTTCAGCAATAATAAATGTAATTTCTTCATGGAAAAATAAGACATCCCCTGAAAATATGACTTAGAGCATCTTTGGGAGCAAAAAATAATATAAGGTACTGTCTTATTTGGGGGAAACGGGGTACCTCTCTATCTACTTATCTATCTATCTATTTTCCACAACCAAAACTTCTGAGCATTTCCAGTTTCTTTGTTTTTGCTGTTTCTGGCATTCTGTGCAGTCTCCTGCCAGGGGCAGAAAATTGGCCTGCAAACCTGACGGAGTTGCCCATCTCTGCTGAACACGGGGCCAGCTTTCATTACCACAGGACTTTCTGGCTCTGACACTATATGTAACTTTCCTCCCCTGCTTTCAGCTATGCAGTCTCCACTACACAGACACAGCCAGCATTCATAATCAGTGATTTGCTGGTTCACCCAAGGTCACTGAAGCCTGGATTCCTACCAGCAGGCCTTGTGCCTTTCTGTTCTACTCCAGTATCCTTTTTTGGTCCCTGTATCAGAGCCAAAGGAATCCAGCTGCCTTCATCCCCTCCATTTTTGCTCAGATGCTGCTGTCTGCAATCAGTACACCAAAGGCTACACTACATAGCTTGCAGAAGGTCCGAGGAATCTGGCATCTCTTCTCAGTTTCCATTTGGCTCCAAACATGAACAAGAGAGAGCTGAAAAGAGGAATAAATGAGGTCTGGAGAACACTAGAATTCTCAAGGTTCCAGGAACATTACACCTTTTCTCTTAGTGGGAGAGCTGCTATAATGTTTTCTGAAATGGCAATACGTTGTTTACAATTAGTGTTCACAAGGCATTCTATTTTCACCCTGAGCCAGATATTAGAAATCACACCACTGAGTGTGGGTGAAGTAATCCTGCAGCCATCAACATGTTCTTGTGCTGCAGCTATCAGCGGTATATACGTATTATTAGCTATGTTGTCTAGGGGGAGCCAGTGTTGTATAGTGGATTGAACATTGTGCTATGAACTGTTAATTTTTTTTAGAACTTGAGAAACTGCAAGTCACTTCTGGTGTGTAAGGATGTTGCCCAGGGGGTGCCTGGATGCTTTACCATCCTTGTGGGAGGCTTCTCTCATGTCCCCAAATGGGGAGCTGGAGCTGACAGAGGGAGCTCATCCATGCTCTCCCCAGATTCGAACCTCCAACCTGTCAGTCTTCAGTCCTGCCGGCACAAGGGTTTAACTCATTGCACCACCGTAGGCTCGTGACTGTCACATGAGTCAGGTAAACTGTCATTGGCCTGGCCCATCATCTTTGGTGGTAGTTCCTTTCAAGTGACATAGAGTGCATCCCACTATCAGTTTATCTACCGTTATTATTCTCCCATCCCTAGCTATTAACCAGTAATACATGTCAATAGCTTCCAATCCTGAAACATTCATATCACCTGCTTTGGTGAAATAGGTCCACTTCTGTTATCCACATGCTAGCAGTAACATGACATCAATGACTATGGGTTCTTCTACCCAGCCCTATATCCCAGGATATCAAGGCAAGAAAAGCCACAATATCTGCTTTGAACTGGGTTATCTGAGTCCACGCTGCCATATATTCCAGTTCAAAGCAGATATTATGGGATTTCCTGCCTTGATATTCTGGGATATAGGGCTGTGTGGAAAGGCCCTATGATTCCCCTTCTCCCCCTTGTTTTCCCCAAATTAAGGAGCCACTATTGTGTAGGAAGGCACAGGGTGTGTGGAGGCAAGATCATGGAATGCTGAATCAGTGCAATTACGCTAGTAAAGAAAGGCGCAACATCAAAGGTATTCAACTCAGTAGGTATCTGTCATCAATGATAAAATGACTGCAGCAGAATAGCAGAATAGCTGTATGGCCATGTTCCAAAAGCATTCTCTCCAGGCCCGTAGCCAGGATTTCATATTTCATTTCGGGGGGGGGGGGTGAATTTTTTTTCGGGGGGGGGGGTTCGGTGGGACTGAGTTTTGGGGGGGGGGCTGAGTCTGAGCGAAAGAGGGTCTAGCCTAGCAAACCTTTTGTATCATTATCCCAATACCCCCATGCATATGGGATATATTGAGATCAGATCATGATATGAATAAACATAACAGTTTAAATAATGCACCAGTAAGGCCTTTTCACGAACCAGCATGAGAATTTGGGGGGGGGGGGGGGGCTGAAGCCCCTCAAGCCCCCCCCCCCCCCAGCTACATGCCTGATTCTCTCCCAACGTTTTGCCCACAACTATGGCAGCCATCCTCAGAGGTTGTGAGGTCTGTTGGAAACTAAGCAAGTTCAAAGCAGATATTGTGGGATTTTCTGCCTTGATATTCTAGGGGCCTTTCCACACAGCCCTATATCCCAGAATATCAAGGCAGAAAATTTCACAATATCTGCTGTGAACTGGGTTATCTGAGTCTACACTCAGATTATGTGGGATTTTCTGCCTTGATATTCTGGGATATAGGGTTGTGTGGAAGGGCCCTTAGTCTTAGTGGAAAGCAAAGTCCAAAAAAGCCTAATGATTACTTCATCTTAGGGAGCCCCCAGTGGTGCAGTGGGTGTGCCAGCAGGATTGAAGACCGACAGGTTGCAGGTTCGAATCTGGGAAGAGCATGGATGAGCTCCCTCTATCAGCTCCAGCTCCTCATGTGGGGACATGAGAGAAGTCTCCCACAAGGATGATAAAACATCAAAAACATCCAGGCATCTCCTGGGCAACGTCCTTGCAGACAGCCAATTCTCTCACACCAGAAGTGAATTGTGGTTTCTCAAGTCCCTCCTGACACGACCAAAAAAAAAAAAAATCTTAGGGTTGCCATGAAAGGACACAACAACATATGCTGGCTAGGGCTCAAGAGAAATGCAGTTTAGCCTTAATCATTTTGAAGGTCAGACGAAACAGGTATTTTGTGTTAGCAAGTGGAAGGGGGCTTCCAAAATGAAATGAAGCCCTGAAATAGGTAGCTGGTTTATTTGTCTTAAAAGTCATACAGTACCTAAGAGTAAAGATATAATACAATTCTTATGAAAATGAATACATTGAACTCGATTTCTATAAAATACATATATCAATCACAAGCCATTTTCTTTATCCTGTTGGGAAAAAAGGTATACCAACATTTCTCAACCTGGGGGGGGGGGGGGCGGTTTCAGAGGGGTCACCAAAGTCAGAGGGGTCACCAAAGGGGTTTCAGAGGGGTCACCAAAGGAAGACATATATTTCTGGTAGTCTTAGGAAGCCCTTTGTCAGAGAAGGCTGAAGATCTCTCTGCCTGTCCTCTTCCTTTTTGGAAACAGATGGCAAATCCTGCCATCAAAAGCCCTCCTCTGCTGTGATTGACTGGCCTCTCAGCCAAGGGGAGGACTGTTCCTGACTCCAAGCAGGGAGGAGAGAGCAGGCATGCTTGGTGCATGGCAGCGTGGTGCACATGTGCAGACAAGGGAGAGCGTGTGAGGCTGGAGGGAGGCTCACGCCAACAAGTCCCTTTAAGACTTGGGGGTTCTGTATGGGAAGTTTGGCCCAATTCAATTGTTGATGGGGTTCAGAATGCTCTTTGATTGTAGGTGAATAATAAATCCCAGCAACTACAACTCTCAAATGCCAAGGTCCATTATCCCCAAACTCCACCAGTGTTCATATTTGGGCATATTGAGTATTAGTGAGTATTAGTTTGGTTCAGATCCATCCTTGTTTGAGTCCACAGTGCTCTCTGTATGTAAGTGAATTACAACTTCAGAACTCAAGGTCAATGCCCACCATGGGGGCTCTGTGTGGGGAGTTTGGCCCAATTCCATCGTTAGTGGAGTTCAAAATGTTCTTTGATTGTAGGTGAACTATAAATCCCAGTAACAACTCCCAAATGACAAAATCAATCTCAATCCCCAACCTGGCCAGTATTCAGTATGTGTGCCAAATTTGGTCCAGTGAATGAAAATACATTCTGCATATCAGATATTTAAATTACGATTCATAACAGTAGCAACGAAAACAATTTTATGTATAGTTGGGAGTCACCACAGCCTGAGGAACTGTATTAAGGGATCGCAGCATTAGGAAGGTTGAGAAACACTGGCCTCTACATTCCTCATATACACAATTATACAATTATGTTTGTCAGAATGGGACCAATAATGGGTTAATGCATGTCGACATATGTGTCTAATGCCTACTGATATGTGACTTGAGGAAGCAAAGGAATATATCGCCACAGAGTTGCCTGCAGCTTTGTATGTGTAGGGCTATAATTCTTCAGCAAGTGCATTCTTGTAAGAACAAATGATTTCATTAACTTTGCTATTATTTTCTACCAGCCACAAGAAAGTCCTCAAAACCTGTGCCATTCTGAGCACTATTTGCACAGGCTTTTCACAGAAAATGCCACGTCCTGAGCAAACAAACATACAAGAATGTGCATTATTTATACTGAGAAGGTGGGTTCTCCAGAAATCTCCCCATCAAGAGTTTGCCAACACTTAGAAAACCCATTGTTGTCTATTATTCAGTTTTTATATCTTTTTTAATAATTATGCATGTGAAAATCAATTTTCTATTTTCAGAGGACAATCATCCTCTTGAATGCAGCCTCGATTTGAAGGGCAGTGAATGGACAATCTCTGTGGTCTCAGGCAGAGGTCTCAGTGCTTGGAAAGATTAGCTTTTGGGTTGGCTGTGGGTTGCTAATTTGAAAAAGTCACTTTTCCAAGCTCAGCTTTTCCCCATCACTTGGTACCCAAGTGTCTTCTCAATTGATATGTCAGAGTTTGAAGTTGGGCCCATCTACAATGCTGCTCATATTACCATTGCTTTCAAAAATTAAGATGTCATAAACTGAACTTGGAATTTTCTGCATGCAGACAATTGGTTCTCCCACTGAGCCATTGCCTCCCTCTTGTTCCCTGGCAAAAGCACATGCAGTTGCTTTGTTCTCTCCAGAATCTAATTCATTGTTGGCTGTCAACCAAAAACTACACTAGCTGGTTTTGCAAGCCTTGCTTTCCATATCATGAATTGGAATTGAGCAAACGTGCTTAGCTTTTGCAAAGCTTGATGAGATCTTAATTGGCAATAAAGTTGTTTAGAAAGCCTTCAACAAAGATATAAACATGAGATGAAACCAAGCGGAACATCAACAGACCTGGAGGAGGTAGATTAGATGCAAAAGAGTTAGGGAGGTAGATGACCTTAACAGCTATAGAGAACTGTGAGGAACAACCAAAAGGCTCCTCCCTTGTATGTTCATTGGTTTCATTACACATGTTTATCTTCCTTAACCTGCAATAACACCAATGCAGAGAACATGAGTGTCTATCTATTTGAGAATGTATACCAGGCATGGGCAAACTTCGGCCCTCCGGATGTTTTGGACTTCAACTCCCTCAATTCCTAAGAGCCTACCATACTATGAACTCAGAGCGCACCATGAATGCAAACAATGATGGGTCTGGACCAAACTTGCCATGCATACCTGATATGCCCAAATTTGAATACTGGTGGGGGGGTTTTGTGGGGGGGGGGATTGGCCTGGACATTTTGGAGTTATAGATACAGCAGAGTTTCACTTATTCAACCTTCACTCATCCAACATTTTGTATTAGCCAACGCAGTCTGCCTCCTGCCCGGAATAATGCCCAGGGTGAGAGGAAGAAAGAACTCTTGTCTGTTTTGGTGCTAAATTCATAAATACATTAATTACTACATAAAGTTACTGTGTATTGAACTGCTTTTCTGTTATTTATTTATTTATTTATTTATTTATTTATTTGTCGTGTCAGAGCAACCAGTCCATTATATTACATTTCTAACAGAACAAAGCAAACAAACAGACAAAATACAAAACTTGTGAGTTTGGTAGTTGGTTAAATGTCCTTTGACCAGTATCTGGCCACTTGGAGTGCTTCTGGTGTTGCTGCAAGAAGGTCCTCCATTGTGCATGTGGCAGGGCTCAGGTTGCATTACAGCAGGTGGTCAGTGGTTTGCTCTTCTCCGCACTCGCATGTCGAGGATTCCACTTTGTGGCCCCATTTCTTAAGGTTGGCTCTGCATCTCGTGGTGCCAGAGTGCAGTCTGTTCAGTGCCTTCCAGGTCGCCCAGTCCTCTGTGTGCCCAGGAGGGAGTCTCTCATTTGGTATCAGCCATTGGTTGAGGTTCTGGGTTTGAGCCTGCCACTTTTGCATTCTCGCTTGCTGAGGTATTCCAGTGAGTGTCTCTGTAGATCTTAGAAAACTATTTCTAGATTTAACTCATTGACATGCTGGCTCATACCCAAACAGGGGATGAGCTGGAGATGTCTCTGCCTTGGTCCTTTCACTATTGGCTGCTACTTCTCGGTGGATGTCAGGTGGTGCAATACCGGCTAAGCAGTGTAATTTCTCCAGTGGTGTAGGGAGCAGACACCCCGTGATAATGCGGCATGTCTCATTAAGAGCCACATCCACTGCTTTTCTGTTGATTTGTTGTAAAACATAATGTTTTGATGCTTAATTTGTAAAATCACAATGTTTAATAGGCTCTTCCTTAATCCCTTCTTATTATCCATTTTTCGCTTATCCAACGTTCTGCCAGCCCATTTATGTTGGATAAGCAAGACTCTACTGTACTGGGATTTACACTTCACCTGCAATCAATGAGTACTCTGAACTCCATCAAAGATGGAATTGGACAAAACTTGGCACACAGAGTCCCCATAACTGTGAACCCAAACACCAATGGAACTGGACCAAATTAGGCACACATACCTGATATGTAGTTATGACATCATAAGTTATTAATGAAGAAGAACACATCTGATTCTTTCATTTTGAAAATGCTGCACTTTGACTCATCACACCACTGAAGGCTGGCTAATCCCATTCCATTTGAATGCCTCCCTACATGCTTTGTAAAGGTTTTCTAATATTGCACAGCCTGGAAGTCTCAAACTGCTATTCTCATGAGATTTTAGCTGATGAAATGCACACTGATTTTATGACGACACATAACAACAGTGCCTCAGAACTGTATTAAATCAAAATACACAATTAGAATCCCATATACAATTACTCCTTTTCTGCAGTGTTTTGCAGATAGATTCAAACACATTACTGATGGAATGAGACAAATGTCATGTTATAGAACACGTTCGGAATCACGTTCAGAGTCTCAAGAACGGAATATATCTCAATGTGATAAGGTTCTTAGCTGAATGCAAGCTACTTTTTACACTTTGAGCTCAGTGTACAGCCACTGAAGTAAGCTGAGGATAAAGGGGAGAGTGGGAGGAAGAGAAAGAAGCTGGGCATGTCTAAAGTAAGATAACAGTGAATTAAATGGATTTGTCCCTGACAAAGCAGGATGATTAAAGGATATGAGGAAATCAGCACAGTGACAAGAACCACAACCATGTAGATGCTCTTTCGTAGCTGCCTATTTGTTTCCTAAATAAAATATTAAGGAAAGAGAAAAGAAAATGTTTTAATTAAAAGAAACTGTAAATGCAAGCTTTTAAGAGCTCCAGTTTAAGAAAAACCATGCCTTTTATGAACCCACATTTAAGAGGATACCTGGACATTTGTGACTTTTCTAAATTCTCTGCAAGTTGCTGATACTATGGCTTTTTGGGCTTTCCCCCATTCCTTCAGATATATACATATAAAAATATTTTGCTCATTTTTGAAATCTCTCACTTAAAATTAATCAAACATTTTAAACAGAGGATGGATGGCCATCTGTTGGGGGGGGGGGAGATGCTTCGAATGTGATTTTCCTGCTTCTCGACAGGGGATTGGACTGGATGGCCCACAAGATATCTTCCAACTCTATGATTCAGATATATTCAGTGGAATCATGTTTGAAAACCTTACACTTGTGTAACATATACTGCACAGTATCAGTGTACATTCTGAACTGGTAAAAAAAAATGGTCGGCATTCCATCCCCTCATTTCTCTCCCATTTCAAATCATTTTCTACATTTGCAGAATGTATGTTGTAATGAGTTGGCTTGTCTTCCATGCCAGTTCTTGAAATGTCTCTCTTACAACAGGAAAAAAACTATTTGGTTTATATTTTCCAACAATAAATATAAGGATCCTTTTGCCCCAGAAGAGGAGATGATGAAAACCAGGGTGTTTCGTACAGCTGGTGTCAAAGAAGGCTTGTGATGCCTTTCTCTTCCACATTATGGTTGTTACAAAAAAGGTTTCCCCGTTGTGCCTTGGTTACATGAGAATCAATAGACAAATTGAGAATATCAAAAGACTGACAGTGAGCGGAGAGGCGTAGCCCGGCAAGTGGACTCCAGGATGCTTTTGGGCTCTGTTTTCTTTTTGCCAGTCACGTGGTGTGGGGTCACTTGGTTCTTTGACAAATTGAAGTTCTGGGATATAGCTGTGGATCCAGTTCTCATAGTATGTAAGCCGGCTGTATACTCCAGGACGGTTCTTGATAGCGCATCCTTCACCCCAGCTGACGATGCCAGCCAAGACCCATGACTGGCCAATCAGACATACCATGGGACCTCCAGAATCACCCTGCAAACCAAGAAGGCAAACAATGTGTGATGGGAAAAGACATGTGTTAATTGACCTTATAAATGGCCAATACAACTGGCCTGGGATTGGGATTATAATGTCCACTTCATTATTATTATTATTATTTATTACTTGCACTTATTTACCGCCACTCTCAGCCCAGGGGGCGACTCGTGGCGGTGAACAACAACATAGAAAAGACAATTTACAGTAATCAGAACAATACATAACATGCTACTACTACTTGACATATACTTATACTAAAAATCCGCTTCGTCATATCATGGGTCATAGTCAGTCTCATAGTCGTGGTCCATTCCGGTCATCATTGCCAAGATATAGCACTCAGTTAAAGGCCAACTCGAAGAGCCATGTTTTCAGGCTCTTACGAAAGGCCATAAGGGAGGGCGCCTGTCTAACTTCAGCAGGGAGGGCGTTCCACAGCCGGGGGGCCACCACCGAGAAGGCCCGCTCTCTCGTCCCCGCCAGGCGTGCCTGTGAGGCAGACGGGATCGAGAGAAGGGCCTCCCCGGATGATCTCAAGGTCCTCGTGGGCTCGTAGGCCAAGATGCGGTCTGCAAGGTATTTTGGGCCGGAACCGTTTAGGGCTTTGTAGGATAGTACCAGCACCTTAAATTGGGCCCGGTAGCAAATCGGCAGCCAGTGGAGCTGGGACAGCAGGGGCGTTGTGTGCTCCCTACGCCCTGCTCCTGTTAACAACATGGCTGCCGCGCGCTGGACTAGCTGGAGCTTCCGGGCCGTTTTCAAGGGCAGCCCCACATAGAGAGCGTTGCAGTAGTCGAGGCATGAGTTTGAAACTCTGAGAAAACCTGGTTCACACCTTGAGTTGACTTAGACCCAGCATTGCTCCTCAAAGACCATGTGGCCATTGTGGTAAGCAGTGTCTTTGCTCAGTTTTAGCTAGTAAACTAGCTGCATTGCTTGTTGGGGAAAATTTATACTAATTCATGCCTTAATTGTCTCCCAGCTAGACTACTATAATGTACACTTCATGTATTCTCCCTTGAAGAATATTCAGAAATTGTGGTAGACCAAAATACAGAGGTGAGACTCAGATAAAATGGAAATGCAGCATTGTACACTCATTTATTGGAAAACCTCCCAACTTGATTTAAAAAACAAGCACAGCAATCATGTTACCATATTACAGGCACTTCCAGACAGTGCCAAAATGCAGGATTAAAATGCAGGATAAACAAACCTGGGACCTCAGAGCAGGTCCCCAAACAGACCTGCCAGTCCTGGGCTTTCTTCCTCTGCTGTCCTCACAGCCCTTCTGTGTCTTGGGATAAAATGGAGAGCAGACGTGGGACATTTATCAGAAGTTTTTTTTTAATCACTTGATTATGCCCTGATTCTTATATGTGCAAGTGCAAATATCCTAACAAAAATATGGAGAGATTCAGTGCATAATGGCAGGATTTTTTTAATGCCACTGGATTTCCCTCTTTCCTCAATTGTTTATTTAATATTATAAAGTTTAAAATAAACACTTTCAGAGACTTCTAATGGTTCTCCGCTTCTTCTCTTGAAACCAGATAGAAATCAGCTGTGTCTCCGTGGGAGCCCAAACAGTTGATCAGTTGTTTCTGGCTTTTTAAAACTGGAACAGGTGGAATAAAGAGGGAGATCCCAAATTTTACATGACTGCAGGGCCACACGGTCATGGGAAAATCCACTTTTTTCACCCAGAACCAGAATAAAAGAGGACCTTTTTGAATTGGGTTTTCCCTCCATTGCTGCGATTGAGTACTCATTTAGCACAAATGTCATCTGGTCTGGTCACCTCCCTTTTTACCCGTTCTCTCCTGAATTATAGGTACTGTGTGGAAGCACCCTACAATGCCTTTTCCAATGCTGAAGGATTAACTTTTTATGAACCAGAGAAGAGGGTGTCTCTATCACAGTAATCTTCCCCAACTTGGTGCCTTTTCCAACATGCTGAACTAAAATTCTCAGCATCCATGGCCAACATGGCCAATGGGATTTGGAAGCCACAGATCTGGAGTAATGCAAGTTGGAGTGAATATGTGGAAATTGGTACAACATTGGGGAGAAGCTTCATGCATATTCAAAGGTAGAATTGAGACATCAGATGATATTCTTGGTCCAGATAGATTTTCTTTTTTATTTTAACCAATATTTGTGGCTGGTTTTCTGAGGCAACCCTTGTTCCAACTTCATCAAGGAGGTCTCTCAACTAACCATTTAAGTAGAGATTGATATGTTATGCATAACAAGAACTCTTACCTTGCAGGCATCTCTCCTGCCCTCTGGGTAGCCAGCACAGATCATATCATCCTGGATTATCCTTGGGTTCAGGCCATCACCCATATTTTTGCGATAGAGCGCAGAACACCTCTTTGAGTCTATGATGGGCACCTTCACCTTCTGGAGGGTTTGTGGGGAGGGAAGGTTGACTGCAATGACAACATTGCACATAACTGAAACTCTTCTTTCTAGAATCCAACCACTGAGGCTCCCTTCCACTTGCTGTGTGTCATGCCTCCCCCTCACACATAGGTCCTTTCCCTTGCATTTGTCCCCACCACTGTTATTTTTCCTCTTTTTCTTACATGCATACCTGAATGACGCAAGTTGCCCCAGCCAGTGACCCAACACACTTTGCCTGGAGGGAATTTCAATGAGGCATCAGGTAGACAGATGGGGAGGATCAAGTAGGAATACTGAACCTTCCTGGAAAGCTGCACAAGAGCAATGTCGCCACTGGTGGTATGGCCAGCATACATGGGGTGGACGATGACCTGCTGCACTCCAAGGCAACATGCCTCTGGGCCAGGATTGGACAACTGAGTGACTCCCAGCAGGACTTGGTACTGGGAGAGATCCCTGAATCTGAAAACATGACAGAAAGAGTGGGGCAGGGAAGAGGAGCCATATCATATGAGCTTCAAGCATCTGAATCTCTATCTATGTTGGACACTGGTCTTGGAAACTGCCTGGGGGAGGAAATCCCCTAGGTAGAGATGGGAGGAAATCAATATAGAAAGATGGACAGTTGCTTTATATCAAATTATGAATATTTATTAGTTTATCCCAGTGCAAGGTTGGCTTTATCTTCAGACAAGATAAGGAGGCTGCAGGTTTTAGGCTGCAGGACAGATTTGAGGGTAGGGAGTACTGTAGGAGAAATTGCTTTCCTTTTGCTACCTATGGCAGTTTGCTACCCTTGGTACAGTGGAGGTCAGGCATGTAGCCGGGGGGGGGGGGGGGGCTTCATGGTGGTTTGCGAAAAGGCCTTACTGGTGCATCACTTAAACTGTTATGTTTATTCATATCATGATCTGATCACCATACTCAATATATCCCATATGCATGGGGGTATTGGGGTAATGATACAAAAGGTTTGCTAGGGTAGACCCTCTTTCACTCAGACTCAGCCCCCCCCCCCCGAAACTCAGCCCCCCCCCTGAAACCCCCCCTGAAAAAAAATCACACACACCCCAAACGAAATCCTGGCTACAGGCCTGGTGGAGGTAGTCTTATTACATGTATATTTGCACTTTAGAAGTAATGCAATTTGACACCACTTTAACTGCCACAGTTCCATAGTTATAGAATCCTGAGAATTGTAATTTCACACGGTCTTTAGCCTTTTCTGTCAAAGAGTGCTGGTGCCTCACTAGCCTACAATGCCCAGGGTTCCATACAGTGAGCTATGTCCATTAAGATGGTGTCAAACTGCATTTAAGGTAGTGTCAAATTGCATTATTTCTACAATGTAGTCGCATCCTAAAAACTTGGAAGCCTTAGCATGTAAACATGGTGTGGGAAAGGAGTACCATTTTGACCTCCACCTCATTCAGGTAAAGCCTACAGTCTCTCTTCACTTTTGATACTTCACTTTTGAAGTCTGTCTTCATTTGATAATTTGCAAATGTTGCTTCAAGTCTGTTTCTGTCATTATTTTCTAGTTAAGGATAACATTTGCAAGATCCGTTCCTGGTCAATAAATAGGTGAGCACAGATGAATATCTGTGCAGAGTCTAATGGACTGTGTGTATACCTGGAGAAAGGACAGTATATTTTTGTGCATGGTTAATTTGTTAATGTTTGTAAGCCGCCCTGGGAGTATTGCCAAGGGGTGGTGACAACTAAGGAATAAATGAATACTCACAGCGATTGTGACCAGATCGACTCATGCCAATTACTAGATGTTTCTGACTAGATAAGTCAGTGGTTCTCAAGCTGTGGGTCCCCAGATGTTTTGGCCTTCAGCTCCCAGAAATCCTAACAGCTTGTAAGCTGACTGGGATTTCTGGGAGTTGTAGGCCAAAACATTCGGGGACCCACTGGTTGAGAACTACTGCAATAAGTTGTAGTTGCAAATCAGACACTAGTTTTATGAAAGGGGAATCATATGTATTTATTTCTTGTTATGTTTTTAAAACAAGGCAAATATAGAGCTGATGAATGGTAGGCACCAAAGATATTATTTCCCCAAGATGTCCAACCAGATGATAAGGTGAGGAAGATAGTGATACCTGAATAATAGTATAGCAGCCCAGAGTTCCCATTCCAACTTCTATACTCACTGATAAAAACAGTGGGCTGCAGTTATCACCCAGTCTTCTGAAATGAGAGAGCCTCCACAGACATGTCTTTGGTTGAGCTGCAAACTGATCTGCCAGGGAAACTCGCCTGGCACAGCATCCTTTCCCTTCACAATCCGGTTCAGGCTGACAGGGGGCTGACCACAGGCTGTAACAATAAGCTGAAGTTCATTCAGACTGATTTATGAGGAGCAGGATGCGACACATTGAAGCCCACCTGAATATTAGAAAAAACTTCCTAATTTTCAACAGTAGAATATACTGCCTTAAAGTGGACTCTCTTTCCCTGGAGATTTTTAAACAGAGGCTGGATGGCCATCTGTCAGGAGTAAAAATTCCTGGGTAGAAATGAAGACAGAGCCTTACGTTCTCAGACAAATACCCTGGATTTGGGGTAGAAAGAGGATTCACCCTTTGACACAGAACAATGCATTGAACTAGCGCAAAAACTGCATGAGAGGAGAAGTAAAGAAAGAGGAGAGATCTCTAATGTGACTAGGGATTTGATCACATTGAGGCAGGAAAGTGTCTGGCAGAGAAGAGCTCAGTCTTACTTCATTTTGTAATGAAACAGATGTTTTCCCTACCTTCATCACACTGTTACATTTCTCAGTTTTCTTTCCAGATTCTTTCACTGCAGTTGCTTTCACACTCTAGAGATTTGGCCCCACCCATCATCCCTCTCCCCGCTCATTGTTGGAAAAAAACCCCCTGTCTTTGAAAAAAAAAGTGAGATTCCTGATGAGATCTGAGAAGTTGTGAGCATGCTCGGTCTGTCCAAACACTACATTCAGCCAAAGGAAGGAACCTGAGAGCAAAGACTGCCATCACATTACAGATTTGGCAAAACATCTGGATCATTTCAAATAATCCACTTCAACACTACCTCCAGAAATGTTGGAAAAGAATGCTGGCCTCCAGGCTTAAAATATGCAAAGAATGCTGTACCCTATGCTTGAAAGAAAACTAATGTGCTGAACACAGTGAGTTACCATATTTAAACTGCAGGACTCAGTGGAATTTAACTAATGTGATGAAGTGGTATTTGTTCTCATTCCTACTAGAGAGATGGTTTTGCTTTCTGGGAAAAGTACACTCACCTCTGTTTGCCTGGATCTCCTGTATTCCTGCAACACAAAATAAAGAAAAGGAGATGCTTGTGATAAAACTGAGGCTGTCGTACTTTGGGCATATTGTGAAAGCTCACTTGAAAATACAACTATGCTCAGTGATATTGAAGGCAGTGGCAAAAAAAACAAAAAAAGAATACCACATTACAAATGGATTGAGTCAGTGAGGGAAATCCATTAACCTATATCTGCAAGACTTGGGCAAGGTTGTAAATAACAGGAACTTTTGAGAATCTCATTATGGCACACTATAAGTTGAAGTCAACTTGATGGTAGATAATAACAACACCCAGAAACCCAATGAATTTCACCAGACTTCTCCCCGCTTCTCTCCACTGCCAGAAGGGAATTCCACGAAGCCCATCACATGATGCAGTGCTACTTCTGTCGGGACTCCATGGCACTCTGGTAGGGCAGAGGAGAGAAAAAGAGCCCACCCAACTCTTCATAGAAAAAGGCAAAGAGAAAGTGGGGAAAGATGGAGAAACACCATGGGAGCCTGTAGTGGGGCAATGGGTTAAAGCCTTGTGCCGGCAGGACTTTCATGACCGTATCTCCTTCCATGAACCGGCCCGATCTCTTCGATCTTCGGAGGGGCTCTCCTTTCGCCCCTGCCGCTATCCCAGGCTCGCCTTGTGGGAACAAGGGAGAGAGTCTTCTCCACTGTGGCCCCCCAACTTTGGAACTCATTGCCCGGCAAGCCCCCTCCTTAGAAACCTTTAAGAAGGACCTTAAAACCTGGCTCTTTCACTGCGCCTTCGGAGAGTAACCGCACAACTAGATATTGCTGCTCCCCCTCGATGTTTATTCCTACAGTACACTTCCCACGCTTGTATGAAGGCCTGTTTCTACACCCCCATTTTTATGTGCTCTCCCTTACAAATAAGTTGCTCCATTCCTATCTCACCCTGAGCTTTTAGTATTTTATCCTGTACATGTGGCCTGCTTATTTTCACTGGGATTGTGAAGGACTTTTACTATATTGTATATTGTTTACTGTATTCTTATGTTTTATGTATTTTATTGTGTTGTTGTTTTATGTCTTGGTTTTATTTTATTTTATTGTAATGTGTTGTTGGGCTTGACCTCATGTGAGCCGCCCCGAGTCCCCGTTGGGGAGATGGTGGTGGGGTATAAATAAAGATTATTATTATTATTATTATTATTATTATTATTATTATTTGTTACTTTGAAGGTTGGGTTGCTGACCTGAAGGTAGCCAGTTCAACTCCGGGGAGAGCACAGATGAGCTTCCTCTGTCAGCTCCAGCTCTCTATGTGGGGACATGAGAGAAGCCTCCCACAAGAATGGTAAAAAAAACAAACACCTGGGCGTCCCCTGGGCAACGTCCTTGCAGACGGCCAATTCTCTCCCACCAGAAACATCTTGAAGTTTTTCAAATAGTTCCTGATATGAAAAAAAACCATGGGAAGAAAGATTACTGGAGGAAGCAGCTTAACGAGTTTATTCGGTGCTTAGACCACAGGTCTTTCACATATAAGGCAAACAAATAAATACATGAAAATCAGATTATTAAATACAATATAAAATACACCATTAAAATCCTATAAATTAAAATGCTACATATATCAATTATGAGATGCATGCTTAAAATACTACATACTGCATGGACTAGCACCTGTGTAATTAAAAACCAGGTGAAACCAAATAAATACAGCATTATTAAAACTTTAGCAGGGAACACCTTAAATATAAGCAGCCAGTATTAGTTAAAAGCATCCCCAGCACAGTTGACTGCGAGATCAGAAATTAGTCTTGCCCGGATTTTCTGGGGCTGCCAGAGCTTAACAGTTTCCTCCACTGTTCCACACTTTCTCCCACTGTCCCCTGCTTTACCCCTGCCTGTCTGATAAGGTCAGAAGTTAAATGTTCTAAACAAACATTCTCTCAATATTCATTATTCCAGACATTTTGTCACTCCAAATAAAGGAGCAGCCAATACATATGGCCATTCCAGATGGTTCAAATTTGAAACAGATTGCCATTTTCTATTTTAAAATTAATTTGATAGAAATGTGAGCCATGCAAACATCAACAAAAAGAAATTCAACTTGATGCAATATAAGAAGCTTAGTCATCTGAAGTTCAGAGCTGTGTGCTTTTGGGACAGATGATTTGATGAACCCCGTTTCCATTCTTAATTAAAACTGTCATCTCTGTTGTGTCTCTTGCTTTGCTTTTAATTGAGAGTAGAGATAACAATTAAAATATTAAGGTCAAAGAATCAGAATGGTTATATTGTATATGGTTGTCTGAGAAGGAGCAGCTAAGCTATACTCAAGCCATACCTATCTCTTCTTCCAAACATCCCACATAAATCCACTGCCTTTCTGTCGCCAGTCACAGCAGGGAAACAATAGCCTGGTGTTTGCCATAATTCCTCACTGTCTGGATCAAATACCTCTCCTTCTTCACCCTGATCAGAACAGCGTGTCCTTCTAATACTGTGACATTAACATTTCAGTTCCAGACAAAGCCCGGTGCTGCAAAGACAATCTTGCTCTTAAAAACTAATTTAGCAAAGCCATAATTTACTTTTCCCCACCTACCTGACAACACCCAGAAACTCAATTATAACATCATCAAAATCAACTAAAGAAACTATTACGGCGCCTCTTTCACCAGTATTAATGACACTTCCTTGCTGGCATTTCTCTGGTGTAGACATGTTAAGATGATATCACTTGTTTGTTCAAATATTTTAAAAAGTTAAAAAGAAAAACAACAAACTCTCAGAGCCACACATTCTCCTTTAGGCTTTGAGTTCCTCTGAAAACAGAAGGTGACAGGACCTCTTAACCGACTAAATTCAGGGTGGCATTTATCCTACTTGGTTCTCCATGTCTTTAGGCAGGGACTGGAAAATGTTGTTGCTAAATATGGAAATATGAACTATACAATTCCTAGAAATCCCTCATCAGTTTAGGTTGAAGTTCTGGAATCCTCTGGAATACTTGCTGGAGATTTATAGTCCAAACAGATTTTTTTCTACTGTAGATCTGTTGGAGATCTTGTTGAGTAAAGATTTCTTATGGGGCATTAAAAATAAGTAAAAAAAATGATGCCATCATGCTGACACAACATATCACAAGGGACGGACATTATCTCTTACCACCAAAGATAGAGTGTCACTAAACATGGCAGCTAGAGTTTAACCTAATGATGAGAAAAATCCTGGACTGACAAGAAATTTCATAGGGCCGTTCCACACAGCCCTGTATCCCAGACTATCAAGGCAGAAAACCCCACAATATCTGCTTTGAACTGAGTTATCTGGGTCCACACTCAGTTAATGTGCCTTGAAAGTCTGGGATATAGGGCTGTCTGGAAGAACACCAAATGAATGAAGGATTATTCTGCACAAAATTCACAAAATTCTGTCACTTGTATAAAAACAGTGATTTTTATACAAGGGACAGAATTTTCTGCACAGAATATTCTTTTTTGCACAACAAATGCTATTGCCAACATAAACATTGCTATTCTTTGTGCTAAACACGCATGACCAAATTTGGCCAGGAAATCTTTGAGCGCTGCTATTCCCAGTGCAATTCCACAGCACTGAACCATGGCAGATAAAGAGGTGTCAAACCGCATTTATTCTACAGTGTACATGCACCATTAGTGAAGAATTGGACCTCTAGTAGCCATATGCTTTGTTTAGAACTATGATTCCTGTCTTCAGGAATTCCTTTCTACAACTATGGATCAGCTGTGAGTATGTCAACCATAGCATCAATTGACCTTTCAAAAAATCTAAAAGGTATATTGAAAGGATAATTTCAAAGGATACAACAGCCAGGCATTGTGTCCATCATTGTCGATCTTCTCACAAAGAAAAAGGAATCCATAGATTTGTACTGAAGTCAAACATTCAAAAGGTCATTCATCCTAAACTATTTTTGAAAAGCCATTAAGTCAACTGGTCTTCCCAGCAAGGTTGGACAGTGAATTTCACAGGTTGATTAGGCTTTGTGAGGCAAAATTATATTGTCAAAGCAAGATCCTTGTGGCACCAGAAAGACTAGCAGGTTTTATTTGGTTTCAGCTTTTCTAGACTGCAGTCCAGATCATAAGCTGCATGCACATTCCCCATGTACTTACCTCAAGTCTTGCCAACATGATATTTAGATCAGCATTATTACTACTGCCTTAATTCTTCCTCCCACAACACTCTAATGCTGTGTAGATCTTTTGCCCATGTCCTGGCATAGTTATGTGTCAAACACAGAATGCCAACTCTTTTGGAAAGGTGTCTCCAGTACAATGCACAACTATACAATTCAGTAGTGGAATATGTGCTGCTAATGCAGCATGCAGACAACCAGTGAAAACAAGGGAAAATGAACAAGGCTCAGATATTTCAATTTCATAGATATTTCTATTTTCTTTCATATGACTATATAATGGTATGTAATATTTCAATCCCTCTGCCACTTCTTAGCTACTCCCCTTTTTTGAAAGTCAGGGATGCATATACCACAGTTTGTCTTTCACCCTTGAATCTATCTTCGATCCTTCAAATGTTTGAACTTCAACTCCTAGAAACCTCCACCAACCCAGTCAAAGATGGTGGATTCTGGAAGCTGAAATCTAAAACATTTGGAGGAACAAAGTTTGAGACCCATGAACTAAACGGATGCAGTAGAGAACACCATCCAATCACCAATGTAGCAATATTCCTGTGCCAGCCCAGTATACTTCCACATACAAAATGGAGGAGGGTATTTCATCTGCACATTTTAAGAATGCTTACATTCCTTTTTGAATGCATTAGTATATTTAACGTGGGAAAATTTGGGGAGAATATGAGAGATAGTAATGTATTTTATGAGGAGAGTAATCTGTACAGTAGTCTTGCTTATCCAACCTTCGCTCATCCAACGTTCTGTATTATCCAAACACAGTGTGCCTCCCACCCAAATCCACAGCTGTTTTAATACATTCTGATGTTTTGGTGCTAAATTCATAAATACAGTAAATACTACATAATGTTACCATGTACTGAACTGCTTTTTCTGTTGATTTGTGGTAAAACATGATGTTTTGGTGCTTCATTTGTAAGAACATAATATAATTTGACGTTTAATAGGCTTTTGTTTCATCCCTCCTTATTATCCAACATTTTCACTTATCCAACGTTCTGCCGGCCCATTTATGTTGGATAAGCGAATTATTATACTATGTTCTGTGCAGTGTTCATGTAACTCTGAGAATAATTTAATAAAGTTTTCACTTATTCACATAGATATGCTAGTGGTTTCCCCCCATTTTATTATAAGGGATTTGCAGCTGCCGAGCCCCTGGGGGCGCAGTGGGTTAAACCACTGAATTGCTGAACTTGTTGACCAAAACGTCGCAGGTTCAAATACAGGGAACAGCATGAGTTCCTGCTGTCTCCTCTACATCTGATGTGCATTTTCCTCTTTAAATAGAGGAAACCCCCAGATCCTAGGCCTGTGCGGTTTCGTTCGTTAATTCGTTATTTCGTTATTAATTCGTTATTTTTACCACATCCGACGCGATTTCAAAACACATTTTTAAACCCGGAAGGTTTAACACTTCCTGACACTTCCTGCAACACAGCTGGGAGGAGGAGGAGGAGGGCACAGGAGCCGGAGCCGATTGGATGGCACGCGCGGCTCCGGCTCCTGCGCCCTCCTCCTCCTCCTCCTCCTCCCAGCTGTGTTGCAGGAAGTGCCAGGAGGAGGAGGAGGAGGGCGCAGGAGCCGGAGCCGCGCGCGCCATCCAATCGGCTCCGGCTCCTGCGCCCTCCTCCTCCTCCTCCTGGCACTTCCTGCAACACAGCTGGGAGGAGGAGGAGGAGGAGGAGGGCGCAGGAGCCGGAGCCGATTGGATGACCATGTTCCAGAAGCATTCTCTCCTGACATTTTGCCCACATCTATGGCAGGCATCCTCAGAGGTCTGTTGGAAACTACTAGGCAAATGGAGTTAGTTTATCTATGGAATGTCCAGGGTGGGAGAAATGAAAGCCATTCAATGCTAGTAATCAAGGTGACCATTACTGCAACATTCACACTTACAAAATGTTTTGTAAATATTTACGAAATTTCGTAAATAACAAAACATTTTTTTGGAAAGTTTTGTAAATATTTGAAATATCGAAACAAAAAAACACCCCAATTACAAATCAATTTTAGAAACAAATTTTTTCTTGATCAAACAGGCCTACCAGATCCTGTTCATACTCGCAATTAGAATCAAACTTAGATGCAGAGTATCTTGTGAGTATACACCTATTTGGTGAAATATATTGGTAAAACATTTATTTTGATATATGTAACGTTTAAATGTTAATAGCCACAATTTGTTCCTTTTACCTAGATCCCATTGCAAAAAAACTTAAGTATCTCTTATGAGAACATATGTAAAAGACTGAACTTTGTAAGTATTTCTAAATGCATTTTATTTCATTATGTTCAACCTATACAATTGTAAAATGTATTTATGTATGTAAAATTACAGACCACCCGAAGAAGGCCTAAAGCAAAGGCCGAAACCGGTCGTGGGAGGCTGATTCATGAACATACAACGACATCACTAAAAGACTATACAGAACTTATTTCATATTGCTTAATTTTGTGACTACTGTGAATTGAACAGTCTAAGTTTCACAGTTTACCTATTTGTTGGACTTATTCATTATGTTATCTTTATAAGTGGATTATTGGTGTTTAACTTGTTTACTAAGGAACCCATTCATATTGTATTGTTCCTGCTGTTAGCCCCAGCTTCTGCCAACATAGCAGTTGAAAACATGCAAATATGAGTTGATCAATAGGTACCGCTCCAGCGGGAAGGTAACAGTGCTCCATGCAGTCATGCTGGCCACATGACCTTGGAGGTATCTATGGATAATGCTGGCTCTTTGCTTAGAAATGGAGATGAGCACCAACTGCCAGAGTCGGACACGACTGGACTTAATGTCAGGGGAAAATCTTTACCTTTACTTAACCTTGCAGCTGCTAATGGATTGTAATATGTATTGAGGAAAAAATAAATAGAAACTAAATACTAGTTTTTCAATTCTTCCTTTTTCTTGTTGTTTCTATTTTCCTTCCCTCTTCTTTGGTGTTCTTATTCACATTCTCTCTGGGGATGGCTGGAATTGTAGTCCAACACATCTGCAGGACACCAGGTTGGAGCGCTGTTAGACAAACACTATATTACCTAACATCTGGTTTGTAATTCCTTCTCTGTGGATTTCTTCATGGAGGTTTTCCAAACATGGATTGCTATGCTCGATTTCAAAAGAGATATTGTTCCATAGCCTGTCTGAAAACCCCTGTATTTGTCTGTACAATTTTTAATTCTATAAAGAGCAGCTTTACAAAGGCTTCAGCTGTGAGTACTAATTTATCAAGTGCAGCTCCTATTTGACAAATTAGTACACACAGCTGAAACCTACGAGGTTTGAAAAGTAATGCCTCCACCTTCGTAACTCCTCAACAGATGGCAGTATTGGTATGCGGCAGGTACTGGCTTGTTCAGTAGACTCTCCTCTACAGTTCCATTTTGCCGAAAAGCCTTAGCATTGAACAGTTGTGTTGTTAAAGTACAAAGTATGGAACCCTGTGCAGACGGTCGTTCAATACAACTTAAGCAACATGTAGTCATTTAATTCTTGACAGTAGAAGGTGTCACCCCAAAGGAGATTCATAAGAGAATGCAAGCTGTTTATGGTGATTGTGTTGATGTGAGTGCTGTGCATCGGTGGGTGAGTAAGTTTAAAGATATTGAGGTGGGAACATCTGACTTGCGTGACAAACAAAGAGTTGGATGTCCTGTGACAGCAACCACGAGTTTCACAAGCAAAAGGTTGACAGATTGATTCAGGATGATTGTCATATCACCTAGAGAGAAATTTCAAGCATAATCAGCATTTCACAAGAACGTATAGGTCACATTATTGCTTTGATTGGCTATCAGAAGATCTGTGCACAATGGGTACCCAGGATGAGAGAACTGTGAGATGCTGGTGGCGGAAACAGAGTGTCAATTTCTTCCGTGATGGCTTCAGAAAACTTGTTCATCATTGACAGAAATGTATCCAATTGTCTGATGATTATGTGGAAAAGTGAATAGTGGTAGTTAAAGAGCATGTTCTAAGGATTATTTCTGCGTTTGATTAAAATATTCCCATCCAAACCCAAGTAACGAAGGCAGAGGCATTACTTTTCATTCAACCCTCGTATGTGAAGCTGCTCTGTACAGAACTACAAACTGCCACTAGATCATACCAGATGCTGTAGGCAATATTTCAGGGGAAGAAACTGGAAAAACCATTTCTGAGTATTCCTTGTCTAAGAAAACCCTTATGGAATGTATGGGAAGTTGGCAGGTGGCTTGAAGGTGTGTATAAACACACACAGGGTTCCTCATTAACTTTCCTCATTAATTTTCCATGGCAAATAGCCTTCTCTGGTTTTATTTTGGGGTTTTATGGTGGGCTTTTTTTTTTTTGAGGAATTTGTCTTGTCAAGATATTGTTGACACAAGCTGCCTGACATATTATTTTGCATGTTCTGCTCTTTCTCTGGAGATCTGTGAAAGTTAAACTTAGGTGCAGGGAAGGGTGCATCTTATTTCTAGAATTCATAGGTTTAATTTCACTTGTATGTCATGGTGAAGCTTTAGATAATATTACATCACAGATTTAATTGCCTGATGGGAAACAGTCACTGTCTAGATGGCAATGTGTATTACTCACATCTAAAATTGTTGTATGCCCCCCTTTCCCTCCTAGATGGTGATGAGTATATCTTGATTGACTTTGTCATCAACCAAAATGGAAACTGTGTTCAAGTAGTAAGAAAAAGACCAAGACCTGGAAGGAAATAAATTATACATCTATTATTGATACAATGGCATTTCCAATTTGAATGTTTACAGTGTTCATATTCCAATGGATATCAACCAAAATCTCTCAGTTTTGGACATATCAGTAAAATATTATTGTCATTGGGATAGGCCAGTGGTTCTCAACCTGTGGGTCCCTAGGTGTTTTTGCCTACAACTCCCAGAAATCCCAGCCAGTTTATCAACTGTTAGGATTTCTGGGAATTGAAGGCCAAAACATCTGGGGACCCACAGGTTGAGAACCACTGGGATAGGCAATAATGTTGGGGGAAGTTGAAGAGAATAAGCGTATCTTAGTACAGTTAGATTGACTCAGTAAAAGAATGCATGGCCTTGTTTGCAAGGCATGGTGAGGTCTATTAATAAATGCTCCTTTGGGGTTCTTTCTTTCAGTAAATAACAATAAATCAAAATAAACTTAACGGTGTATAACAGTGTTTTTTACATACTTCAAAATGTGATGAGGCAACCTGTTTGCACTTGGCTGTATTTGGCACCCCAAAATCCTTCTCAGATGGCATCAATAGCCTGTCAATTCACATATTCTTGTAACTGCTTACATATATTTCCAACTGGTGAGAACTACTTCTTAAACCCAAAGTATATTATTATCCCAAGGAACAAACATTCCCTTGATTTTTGAGTGAGTGGATTGCAAGTGACTGTAGCAGACATAATGCAGCATAAAGTATCCTGAATAAATTGCCTTATGCAACAGCATGAGCAGTAGAGGAGGGAATGTGTCCAGAGGAGAGCGACTAAAATGATAAAGGGTCTGGAGAACAAGCCCTATGAGGAGCAGCTTAAGGAACTGGGCATGTTTAGCCTGAAGAAGAGAAGGCTGAGAGGGGATATGATAGCCATGTATAAATATGTGAGAGGAAGCCACAGGGAGGAGGGAGCAAGCTTGTTTTCTGCTTCCCTGGACACTAGGACACAATGGAACAATGGCTTCAAACTACAAGAGAGTAGATTCCATCTGAACACGAGGAAGAACTTCCTGACTGTGAGAGCCGTTCAGCAGTGGAACTCTCTGCCCCGGAGTGTGGTGGAGGCTCCTTCTTTGGAAGCTTTTAAACAGAGGCTGGATGGCCATCTGTCAGGGGTGATTTGAATGCAATATTCCTGCTTCTTGGCAGGGGGTTGGACTGGATGGCCCATGAGGTCTCTTCCAACTCTTTGATTCTATGATTCTATGATTGGCAGTGATTCTTGAGCTCAGTAGTCAATCCACACAGGTACATGAGATAGGAAAATATATTGTGCCACTTCCAACAGCATGTGACAGGTGGGAAACTATGATTTTGAATGCTTCTTAAAAAGAAACAGAACATCAATGTGTAATGGGTGAATTAGAAGAGTTGTAATTTCTCCCTTTTCATGCATTTCTCTGCTTTGGTGCAAATATGGAAAGATCTAAATCTGGAATAAGCAGCACACGCAGCTTTCACCACACACTCCAATTTATGTTTTAGCAATACCTATCCTACATTTGTCTATGTGACCCATTTTCTTTTCTTGTGTGTGTGTGTGTGAGAGAGAGAGAGAGAGAGAGAGGTGTACAGTAGCCCTTCACATTTGGTGAGTTAGGGTCCCCATTAAAGTGGAAAAACTGTGACTAGAAAAACACCCTTTTAACCTGATAGAACACCTCTCTAGGAATTTCTAGAGCCCCTTCCACACAGCTGAATAAAATCCCACATTATCTGCTTTGAATTGGGATATATGGCAGTGTCGACTTTGGTAGATCAGTTCAAAGCAGATATTGTGGATTATTCTGCTTTAATAATCCAGTTTATATGATTGTGTGGAAGGGCTCTGGGTCTTCCAGTACACGTCTAGGGTCAGTATCCACTGGAGGATCTAGAGATTCCTTCAAGGAGACCATATTCATCAAATCCACAAAAGATTGAATTGAAGAGGGAATTTCAGAAGCTGTTGCTTGGTTAGGTAACAAGGAGCATCCATTGAAATTCCATCTTCTACACAATCATTGAATGCAAGGAAACATTTTCCAATTTTCAATCTGGCAACCATATATGGCTCTATGATATATGAAGCATCCTCTAGCACAGTGGTTCTCAACCTGTAGATCCCTAGATGTTTTAGCCTCCAACTCCCAAAAATCCTAACAGCTGGTAAACTGGCTGGGATTTCTGGGAGTTGGAGGCAAAAACACCTGGGGACCCACAGGTTGAGAACCACTGTGCACCATAGAAGCACCAGTTGCAACCAGATTGTAGCAGCAATTTAAAGTCTAGACGCAGCAATACAAATTTAGGTAGGTTGGGGTTGATGTGATTCCCTCATGTAGGAAATCTGCCAGCCCTTTGTTTATAAGCTTAAATGCTAAGTTCTTACCAGAACAACCAACCACGATGAAGATATAAGTGAGCTGAAAGCAAATAAAGCTAGTCAAGAGAACTGGAACCTTTACAAAACCACATGGAAGTAATCAGTAGAGATCAAAGGGTGAGGCAAGAAAAATAACTTGGAGGCAATTAGGGAAAAAAAACCAAAACCCACTGTAATAAGACATGAAGGCAGGGTGATTTAATGTCTGCGAGGAGAAGAAACAAGCAATGTTTCTGAAAATATGTCCTGAAGGAGTGTTAAAAAATGTCTGCCGAGAACATTTGCCAAGCTGAGGTAAAGTAAGGAAAGAGCTTGTAAAGAGAATATAGACTTGAAGGGATGATGAACGAACATACAGTCAAGGATATTTTAAAACAACCCGCGGAAGGGGGAAAAAGCATATGTGGAGGGGGAGTTATTCAAATGAAACCATAGTGGAAAGATATCCTCGGGTACAAAGGACCATTGGTGGAATATGGGGGGTCTGCTTATAAGGGAATTCTGGAGGGGAAATGGCAAAACTGGAGGAGAACCAAAATAATAAATATTTGGCACAGCTTTTCGCTCAGGCAGAAAGACAAACGACCTCTGTTGTGATTTTGGAATTGGAACCATCTGGTAGAATTTGTAGCGATGAGGTAATATGCAGTTTCAAGACACAGCTGGTTGAAATTTGTGAAGGATGTTCACGGAAATGTTTTAGAATGAGAAGTAAAGTTAAAGGGGGGAACCCCATGTTGGCATTCACACAGGTAGAAGGGTATTTAAAAACAGTCAGGAAATTAAAATATTGGAAGTGGGGATTTAATATTGTAGAACAGGCTTTGGACTGGGTTAGTATAGTTCCCCCCTCTTTAAAAAAAATCATTAGATTTTAAAAATAATACATTAATAGTAAATTTCAGACCTACTGCTCAACTTTCCAGTAATCTGATTTAATACCCAGACCATCTCTAACAATTCTGTGAAATTGCATTAATTTTAAATGCCACTTTTGAATTGCAGATTCCATACCCCGTGTGAATATGTTTCAATTGTCATTCTATTTTTATTCAGTCTGAGTTGCAATTTCTCTACCCTATGTGAATTAGTTTCAATTGTCATTCTATCTTTAGGTATTTAGGTAGTTAGATGTTTTAATTAATTCTTTTATTTTGTAATTTAATTTATATTGGCTTTTATGGTTGGTCAACTTTATGTGAAAGAGGCAAAACATAATGCAAACAAATGGTAAAATAAATAAAGAACTCATATCCAAAAATAATTACAAAAGCAAATACATTTTAAGTGTTGAAAAACTCTGCTGACTGCCTTTTAAGTTTGGGAACTGTTCTGCATAAAATTCACATGTAGTTGCTATGTTTGTAAATCTATTATTGTTGTTGTTTACACAATAAACATAATTTTCTTCATGGAAAATAACATCTAATTGCCGAAATGTTAATTCCTTCACATAAGATGTTGTTTAACTCAATAGTAAACAATTGCATATGGTTGATTTTGCACATGGTGGAAAACAACATTATCTGTGCAGAAATTGACATATTTGTATTGAAGCATCATTTTCCATTCAAAAAAGTTGTTTCTTGTATTGAAAATGTTGTTTTTGGTGTAAATCACTCATGTATGAATTTTGTGCAGAACAAGTCACAATTATAGCTTTTTTTTCCTATACAGAGAAAAACATTTTCTGTTGAGGAATCCATATTATTTCCTACACAGAAAATGCAGTTTCCTGTGTAAAACAACCATGGGCGAATTCTGTACAGAATAAGTCCAAAAATCTGAATAGCCTTGAAAAACTTCATAATTTTGAAAAACTTTCTTTCAGCAGGGGGAAAAAATCCTGGAATTACTCGTTCCTATTCTTGAGAAGAAATTTAGCAAAAAATCACATTCATATCATCAGAATG
Source organism: Anolis sagrei (assembly GCF_037176765.1). NCBI lineage: Eukaryota > Metazoa > Chordata > Lepidosauria > Squamata > Anolidae > Anolis > Anolis sagrei. The sequence goes on along the minus strand of NC_090026.1, from coordinate 24,177,932 downwards.
TTATACTTTTCACATGCAGGTTATTTGGATACTTCTAGTTTCAGAAAAGACTGCATTTTGGATCAAAATGAAAGATACATATGATTTGCTAGAGATATTTTATGCCTCCCACCCCCCAGTTCTGTTTTCCGTGCCATATTATGTGGGAAATCTGAGCTGTCATTTTAAATTCTGGTGAATTCCTTCTGTAGCATCCATTATGACATTCCATTGTTTTGCTCAACAAGTCAAGCTGAAATAGGGCAGGTGCTTTTACACTACAATACATGCATACTTCTTGAACAATGAAGTTGTTTAGGCTGCTTGACAGGAGTTAAATAACAGGTCTTATAAGTTATGGATGTGTGCCCCACTTCTATGTGGTGTTTTCAGAACTTAGCCAGAGTTTTATTTACCTAGGAAAAGGTTGGACATATGACTAATGTTGTTTGATAATAGTGGAGTTCACAGCATTTACAGCAGGGGTCCTCAAACTTTTTAAACAGAGAGCCAGGTCACAGTCCCTCAAACTGTTGGAGGGCCGGATTATAATTTGAAAAAAACTTGAATGAATTCCTATGCACACTGTACATATCTTATTTGTAGTGCAAAAAAACTACTTAAAAACAATACAGTAATTAAAATGAAGAACAATTTTAACAAATATAAACTTATTAGTATTTCAATGGGAAGTGTGGGCCTGCTTTTGGCTGATGAGATAGGATTGTTGTTGTTGTTGTTTGCTTTCAAGTCATTTCAGACTTAGGTTGACCCTGAGCAAGGGCCAGGTAAATGACCTTGGAGGGCCGTATCAGGGGTTTGAGGATTCCCTCTGATTTCTAGGGCAACCCACACTGCCATAGCATTTCATGCAGAAAACCCAACAATTTCCTGGCTTCTCTTCAACATGGTCAACCATCAGTCTTCACACTGTTCACTTCTATCAATTTGATAGTTCTATGACTGCAATGGTTCCAATTTAACAAAGCATGTGGCTTGAAGTTTTAATATGTTCTCAAAATTCACTGCTAGAGCTCTCTAGTCTCCTCCCTTGAGCTAGAATTCCCAAGAAAAGACACTTTGAAGTTTAAACTTAAATTAAACTACATTGGGCACTACACTACAGAGGGGTGAATTAGCAATGTCTAATAAACATTTTAGAGTATCTCTCAACAAAGTACAAATCCCATGGTTCTCAAGGTGGGAACTGAGGCAGTTAAACTGGGTAGTATAGATTCATTCCCAGTTCCATCATAGACTCATTTTCTTCCACACATAGACATACTTTTCTCATGAGGCAGAAGGAAGAGGAGCCATCTCTAGACATTGCCAATGTCTTGTGGGACATCTAACCTCACAAAGAAACAAAACAGCTTAATATTATATAATCAGTGGACAACCTCAGTCAAAGGCTCTGAGTGGTGAAGATCTTGGAAAGATCAGTGAGATAAAAAGAAGAAGAAGAAATGATGCAATAGATCTGATGAAAGTGTAAAATACATAATAATAGCAGCAAGCTTAACATAGAATTGATAAAACATTTCAAACTTCCATTGACTATTTTGCTAGACAAGAAATTATTTTTTCGTACTTCACTATGTTAAAGCTACCAAACACTTGGCTTTTCCTGTATTGCAAATCAACACCAGTTACTCTAAGGAGAGATCAAACAGTTTAAAGGTATAATACAATATACCAAGAGACATGCATCTTGATGCATTTCCATCAGTGGTTCTTAAAAAACAGCTTTTCCACTTTTGTTGGATGCAGGACAAAGGTTATTTCCAAATTTGAGGGAAGTGTTAGCAAAATTCAGTTTTATGTCCTACTTCTCCATAGATGGCCATGGACTGCACAACATCTGCCTACAATCAGGTCTGGGAATCAGAATCAGATGCATGCCAAATATACTGATAACATATGTGTTCTGCAAAATGTAATGTTTATAAAATGACCTAGCCAAATGCATATTTTCCTTCTTCTGTAAATATAAGACTGATGAATGAGAAGGAAACGCTAGAAAGAAATCTATTGAAAGGAGCTTAAAGAATAACAGATTAAAGACAGTCCTAGCCTTGGACTAGGGATTAAATAAACTAAGGCATGGACTGAAATAGATTTTTGTTTAGATTACCTGGAACTGAACATAGACTTGTAAATTCTTAACCAATAAACCTTACCACACATCATACCTTTTCTGTGCTTGAACTATCAGGAATATTGTTCATCTCAGTCTACGTACAATTCCGAAAACTTGCTGACTTTTTTTTTATTTACCATGACAGATTTAGTATTAAGAAAAAATAAACTAAAACAGCTGATTTTCTTACCCATCAATGCCAAGAGAAGCATGAGCAGGCGGGCTTTCCTGGTGGCCACCAGACCTTGTTGTTTGACTATTTGCCACTCCAACATGATGGTTTCTGCTTGTACCAGGAGAAACAATTTACCAAAGAGGAAGACTTTATAGTTTTCCAGAAATGGGACACGACCGTGATTGAAAGCTGTTGACAGATAACTAATGATCACGGATAGGAATCGTCTTACTTATATAGCTGTTTGTGGAGGGTGGGTTGGGTGCTGGTCTAGAATGTTGACCAACAAGTTCAGCAGATCTCTTCAGCATGTAACTTTTTCTTTCTAGCACCCATCTTGCTGTGGCCAATTGTCTGTGTTGCTAGGAAGATGTACATGCAAGCAAGAGACCACACCTGAATCTTTCATGCCCAGCCATCCTTCACCCTTATCCACCCTAAGCTCCATAGCAGCCTCCTTCTTTTGTCTTGCATTTTGGGAGTGGTGACACTCCAAATAAATTAGGCTGAAATTTGAGCTCCTGGAAACAATTCCTCATGAGCAGTGACACAATAAAATCATAGTACCTTAAACTTGGCAGCGCTACAGTGTTCCCAACAAAGGTATAGAAGGATGATGATGATGACAATGATGCCAGAAACGTGAATTGTGCTTCACCATATATCAGAAGCCTCCATGGGAGACACCAGAGAAGTATGATGGATATATAGGCTGGGTTAAACAGTTAAAAATACTTTAGTTAGTATGGAACATGAGAATAAAGGGGTTATGGCAAAAGCCTAACAGAAAACATTTATTTGGGGTAGGGGTATGAAAAATATCAGAGAGCTTGCATCATAAAGGGTTTTTAGAATCACAGAATCATGTTTTTAATGAAAATTAATAATAAAGATTATTTTAAACACAGAATCACAGAATCATGGGCCATCTAGTCCAACCCTCTGCCATGCAGGAAAAGTACGTGGAGGTGTTGCTTGAGATTTCAGCACAACAAGGATGACGGATCAGAAGATACAAAAGTGATGTGTGGAGGAATAGCAGGAGATGCCTGAATAGAACTAACCCAGATATCCTGAGCTTATAGAAGGAAGGGGGAAAGGAGCAACGTGGAGTTATTTCTGCTTCTCTTGTTCTTCTCATGTCACAACGCTGAGATTCAGATCATGAATTTATCTTCAGCTACTGGTGTCTTTAGATGTTTTGTCCTCTGGGATGAGATTTTGGAGAGGAGAATACTTATCTTCTCCCTTTCTGCTAGATTTCTCTTTTTCTCCAAAAGATACTACCTTCTGGGTCTAGCTCAGTCATAGGCAAACTTCAGCTCTCCAGGTGTTTTGGACTTCAACTCCCACAATTCCTAACAGTGAGTAAGCTGGCTGGGGTTTCTGGGACTTGAAGTCCAAAGCACCCAGAGAGCCGAAGTTTGCCCATGCCTCCTTATGGCCTGGGATACGCATCTAAAGTGACATTTCCTCCAAGAATGAATACAACTGGTTTATCAGTCAGTCCTCTATTTCATCAATCCCAGAATCTTAAGAATCTATTTCTCAGAGTCTTGGGTCTAAACCAAGTGATTGTATTCCCACACAGCTCAGGCACTCAAAAAGAATCTAGAATTGGTGCCCTTTCTATTGTAGGGGGTGGGAGGAGTTCAGGCATTAAAAGGGAGTAACCCTCCTATTGATTTTATGCCTAGTGCAACTTTGGAGTGTTGCTCTTCATTTCTTATATCAAGGTACTTACTTCCCACATAGAGTCTTTTCAAACGCAGGTTTGTTGAGATTTCCAGGAACTGGATGCCCATGTATGCATCACAGAAGGCACATATTTGCATAATAGTTGGAAATATTTTTTCTATAGACACAACGTTAAAAGTGATTAAAATAATTTCAAAATACACATGCAATTACTTCAGTTTAAAAGGAAATAGGATACATATAATTGAGAATATAGCAACCTAAATAAATTGCTATTAAGACATGAATTATGAATGGTTGATCCCTGGTGCTTATCTTGGTTGTGGCTTTCTTTTCTCCAAATTGGACCTCACCCTGGCATATATTTACCTACAAGCATAGTATTCACAGACATAAAGGTAAATATATCTATAAATGTTGAAGGCAGTGGATCCTTCACATTCATTCAGATGAGGCAACCTTGCATCGTATGGCCGCTATCCCATTGGAATAAGAAAAATCCAGCAGCAGTGAATTCCTTGGTGGATTTCACTTAATGCGGGGAAGTGATTCGTTACATTATTGCTGTTGTCCAAGTATTCAGAGGTGAAAGCCTTTACTGATCTACAGCAAATCTTTCACCCATTCTTATCTTGAGGTAATCACATTCTGGCATAGAGAGGAGAGCAGAGCATACCTTGCTTGCATGCAAAAGCAAAGCTATTAATGCGTGTTATGAAATCCAAGGCTGTGATCATTCTCTTTAATTTTTCCAAGTGTATCTTGATAGTTGTTTGCCACAAAAATTATTCACCAAAGGGTGTAACTTCACAGTCTTACTGTTGACAGCTGGTGAGTGCTTGAGACATAAAATTAACACAAGGTAATATGTATATCACTCCCTTTTTTTCATGCACTCCAATGATTTCAGTAACAAGGAATCTGAAGAAGCAGCTCAGGGGGCCATCTAGAATTTGCTTGTGAGGAGACATCAAATTTGCTGCCCTGCTATTTTGAGTGGAGGTGCTTTTTTCTATTTCCACATTGACATACTACACTAATATTTCATCTTTGAATGTGGCAGCAGCAACAACAGAGTCCTGCTTTTGAAGACATGGTTTCAATGTAGTTTGGAAGGTATTCAAATGGGTCAGGTCATGGTACCTTCTACTGATAAACTAAAGGACATTTTGACCCTCACTAGGTTCTTCTCTAGTAATGCATGAATCAATTTTAGTATCATTTCTTAGTTTACACTAGTTAGAACCTGGCCCTTTGCCCCCACCTATTACCCCGGTCGGTTCCCCCAGTAGGTTCAGGAAATGAGCAGCCATAGGCCCCACTGTTACTTTTGTTGGGTCCGGTTATTGCATTTTACCCATTCTCCTGACCCCCTATGTCTTACTTTGTACTAGCTCCGGCCATCTCAAATTTCCTAGGTTTTTCTGAAATTCCGGCCCTAACAACTAATCATGGCACAAAAGAATAAGGTGGGATTGGTTTTAATGTATATGTGTTATGTTGATAATTTTATGCCTATTTTTTGCTTACTTTGTATGTTTTTTGTATTTTTACTATTTGGAAACCACCCTGAGTCCCCTTAAGGGAGATAGAATGGTATATAAATCAAGTATTATTATTATTATTATTATTATTATTATTATTATTATTTACCCCACAGATTCTTATATCCAGTACCAACTCATTGGACAAATAAGGAACAACAGTGTCCCTTGAAAAAATTGAAGCACATACCCCCCACCCTCCCAGTCAATGAGCTGTCCATGCTTACAGCCATCCTCAATGCTTGCTTTGTGTGTGAGGAGACATTCAGTGTTAAATTAATTAACTTAAGCCACATCAATGACTTCACTGTAATTACACCAAGACTGCAATGGGCCCCATTTGCCACCTCCACAATTCACCAAGGGTTTGGTTTCTACTGTAGTTCACAACAGACAAAGTAAAGACATCCATTCTGTTCTTCCTAGTCCTCATCTCCTCTGTGACAACAGGCAACATTCCATCTTTTCACAACTCAGTGGCTCATTTGCTCAGAGACCAGGACAATAGAGGCCTTTTTGTTGAGATATGTCAGTACAACTTCCTAATTACCACAAAATCGTAATACAGTGATTACAAAAGGTTGCAACAAGTTTTCTCCCATTACAAAGAAAGAATTGCTTCTGAGAAACCTGAGATGGAGAGCCAAACTACACACAACATTAGCCATGTCTTAAGAACACAATCATCTACTTATACTAAATGTTGATTAATTATATACAGCCATTTCTCCACACTCTCTGGGATAGGAGTGATGGATCCCGTAAAAGAGGAGAAACAGTGAATTAAAAAAACCCTCCTTTAATGTGACAGAACATGTCTCTTGGAATATCTTGGTTCTCCAACGTGATTAGTTGGAGAACCATCAGAAGACAACCACAGAATCATATTGAAGGACCTATAAATGCCTTGGAAAGTGCTCTCTCTAGGAAGGTCCTTCAGCAGAATTCTATGGCAAATGCTAACCCTAGAATCAATCTGTAGATCCTAGAGATTCCTAGAAAAAAGACTAATTAAATCTGTGAATAATTAAATCTGCAAAAGTGACATCTTCAAACATGGGGAGCTGACTATAAAACAGATTATGTATTTTTGTGGTATATGATGTGGCCACGTTCAGTGGTTATCCCTTTTGAGTCAGATGTAGTGTAATGTATAAATACTGTATTAAAACATACAGCAAATATATATTGTAAAAAGCTAGAGAGAGAGAATTAGAAAAACGAGGCTTTAGCTTTGTTTCTACTAGGCAGGCTCCTGCTATTTATTATAGTAGAAATGTTTCCATATTGCAGCAAAGTGAATGTTTGGGAATCCACTTCTGCATCTTTAAACATCAAACTAATTTATATTTTTGAACTGTTAATAGCATATTGTAGGATGTTATGCTTCCCATTATATCTTCAACCAAAAGAACAGCGACTTCCTGACTCTTTTTAAGACACTTGAGTGGAATAGCTCTCTGGAAACACTGATATCATTCATGTAGTACATGCCACCTGGCATCTCCATTTGAAAAAATCAGATAGTAGGTTAATGGAAATGACTCTGACAGAGATACTGAAGAATTATTGTTGGGTGGAGTCGTTGCTACTGTTCTGGAATGACAAAAGTTTGATAAGGAATAATTTAAATCTTTATATTTGAAATACAATGGACACAGAAGAGCCATCAGTGATCTATAAAAAGAGAAAAGGGAGTGATCACTTCTTGCTGTAAAATTAGGTGGGTAATAAGCCATGCACCAATTCCCAGACTGAAGAGTTGGGGGCAAATTATTGTCTAAAAAAATAAACTGCATCCCTTTGCTCTAAGCCAGTGGTTCCGAACCTTTTTTTGACCAGAGACTACATGACCAGGAACCACTTGACCAAGGACCACTTTGACCAACATTAGTACCAACAGGGTTACAAATTAGTTTTTGGTCAACTTAAAATTTGGTTTGGTAATTTGGGGTGCTGATTCAGAAAACTGCATTAGATAATCCACATCAGCTCAAGTTTCTGATATAGAACATATGCTGTCCAGTAATCGGCATCTGCTCAGCCACTATATTTAATAATATACAGCTGATGTGGTCTATGCAATGCAATTTTCTAAATCAGCAGCCCAAATAATCCCAGGAACAGGCCTAAAAAGGAAGACACCAAGAAAAAATTATCAATTGATTTTGTTAACGCTTGTGTTTAAAAGTTGGGGGATGGGGCTGAGGTTGAAAAATACAAAAAGCAGAGTGTGAGACAAAGGCTGAAGAAGCCCAGGTGAGGGCAGTGCACTGGTGTCTCCTTCCTTCCTTCTCTCCCTCCTGTCTCTCTCACTCTCCTCCAACAGTGGCACTCAACTCCGGTGCCAATTTTCCCCGAATGTCTCGGGACCCTTATTTTTGGTCTCGCAGTCCACAGGTTGGGAACCACTACTCTAAGCAGAGCCATGGAAACTATGTGTCCCTTCTCCCCATCTGTTATTGATCACCATTTTCCATAACCTCTAAGCAGTCTGGGTTTTGGTGAGGTTTGATGGTATTCTTCATTCATCTAGAGGACCAAAGGTTCCCAAAGCTTTCAAATTACTTTGTCCTGTCTTGATAATTTTGGCATGGATAGTGGTTTTCAAAACCAAAGGTTCACTTACGATACATAGTAACCATACTACTATTCCATTTTAGCTGCCATTTCAATCCTATGGAACCTCGTGTCTGATAGCCTGGAAAGGCACTATAGTGATTTGACTGAGAATTCTACATTTCTTGTTGTTGCATGCTTTCCAATAATTTCTGATTTATGGCAACCCTAAGGCAAACCTATCACAGAATTTGCTTAGCAAGATTTGTTCTGATGCTTTTGTCATTTTCTGAGGCTGAGAGCATATTACTTGCCCTAGATCAGTGGTTCTCAACTTGTGGGTCCCCAGGTGTTTTGGCCTACAACTCGCAAAAATCCCAGCCAGTTTACCAATTGTTAGAATTTATGGGAGTTGAAGGCCAAAAGATCCGGGAACCCACAGATTGAGAGCCACTGCTCTAAATCATCCAGTGGGATTCCACAGCTAAGGGAGAGATCCAAACTCTGGTTTCCAGAGTCACAGTCCGATGCTCAAACCACTACATCACATAGGCTCTCGGAATGCTAAATACCCTTCCCTAAACACCCAAGGACTCCATAAGATAAAACTGTGGTAGTTAAAGTGGTATAATTCAATAGTGTTGATGAACTCTATCACACCCGCCCCTAGGATTGAAAGGCTCAGTATAAAGCATTTGTGTAACCTCCTAGGTTGGATTCATGACATTTCCATGGAGTGCTGTGAAAATCCACTGCCAAAATCCTGACAGCTGAAACTATGACAAGCAACACCTGCTAGAAATCCCTGTTCTACACAACCATTAAAAAGACTGCATTCCTGTCCTTTATTTCACCTGGCATCACTAGCTTAGGATTCATGTAGCCAAGAATGAGCTAGCTAGATCAGGAGTCAGAATCAGCCCAAAGCAGTTTCATAGGTACATCACATTCTTGACATTTAATCTTGGATATATTTTACTTGGAGTCAAGTGGGGTGTCCTAGGCCTTGCTTGAACCTAGTTCTTTTTGCTTTAAAAAAACCACTTCCTTCCAATTAAATCTCAGGTGGTAATGTCTTTGTATAGAGCACTTGTGGTATCTCATCATCTGGATTGGCAAATATGCCTCTGTTTGTCTCCAGGCCGTGGCAAAATATAGGCTGGCACAGTGTGCCTTGCAGTGGCATGGAAATGAACTGTGCATACATGCCAATTCACATAGTGTACCACTTGCTCACAAAACACCTTGCCAAGAAAGCCTGCGTGCTTATTAAGACATTTGTACTCATTGGGTTGGCATTTCTTCATCCCAATCAATGCCAGAAGCAATAAAGAAATAAAATAAATAAGAGCAAATTAAAATCTAATAAGAGAAATGATGCAACTGAAGACTGAGCAGGAGACTGAAATCATGTGTTGCTCTTTGTAAATTCAAATCTAGGCATCTCCTTACTTTGTCTCTTGCCAAACAGGCTATTGAAGGCACTAATTGGGTATTAATTTCAAAACAGCACAGAACTAAAGCTCAGGTACAAAACCCTATAAAGCAGTGATTTGCACTCTGGGTCTCATGGTACAATAATATGCTATAGAAACAAGGTGCTGTATCAGTCTACCCTGAGCAATGAAGCCTCATGAAATATTTATGGTCTTACTTCATTTATTTCTAAAATATAATGAGTTGACCTAGAAGTAATGGATCTCAAGGTGACATATAATAAAAGGACACAAATGTGACTGAGGCTCCTCTACACTGTCCTTTTATCCCAGGATCTGATCCCAGGTTATCTGATTAGAACTGGATTATATGAGTCTCCACTGCCATATAATCTGGGATAAGCAGATAATCTGGGATGTGTGACTTCTGGTGGAGCCCACTCCCCCCCCCCCAAAAAAAAACCCCAACAAGGGAGCCTACTTCTCTTCCAACAAGAGAGCCTGACCATGTTGTGCTGGCTCCAATGGGGACACCATAGGTCCTTTCCAGGAGGGTGACACTTCCCATGTGTGATGGAGAAAGCATTGGTGAGAGGGAGCTGCGCACAGGGTGACAGATTCACCCACTTCCCCCCCTCCCCCATCCAGAGGCGAAGCCAGGCAAGGTGACATGCTTTGTCTGGCTTTTGTGATGAAGGCCTATGCCTTATGATGATACTAAAGTGACCCTAACATGGGGATTTTTCAGCAAGATTTCTTTTTAGAGGGGGGTTGCCTTTGCCTTCCTCTGAGTCTTGAGAGAGTATGACTTGCCTAGAGTTGCCCAGTAGATTTCCATGGCCAAGTAGGATTCAAAGCCTAATCTCCAGAATTGTAGTCCAATACGCAAATCATTACATCACACTGGCCCTCTACTGTAGGATGCTTGCCATAGATGCAGGCGAAACGCCAGGAGAGAATGCTTCTAGAACATGGCCATATAGCCTGAAAAACCTGCAACAATCCAGTGATTCCAGCCATGAAAGCCTTCGACAATACATGACAAAATATCTTGACATGGTTTATGCCTGCTAGTGCTCTTCACTATCATTTTAAATTATAATTCATTAATGTGGATTTCAGCAGAAGGGGACTAGATGTCACAAAAGGAGATTAAAATAGAGACAGCATGTGCAACAAGAGTGAAATTTTGCAACTAGGGATTGACAAGTATATAGAAAAAGGACTAGAAGCTGAAACCCACAGCAACGAATGCACGGAACAGGTCTTTAAAATAGGCTTTACTACTAGAAGCCATATATTTCACGATGCATCTAAATTTCACAAGTTGAACATTGTTTTTAAAGTTCTTTATCTATCCCTAGGGTGGTGTTGCCATTAGGTAGAGTGAATGAATCATTTCAGGTAGCAGATGTTGTGAGCTGATAGTAGTTCGAGGAGAGAAGCGTAACTACACTTCCTTCTCCTTGACATATTCCATTGCACATACTCCTGTTCTGTTTATCAGAAAATTCACAAAATTGGGTGGGGGGGAAATACCGTTTTGCGATCTGTCAGCCAGAAACTCTGTTTTCACTCTGGGAAGATCTGACCAATTAGCAACAATGGGGGATCTAATGAGGCTCCTCTTTCTGTCATTTTTATGGCTATGAGGATTAAAATGGCCACAGTTGGAGGACACATTTACCACTATAAACCTCCCCCCTCCCACAAGTTTCAGAATGTTTCGGTCATCCATTGATTTTTAGGATTTTTTTTAATTTCTAAAAAAATAAAGGAGGAAGGCTACTGAACTAGTGCAGGAGTACACACACAAGCCAGAAGGTAGGCATGGAATAGCAGAGACTAAGGATCAAAGAGGTGAACTGGAAGAAGAAAGGGCTTTTTATTTTTTGGGAGGAGGAACTTAGGCTGCTCATGCAGGACAAAGTACAGAAGCCAGAAGGTAGGGCTGGGGAAATTCTCCCCTTGAGGACGCAAAGGAGTCGGGCTATTCCCTAAACTGATCTCACACTCAGTCAACTTAAAGCCAACCCCCCCCCCCCCTAAAAATATCTGGTTGACTTTTGTATAAAGTATGGGGGAAATGCCAAATAGTATATTTGGCCAATTGTACTCTACTTTTAAGAGTTATGGATTGGCTGCTGGGTCACCTGAATCCCCCAGATATAGTATCGAAAAATGATATTGTACGCACCTCTAATATCTAGTTGACTTTTGTATAAAGCACGGGAAGAACACCAAATAGTATATTTTGTCAATTGTAATCTACTTTTAAGAGTTACGAGGAAGAAGGAATCCCAGCAGTTGTTGTTTATTATATCTGCTAAATATTTTTCTTTTACAAAATTATTTACGGTACAAGGACTTTGTCCTGTTTTTCACCTGCCTATCATATTTTAATGTTTGCTTTTACCTTCCCTCATTTGATAGTAATGTGTATTACTTTGTATCTTTCAAAATTTTGTCATTCATCTATCCTTGCTGCCTTAAATCCTTGCTGTTATTGCCTAAAGGACACAGTCCTGGTTTTTTGCCTCCAAGCTCTACCATTATAACCATTGCAAAATTGTAGCACATACTACAGTTCATTAATTAAAGTTTGCCTTCCTTATTTAAAATTGCTGCCTGTATCTTACAGAGTGTTTAGTGGATTGCTGCCTGGGAAAACCATATCCTGTTGGAAATCACCCTGGGAAGGATGGACTGAACTATGTTTTGAGAAACTACCCCATCTACAGAAATGTTTCAGCATAAATGGATTTTTGCCGGTGATCCTCAAAGATAATAACCCACCCTGTTGCTGGATACCATCAAGATAATTTGTGCCAACACCTACCAAGTTATGGGCAACACTAGAGTGAAGGGCATCCAGGAGACGCCTGCAAGGAAATTAATTTCTGTTAAGTACACCTTCACGGGGTAAGGAAGAGAAAGAAGTAAAACTGGAAGGCTAATCAGCTATCTGAATGTCAAAGCCAATTGCTGCTTAAATGGCCCCATATGCCCTGAGGAAAAACAATGCAAACTGTACGTACCATTTCCGTCATGATGTTATTTAAGGCATTACAGTGGACCTTCAGTATCCGCAAGGGATTGGTTTCAGGAAGCTATGTGGATACTCAGGAAACATGCATGCTCAGGTCCCAATTAAAATGGCATAGACTCATCTACAGCAAGTTCTGCTATGACTTCTTATGGTGAGACTAACACTGCAAGTAGGTATCGTACCTTCCTATGGCCTTGTAATTTACAGCCCCATCCATTTAAGCTGTCATTGTTGTCAACCCCAGAAATAGACCAGGTGCTGACATCTTTAAACACAGCTTTCTCTGATAGTATCAGTCAAAACCTTGCAAGGTGTTATTGGAGGAAGATCTGCAATGTCAATGTGTTTCCAGAAATGATCAAGGATTATATTTTCTATGTTTCATTGACAATAGACTGTATTCCTCTCACTCTAGCTGATAAAAGAAACACACCCAATTGACACACCTACAAGAAGAAGAAAAAGAGTTGCACCTGATAACACACAGCTTCCATCCAACCAGTATCACAATACCCTGGGATCGTTGATATCAGCATGTCATCACTGAGGCCTTTAATTGAAGTGGGTGGACCACAAAAACCAGCAGTACGTAGGACAAGGAAAAAGTGAAACAGTCACGAATGTTCTCACACACATAATAATGGACAAGGTGGGTGGAGTGCAGTTGGCAGATCATTTTGCAGTTTTCAAGAGCAGGCAGGGTTCGTGCTTTTAATCATGTATTGAGTGATCTCTCGGTGATGAAATGGGGAATGGTATGATGGGAGTCTGACACATGAGCTTTTTTCTATTGAGAGAAGATACAGATCAATTGGTAGACATGATTAGCAGCATGTTAGAGCACAAGGCTTCTAGGATTATCGGTAGAACTAGCACAAGACATTCAAGTCAAGGTGGACAATACACAAAAGTAGAAAGTCTCACATGTAGTTATCCCATTATTGTTGTTAGGGTGTGAAGCTACACTTGATTCATGGCAAAGCTATAAATGTGACATATTCAAGGGACTCTTTGAACAGCCTTACAAACTCAAGACTTTGGATTCCTCAACTAATTCAACCCAGAAGTTTTTTTGCAAGTAATATTGTCTTTTCCACCAATGTTATCTCATGATAAGTCCAAAATATAATAGACATGGGATCTCATCACACTAGAGAATGGATCTACTTTAAATCTGCTTGCTGCCACCTGCAGAATTCTGGAGTTTTTAGTTTAGGGAAGAGCCTTTAACAGCCTCACTAAACTACAAACCTCAGAATTCTGCAGGAAGGAGAAACCAGATTGAAAGTGGATTCAATCTCTAGTGTGATGAAGTATTTAGCTAGTAATTTTTAATGTTTCTCTCCCTTCCAGACAGTAAAACTATAACAACCTAAATTACTAATAATTTGCTATCTTTCCATTTGATAAAAATCTGCTCCATGAATCAACAGCTTTATTCTATCTGATGTTAAGAAAGAAAGGGAGGGAGGAAAAGAAACCCTTTACCATTCCTCTTCTGTTGTAAAAGATGTACTGAAGGCAATTTGAGACACGTAAAAATTCTTCTCAACTATGACTATTTCAAGTTATTTTCATTTCCCTATAAACTGTGGTGCTAGAGGAAATTCTGAGAGTGCCTTGTACCACAAGAAGATCAGACCAGTCCATACTCCAGAAAATAAAGCCCGACTTCTCACTGGAGGGAAGGATATTAGAAACAAAGATGAAGTACTTTGGCCACATAATGAGACGACAGGAAAGCTTGGAGAAGGCGATGATGCTGGGGAAAATGGAAGGAAAAAGGAAGAGGGGCCGACCAAGCACAAGATGGATGGATGGTATTCTTGAAGTGACTGGATTGACTCTGTAGGAGCTGGGGGTGGCCACGGCTGACAGGGAGCTCTGACGTGGGCTGTTCCATGCGGTAACAAAGAGTCAGAAGCAACCGAACCAATAAACAACAATGAAGACCCTTTAGATTTGCTATAGTCTTGATCTTCCAGAATCTGCTGGAAGGGTGATTCAGATGCTGCAACTTCTTGCATTTTTCATATCCATTGCCCAAATATCTTGCAAACCAAAGCAAGGACAAAGTAGGACCACTAGGCTTGTCCCAGCAACAGGTATTAGAATAACTGAAAATATCACTGATTAACAGAGGAAGTTGGAATAAAGAATTAAACAAAGCTCTGCCTAGCTATCATTCTGCTTTCAGTTGCACTTATCTTTCACATCAACAATCATGAGGTGGGGACATTTGAAAAACGAATTGCCCTTTCAGTTGAGCAGGTTCTTTTTATTCTTAGGATTGACAGCAGAAAACGGTGTCAGTGTGAAACATCCCTTTTATATCCTTTTCCTGCAGAGAAGATGAGATAGGCTAGCCTTTGCCATGCTTGACAGGACAGTCTTTATTGGAGTTTCTGTGGGAGTGGATATGGCCTGAGGGACACCATCCCAAGGTGCCATGGAAAGGTCAAGGAGTAGGTGCAGAAGAAAATTAGGACAGCCAGAATCACTGCTTGGGCAGAGGAGGTGTTGGCAGTGGAAAGGAAGCTGTAGGAGGACCAAAGGAACTGATTGTGTGAGAGAGAAAGAATAACAATGGAATTGTGCATATATTTGTCTTGCATCTGCAAGAATTGATGCAGTTCGACACCACTTTAACTGCCATGGTTCAATGTTATGGAATCCTGAAGTTTGGTGAGGTATCAGCAGAGAAAGCTAAAGAACTTGCAGTGTATATGCAACTTGGGTCCCATCTTGAAGCAGGTATATGAGGCAAACAAGCAAGATTGTGTGATTGAAGAGAGGTGTGATATCTTGACTGTAGTGGAACCATGTAGTGGAACTTGCCATCAAGTTCTGATTGCAATACAGAATGGATGAAGAAGGGTAGAGTAAATCCATACTCAGCACTACTCAAACTCCCCCCCTCCCTCTCTCTCTCTCACTGATCACGTATTCTTTTTGCAATACTTATATTTTGTCTAAAAATGCCAATCTGAGAAAGTTCTTAGAAGAAAAGGAACCAAACACAATTTTCTGTCATGGTTGATTCAGAGGTCCAAAGTTCAAGAAGCCATTTCAGGTCATGGCAATGACCAATCTTTGTGTGCTGCAACACTGATGAATTATTGCAACATGCATTATTAGTTGTTTGCATTGATCCCATTGTAGACTCAGCACATAGCTTATCAAGATGGCCATGTGATCTGATAGCACTTAAAATCCCACAATGGCCTCACTCCCTTGTTATCTTAAAATTAATATGGTAACTCCTTTGATGTGGAGATACTGACTGGAATCTTGCTTGCCACTTAAAATTGTTGCCTTATGTTTATGTGTTTCTTAATGAAATTTCTAAGAAAAGTTCACAATCCCTTTTAAAGGACAATTGATAAAATCTGGAAATTAGAAGAAGAATCCAGGATTTATTTCATTTCACAAAATCCAGAAGATCCATCGACATTACCTTCTTGCTTATCCACACTATAATGTGAAGAAATGCAGGATCATGACCAGTACGTGGGGGTAGGATGGCTGGTTATGTTCTAAAATTGTTTGGGAAAGAGAAAAGACCTCTGCTTACACAAGTCCACTGTAAAAAGCAGACATCCCAGATGCTTTTTTACTCACCTTTGGTCTGGGAAATGGTAGCACACAGTGGGCAGTAACCATAGAAATAGGTGCCATAGAAATAGGTAAAGCATAGAAGCATCTGTGATGTCAACTTTTAGCAGAAACCTTATGCAGTGGAGACAACCTCCTTCTCTTCTCTTCGCTTTCTCCCATCAGCACTCCTTGAGGATACATTTAATGGGCTCTGGACGTGTGACTAGCCCCCTATTCACACTCTCTATGTACGTACATGCAAATATAGTTATTCCAAAATTGAAAAAACTCTTATCCTAGGTATGTTGGATAAGAGAGGCCCAACCTATATTGCACTAAATTTTTCAACAGAACGATGAGCTCTTCTATGAGACATGTCTTCAGCTTGTGGTTTCCTATTTAGTGAATCTCAGGAATGATGGAATCTATGCTATGATGTGATACCTTCTCCTTGGCCCCAGTATTAGAACTCTCTGGTATTCATATACTAGAAATGAAGCTAGTGTGATGTAATGGTTTGAGCATTTCACTCCAACTCTGGAGACAAGGGTCCTGCTCAGCCATGTAAATCCAAAGAGTGAGCTTGGGCACATCACATGCTACCAACTTCAGAATACCCTGCAATGGAGTTGCTATACAGCAGAAACGACTTGAAGGCACACAAGACTAGAACAATACAAGTTCTGTATACATTTTAAAGACCGGGATCATTAACCATCTTAATTATGCCACACTGAAGAGATGTTTGCTATCTCTTTTCCCAATAGAAGCAATAGGGCTACTGAACATTTCCTGATCCAACCTGTTCTACAATGTAGGTAGCATTTGTTATCCCTTTTATACCTATGTAGGCAAGAAAAGGGAAAATTAGTTACACTTTAATTAGGTTTCATGCTGTCTGGTTTCCTGATAGGAAAAGGTGGACTTCTTTTGTAAGTCGGAGTGCTGTTGCCAAAATGTTCAGTCATCAGTCATCCAGCATATTCCTTTTTTTAATTATTACCAGCTGGCAGATTGTACAGGATGACAAAGGCAAGGCCAAACAGACTGAGAGACTGCTTTTATCCTAGAGCTATAACTATACCAAACTTCATGGCTTCACATTGATGTGGCATTGGAGGCTGTGTGGTGGTGGTTGGAGTGTAGAGGGATAGGTGTGTTGTTTTGTGATGCGTGCTGAGGAAAGCATTTAATTTTGTTGTACAATGTATAATGACAATAAAATTATTCTATTCTATCATTTTTGCTTTGCATTAAGGGGGCAACCAAACTGAAGCTTCCTGCTCTGCCCACGGCAGGTTTCGCTCTTGAATGACACCCTGGAAGCCTGAAATGCTTCATTAATGCTGGGATGTTTTGTATCCGCTTTGTCATGCTGCAAGGTTGGACCTGGGAAGCATATAGCCTTTGATGTCCAAAGCAAGTCTGAGGAACATTTTGTTGGAATTCAGTTATGTTCTACATAAGAAAGTAACACTTTTGATGGAAAATGGATAGAGCAATAGGGTTTAGAAAGTTGGTGGGGAAGGCCATCCCTGACTCACCCTGTATCTCCATCTGTCCTGCCTTCACCTTTGATGTGTAGACTGATATTCTCAGGGCAACTTCAGTTTCTCAGGTTTCTAGCCCCCTTCCTGGAACTTTCAATTCTTTTGTCCTCAAAAGTCTGAACTTAGACTAGCTAGAGCATTGGTTCTTAACCTGTGGTGCGTGGATCACCAGTGGGCCACAAAGATGAAAATCTGGTCTGCAAGTCTCCTTCCTTTTTATTTATTTATTTATTTATTACCACGTCTTTCACACTGCCTGCCACTCTTTCCCTATTGCTGAACAGCCCGCCCCCTTGGATAGACCACATCAATTCTAATTATTAAATATGGTTTTCTATGGGTGACCAGATGGTGACTACTAGATGGCATAGGTTCTGTATCAGAAACTAGAGCTGATGTTGTCTATCCAATGCAATTTTCTGAATCAGCACCCCAAATAACCAAAACAAATCTAAAGTTGATCAAAAACTGATTCATAACCCTTTTTGGTACTAAGGGTGGAGAGTGGTCCGTGGTCAAAGTGGCCCCTGGTCAAAAAAAGGTTGGGAACCACTGAGCTAGAGGTAGGACCTCCATTGTTTCCTTTCCTATTAGTTATGTAATTCTTTTGAATAAAGCTTTTGTAACTTTAATTGTTGGCCTAGCTCCTTAAGTATGACATCTCATTGTTCCTCCTAATACACATTGCCCTCTCTGCTATACTCTCCTAACACATTTGGCTTTCTAGTTATTACTGTACTCCAACTCCTATAAATCTCATGCAACACAGCCACACAGAGAGATGTCATCATTAAATCACTTCTGGAAGGCCTAGACGAAGAAGATTATGCTCAGATTTTATGCCATTATACAATTTTTGTTTGATTATGTTGAGTTTAAATTTATTGATGTTAGGCTCTTACGTTGCTTTGATATGTGGGGTTCCTCCGGGATTATTATGTTGATATTTGTCTGTTTATGCAGGCATTGAATGTTTGTCGTTGTATGTTGGAATCCACCCTGAGCACCACCAACCACCCCACCCCCCCACCCCTGAAGATAGGGTGGAATATAAATAAAGCAATATTATTATTAAAAAGAAAAATGGTATTTAAATCATAGAATCATAGAATCAAAGAATTGGAAGAGACCTCATGGGCCATCCAGTCCAACCCCCTGCCAAGAAGCAGGAATATTGCATTCAAATCACCCCTGACAAATGGCCATCCAGCCTCTGCTTAAAAGCTTCCAAAGAAGGAGCCTCCACCACACTCCGGGGCAGAGAGTTCCACTGCTGAACGGCTCTCACAGTCAGGATAGTTGTTGCTTTGATCTAGGACAGCGATTCCCAAACTGGGAGCTATAAAAGGAACAGGCACCCACTGAAAAATTAACCAGCTATGCCAGATCATCCACTATTCTATAGATCTCAGAGGGCTGAGGCCCCTCTTACTAACTAGTCATGCTATCCAAAGTGTGATTTTGGTGCTGTTGGCAGAATAAGCACTGATTTCAGATACTATGATGAATAGAAATAGTGACACCATACGGGCCATGACACTATCCTGCTGTAGAAACGAGCATACATGGGCAGAACTGCCATTACAAAAGTCTATATTTGGGCACATTTTGGTCACAATGTATCCATTCTATGTATAGGTTTTCTAAAAATTCAGAGAACTGCAACAAAAAATTAGAATTGTAAAAATATGGCTATTCATGTTCTAGTGCAGAAATTACTTTGGTGTCATCACATTTTTCACTTTTTTTGAGCTGCTCCCTATTTTTTGTCTCTAACTTAAACAAAATAATAGAACATTTAGGAGAAATAAATTCAACTCAGCAATTCAATCCTGGTGGATAAGAAGCAATAGATCTTTAAAACTGTTTGGTGCTCAGATAGGATCAAACAAATGAAGTGAAAAATGTAAATGAGGTCCCTTTGACACTGGGGGTTTCATGGTGCTTCATAAATATCGCTAGCATCAGAGCTGCGATTAAAGAAAGGAAAAGAGTAAAACTGGCTACATTCATGCCCAAAGGTTCTTCAAAATTGAGAAATTTTAAGAATACAGAAATTTTGATTTTTTTTGCTTGGATAATCCTTCAATGAGCATTCCTCACAGTTATTCATATCTGAAAAAGAAAATGAGTGCTATTATTTTGGAGCATTAAAATATTTATGTTAACAATATCTCCCATCATAACAACTGGGAGGTTATGGGATTGGGTTTATCACAGAAGAAGGCAGATCAAAAATAGGATGCACATGATGTTGCACAATCAGGACCATCACCAAAGCTGATGGTACTGCTTTAATGATAGTTTGTTTCCTTCGTGTGTTGAAGTCCTTGAACTCTTTACTCTGCCATTGTGGTTCCACTGACCTCCAAAGACATTGACAAAAAGATGTTATCTAGGTGAACTGAAATAGCAGTAAAAGTGGGGGGAGGGGGTACATTTTTGTCTGCTAAGATTTTTCCAAACATATCAAATGCAACTACTGCAGGATGAATGTAGACTGAAAAATTATCTCGTTGGTACCAATGAAACCCACAATTCCTATGTTCAGGAAAGCAAGATGTTCTTCAGATTGGAACAGCAAACAAGAAAGCCCTGAAGCATATTTTGAAATCTGTCTCGCTGTGCTTTTCCAATTTTAGAGAACACAATGTCCAAATATTTCACAATGTCCAAGCATTTCTATTTAAAAGTAGAAGAACAATGGAAAGGGATAAAGAATTGAGTACAGTTAAAATTAAAGAATAGCACAACAAAAGAAAAAAATAGCTTACAAAATAATATTCTGTCTGCCAATCAAGAAATAAAAGTGTGTGTGGTGGGAGGGGGACTGGAACGATACAGAAAAATGTGTGTCTATAATACTATCCAAAGTATTATAATAGCCTGAAAAACCTACAACAACCATACAATACTGCTATCTGAAGACTCGAATGCAATATTAAAAGCAAATTTAACATGCTGTTCAGAATTTTATATCAACTACTTAGTTAAGTATTGCATTTGGAGGGGGTGGGAGCAGAAGAAGGCAAACGAAAATACCCACATAAGAATGTCCAAATAAAATTCATTTTAGTAATCAAAAAAAGTATTACATTTAGAGACATAATTATGTTAGTCTGATCAGCATCTTGGAGCACCTTTGAGTCTGAGAGTAAGAAGTTGACAGTATAATTTTTCAAAGACGCATGTCAACTTCATCAGATGCATTGAGTGGAGTGACTAGCCAATAAGTATTTATACCATTAAATGAGTAAACTATGTATGTGAACAGCAATAGAAATGTGAAACTTGTTGGTACAGTAATTCGGTGAAAAGTTTGGTTTTAATTATGGCCATTGTGGGACAAAGGTGGGAGGAACGATATTACGTAAAGCCAAGATGAGTAGGTAACCATATGAAAGATGGAGTGTGTTATTAGAATATAATATGATACTAGCTGGTTACAAGCAAGGGCATTTGATAAAATGGGCAAGAGAGCCCTCATGAGGCTAGGGAGTTAACTAGTGATGTGTGTTGTGCGGCAGGAAACCATTGTCTCTGTTAAATCTACTGCTGATAGACTGGAGTTTGCAGATTTGCTCCAGTTCTGCTGTTTCTCTTTCCAATCCTTCTTTATAACTTTTTATACAAGAACTAGTCGTTCCCTGCCATGCGTTGCTGTGGCCCAGTCTATGTGTTTTGTGTGTGTATATATGTGTATATGTGTGTGTATATATTTGCATATATGTGTATATATGTGGTTTTGTGCAGGAATTATAATGTATTTTTATTTTTTGGCTTTTAAAGTGTCTTCCACTGTGTTTTTCAGTGTTGTTATGAGTGATGGTCACTTGTTGGCCTGATAGGTATATTGTGTCCAAATTTGGTGTCAATTCACCCAATGATTTTTGAGTTATGTTAATCCCACAAACGAACATTACATTTTTATTTATATAGATTGCTGCTCTGAGGTCCAGGATGGTTGAAATGTTCTGCAGCTGGTTTTGTGTATTCCCAATCCTAATAGTCTGATTTAGGTCTGTTTATCCTCTGGCATAGAAACTGGCTTGTTTGCCCAATGTAGAGTGCTCAAGGGCATTGTTGACAGATGATGCATATATCACATTAGAGGACGAGCAAGTGAAAATAACTCTAATATTAAAGGTGATGTGATTAGGTTCTGTGATGACAGAACCTAATCTGTTTATATGAGTGCTGTGTAGTAAGTACTGTCTATACAATACTCAGAGTACTGAACTCAGAGTACTATCTACACTGAGTATTTGTGTAGACACAGTATTGGCAGCTGGGTTAGTGGCAAGATCTTATTCCTATCTCATCATCCGTGTTGTGCATCCTCCTGTAGGTAAGTAACTGAGATTAGGAGCCTATCTGTAGACAAGTAAAGGCCTGCCACCAAGGGCTTAGGAGAGGCTATTATTGACCAAAGTAGTTGGAGTTCATTAATTATTAATGTTCATGGTCTCAACAGAGTTCTATACATTATCATTAGTGGGATTCTGACATTTCATGTCTTTAGTTTGTTCTGTATTAGATCAATCATGATGGCAGGTCTTGCCTTATGCATTTGTTGTTGGGGTTTCATTTTTAGTTTGTTTTTGTTCTATATGGTGGGTACTTTCACCTGAAGAATGCTTGTTATGAATCCAGGATAGGGAATCTCTGACTTGTGGTTCTGAGCAGATGCAATCATATCAAAGGGCTTGGTTGTAAACTATGAATTTGGTAGTGTGTTCAGGATGGAAACTGGAGACATGTAAGTAAGTACATGTTGCAGCCAGTAGGTTTGCAATATAGCATGGTGCTTATATTGCAAGTAGTAGTATCCAGATGGCAAACTTATCTGTTAATAGTGCCAGTCTGAAATCGAGGAAGTTGTTGAAATTTTTGTTGAATGTCAACAGTCCTGAGGGAAACCTGTATGGTGGTGATAATAAAACGGATAATGATCTGGAAACTGATACTCGCACTGGCTTATATCAGTGTGGGACATATCAAGATATATCCAGAATTGGATATGAAAATATAATTGTATACAGGTGGTAAATTTTACCCCCTAGGTTTGGGGAGAGGGACTTTGAATCCAACAATGTCAAAGATTTATCCAGTCTTCTCATGCTGTGCTTTTGATCTGTTTCAATTTTTTTTCATATCTCAGCAGAAGATTTGAAGACATATTTGGAATCTCTCTCATTGAAGGCTCATCATTTTGCCTTTCTTCAGATGTCCAGCTAAACGTATGCCCTGTGAGATGTCTACCTAGAGACCATAAAATTGCATTAGAAGTCATTTTCTCATTCTATGAGATTTTCAGAAATGCAGTTCTGTGAGAAGATGCAAACAATTCTGCCCAGATTACAGTTCCGTGGAATGAATAGTCACTGAAGCTTTATAGTGTTCACAAACTTTGGTATGTAAAGTTGAAAAGAAGGGATTAAGGAACTGTAAATGCACTAAAAAAAACCTGTTTTAAATTTTGACACTCCAAAAGCCTTTTTCTTTTTATTAGTATGAAATATAAACATCTAAATTCTTGAATCTGAACATCCAAAACTTAAGTTAAGCCTTGCATATCTGATTTCATGCACACGTTACCAATAGGCTTTTGGAAAATGCAAGGATGCAAAAATTCAAATGTAAGTAAACATGTTGTCATTGCTGTGCAGTTTTGATGCATTTAGAAATACATTCAACATCAGAGGTAGTAGCAGGCATTCCACAGATATGTGAACATTTCAGTCTCTGTCCCATATCCATCAGTCATCTTCTCTTGATATAAACATGCTTTCTCAAAAACAGTTTTTAATAAGTTGGATAAAAGGATTGGATTCTAGAGTGTTTACTTATTTTCTAACACTATATCCCAGATCTTTATTTGATTCTCACTTTTGGGGAAGGGAGATAATGTCAACAAGAAAACCTGGATCTAGTGCAAATAAGATGTGTTTTGCACAAAAAATGGTTTTCTATGCAAAATATGTGCTTGAAATAAAACAGGTTGGGTTTTTTTGTTTTGTTTTGTTTTTTGCCCCAAATCCAAACAGTTTTGGAGCAATTTACAATTTTTTAGTGGAAAGTCTTGGGTGACAAGGGACCTTCTTACATCAAGAATATGAAAACCAATGGGTATTCTTTGCATCTCTTACTGCAAAAATGAACAGAAATTATGCTATTTCTTGAACCAAAGAATTACTTTTAGATGGGGAAACCACACTAATAGGGATTGGAAGTTCAATGACATCTGGGGAGCTGCTAGTTAATGTCCACCATGGTGAAGCATGTGTTCCTGCAATATAACTTTTTTTGCCTAATATTATGAATCCACTTTTTGGTTCTTTTGGGGTCCTGTTTGTAGCAATTTCTTGATGGTTCAATAGACAAAAGCTACCTTGGTGCACAGCAGGTTAAACCACTGCACTGCTGAACTTGCTGACCAAAAGGTTGGTGGTTCGAATCCAGGGAGTGGGGTGAGCTCCTACTGTTAGCTCTAGCTTCTGCCAACCTAGCAGTTCGAAAACATCCAAATGTGAGTAGATCAATACGTATCACTCCAGCAGAAAGGTAGCAGCACTCCACATGACCTTGGAGGCATCTATGGACAACTCCAGCTCTTCAACTTAGAAATGGGGAGACCTTCTCCTTTTTTACATTTATTTATGTTTATTACCTCCTGAATTGGCCACGACCCCCCCCCCCCCCCCCCGCCGCCACACACACACACAAAATGACAACAGTGAAATCTACATGTCATCATGAGGATCAGAAAACAGCTCACCAGCCCTCCAAGTGTGCCCATTTCAAGGAATGGGCACCTACTTTTACAGTTTTTTTTATTAAATTAAAAAGTAGTTTGTAATGTAAGTCAAATATGTGCTCAGGGAGAGAGAAACACATGTGGACATTTCATGAAGACCTATAAATCAAATAAATGGTGTGATTTCTCTTTCTTGGGCCTATCTTCTGCCATCAAAATAATTATATTCCAAGAGACCTGGTTTCTGAAAGAAAGACTATTCGATTATTATATTTTTATAATGACAGCTACCAAGCCCCCTACTTCAAAAGACTGTGCATGGAGAGATATGGCCTATGGTATAATAAGAGTTCTTGGGCTTTGTCCAGAAGAATGGTTTTCCAATTCACCTTGGCCTCCAACCATCAGTCTACCATTTAGCAGGTGTCATCTAATGCCTATCAATGTTCATATTCCCCACCTTACTATTCCACCAAAATGTGGCAGGTACTTGGTGACTCAACTGGGACATATTTGTCTGAGATTTCTATCATCTAGGATCATTTTGGATATAAATCAAAAATTGCCTGGGGATGACATAAATAATCTAGTAAGACTCAGACATGGCTTAGGCGGCCTGTGAATGAACAGGTTGAGCTTTTCTGACAATCTAATTAAGGATTATGCTATATGTGTGGTCCAAAGATGTGGTTCTTCTCCCCATCAGCAGGTTGTGGCACTTGTTGTTGTTGTTATTGTTGTCATGGGTAAATGCAAAACAGCTCCGCAGGCAGGACTTAAAGTTAGGAAGAGTTGCTCCTATTGCAAGTTTGCTTGAAATGAGCAGCTGATTTTCTACCTGTGGGGAGAAAACCTATGGATGGGGCTTACTTTTTTACCTTCACAGGTAGAAAGCAGAAAGAATTTGGGACTGAGGCATGTGGAAATGTATCCTAATCTAAAGGGGAAATGGCACTATATCCATATCAATATTGAAGCATTGCAAAATAGAAAGTACTAGATTCACTTCTCAGTTTGAAAGGCAAAAACCTCTACCAGAAGCCCAGAAGTCATGTTATTTGTCAAAATAGAAAATTGTGGGAAATAGTCCAACAAAGGATGCATCTATATATAGATTTAATGCAGTTTGACACCACTTCAACTACCAGGGTTCAAAAGCATGGACTCCTGGGATCAGTACTTTGCTGAGGCACCAAAAGATCTTGCAAAACTACCAATCCTTAGTGTTGATCTCTAATGGTTAAAGTGGTATCAAACTGCATTGATTTTACTGTTTGGATTCAAGCTCAATTTGCATTCTTTTGAAAATTATAATTAATAAAATGAGCATTGTACAGTATGTCTACCACATATCACACCACATATCATTTGATTTACAATTACAATTCTTGGTAGGTCCAACACTATAGCTCTTAGTACACTCGTAAATGGCAGCATCTTCTCAGATACCTTCCCAGGGATCACTCACAGTCTCAGCATGTATCTCAAGAATGTATGTTAAGAAACCACAGCCAAGATGCTGCAATGAAGAGGACAGCACACAGTCCCACAGTTGGAACTCTGCAACAGCTCTCCACTCACCATCCCCTGAACTCATTATGGTTTTGGTATTATAGGTCTCCTGAATGGTAATTCCCTAGTTGATAGGAAATGGTGAGAGTCAGAAAAGAGTCTGGCTATGGCCCATACCCAGATGCAAGTCACTGGCATCTTCCAACTCAAGATCATGTCTTAGCAAATGATTTCATTTGTCTCCATGTGTCTATAGGGCATGGCCACATGCTTCACCATTATCTCAGGCTCTCCATCAGTCAGGAGGAATACCATAGCAAAACTGTTAATCCTGGGGGATGGTGATGACTTTGCTTGTTGCAGAGAAAGGGAGAGGAGACAAACCTCTCAGTGTCCAGATGTACATAAGGGTAGGTGGACTTGCTTATGTCCACCTACCCTTATGTTGGCTCATATTTAAGAACATACAAGTGGAACCTGAAGTCCCAGTTGTCAATAGAAACAACAAGGGGAAAGTTACAGAAACAACAAGGGGAACATTACAGAAAACAGTAATGCATGGTGCAATGGGGACAAACAGGTATTTAGTTAACTGGCAAAAAAGAGTATTGTACCGAAATCTGCGTTGACCGGTTAGCACTAAACCATTGAATATTTCCAATTTGGGATGCTTCTCTTTGTGCTCATGATGTTAAGGAGGACAGCAATTATGACAAAATTAGGAGTTACTGAGAGATGGGAGGATGAAAAGAGGCATAATTTCATAACACTGTCCACCTGTGATGAGTTCATTCCACAAATTCTATGCCAGTGCCAAGACATTATTGAGAGTCCACACCAACATACTAAGCAGAGCTATGAGAAAGAAGCTTGGCTCCCTTCCATCAAATCCACTGGTGCCTTGGTTCTTGATTTTGTTGTTAGACTTCCTAGCACCAACAAACTGAAGATCAGGAATAATCCTTCCAATCCAGTCCTGGTATGAAGTCAAGCGAATGTACACACCAGGACGGTTCCTCTCGGCACAGCCTTCTCCCCAGCTCACAATACCAGCCAGGAGCCATTCCCGGTTGATCTTACACATGAGTGGGCCTCCAGAATCACCCTAGAAAATATAAAGTTAAATGGGGAAAAATATGAAACAGTCAGCATAATGAGAATAGTCTCCTAACCTCACAGTGATCCAAATGTCTTGTACTATAAAATGATTTGAAAGACAGTCTTGAGGAATTATGTTTGCTGGTCTAATCTGGTCTAATATTATCAAAATATATTTTCTCAAGAAAGGAAATGCATTAAATCTGTGTTTTGAGAAAAAAATGTATTTTAGAAATGCATATTTTGAGAAATAATATTGTTACATATTCTTTTAGTCAGTGGGCCCCTGGTATTACCCCTGGTGGATTCCAAACTCTATGGATGCTGAAGTCCCATTATATATAATAGCAATGGTATAGTGAAACTGTTCTCTTAAATATAGTGACAAATCAAGCTTGGCTTTTGGGAATATATATATATAGGTTAAAAAAATTACTTTGATAGTTACAATTCCCAGTTAATTGTCGAGGGCTTTCATGGCCTGAATCACTGGGTTGCTGTAAGTTTTTTAGGCTGTATGGCCATGTTCCAGAAGCATTCTCTCCTGCCAATAAACCCCATTTTCCTAGTTTCCAACAAACCTCACAACTTCCAAGAATGCCTGCCATAGATACAGGTGAAACGTCAGGAGAGGATGCTTCTGGAACATGGCCATACAGCCCAAAAAACTTACAGCAGCCCAGATTCCCAGTGAGTCTGACTAATTTTAATTCTAATTGTAACTTAATTAATTAGGGATATTGTGGGGGCACAGGGGGGGGTACATGTATTGCATGTAGGGCTGTCTTTGTTTTTTGAAATATTGTATATTTATCTAAGCAGATTGCAAGAGAACAGCTACAAATTACAACTGTAATTTGGTATCAGGATGCGAGATAATAAACCTTGTTGACAGCAGTCCCTCACCTTGCATGTATCTTTCATGCCCTCCGCATATCCAGCACACATCATGTCATTTTGGATTTGTTTCCGGGGCAGGCTCTGGCCCATATCAATATTGTAAAGTCTTCTACAGGTCTGGATGTCTATTATGGGCACCTGGAGTTTCTGGAGCTTCTTTGGAGAAGGTAGGTCCTCTGAAATGAAGAACAGAAGTTAGTGAGTGAAGAGCCAAAAACAGATATCAAAAGTAATCCCTCAACTATGTGGTAAGTTAGACACACATTATTATATTAGCTATTGAAAGGAGAAAAGTGTGTAAGATGAGGTGAGTAGGCATCCAGACCTCATCTAGTATTCTCTTAAATGTGTGTGATACGATCCTGACTCTCATGCATTACTACTGTTGTGTTTGTTATAAACACATTCTAAAGTACAGCAATATTCCATATTCAAATCATCAGGATGGACTGACAGACAATCACAGAACACCGAACTTGCAAATAGCAGTGCTGTTTTTAGCATGTTGTTGTTGTTAGCATTGAGGACAACTTTTTTTCTTTTATGGAAAATCTCCTGAAACCAGCAGTCAATGACTCATACCATTATCTATCCAGGACCCACTGCTTTGAATTACAGTGGAATAGATGACTTCCAAAACCCCTTTCAGTTCTTGAATCTACGATTCGGTTTCATTGCATTGTTTAATTATTATTTGTTTATTTATTTATGATATTTCTATCCCACCTTTCTCAAATCCGAAGGTGACTCAAGGCGGCTTACAACCAGGAAGCACTTTGATGTCTAACAATATACAACTAACAGAATTAAAAGTACATTCAATAAAACCTTTAAAAACACACAAAACCAATGCCTTCATTGTTAGTCTCATTGTCCAAAAATCGTTGTCTGAGCAGTTCCAATGTTTACTTTCATCTAATTCCGTGTTTGACTGTTGCATTAGATTTCAAAGTCTTGTTCAAATAGCCAAGTTTTCACTTTTTTCCGGAAGGTCAAGAGGGAGAGTGCTGATCTAATATCCCGGGGGAGAGCGTTCCACAACTGAGAAGCCACCACTGAGAAGGCCCTGCCTCTCATCCTCACCAGTCGCACCTGTGAAAAAGGCGGGATTGAGAGCAGGGCCTCCCTGGATGATCTTAAACTTTTAGATGGTTCATAGGGAGAGATACGTTCAGACAGGTAAGCTGGGCCAGAACTCTTTATAGCTTTATAGGCTAAAGCCAGCACTTTGAATTGTGCCCAGTAGCAAACTGGCAGCCAGTGCAGTTGGCATAACAATTCCCAACAAAGAAACAGAAATGGAAAGATGCAATAGGACTTCCTGGTGAAGTACAGGACAGGGATCCTATACCTTTAAAGCTCATGTGACTAGCAACACCTGCTGAAATTCCCTCTCTACACAACTCTTAAAGGTACAAAAGCCTTCTCCTGTATTTCACTTGTCAAACTAGGATGCAAATAAACTTAAAAACTTGTTTGTTTGTTTAGCACAAGTGGCTAATTATCTTTTCATCAAAAACAGGCAACAGTGACTGCATTGTCTGTAGCCCCAAACAGGCCCGTAGCCAGGATTTTGATTCGGGGGGACCTGAGTTTTTTTCAAAGGGGGGGGGTTCGGGGGGGGCTGAGTTTCAGGGGGGCTGAGTCTGAGTGAAAGAGGGTCTACCCTAGCAAACCTTTTGTATCATTACCCCAATACCCCATGCATATGGGATATATTGAGCATGGTGATCAGATCATGATATGAATAAACATAACAGTTTAAATAATGCACCAGTAAGGCCTTTTCGCGAACCACCATGAGAATTTCGGGGGGGGGGGGGGCTGAAGCCCCTCAAGCCCCCCCCTCCCCCCCCCCCCCCCCCCCCGGCTACATGACTGGTCTCAAACAATTCTTCCTTTGCAGACAAGCATACAGATGCAAAGTTGTCTGTTCTGCTCCACAGTCACACAAAGTGGAGGATTCTTTTAGGTAGTACCATTTTACCAGGTTGTCTTTTGATCTGCCAACTCCACTTCTGAGTCTGTTCAGAGACTTCCAAGTTGCCCATTCTTGGTTTGCCCCCAAGGCAGACCCTCGTGGGGGGCCATCCAATTGGGATGTTTTCTAAAAGGAGGAATATGTTTTATATATTTCCTAGGCAAGGAACTGTTACATCCTCTTCCAGTACTTACGTCCTTCACTGATGTCTCCCCATCCAGTGACCCAACACTTCATGCCAGGGGGGAACTCCACATTGGCTGTAGGCACACATATTGGAATGATGTAATTTGTGAATCTCACTGGATGAGCCAACCGTACTAAGGCAATGTCTCCACTTGTAGCCTCCCCTGCATATCGTGGGTTTCTGATGATATTTCCAACTCCTATGGATTGCTTGTGGGGTCGGGAATTTTCCAGGTTGTTGGCACCTAAGACCACAGTATATCGGTATGGATCATCATCTCTGCAAGAAGATGGATCAAAAATAGGTGTGAGGGAACATTTCTACAATGACTTAAAATTTACTTTGTTGGAAGTGTCTTGGATGTTAATTAAACTCACGGTTGGAAACAATGTGCTGCTGTCACCACCCACTCATGGGTGATGAGGGCCCCTCCACATATATGTTTGCCCATCTTCCTCACACTTGCCTGCCATGGCCACTCGCCTTCTACAGAGTCCTCACCCCCAACATTCCTATTCAGGGTAGCTGGTCGGCCACATACTGGAAAAGAAAGGAGTACAGAGGATTAAACTCAATACTGTTTGGCCTGTGGTACAAACTACAGGTCTCTCCATACCACACATACATACTTTATTTAGTTCACATTAAATTAAATGGGTTATTATCTACATTGGACTGCCTTTGAACAGCCCAGCCCAACTCAGTAACTACAGAGCAAGCATCTCAGGTGTTAATAAGAGCCACACGGCCCCTTCTACACTGTCATATAAACCAGATTATCAAAGCAAATAATCCACATTATCTGCTTTGAACTGGATTATATGAGTCTATGCTGCTATATAATCCAGTTCAAAGCAGATAATCTGAATTTTAGATGGCAGTGTAGAAGGGGCCTCACTGGGAGCATGTGGTTCATTTCTTAATCCCTGGTAGACTATGGTGACTTCAGTGCTATCAACGGAGTGCTGATTCCATCCTGGATTTTAATATGAATTTTGAAAGAGTTATATGCGGAACCTGCTTTGGGCTCAGAGACTAACATCTTGGATAACTTCTTAAAAGTTCAGATGAAAACCAGGAGGATATTGCACCATTCCCCATTGGCTAAATAAACTGTATTGGGTTCCATTTAATTTCTAGACCCAGTTCAAAGTGTAGATGACAGAGCAAACCTAAGTGGTGTTGCTGATAGGTTGGCATCATCCTCTGCCTATATGGAGGCGAGCAGGGTATATAGAGAAGACCATGTGGTCAGACAGATCTATGCAATCCCTGCCCATCATGATTTACTCTCTAATGCAGCCACCACAAATGATCAAACAAGCTCAGATTGTATATTTGTATACTGCCCAATAACAACAAAACTATTAAAATAATAACAATGCAAAGCATATAAATAAATATGAATTATAAAACACACACTGTCCATATATAATGTTGTTTAGGGCACAAATTTCATAAATGGGGATTGTGTTTAATGACTTGCTTGAGCTAAATAACAACTTACCCTGACGAGTACGGGACAAATGGGAACCTGAAACAAAAAGACAGATAATAATTTAAAACCATGCTTCATGTATTGCTTGTAATAGCCTACATCAACTATGTACTTATGTATCTGTAACTAAATAACTTCTCCTCCTCTGACCTCACAAGCACACCTTCATAGCCAGCAGACACACTGAGTGAAGAATGGGGAGATGACATTTCCATGTGCCTACTACCAGCAAGTGGCCCGTATGTGGTCACTTAGCAGTGGTCCTGCTTCTGATTATCACTTGATACAACTGATGGTTAAGGTCCTGGAGGCCCTGGAGGAGCATTTACAATTATGGCAATAGTATTGTGATAATGAATATTCAGAGGTGATTAATCAGTCCCTTCATCTGAAACATAGCCTACAGCACCCAATATTCATTGTTGTTTGTTGTTGTTTATTCATTCAGTCGCTTCATGGCCTCATGGACCAGCCCACGCCAGAGCTCCCTGTCTGCCGTCACCACCCCCAGCTACTTCAGAGTCAAGCCAGTCACTTATTCATTGGCAACCTCTAATCTGAATACAGTACAATACCAGAATCCAAAGAGGGTATGTCCCTGAACTTACCATGGAAACAGTATAATGAACTCTATTGAAATGAATGACTTCCAGCAGAACTCATTATATAGTTGTGTTGGAGGACCTATACAATTCAGACAACGGGTATAGAAATTTGCTATGCCAACCAATGCAACTCTGATAACTTCCAGTGGAAGCATACCATAGCCTCACCTGGAGGAACTAGAAAAGTCCTAAACATGACACATTTTATCAGATGCAGGTGTGTGAAACCATGTTTACCAGTTCTGTGGTTATGGAGGTCATACTATACTAACCAGGACTGATCCTGCTAAACTTCTAAGAAATATGAAACTTTGAGTAGTTGGCAAAATAGAGGTATTATATAAGCTAGACCAATAAACTATCTGACCATCTATTTTAGACCGCCAACATTAAAATACATGTGTAAGGACTCATCAGAAGCTGATCTATCATCATTCCAAGAATATTTCTGTGTGGGGAAAACTGGGCAGTTCTGGACATCCACCAGATGTAATTTTCAAATTAAAAAAACACACACTATTTCATGAAGGCAGATATACTTTCCCCAAGCCATTTTAATTGTGTATTTGCCTTCTTGTAATTCTATGTGGCATCATGGTTTCTATGTGGAATTGCTGCAAACGTGCCACTTTTATCCCTGACTGTGGCATTTTTTCCTTCCTGTATTAGTCATGCCAGTCCAACAAGCCTCATGAAATAAATGATATGATGTCACTGCGCAATAATAGCTGAACAGATTTAGCTGTCTCTTGACACACATGGGAGCAAATAAGGACAAACTGCCCTATACCCCAAGATCTGATCCTAGATTATCTGCTTTGAACAGGATTATATGAGTCTACACTGCCAAATAATCTGAGATAAGATCATCATCTGGGATCAGTAGGGAAGTGTAGATCCAGATGTAGGAATGTATTTTTGAGATCTGTAATGTGTGAATTAATCCTTTGGATGATCACACAATAAGCATGCTGGCAGCAAGACTTGTGCACGGATTCGTTTTGACTGTTTTCCTTCTGCTTCATTGGCTTCTTTGGATGCCCATAATGGCAAGGGTTCTGCCATCATGGGTTTTTTTGACAGAGCTGGACCATATGGCTACTGGTCACAGTTCCTTATGCTCTATTCAGGACCACACAGTGTGTGTAGAGGCTGCCATGTCGTCACACGGGGTTTCCCTGTGAGCCTTGCCTGTTGGGCCAATCAGAATATATGAAAGCTGTGGCATGTCTTATGCAAGCTGGGTCTTTTTAATGAGGCGATCACCTCCGTTTCTCAGTTACGTCTTGGCTCTAGAGAGAGGAGTCTACAGACAACGCCGGGTCTTCAGCTTAGAAATGGAGATGAGCACCACCCCTCAGAGTCAGACATAAGTAGACTCGATGTCAAGGAGAAACCTTTACCTTTACTTTTCAATATGCAGCAAAAAAACCCCAAAAACAAACATCAAATGCATTCTCGCCTGTAATATGATATAGCTAATTAATCCGTGCCAAATTTAATATAATACCAGTTTTATTTTTATAATCTTATAACCTCTGTAAATCAATCTCTTGTGTTTGACCCAATCCCAAATGTAATCTATTCTATTCAGTTTATCATAAAATTCAGTCACCATAAGTTATCAGAGGGTGCGTCTACACTGTAGAATTAATGTGGTTTGACAACAATTTCATTGCCATGGCTAAATGCTATGTATCTGAAAGTCATTTTAACTGATTTGAAAGAGAATCATATCCCAGAAACATTTTCCTGCTCTGTCAAGTTCTGCAACATTTTACCTTACCAAGGGGGGGAAAGGGTGAAGAAAAGAATGAATGCAGTAGCAAAATGCTGAATTATAGATGGACAAAGGACCTCTGATCCCTCCCTCCCTCCCTTCCTATCAACAAAAAAAACACCCCAAAACATTCCTTCTCCTCCTCTTTTTGGTGAAATGCCCCAGTCCATCTTATTAAGGTAAATATCAGAAAACCTTACTGAATATATTTGGGAGCACAGGAGCTGAGCCTTGGAAGAAAAAATAATTTAAGGAACAAACAAAACAGCAGGTCCTTGGAATGCAGAAGCTGGCATATTAATATCAGGTAAGATGCCTCAAGCCATAAAGAAGTTTGCTTTGGTACTTTTTGGCAATGTCTCCTGGCCAGGAACTAGCAGAAGTTTATCACCTTGATGACAGCTCTCTCTGTGAAAGATCTGGGTGGTTTTTCAATGACACCTCATGCAAACAATCTGAATTGTGATACACTCTCCTGTGGTACCAAATGTCAAAGCAGCCAATAGGAGTGACCCTTATTTATTTATTTATCTATTTATCTATTTACTGTATTTATATACTGCTTTTCTCACCCCTGGGGGGACTCAAAGCGGTTTCCAACTTAGTCATTGGCAAAATTCAATGCCAAACATACATGTGAAAAACCAGAACAAAAATCAAACAATTATCTATAACTATGAAATAAAATTATTAAAACCACATTAAACCATGAAACATAGGCAATATTTAGACATTAAGACATATAATTAAAACATATTAGTATAAACATTAAAATCACAAAATCCAGAATCATAATCTGAAGCCATTCCAATTGTCAGTTGCAAATATTCCCTATTCGTTTCTTGCACTGCTCACTAACCAAAGGCTTTGTCCCACAGCCATGTCTTTGCTTTCTTTCTGAAGGCCAAAGGGAAGGGTGCTGATCTAATGTCTCTAGGGAGGGAATTCCAAAGCCGAGGGGCCACCACTGAGAAGGCCCTGTCCCTCGTCCCCACCAATCGCACCTGCAAAAGAGGTGGGATAAAGAGCAAGGCCTCCCTAAAAAATCTTAATCTCTAAGATAGTTCATAGACTGAGATCCGTTTAGACAGGTAAACTGGTCCCAAACCATTTAGGGCTTTATAAGCCAGTACTTTGAATTGTGCTTGGTAGCAGACTGGCAGCCAGTGGAGCTGATGTAACAGAGGGGTTGTATGCTCCCTGTACGCTGCTCCTATGAGAAATCAGGCTGCCACCCGTTGGACCACTTGAAGCATCCGAATAGTTTTCAAAGGCAACCCCACATAGAGTGTGTTGCAGTAGTCTATTTGAGATGTAACAAGAACGTGGACCACCATGACCAAATCTTGCTTCCCAAGGTATGAGCACAACTGAGTGGTAAAATCCAATCTTATGTTTTTATTATGTGAGGTGGCTTTGAAGCCTAGATGCCCACGCTCTACCGATGCCATGATGCACTGCTTCATCATAAAGGTATGTGCTTGTGAATAGAACTTTTGCTGTGCCAGCATGCCCAAACAGCAGGGCACGAAGGGAGGAGACTAGAGAAGGAGCCAGTTCTTTTAGGGCCCATTTGGAGCAAGACAATAAGCAGTGTATGACAATTGCAGATTCTGATCTCTCATGTTGCATGAGTTCCAGCAGCCGTGGTGCAAACTGGTGGTGGGATCCAAGAGACAACAGTGCATGTGCCAGGAGAAAGGGCACTGCATGCCTTGCTAGCACGCATGCCATTGGTTCACCACCAGTGTACTAGGAGATGTTTCCTGGCTGCTGTGCTGGAATCAATGCCCAGTCCTGATTCTGAGATCTTGTGTGTTTCCTGAGGAATCCTGAAACCTAGCCATATAACTTTGGAAGTTTGTATGACTATATGGATTGACTTCTTGGTGTGACTTCTGGAATGAAACCTTTGATTGATGGGCATTTCTTTGCTGGACTACTGAACGTTATTTTGGGAATGCTGTTTGAGTCCTTGAAGTCGAACTTTGTTTTATACTGTCAGCCGGGTGCTATCTTTATGTTTGTTATTGGACATCAAAAGAGACTGCAATATCAGTAAAGATATTTTAGGCATGATCTGGGTGTTCCTTTGGTTAAACTCTATCCAAATTACCATACATAGCTCTGGAACTCAACAATTATCTATGGTTTCACATTTACATGGTAAGCCCTATCCCCCTACTAATCTAATTAATTACAAAATATAAGCAATGTTGAAGAATGATAGGATTTGCAATCCAACATCTGGAGGCCTATATGATTCCCACAATAGGGTAAATCAGACTTTCCCAATGTTAAATTCTCAGATTTTTCCAATATAAGATCCCCAGATGATGTCTGGA
The DNA here is from genome assembly GCF_037176765.1 of Anolis sagrei. Taxonomy (NCBI): domain Eukaryota; kingdom Metazoa; phylum Chordata; class Lepidosauria; order Squamata; family Anolidae; genus Anolis; species Anolis sagrei. The sequence goes on along the minus strand of NC_090026.1, from coordinate 24,141,542 downwards.
AATGATGGGACTTACATTCCAATCACATCTGAAGGGATTCAAGTTTCTCACTCATCTTTTGAAAGAGAAAAAGTTATGCATGTGTAGAGGTCAATATGTTGAGAATAACAAATCTTAAAAGGAACTTCATTACCATATTGCAAGGTAAAAATCCATTTTTTTCCTTCATCAGCATTAACTGAATTTCCCAATATTTGCTTGGGTTTCATACTGGAGTTATTTTGCTTGATTCTTGCTTCATATTACAGTGGGAGGAAATATGGGTGTGTCCCCTTATTGAGATCAGTGATTTCCCAATCAGTGGAAAAGCCATAGATATGATGGCTTTCATAGGAAAGAAAAGCAGAAGCATATGGTTGCATTCAATAGTAAGATTATTGAACATCATTCACCTGTTAACTGACAAAATGCTATGAATGACAGAAAGCCTAGAAGTTCATGTACATCCCTCAAGACAGGCACACCCTTTTGGGGTTTTGGTGGTCAAAAAGACCAGCATGGAATTTGCTCACGGAGCAGACAAAGGTAAATTAATTGCCCGACTTATCGGGCAAGGCCTATTGCGGCGGGGGGCACCCTCCCACCGGCCATGTCGGTAGCAGGGGGCTTCTCCTTCCCAGAAGCCCCCTGAATGGCAGGAAGTTTTCACGCAGCTTGGTCAACGGGCCAATAAGCGTTTTGTTGCCTGGTATTGTGCCCCTCTTGGACTCTTTAGGTATTGGTCAGCAGCGGGCTGATCGATCTTGATCCAGAACCCATGCCTGACAGCCATCCTTTTGTTCCTGTAATCACTAAATTAAGTTGTGGCCAATTTTTACTCCATCTATGTGTTTGTGTCTGTGTCATTCCTGGTTCTCTGAGCGGGAGGAGTGTTGCCAATCCACACGTAATTATATCTGTTGCGGAATAAGCAAAGATAAAAGCTTGATCCAGATGGCACACTATGGTTGGAGGGAGCAAAGAATATTTAAGATTCTACTTTGCTTCAATTAAATTAGAATATCTCAGCATTTCAAATTCATACAAAATTGGTTTCCATCACTTAGCCACCACAGACAATGATGAACCATAATGGGAGTAGTTGTTCACCAGCATGAGGAGTGTCTAAGTTTCTCAACCCTGATTTGGAACAAGGGATAATGAAGGGCTATAGCTCAAATGCAGGACCCATTCTTTGTTGATCAACAACATCTGGAGACCCACACAATTCAAATCCTTGAGATAGTCAACTGGAAGCCAGTTTACTCTCCATTTTCATTTACCTTTCCATTTTCAAGTAATCACAGTTTGTTGTTCCAACAAAACTGGAATAAGCAATGATTCTTCAAACAAGAACAAGCACAACACAGACCCGTCAATCTTTTTTATATGCCATCAAAAGCCAAAACATTTAAAATAGTGTATTTAGCATGGCAGTTCCCTGCCCCAAGTATTGTACAATCTCATTTTTGCTTTCACGTTATTAATTTAATTAGCAAACTTCATTTTAAAAAATCTCAGTTTTGACTAGGAATCCCAAAGTCTCACTTCTCTTCTCCTGTCCTCAAACTGAAAGAATCCCAATGTAACTAGGAAATTGTGTGTGTGTGTGCATAGATTTATGTAGTATTTTAATCATTTATTTAATATTTTAATAGTGTATTTCACATTGTATTTAATAATCTGTTTTTTATGTATTTATTTGTTTGTCCTGTACAGTATATGAAACACCTACGGTCTAAGCATTAATTAAAGCTCAACTCTCTCTCTCTCTCTCTCTCTGTGTGTGTGTGTGTGTGTGTGTGTGTGTGTGTGTGTAGATAGATAGATAGATAGATAGATAGATAGATAGATAGATAGACCTCCCTACTCACAAGACTGTGATTTACCCACATCTGACAAAATATGTCTTCGCAAGGCATTTCAGGTCTTCCAGCACAGCTCTATAATATGTTTCCACTGGAAGTTATTTGGCCCTAAATTGGTAAGGACTGGGATGTATTTGATCTGGTAACCATAATCTTGACAGAAGGAGATGAGGGAGGAGAGATGAGTAGGGATCGAGAACAAGAATAAATGCAACTAAGCATGCTTAAATTACTGTGATATTCTAATTTAATTGAAGCAAAGTAGAATCTTGAATATTGACACTATGTTATCAGATGAGTTTAAGTGCCAAATTCAATTTGTGTACAGAAATTAATTTGGGATTCAGTATTCATTCAGTTAGTGCCACACTTTGAATTCATTATACAAATGGTTTGGGATTAATCAAGCACAAAACAAAACCAGTGCTAAGATTACAAAAAGATCTGTCTATCATGTGGTCACTCAGCTCTTATGCCAACAGTCATAGTTAACCAAGTTAAGTAATTAAGTTCCATTTAACAACAAAGATGTTGAATTTCAGGATGCACACAGAATTGCACCAGAACATTTCTTTTCCATCCCTAGTGCTAACACCCCACAAATCTAGTAGAGACCCTGACAGTAAAGGCATCAAGTTGGAAACAGTGAGAAGAGAAAGTAAGGATTGTTTAATGAACATTTGCAGACATACATCCATTCCAAATGGCAAAACTTTTGCAAGGTAATCAAACCTGACAAGAATGTTCCAGTGCACAGAACATCCCAACCCCCCATGAACAAATCGCATAGCCAATTAATCCCATCAACCACACCACTTAGATTGCCATCCAGCATAGTCAGGCAGTTCTCAAATATCTTATCCTGTAATCATTTCAGATATCAGGTAACATACCCAGAATCACACACACCCTTCTTTTCCCAAAGATCTCCACCCGACAGGTGTGTTGCAGGCATGTTATCAAAGCACAGGGTCTCTCTTTCAGCACTAGAAAGATTATAATACTGCACACTCTACTCCCTTTTTCACTTTGATTACAAACTCAATGATATGGTAGCACATTTTAAAGCATACAGTGACAGTAATTTTATACATATTTAATATAGAATATGCATATATTTAATATATCAAATTACTGTTAGCCCTCCACTTTTGCTGAGACTCAAAGGGAAGAACCTACATGAAAGTAGAAAATTCTGAATCAAAAGCTATATTTTTATTCAGTGGACACTTTTTTAGAAATCTCAAGGTTCTCCAACACAACACTATGGTCACTCCACAGCTGAAAAAGTTTGAGAATCCCTGCATAGAAAATTCATTGATCGTTGCGGGAACAGGGTGCTGGCTTTTAGTCACAGCTTTTGGAATGACCCATGGATAAATTGAGGGCCGTTCTGTAGATAGAAAAGTACTAACATTGACTGAGGGGGTCAGTTGTCCATGACTGCCATCATTTTCCCACCTGGGCATTCAAAAAGACCTCTGTAGCAGAACAAATATAGGGGATTGGTGCTTATTTTAGGTTCTCCCAGGCAGGCACGTAGCCAGGATTTTGATTCGGGGGGAGCTGAGTTTGATTCGGGGAGGGGGGCTGAGTCCGAGTGAAAGAGGGTCTACCCTAGCAAACCTTATGTATCGTTACCCCAATACCCCCATGTATATGGGATATATTGAGCATGGTGATCAGATCATGATATGAATAAACATAACAGTTTAAATAATGTAGCAGTAAGGCCTTCTCGTGGACCACCATGAGAATTTCGGGAGGGGGTGAAGCCCCTCAAGCCCCCCCCCCTTCCCGGCCACATGCCTGCCCCCAGAATAGAATAAGTTTCTGCCACTTGAAGTAACGGTTTCTTTTTAGACAAGTGTTAGGCTACAGTAATTCCATTATCTGTGGATGAGTCAATCCAGGTTTTTCAGTTGATTTTTTTTACAAAAAATTTAGAATTATTCCTATATACACTAGTAAAGATGAGGAGCCATTCAGAGACAAATAGTGGTAATGTTATTTCTCTAACACTCCTTCATGTGCAATAAGGTAGGCAAAGGTTTTCCCCTGACATTAAGTCCAGTTGTGTCTGACTCTGGGGGTTGGTGCTCATCTCCATTTCTAAGCTGAAGAGCCAGCATTGTCTGTAGACACCTCCAAGGTCATGTGGCTAGCATGACTGCTTAGAGTGCTGTTACTTTCCCACTGCAGCGGTACCTATTGATCTCCCCCAATTCAAACCTGAGACCTTTCGGTTAGAAAGTTTAGCAGCTCAGCAGTTTAAACCATTGCACCACCGGGAGCTCCAAAAAGATTTACTTTTTTATTACTTTATGACTATTTCTTTCAAAGACTCAGATCTCAATAAGATAGATACTGTCAGTTCTAATTATTGCTTTTGATTCCTGTATATTTATTACTTTTGAGGAATTTTCTGTGTATAGCCCTAAACACATGAGATGCCCTTCTTTCTCAACCACACCCCAGATACCATCTTTTTCCTAAGTTTGATTAAAAGACTTGAGGATCCTGAACCCCAAACCAGCTCCTTGCTAACTAGATCTGACAGATATTCCTGAAATGGATAATCCAAGTTCTTACCTCTGTTAGGTATTTCTTCATCATCACAAGGATTATAATACTGCTTCATGGCAATCCCTCTTCCCATCAGTGTTATCAACACTAGCAGCAGGGCTACTGTCAGTCCAGATTTAGTTGCCCCCCATTGGCATGCCATATTCGATTTCTGGGGATCCTCAAAGAGCTGCTTTCAATTGACCCTTCCTAGGATCTGGGAGAACATCAAGAGGGATGCCCTAAGTAACACAGCTCGCCTTTCTCCAAGATGCAGATGGTTTAATACCTAGCCCTGGGAAGGGCGGACACCATGTCACCAAACCTGTTTGACATTGTTTTACATTTTGAGTCTGGTGTCTGACAGTCAAAGGGAGAAGCCAAAGGCATCCAGAGAGTCAGCCATTCACGTTCTTGTATCTCCTGAAGAATGTGACAGCTATGCTCCTGGAGAAGATGTGGTACCTAAGCAAATAAGCAAATGAAGAAGACATCAGGCAGACATAGATGCTCATCTGAACTTTCAGCTGTCACAGTAGATCTTCCCCTGGTTAACTTATTTATCAGTTATTTAATTGTTTACACTGGAGTGGATGTAAACCTGCACATAGCCCCCAATCCCTATGTTCCCCCAATCCCTCTGTCCCCAATGCAAAAGGCCTTTGAACGCATGCTGTAGAGTACATTAAAACAATTTCACCATGTTGAGGGTGTATTTGTGACCTATTTTAGACCAAAAATGAATTTTTTGTGACTTCTTATGTAGTTCAGCCACACGTCCCAGTTATCATTAGGCATGGCTAGGTTCGGTTAGAAAATTCATAATTCGGAAAGATTTGCTTTTTGAAGTGATTTTGAAGTTTTTAAGGAAACCGGAAGTCCTTTTGCCCTTCTGAAGCTTTTTCCGCCATTTCTGTTACAAAGCAGTAAGTGAGTCGGAAATGATTCAGCTTTTCCCAGCTTCTGGTCCCTGGCCTTGGCTCAAACCAGAGAAGCCAATTTAAACCAGAGTGGATGAATTTCCTCCCTCCCCCCCCCCCCCTGCTTCTGGAGTAAAACAACTACTTTCAAAGTTAAGACCACCCAATGAAACAGGAAATAACACTTTCAAACCATTAAGGGAGGATTCGGAAGTCTCTGAATGTTTCAAAAAGTTTTGAACTTTTTTCTGTGAAAATTGAATAGACTTTAGAATTGAACCACCAGCGCCCCCTACATCCAAAATGAGTTTTGAACCATTTTTTTATCAAACAAGCCTAGTTATAATCTCTAAAGTGTTGGAAATTTTGTGGAGTCATTGGACATTTGGGAGAACACCGCAGAAAAGGCAGCACCTTGATCTTTCATTTGTTATTGTTGCTGTTTCTTTATATAGTGCTATCAAGCGTACATGGGATTTTGCATATACACTTGTAAAACAACCAAAAACAATGGGTCCTGCCAGAGGCACGCAGTCTAAGACATGTCTGTCATATTTTTCTAGCAACTTCCCCTTAATGTGAAAGATTCCCTAATTAACACTTTTTAAAAAAGGCTTTAGTGGTTGGTCATTAGATTTTATTCAGATGGGTGCCTTTACCTCTGGCAGCTAATATAAACAGGGTGTTAGCTTACACTGAGGCAACAATGCAACAAGGGAGACCTACCCCAGATTAAGCTGGATCAGCCCCATAAGTCTGCAGGTTTGACTCAATTGCACACCTACATTCGGTAGTCATTCTGACGAAAGGAAAACTTTTCATTTCACTCCGTGATAATTGCTGCTACAGTTGTATCAGCTTTCCAAATGGCTTTTGTTCAGTTGAAAAGACTCAAGATCTGCTATCAACTGTAAGATACATAGACATTTTTATTTCCAGTATCTGATAAACAGTGAGTGACATGACTGAGTGCGGTTTGCTTATACAGCATATGGGCATGTCTATTTCCAATATATGTCAGGTGACGTATAGCAAGTGGCATGGTTTTATTACTGTGTATTGGCTTGTTTATTGCTATGTTCTAATTATATTAATGTGTCTGGTAGGCCTATCTGCCTATCTGTGCTTTTCCTAACATGCACTAACAGCTGAAAACAAGAGAGAATGCTCATGAAATTTCTTTATTATGTAAAACATCAGACTCAACAGGGAATGTAATGGGATTTTACCTTGCGGTAGTGAAGATTGGAATCAATGGAATTATCAACTGTGTGGAAGGGCCCCCAGTTTTTAATCTGTTAGCCATTATACTTGTGAATATTTTATAATCATTATTTAACAGAGAGATTGGTCTGTAGTTTTTAATGTTGGTTGCATCTGTCTTTTCTTTATGAATTAGGGTGATATTAGCATCTTGCCATGATTCTGGTAATTTCGAATGGTTCCAAATATTATTTATTATTTCTTTTAAATATGGGGTCAGTTCTTCTGCAAAAGTTTTGTAATATACAGATGTTAGCCCATCTGGGCCTGGTGCTTTGTTGATAGGTAAATTTTATGGCCTTTCTAATCTCGTCTTCATTCACTGGTTTATTAAGTAGTTCTCTTTGCTCTTCACTTATTTTCTCTAATTTCTGTTCCGCTATGTGTGTTTCTATTTATTCCTTTTCTATCTGGTCTTTATTGTATAGTTCTTTGTAGAATTCTTTGTAGAATTCTCTAAATCATTTTGCTATCTCCTCATCTGTGAAGAAATTTTCCTCATCTTTTGTTATTTGAGTTATTATATGTTGTCTTTTTTGTTAGCTTTTTTTGCCAGCAATGCCCCAAATTTATTAGCATTTGCAAAGTAATTGGCTTTTAAGTATTTTAGATTTTTTTACTATTTGTTCAAATTGTAACAAATGCATCTGTTTTTTTTAATAAGTTCTAACTCTAGGCAGGTTTTGTTATCTCCTGGTTTTGATTTTAGTAGGGCTTCTTTTTCTTCTAGTTTCTTCTGTAGGTTATATTGTTCCTCTTGTCTTTTCCTATTTTTAGTACTCCTTGTTGTATAAAGTATAACTGCCTTACTGGCATCCCATAATATTTCTGTTTTTGTCCTTCTTTATTATTTAATTCAAAGAATTCCTTGAGTAGTTTCCTGATATTTTCTATTTCTTTTTCTGATCTTAAAAGGTTCTCATTTAATCTCCATCTCCTCATTCTTCCTTTCTCTTGTATCACCATTACCATCGGGCAGTGGTCTGTATTTGTTCTAGGCAGAATTTTAACCTTTTTTATCTTTGTTATTAATGAATTTGTGGCCCATATCATGTCAATTCTGGGCCATGTTAAATGTCGGTCTGAGTAAAAGGTATAATCTTTTACCATTAGATTTCTTGTCCTCCAGGCATCTTGTAAAAATAACTCATTTTAACTGTGTTAGGCTGTGTGGTAGTTTCCCTCCATTTAAATCCTTCTTTTTTTTAGTTTTATCTAGATAACATTCTTGTACCGCACTGAAATCCCCTAGTATTATTAATTTTTTGTAATTTTGCTCTTGTATTTTCTTCTTTAGTTGTTTTACAAATTTTGATTTTGCTCCTGTGGGGGCATATATGTTACATATTAGGGTTTCTTGATTATTTATTTTTGCTTTTATCCCTACCATCCTCCCCTCTTGATCTTTAAACGTCAAAGATTCCTCTGTTGTTTCCTTTACATATATTGCCACCCCCTCTTTTTTTGTAATGTCAAGGAGTGAAATTTCTTGCCGAATTGTTTCTGAGTTAAGTATGAAACCTGTTTTTGCAAAATCTCCTGTAAGGCAATAAAATCATATTTCCCTTTCTTTAATTAGTTGTAAATTAGTTTCCTTTTATTTGGTGTGTTTAGGCCATTTACATTATTTGAAAATATTGTCACTGTCATTATCAAATTCTTCGTTAGGTTCGTTGGGTTCATCCTGTTTTTCCTTGGCTTTGGTTTGCAATCCTTTGTAGTCTTCAGATGAGTTGGGTCTAGGTCTTGTCTTTCTTCTTTATATCCTTCCCATTCCAGGTTTCTTTTCTTGTTTCTGTTGTAGTATTTCCATTTCTCTCCTTTTCTCCATGCTTCTTGTTCATTTCCATAATTTTTAAAAATTCTTTATGAAATTCTCTCACTTTATCTTCTGATGTTAGCCAGTGTTTGCCTTTGTTAAATATCACCAAAATTCTTTCTGTTTTTTCCCATTTAAAATTTATTTCATATTTTTTGAGTTCGTCTGTAAGAAAGTAATATATTTTTCTTTTACTCATGGATGTTGAGGTAAATTCATTTAATATTATTACTTTTCTTTTATATGCTTTTTGGTCTCTTGATTTTTCTTTTAGAATTTCGTTCCGAACTCTTTTTCTACCAAAAGACACAATAATGTTTCTAGGTACTTTATTCCTTCTGGCATAGTTTGTGTTTATTCTTTGAAGGCAGTCTATGTTTTGATCAATTTCCTCTATTGTGATGTTTAGTATTTCAGCTGTGATCTCTGTAATTATACTTCTTATGTCTTCTTTTTCATGTTCTTCAATATTTCTGAATCTAAGCTGGAATTCTGTTTCTTTAATTGCCAATAATTCTTGCTGTCTTTATAATTTTTCAGTTTTTTATTTTTGCTTTTGTTTTTCCTTGGTTTTTCTTCAGAGTTATATTGTCATTTTTTATTTCCTTAATACTTGTTGCATCTCATCTATCTCTTTTTTAATTGACTGCATTTCTTATTTTAGTTCTTTTTTCATCTTTCCCATCTTTTCTTGAATTGTTTCTTGCATATTTTGTTGCATTTTTCCTTGATTTTCCTGTATTTTTTGCAGTTCTAACATCAAATCTTTGAGTGATAATTCTCCTTGTGTTGAATGTCTTCTTACTGCAGTTGCTCTTAGTGCTTTATTTGTTTTTGTTGTGGTTGTGAATTTTTCCATCTTGTAATATTTAAATATTCTCTCCTTTATCTTCCTTTATCTTCCTTTATGCAATCCCTTTGACTTTCCTTTTTAATTTTTTTAAATTAATTAATTAATTGGTTTGATTTATTTGTCTCCACTGTATTGTTTCTCTTATTATCTGTTCTTTCACAGTATAGGTTTTCTTCTCTTAATGCCTTGTTAAAGTAGTAAATCTTATAGAGGTCCCACCCCTTTAATTTGATTGTATTTTATATCTTCCATTCTTTAGTATTTATTTATATTATTATTATTATTATTATTATTATGTCTTTACTTAATACTTTCTTCTTACCTTTAGGGCTTCTGGTTCGTTGGTGGATTCTTCTTGTCTTCCTTTCTTTTGTTTCTCCTCCTTCTCTGCCTCCTCTTTCTCCATTTAACCTCCGTTTAACCTTCTTAGCCTTTGTTCTGCCCTTCTTAGCCTTTATTCCGCCCTTACTTGTATTGCTTCTTTTGCCCTTCTTCTCCCTTGTCCTTCTTCTGTTCCTCTTCTACCCTTGCTTGTATGTCCTGCCCTTTGTCCTTCCTTGCTTCCTCTATCTAGCTTCCTCTACATCACTCTATGTCACTTCCTTTTTGCAGTTGCTTTTCTTAAAAGTATCGTGTCTTCAGGGTTGGGAGGGTAAGTTTTCTGTTTATGAGGGTTGTGGGATAGGGCTTTGGGGCTCTTACTTCTTTTCCTGGATCTGATGTTCTCCTGCTAAGTTAAGCAATAAGTTGGCAACACACTAAACCTGTGGTGCTCAACTCCAAAGTTTTTATCTCCGTCATCAACCCTTCACTTATCTAGGTGGGAATTTCTGCACTTGTACCTCCATAATGGTCATTTTCTTTGAATATTATTTCCTTACCCTTTCCTCTAGCTGTAAAGTCCCAGTACAAAGCCTAAAATAAGGATGCATAGAACCTTGACAAAAACATAAACAACATGTATCTAAACTGTGAGTGTTGTATTTTGAACATATCATGAAATGACATAGCTCATTAGAAAACACAATAATGCTTAGAAAAATACAAAGAGAGAGAAAGAATACTACAGTTAGATCGATCAATGAAAGCAGTGGTCCTGACTTTGCAAGTCTTGAGCAAGACACTTGATGACTAGGCCTTCATTAAATTGCCATGAATCAAAGTCAAGTTGATAATGAATAACCACAGCAAATCTATTAAGTTCATACATAGGCAACTCTTTCAGTTCTATAATTCACAGTAAAATAATCATAAAAGCCTTGCTTCAGTAAATACATCTATTAAGTTCCCAAAGTGACATTACAGAAATAGGGACATATCAATTTCATACTTGTCAACTCAGAAGTAAATCTTGTTGAATCACTTAGATCTTAATCCCAATTCGTTGTGTCTATATTTGCAACATTATCTTGACGCAGGTTGACTGCTGACAAGTCATGGTACTTTTGAATACATGCTTTTTCCCAGCCCATCAAATAAAGATAATAATCACATCTTAAACCAAGGTGTGGTGGAGCCATTAGCTGAAGCTCATAAAACACTCTGGAGGTGCTAAGCAAGCACTGTTACTGCTGTTACGCACCTTGGCGAATCAACTCAGACAACCTCAGTAGAACCTGGCTATTAGAGACTTAGGACTGATTGAAAGATAATATTTCCATCAGTATATTTTTTCATAGCTGGAAGATGGGAAAACCTAGCAAGAATACAACATGGGTCACAGCTGAATAAAATTCCACATTATTTGCTATGAACTGGAATATGTGGCAGTGTGGACTCAGATAACCCAGTTCAAAGCAGATATTGTGGGATTTCCTGCCTTGAAATTCAGGGATATATGGCTGTATGGAAGGTAGGTTAACCAAGGTGAATCTATGCTGCCATATAATCCAGTTGCTGAATACAGATTATCTGATTTCAACTCCACACTGCTATATAATCCAGATCAAAGCAGAAACTGAATAACGCATATTTACTCGAGTCTAATGCTCCATCAATTCTAATGCGCACCTCAATTTTCAAAACCCTGAAACCAAAAAAATGTTTTACTGCCGAATGTAATGTGCAGCAGCAAAAGGTGCACTCTTTGTTGTTTGCTTAGAATTCCTTCTTTAGAAACAAAAGTGTTAGAGAACACCAAAGCTTTCAACAAGCATCTAAATGTATCTAAGCTGTGGAATAAATCCACTTTAATTGCCTTGACCCAGTGCTATGCAGACATGAGGACTTTAGTTTTACAAGATCTTGAACCTTCTCTTCCAAAGAATGCTGATGCCTGGTCAAAACTACAAATCCCAGGATTGCATAGCATTGAGCCCTGATAATTAAATTAGAGAGGATGCCCCTCAAAGAGGAGCTCCAAGTGCAGCTCCTGAAGCAGCTTCCCCATTTGCTTTGGCTTAGGACTAAAATTACTATACTATGTGAATCTAATGCACACCCTAATTTATGTTAAGTAATTTAGTCAAAAAAGGTGAGCATTAGATTCGAGTAAATAGGGTGTAGGTAGATCCTAACTGTATATTTCTGTAGCAGTATCTGCTGCTCTCTTGCTGTATGTAAATGCCTAACTTGCTGAATTTCTGGCCAGACTGTTGTTCTTAAAAGACATCCAGAGAAAAGAGATGACAAGGCTATGGCAGCCTAGCTTAAACTGAAACAATAAGGTACCTAAATTAAATTACGTGATATGAACAGAAGTGATGCGTGCGCCTCAAGCCTTATCTATTTCATGCAAGCTTTTCTGCTGATTATGTGCCTCTTTACTACCACCTTGTGGCAATGCATTCACGGACAAAAGAAGATAAACTAGTTTCAGAAAAATGCTTTATACTGGACTGATTGGTCTGTTTTTCCTGCCTTGATCTCAGCCACCCTGTTATGCAAATACTACTTCCTCTTCTTCTTCTTCAATAGCTCATTTAGCATTCAGGGTAAAACCTGAAGGGGATACATATGGAAGCCACCAACCACTACTCAACCCCATAAATGTTATGTGTTAATGTACATCTATCCTTGTGTTTCCCTCATGGATGCAATCTTCTCCATTTCCTATGTTGTAAGCTGAAAGCAATTAAATTAATCTTGTAAGAAGCAGATCCAGATGTTCCTTCCAAGTTCTGCAGCATCTGAGCAATCCAATGAGGCCTGGAGGTCTCCAGCCTCAAAGATGTTTGAAAATTATGGGATACCTACATTGCAGAATTAATTCAATTTAATGCTACTTTAGATGTCATGGCTCAATGCTATGGAACCCTGGGACTTGTAGTTTGATGATGCACCAGCACTCTTTGGTAGAGAAAGCTAAAGACCTTGTAAAACATTCAGGAAAAATCTGTTAATAACAGCAAGAATAACAGACCTGGCCACAGTGGTCCATTCCGTATAATTATTGCAACGTGCTCTACATGGGGGTTACCTTTGAACACTGTTCGGAAGATTAAACTGGTCCAATGGGCGGTAGCATGGTTGCTCACTGGAGCAGTCTACAGGGAGCATACAACCCCTCTGTTGAGCCAGCTCCACTGGCTGCCGGTCTGCTTCTGAGCAAAATTTAAAGTGCTGGCATTAGCTTACAAAACCCTAAATGGTTCCGGCCCAGCTTACCTGTCCGAACATATCTTCCTCTATGAACCAGATATTAAGATTGTTGGGGGAGGGGGGACTCTCACTCCCACCGCCCTTGCAAGTGCATCTGGTGGGGATGAGAGGCAGGACCTTCTCAGCAGTAGCTTCTCGGCTGTGGAACTCCCTCCCCAGTGCCATTAGATCAGCCCCCTCCCTCCTAGCCTTTAGAAGGAAAGTAAAAACCTGGCTTTGGGATCAGGTGTCTGAAAAATAATGCAGTGCAATAATAACTGGAATATGTGCAATGATTATGGAACGGCTTTGGATTATGATTTTTGAAAGGCATGATTTAATACAGAATGTAATGTTTTTAAATGTTTAATATTTGAATAATGGCCATATGTAACCACCTTGAGTCCCCTTCGAGGTAGAGAAAGGTAGGATATAAATAAGGTAAATAAATAAATTAAATTAATAAGAACTACTGCACCATTCTAACACATTTGTTTCATTTGGAGCAAATGCAAAGTTACTTTTCCACTATTCATTAAAATGACAGGCATCCTGCATGAACACTTTTGCTGTTTTTTTCTTCATTCACAAGCATGCATTCCATCCTTCATGGGATTCATTCCAACAGAGAGAGGCAAAAGGAATTTGATTTCTTATTCATGGTGTATGGCTGCTTCCCAGTGGCCAAGACCTGCAATAACAAAAGAACCAATTTATTGTCGAAGGCTTTCATGGCTGGAATCACTAGGTTCTTGTGGATTTTTTCGGGCTATATGGCCATGTTCTAGAGGCATTTCTCCTGACGTTTCGCCTGCATCTATGGCAAGCATCCTCAGAGGTGCTCACCTCTGAGGATGCTTGCCATAGATGCAGGCGAAACATCAGGAGAAATGCCTCTAGAACATGGCCATATAGCCCGAAAAAACCCACAAGAACCTAACAAAAGAACCGATTTCAACTGAAAAACCCATGGTCAAGCTTAACAAGCCATTGTAGTGGGGATGGGTGGTAGAAAACAAATTTCCTGAGATGAAAGATAGGACACATTTACCATCCAAGATTTCATAAATGGATACTGGGACACATGTGGCAAGAAACATCAGAGTTTGATCGAGATGACTAAGAATATTAATGACAAAGCACACTCAAGCTAGGAGAGGTTGCAGAAGTTTGTTTTTGCCTAAGTTACAAATAGGTAACTGTTTCATAGTTACACTCACTACTTAATCATGATTTTGACACTACATTATGGCTTCCATATCCACAAAGAATACATTACAAGGCATGCAAGCACTATAAATACCTGAAACCATGGATGATAGCAAATCCTACATTTTGACTATGCATGGGCTGGAGACATATTATATTGCTATAATCATAATATCACCACATTTAACAGGCATTAGTTGCATAGGGAGAAAGGGGTCCATTATGGAGAATTTTATTTCTATCAGGATTAGAGAGGTTGGGCCAGGAGACTTTACTTTGATAAGAACTTCTTTAAGTATGACTATTATAAATAGTCTGCTGTGGTGAACAATAGCAGATGTCAACCTTTCAGGTGGGTTTCTTTTCTTCCTATCAGTATTCTTCCCTATCCAGCTTTCACAACATAGAGAAAAGAAATAAAATAGTATGGACAATCCTATCTTTGGTATTCAATTACATATATATACACTTCAGAGTTTTGTCTAGTTCCTTCATAACTTTCCTCACAAATCCTACACTTCTTTTGATTTCTTAACTACTACCACTCTGATTAATGATCTCATGTTATAATGTGACTTCAAGTCATTTCTGATCTATGGCATCCCTAAGATGAACTTACCACAGGGTTTTCTTGGCAACGTTTGTTCAGCAGTTTGCCATTGCCTTCCTCTGACACTGACTTGCTCAAGGTCACCCAAACGACTTCATGGCTGATCAGGGATTCAAACCCTGTTCTCCAGTGTCACAGTCCAACACTCAAACCATCAAGCCACACGAGCTCTTGATATCCATTCATATATTGTTAGGAAACAGATAGTATGCAAGCATCCCAAGTGCAGCTGTGATCCTACCCGGCAGAGGGCAGCATAATATGCTCAATAGTTCATATTTCAATAAGACAAATAGTTAAAGTGACTGAAAGTGACTCAGGTGATTTATATCATTTCTCAGGCCGGGGAGGGTTCCCAACCTACATAACAGAGAGCTACCCACAGTTTCCATGGCTTCTCCTTTTGCATTGAGAGATTGCACAAGTCCCAGGGGAGTGGGGTAAAAGTCACCCTGCCAACTGAAACAGCTGAAACTCTGAGCCCTGGAGTCCATCATTAAACCTCTGACCATATCATGAGCTGTCTGGAAACGTCAGAGCAGGTGAGGGATGATATGGATGATAACAAGCCTACCTGCCTGGGCTGCTGGAACATATGACCTCAATTCACAAAGCACCTAACTAACTAGCATAGATTCAGATGGAGCTTTAAGATGTGGTTAGACATGATGGCTCCAGAAACCGAGGTCTTTCCTATATACCCTGAGGGCAGGCCACTGAATCTGCAGCATGAATTAGCGGGAAATTTCCACCACAGCTGTATTTCTACAGCGGAAAGCATTGCTTTGAAGTCATTTATCTCTTGTTGAGGATTATTTCATTAATCAGCTTGGAAATGCATGAAAAGACATAAAGGAGTGAACAACATATAGACTAACAACATAGACAATAATTATCAGGGAAACACAAATGCAATGAAAATACATTATTATTATTATGTTTATTATGTTTATTTAAAATTATTCAATACAATTTAAAACCTATAGCGGTAATACAAAGCGGTCATAAAATATAATAAAAACAAAACACAGTACAATCAGCCCTCCATGGTTGAGTAATTAGATAACCCTTGTGCTGGCTGAACTGCTGATCTGAAGGTAGGTGGTTTAAATCTGCGTGATGGAGTAAGCTCCCCTCTGTCAGCTCCAGCTTCCCATGCGGGTACATGAGAGAAGCCTCCCATAGGATGATAACACATTTGGGCATCATTTTAGGCATTTAAGCTCTACTCCAGAAGAGAGGAACTGAGATACAGGCAGGTCCACACTTTAAGGAAGCTTCTTACCTGTTTCTTACTCTAGAAGAGGCGCTTGGTGGCAGGCAGGCATGCGTGCTTTCTGGGCCTGCACACCACATGCACATTCCAAGACAAGGAGACAAGTTTACTCCAGAGGAGTGCTTGGCTGCAGGCAGGCATGCACACTTTCTGGGCCTGCCCACCACACACACTTTTCAAGGCAAGGAGGCAAGTATACTCCAGAGGATGTACTCGGCTGCAGGCAGTCGTGTGCACTTTCTGGGCCTGCACACCACAAATACTTTCCAAGGCAAGGAAACAAGGAGGTGCTTGGCTGCAGGCAGGTATGCGCACTTTCTGGGCCTGCACATCACACGCGCTTTCCAAGGCAAGTTTACTCCAGGTGAGGCACTCGGCTGCAGGCAGGCACATGTGCTTTCTGTACCTGCATGCCACACACACTTTCCAAAGCAAAGACACAAGTTTACTCCAGAGGAGGCACTCAGCTGTAGGCAGGCATGCATGCTTTCTGGGCCTGCATGCCACAAATGAACTCTTTCCAAGGCAAGGAGGCTGCTCTCTAAAAGCAGGCAAGGAGCCTGGATCGTCTCCTGCTTTCATGTCAAGCTGATTTTTGTACCGTGAGGGGCCTTCCCATTACATGCTCCCGGCGGTAACAAAAGTAACAAAAATGGAGGAAATTAAGGAAAACGGTTGTACGCACAACCCTAGTAATTTCTTTGACCACTGAGATGGAAGCCATGCAGGCCATTGCTCAATCCTCATCCAATCCATTACAGCAGACAAGGACTAATGAACCACACTCCTTCTGCCCTATAGAGGACAGCATTGCTCCCCACAATGCCTCAATTGTGTTCTATTGCAAACATCTATAATGACTCAAGGCTGTGATCGCATTTTCCTTGCCCTGCGGACTTCTCAGAAAGAACTGCCCACGATTTCCCTTGCCTCTTCTCTTGCATGAGAATGTTTCACAAGCTCCAACAACAGAGTGGGGGTAAAGCCAACCTACAAAATTAAAGCAATGAAACTCCTTGCTCCACAGCTCATTGATCGTCTGAGATAGAATCTGAGATAGGGAGAGAGGAAGTGAGTGAGAGAAAGATGTTTGTTCAACTGGCTGGAAAGCAGGAGGGTTTGGGGGAAAGCCTACATTAAACAAACATTTGCATATCCACAAGGTATCTTTTAGCACTCAGCAGTGGATAGATGTGGTCCATGAGAAGATCACACAAATTACACAGTAATAGAACCGATATTCCTTTTAGCTGCCTTTATTCCATCCTATGGAATACTGGGAGTTGTCATTTGGTTTTCTGAATGAATTCTATATGTCTTCCCTAAATTACCATTCCTAGGAATCCATACAGAACCAAGATAGTTAAAGGTAGTTAAAGTTGAATTATATAGGGTGCCGTGGGGTTTTGTCCTAGGCCCAGTGCTGATCAACATCTTTATTAATAACACCAAATTGGGAGGGATAGCAAATATTCCAGAAGACAGGATCAGGATTCAAAACAACCTTAACAGATCAGAGCGTTGAGGGGAAAAAACTAACCAAATGAATTTCAACAAGGAGAAATGTAGAATACTACACTTAGGCAGAAAAAATGAAATGCACAGATGCAGGATGGGTGATATCTGGCTTTACAATAGTACATGTGAAAAAGAGGTCTTAGTAGACAAGTTGAACATGAGCCAACCATGTGATGCAGTAGCAGCTTTAAAAGCCTATGGATTTTGGACTGCATCAAAAGGAGTATAATATCTAGATCAGGCATGGGCAATCTCCGGCCCTCCAGGTGTTTTAGGCTTCAACTCCCACAATTCCTAACAGTTAGGATTTCTGGGAGTTGAAGTCCAAAACACCTAGAGGGCTGAATTTTGCCCATGCCTGATCTAGATCAAGGGAAGTGATGATGTCTGTCTATTCTGCTTTGGTCAGAGCTCACCCAAAATACTGGGGCCAATACTTTTCCCCACAATTCAAGAAGGATATTGGCAAGAGGGAATGTGTCCAGAGGAGGGCAACTAAAGTCATCATACTTAAAGGACTGGGCATGTTTAGCCTGCAGAAGAGGAAGTTGAAATGAGACATGTTAGTCATGTTTAGAGGTTTGAGAGGATATCATAATGAAAGAGGGAGCAGGCTTGTTTTCTGCTGTCTGAACATTAGGAAGAACTTCCTGACTGTAAGAGCTGTTCAATAGAGTTTACAATCGTTGGGGGAGGCCCTGTTCTTGATCCCACCATCCTCACAAGTGCAACTGGTGGTGGCCACCCATCTGTGGAATGCACTCCCCAGTGAAATCAGGGCAACTCTACCTCTCCTCTCCTTCAGGAAAAAAACCTCAAGTCTTGGCTTTAGGAGCAAGCATTCGGGCAGCTGGCTGTAATGGCTCGTGATAATTGTCAATGAAGAGAACTTGGACTGGAACTCTGGACTATGATTTGGATTTGCGGACTCAGACTTGGTTGTGTTAATACTGTATTTTAAGGGCCATTATTTTAAATGTATGTTAATGTATTTTTACTGTTGTTGACCTGTTTATGTTAATTGCTGTGCTTTAATTGTTCTTTGTTGGCATCTAATGATTACCAATTGTAAGCCACCCTGAGTCCCCCTTCGGGGTTTGAGAAGGATGGTATATAAATGTTTTAAATAAATAAATAAATAAATGTTCTGTCCTGGAGTATAGAGGGAGCTTATTCTTTGGAGGCTTTTAAACAGAAGCTGGATGGCTATCTATCAGGGGTGCTTTGATTGTGCTTTTCCTGCATGGCTAATGGTTGGACTGGATGGCCCATGTGGTCTCTACCAATTCTATTATGTCATTCTTCTGGCATGTGTAGAATTCTGAGAAATGTAGTTTAGGGCAGGGCCTTTTGAATACTCTGCTACAGAGGTCCTCGCATTCCCAAACTACATTTCTCAGAATTCTGCATGTGCCAGAAGAACGAGGCTGCCCACGCTAAAGTCCCAGTGTGATAAGGGGGTGTGATTATATGATTGAATAGTGTAAATGGGTACCAGTGTGTTTGGACCACAGTTTTCATGGTCTCTAGCTATTGACTAAAATGTCTAGAGGAAAATATCTAGACTGCCACCTTTGTTCTACAAGCTATCCGATGTTTATTTTGAGGACTTGTCCAATGAAAACAGCAACTCCCATGGAACCTCGAAAAGTGCATCTTCACTGTAGAATTGGAGCCCCCGGTGGCGCAGTGGGTTAAACCCCTGTGCTGGCAGGACTGCAGACTGACAGGTCGCAGGTTCAAATCCAGGGAGAGGCGGATGAGCTCCCTCTATCAACTCCAGCTCCTCATGCGGGGACGTGAGAGAAGCCTCCCACAAGGATGATAAAAACATCAAATCATCTGGGCGTCCCCTGGGCAACATCCTTGCAGACGGCCAATTCTCTCACACCAGATGCGGATTGCAGTTTCTCAAGTTGCTCCTGACACGACAAAAAAAACTGTAGAATTAATGCAGTTTGACACCACTTCAGTTTCCAAGGCTCAATGGTATAGAATCATTGGAATTTCAATTTTATAAGATCTTTATCTTCTGAAGGATGCTGGTACCTCAGCAAACTAGAACTACCTTGAGTAGCATCAATCGGCATTAATTTCAGTGCAGATGCACCCCAAGTGGAGGAAGTAGCTTTTATTTTATATTCCTGGCATTCCAACATATGATTTCTTCTGACATCATTGCCCCGAATGACTTGGAAATCCAGTCATTCTAGAGATGTGGAAAGAAGGTGGAGAAAAAGAAGAGGAGGAAGACGAAGAAGAAGAAGAAGAAGAAGGGGGAAGACACCATACACAAACAACTTTGTGCAGATGTTGTTTTGGTGGTGACAACCATCTCTCATTCCATGTAACTCTCTACAATGGCTAAGCATCCAGGACAATGAGAAGCAAATTTTAGATGGCAACCAGACCATGTTCAACAAGAGAGACCTGGAGGTAATGAAAAGCACCATTAGGTCACTGGTGTAACAAATAGAATCACAGAACTCTTCTTCTGTAACCTCATCATGTTTTCTCTTTCAACGGAGCTATGATCCCCACAATTGGAGAAGGGTATAGATTTTCCTGCCCACCATATGTTGGTGCAAACCGTCTCAACTATATGGCGTTTCAAGGAAGCTTTGTTTTGAATAGGCAGTGAAGACTTTTTAGTGTTACAAAAGGTCAAATCGTGATAGAGATGAGAAATGCTAGCTAGTTGGTTAATTGGATCAGCACAGGTCCCACTTTTTTCTTTTTGTTTACTTGGAGCTTCCTTGGTTACTTAACCAGTAGCAGCTGGTTATCTCCATTTCAAGGAAGGTATGAAGCTATTGCAGGTGTTAATCCAAACTTTAAATGCTATTCAAGGTGAAAATCCTATTTGAAGGAATAGCATTCAATGCCTTGGCTAACTGCTTTAATTGTAAGGCTGAATTAAAATCACTGGCCAACTGGCACTAAGCCAGCACATGAAGACACAACACAGTCATTATAACTGGCTACAACTCAAAATGTATTACTACATTACTGGTTACAGGCCAACTACTATCTCAACCTAAGGTACTTAATGTAGTTTTTGTAAGGGAAGTGATTATGTACATCTACTTGAGCTCTTTGGAAATAAGGCAGGATGTAAATAAATAAATTTTACCTGCCGAGTGGAGAAATGAGATCTGCATGCCACCCCATTGTTCGTGAGACTCTCTTGATTTGTGATTGAATCCCTGCCACTGTGAAATCCGTGGTGTAACAGAACGGAAGATGAATCTGAGATAGGTTGCTTTGTATCACTCATCAAGTATCTGTTTCTGAATTTTGTCATGCTGCCAGGTGAGCAAAAGGAAACCCGGTTTGGGAAATCAGGAGAGAGAAAACAACAATAAATGACTCAATACTCAAGCAACAGGAAGTAGAAAGCAGTGAACGAAGAAATACCTGGGTAATGACATTCATGAAAGAAGGAGAAGTGATAAATAAGAGCTGTCAAAAGTGACAAAACTGGGGCAGGAAAAAAGTAAATATTTTTATTTATTATTTTAAGAACAAACAGTTTAATTCGCAATCCAAGTAATACATTTTTTAAAGCAGAAAAAGGTAAAGAAGAATAAAAAGAACATATCACTAAAATTAAAACACAATACTAAAGCACCAAATGTTAATTAACTAAAACGCAATAGCGCCCTGTCCTCCCCAGCTCTTAATCCTTCTTAGTAGTAGTAGCAGCAGTAGTATTGATCCTAACTTAACGAAAGAAAGAAAAGAAGTATATTATCGGGGAGAATGGGCTGCAACTTTAACTTCCTGCACTTTGATCGCCAGTTGAACCACCTCCTTTGCTAATTCCAGCTGCTGGCATTTAAGGAATGTTTGGAGTATATTTACAATTGTAACAATAGTCTCATAGTCATGAATGCAAAGTTTTACTGAAGTATACTATTTATTATTATTTAAAACTTTTATATTCCGATCTTCTCAACCTCCGTAGAGGGACTCAGACCAGCTTACAGCAAGGATTCAATGCTAATAGTACAATCTAAAAACATCATATAATAACGAGTTAACATAGATATCGATTAAAATTACAAATAAGCCAAATCGCCAAGATAAAATCATGTCCAACTCAGTCCGTATGTGTGGTCGATAACTTTGTTCTGTTATAGATCCATAACTATAGGTCAAGAATTTATAACCACAAGACGGATTGCCAGCCCACATAAAAATAGTATTGAAATTTATACATGTAAATGAACCTATGCCTTATGTGGGTCCATTACAGCATATATTTTAAACCTGTGCACAACAGTGATTGGGAGCTCACAGGATAAGCCAGTAGTTTCTTCTCCCAGTGCATAGTTGCAGCAGTCTTTCACTGCCATCTTAACAATGCTCTTGGTTATTCTAATCCTATGGTACCACACTTGTGGCAATACCATCCACACAGGTACTGGCATAGTTAGCTTAACCAAAGGAAGCCAAAATGTAACCTTGATATGAACTGAAGTTCTTTCTAAGGATTTGTACTCTTGTCTCCAGAGTCTTATGGCCTCATCAAACATATCACCAAAATCGCTACTGATCATGGCGATTCCGTTGGTGCCCATCGGAGGATGTAGGGAACCCATGACTCCATGTTCCACAGCACCCGACTATATATATATATATATATATATATATATATATATATATATGGTTTTCATGACATATGTTGTGTCACCTTTGATTATTATAATTCATTAATGTGTGTGCATCATTTTATGAGGGTTAGTTTAACCTCCAGTTTGCCAATAAAACCAAATTACTGTGTCACGAAAGGATGCATTGTCTAAAAATTGTGTCACCAACTTGAAATGTTTGGAAAGCACTGCACTATTCTAGGCACAACACACATTTAGTGGTGCATAACTATCCACACAGCTCTGTGCCTGTATTCCAGATAAGTGCCAAGCCCCTTGGGGCCACTTCTTTGTCGATTAAACAGCTATAGTGATGGAGGGTGGAGATGATATCATCACATCTCTGTCTGTGCTGCCCAGTTTTCTCCCTCCGTTGTCTTCCATCAGAGTCCTTGGGTGGCTGCAAGGAGCTAGAGAATTGTTCCTTTGCACCCTGTTCAGAACAGGGTGCACATCAGTAATAGGAGTCAAAGAAAAATGAAATTGCTGTAAAGTCTGCCTTGGCCACGGTAGTCCATACTCTTGTTACATCCCATTTAGACTACTGCAACATGCTGTACGTGGGGTTGCCTTTGAAGACTGTTCAGAAGCTGCGAATAGTCCAACGTGCTGCAACCATGTTGTTAACTGGGGCATCGAACGGGGAGCATACACCCACCCACCCCCACCCCCACCCCCACCCCCA
The DNA here is from genome assembly GCF_037176765.1 of Anolis sagrei. Taxonomy (NCBI): domain Eukaryota; kingdom Metazoa; phylum Chordata; class Lepidosauria; order Squamata; family Anolidae; genus Anolis; species Anolis sagrei. The sequence continues at coordinate 24,118,743 of NC_090026.1, read as the reverse complement.
CCCCCACCCCCGGTTGCAGCAACTCCATTGACTGCCTATTAGCTACCAATCATGATCCAGTGCTGGCTTTAGCCTATAAAGCCTTAAATGGCTCCAGTCAACTCACCTGTCCAAACCTATATCCTTCTATGAACTAGTTCATAGATTAAGGTCTTCTGGGGAGGTCCTGCTCTCGGCCCCACCAGCCTCACAGGTGCAGCTGGTGGGAACGAGGGACAGGGCCTTCTCAGTGGTAGTCCCACAGCTGTGGAACTTCCTTCTGAGTAAGATCAGGTTGGCCCCCTCCCTCCTAAACTTTAGGAGATAACTAAAGACCTGGCTGTGGAACCAAGCATTTGGCCCATCATAGAACTATTTAAAGTTTAAGTAAAAGTTGAAAGTGTAATGACCCAGAACTGTTTACAACAACAGCTATGTCTCTGTGTGATAAGTGATATTATTTTACATTATGTGTTTAATAATGTTTAATGTTTTATCTTGGGAGGGTCAATTTTAATGCTTTATACTGTTTTTTATTGATGGCATTGAATTGTTGCCAACACTGTGACCGGCCCTGGGGTTGAGAAGGGCGGTATATAAATATTGCAAATAAATAAGTAATAAATAATAAAATGTCATTTTAAGGAATTAGTCATGTCAGTCTCTTGCAGCAAGAAGTAATGGGGAGGGGAGAAAGAAATGTGGCAGCTCCATTAAGACTAGCTAGTTTTTAGTTTGGCATGAGTTTTCATGGATATAAATCCACCTCAAGGAAGAGAAAAGGAGGAAGTACCACTCACAATTGTATTGTTATTGTTATGAGCTATATATAAAGAGGGAGATTAGTGTGAAACTATTATGGACCCTCAGATGCTTGCTTATTCCCTAGATCAAGAGATTAGTAGATAAGGAAATGTTTTCAGAAGTACGAGGATGGTTTCATTGCAGAGGTCTGACTGAACTGTGTTACACCAACAAGGTTAGGCAGGCACATATTTCACTGACCTCTCTTCAAAACTGTGATTGGTTCATCCTGAACTCTAGCGGTAACAAATAATAATGAATAATAATAAATCTTCATTTCTATCCCACCCCATCTCCCTGAAAGGGCTCGGGGTGATTCACAACATGAGTAAATAAAATACATAATATAGAGAAATAAATAAATTAATAATAATGAAACAAAAGAACATAAAATAAAATAAACAAATTAAACTATAAACAGTAAAAACATTAATTAAAACACATTTAAAACACAGTGTTTGCATTAGATTAAATAAACTAGATAAAAGCCAAGATACCCGAGTTTCCATAGAACAAAAAGACCTCGTCCATATTCAGGGGATATTATCATTTTCAAAGGCCTGTTTAAATAACCATGTCTTTAACTCCTTCTTAAAGGTCGTGATGGTAGTTGCTTGTCTGATCTCCCTGGAGAGGGCGTTCCAGAGCTGGGAAGCCACTATTGAGAAGGCCCTCTCCCCCGTTCCCACCAGCCTCACTTGCTATAGGGGCAGGATCAAGAGGAGGGCCTCACCAGCCGATCTTAAAGTCCAAACAGGTTCATAAAGGGAGATGTGGTCATGACAACACTTTGCTTCAAAAGAGGGGTTGTGTGTTCTCTACAACCTGCTCCAGTCAGCAGCCTGGCTGCATAGCTTTGAACTAGTGGAAGCTTCTGTACCATCTTCATAGGCAGCCCCATGCAGGATGCGTTACAGTAATCCATCTGAGATATAACTAAGGCATGGACCACCATGGCCAGATCTGGCTTCTTGAGATATAGTTGTAGTTGATGCACAAGCTTTAATTGTGTGTAGGCCGTCCCAGCCACCACCGACACCTGGGCTTCAAGCATCAACAATGAGTCCAGGAGGCCCCCAGACTGCAGACCTGTGTCCTCAATATGAGTGTAACCCTGTCGAGCACAGGTTGCCACCCTATACCCTGATCAGCATTACAACTAACCAGGAGAGCCTCTGTCTTGTCTGGATTAAGCTTCACTTAGTTAGCCCTCGTCCAGCCCATCACAGCTGCCAGGCACTGGTTCAGGATTCCGGGAGCTTCCTTGGGCTTTAGGGGAAATGAGTAATAGAGTTATTTGTCATCTGTGTACAGATGATGACACTGAACCCCAAAACTCTGGATGACCCCACTCAGCAGTTTCATGTAGATATTAAAAAGTATGTGAGATAAGATAGAACCTTACAGGACCCCACAAGCCAGTGGCCAGGGATCCGAGCAGGTATCCTCCAGGTATGAGGGAAGCCATTGCAGTGCAATGCTCCCAAGTCCTATCCCTGAGAGCTGTCCCAGAAGGATACCATGGTCAATGGTATCAAAAGACACTGAGAGATCAAGAAGAACCAACAGGGACACACTCCCCCAGTCTAGTTCTCTGTGGAGGTGATCCACCAAGGTGACCAGAGCTGTCTCTGTTCCATAAACAGGCCTAGAACCATACTGTGACGGGTCAAGATAATTGGTTTCATCCAAGACTGATCAATAACTGGCAAATAGAGGGAGAAAACATGGAAGCAGTGAAAGACTTTGTATTTCTAAGTGCGAAGATTACTGCAGATGCAGACTGCACCCAGGAAATCAGAAGACATTTACTTCTTGGGAGGAGAGCAATGACCAATCTTGGTAACGATTGTTAACCGCTTTTGAACTGAGGTGCTGGAGGAAAATTCTGACTGCCTTGGACAGCAAGAGGATGCAACCAGTCCATACATCAAGAAATAAAGCCCGACTGCTCATTGGAGGGCAGGATAGTAGAGGCAAATATGAAGTACTTTGGCTACATAATGAGAATACAATCATGCTGGGGAAAATGGAAGGAAAAAGGAAAGGGGGCTGGCCAAAGGAAAGATGGATGGATGGTATCCTTGAAGTGACTGGCTTGACTCTGAAGGAGCTGAGGGTGGTGACGACTGGCAGGGAGCTCTGGCATGGGCTGGTCCATGAGGTGACGAAGAGTCGGAAGCGACTGAATGAATAAACAATAACAAGACTCCCTGGAGCTGCGTGACCACAACTCGCTCTAGACCCTTGCCGAAGAAGGGGAGATTGGAAATAGACTGATAGTTGCCAAGGATTGCTGGGTCTAGGGAAGGTTTCTTTAAAAGTTCCTTTAAAAGTGGTGAGAAGCATACAACTGAAGGAGCTGAGCTTAATTTCCAAAATATGATGTGTCAGAGCCAAGCCAATAAATTCCTTTCTGTTCTCTAAGTGTTTGTTTAAAAAAAATGAAGTATCAGCCTGTTTCCCTGCAGTATATATCAGCAGCTCAGCTTAACATGGGAGTAGGCCACCCAACAGTCACAACAAGATATCTTCTATTTTAGTTGCTTCAGTGGGGAGTGGGCTCTCATTTTGTGTTGAATCATATTGCCAGATGTTGCAAGGTTACCTTTTTCCTGGTTGCATGCAGCTCAGTACTTACAATGCAGCAACAGATATTTCTCTCAATGATTCACCCCTCATAAGTTTAATGGAGGAAGGTCATGAGGACATCTTTCTGAAACTATTTCCACGCCCAAGGCTTACACACTCATCTTTCCACATAGACCTACTAGAAGATGAACAGGTGCAAACGTTCAAAGTACTGAATCATTTGAAACAGTCAAAGGGCTGAGTAACCTCACTGGTGTTATTAGGATTTTTCTTTTCCTTCTGGTAGAAAATAAGCGATGACAATAAAGTGTACAATATGCAGAACATGTTCTCAATGCTTGTTTTTATTTGCTCATGAAGAAATAATCGTAAGTAGACAATGAGGACATTGACCTGGTTCAAGATGTTCCATAGCTTGGTGGAATGCCAAGCTGTAACAGTATTCTTTAAGATAAGTTCAGAAAATTGTATAGAGGAATTCTCCTAGAACTTTCCATGACCAGCCAGAGACCTTTTGATAAAGAAACAGAGTTGTACCCAGGCTTCATCTAACAGCAATTGGAGAAAGCATTGTGCAAAGAGGTACTGGATACCTCCCTGCACAAACTGGAAAAAGAACCTATACTGGCCTAATTCCCAGTTACCCCAGCAGAGATCTCTATAAAGATTCTGGCCTAGGGGTGGGTTCCTGAAGCATGAAGAAAAGATGTGAGCACTATCAATGCTTCCATTTTAAACAGAAAAGGGTCATCACTACTGACCTAGAGGTCATGAGTTCGAAGCCAGCCCAGATCAAAGTGAGTTTCAAGCCATTAGTCTAGCTTGCTGTCAACCTTTGCAGCCTGAAAAGACAGTTCCATCTGTCAAGTAGGAAATTTAGGTACCGCTTTATGTGGGGAGGCTGATTTAACTGATTTACAACACCATAAAACCAGCAGCATGCAGAAGAATGAGGAAGTACTCCATCAAAGGACTTGGTGTCACAAATGAAGCAGCAGCTCCCCCTGTGGCCGGAATCGAGCATACCCTCATGAAGCCAGAAAGCTGGAATGTTAAATTGCCTCTGTGTCTGTCTATATATGTTGTATGTCTAATTGGCATTGAATATTTGCCATGTATATGTGTGTTGTAATCCACCCTGAGTCCCCTGCGCAGTGAGAAGGGTGGAATATAAATACTGCAAATAAATAAATAAATAATAAAATCCCAGTGAGCAAAAAAACAAAAGCAATGACTGACTGCCAGGCATTCATTAAGATCATAATTTAATGTAAGATTAAACTAGTTTACTAGTTTAGCCTTTTTCCATCCTGGAATCAAACACAAATTGGAATGACATCTGGAATCAGCTTGAATATGACTATGCAGTCTCATGACCACGGAATATTTCTCTCAATTTCTCTTTAAAGTAGGCACTTAGCAAGTCAGTCTGGGATCATCATCTCAGAACTGGAGAGAGGAACACCACTAAAATGTCTTTTTACTCTGTCATAACTCCCTACACTTCAGATGATCCATATAAGAGCCTCTGGTAATGACAGTAATATACAGACGAGCATGAGAAGAGACTAGCCATTTTTCAACAACATGTATGCTAAATATATATCCCACCAAAAATCAAATAACTGAAAACCTAGATATGTAATGGTGGCTTTAATGGGACTTGCACTCAGGAGAAGGGTTCTAGGTTAAATCTATAAGAAAGTAAAACGAGTGTGAAAACAACAATTCAGTGCATAAATCCAACAGGCCAAACCTATAATTAAGGCAGTGAAAATAATGACCAAGGCCAAAGCATAGTGAGAGTGTACCTTTTTGGGTGAGCCTGTATCTGGACTCCATGCAATTCTGTAATCATCAAAATCAACTATATACAAGAGTTATTTGGAAAGTAAGGTTACACCGCACGTAGCTCTTGCACGGAATTTTTGTGAGGGAAGTTAGTATCACTGCTGTGTAGTGGGAAGCCAGTAGAAGCAAACGAGCAGTGCCAGTCATCAATAGCTCATTGACTGGCATTGTGGTGAAGGTTAGATATGAGCGTCCTCATTCCATTTCCCTTCTGTCTGTCTCCTTCACAGAAATGCGTGTCCACACAATGCTCATGCAACACAACAGTTGTTAACTTCATTTGGTTGCGATGTTTTCAGCCACTCTGCTCACATTCCGATCTGGCACTTAGTAACTATCATCTGTTCACTCAGTTGAAGGAACACCTTAGTGGAAAACATTTTTCCAATGACGAGGAGGTGAAAATCAAAGTGTGGAACTAGCTGAAAAAGGCCATGGGAGGTTTCTATAATACAGGCATCAAAAAACTCAAAATACTAGCTTGGGGACCTGGCAGTGCCCGGGTTATTTGAGAAAGGCATTGTGTGCCAAGGCTGGTCGTTATCAGTTATTTATGTGGCTCACAGTGGTCTCAGGAAGTTGGTGAAGGTACTGTGAGTCCCATTGTCCATGGTCCATCCTCCTCCAAACTGCACCAAAATGTAGAGTGGGTCATGGGGGCTCTGTGTGCCAAGTTTGATCTTGATCAGTCATTGGATGAGGTTAGCAGTGGTCTCGGAAAGTGAGTGAAGGTACTTCAAGTCCCATCATCCATGGTCCATCCTCCTCCAAACTGCACCAAGATGTAGAGTGGGTCATGAGGGCTCTGTGTGCCAAGTTTGGTCTTGATCAGTCATTGGATCATGAAGTGATCATCTGTGGTCTGTCCTCCTCGAAACTGCACCAGGATGTAGAATGGGTCGTGGGGACTCTGTGTGTCAAGTTTGGTCTTAATCAGTCATTGGATTAGGGTCAGAGTGGTCTCTGGAAGTGAGTGGAGGTACCTCAAGTCCCATCATCCATGGTCTGCCCTCCTTCAAACTGCAGTAGGGTACAGAGTGGGTCATGGGGGCTCTGTGTGCCAAGTTTGGTCTTTTTCGGTCTTTGTTGGGGGCCACAATGCTCTGTGGGAACCAAAGGGTTTGAAAGTACTACAAATCCCATCATCCTTTGTCCGTCCTCCCCCAAACCTCACCAGGACATAAAGGGGTTCATGGAGGTTATGTTTGGTAAGCTTGGTCCAGGTCCATCACCCATGCTGGTTACAGTGGACTGTGAAAGTGGCAGCCAATCAGAAAGCTGCCACATACACCTCCACATACATACGAACAAACAAACATACATAATACAAACATTCACTTTTATTATATATAGAGATATCCATTTGTATTATAAAAAAATCTTGTAACCTTACTTTCCGGATATCCCTCGTACAATCATATTATTAAGTTGGGAAATTTGGATCCCCATCTCACATGTTTTCCAAGTTCCATACTTGAATGACAACACTTGAGGGAATTAATAAGGGATATTAAGGTCTGAGAGTTTCTTTTAAAAAGTAATATTTGCAAGTTCTGTGGGTTACTATTAACAATGACGAAAGTGTCAAGTAGTGACTTCCATGCCTGAAGTGGGAAATTCAAGTTTATGCCTCAGTTTTAAAGGAACTACCTAAGGTACTAAGCAACACATCCTCAAAGTAGGTTCAGCACTTTGAAAAGCACCTGCAAAGTTCAGACTAAAATCCAGCATAGATTCACTTCTCAGCTAGCATGGAAGCCCCCAACCACCAGGAAGATTTTTCCATTTTCCCACCAGTTTAAAATAGTGGTAAGAGCTTTTACCAGAACATGAGCTCTAGGTCTTCACATCCCTATGAACATTAGAATTAGAAAGAAGGAAATGGTAAAGTTTGGAAGACAGAAAGGAGCACTGTCAAGTTGTATTTACCAACAGGTTTCGTAACATGCCCAGGAGGCGGGCACTGAGATCTGGCAGTCTTCCCAGTGCTGAACACACCCTTTTGGGATATATATATAATATAAGTATCCAAAGCTTGCACTGTACATTAATGTGCTACAAGGTGGTTCTAATTTTGGGAGAGTGCTATTATCTACCTTTCCCTTGCTATAAGAAAAGAAGAAAGCAAGAACACCACTATGAAACACCAAGAACAAGCATTGTTGGGAAGGAGATTCATGGGATTGGTTTTGCTGATATTCTTGGAAGTGTTGATGGGTAAGTAGTATAATATGACCCTCACATCCTTGGGAGGGATACTTGAAAATCGGGATAATAGCAGACCCCATATTTTGGCTATATGTATGCCAGAAACATACCATAGCATTGCACTGGATGATCTAGAAAAGCATATAAATGCTTTCAGGACACTATTTTTGGGAACAAGGGTCAATGAAACCGTGGGGATCAAGTATGTGGATAAGGGGGTCATATTGTTGTATGTTTATTTCAATAAACAGATTTACCCAGTAGTAAAAGGCATGCCAGACATAGCTTTACCGGACAGTTCTTGGAAGCCCAGCTTTCCCGAGATTAGAAAAGATAAATCACTGTACTTTCACAGAATTTTCTAACTCAACTTAATTTTAGGGTGCGTTTAGCAAAGTTAAAGGTTTTCCCCTGACATTAAGTCTTGTCATCTCTGACTCTGAGGGTTGATGTTCATCTCCATTCCTAAACCGAAGAGCTGGTGTTGTCCATAGACACCTCCAAGGTCATGTGGCTGGCATGACTGCATGGAACGGTGTTGCCTTCCTGCCCAAACAGTACCTATTGTTCTTCTCACATTTGTATACTTTCGAACTGCTAGGTTGGCAAAAGCTGGGGCTAACAGTGGAAGCTCACATTGCTCACTGGATTCGAACCACCGACCTTTCAGTCAGCAAGCTTAGTAGCTCAGTGGTTTAACCTGCTGTGTCACTGGGGCCACCTAGGGCCATGATGGCGAACCTATGACACATGTGTCAGCACTGACACGCATAGCTATTTTCGATGACACGCGGCCGCATGCGGCCACATACACAGAAGAATGGGGCCACATCCTGAGAAGGACATTTCATCCTCAGCTCCTGCACCAGCATTTTTCTATAATGCCGAGATATAAGGCATTATAGAAAAAAGCAGGTAAGTTAAATAATTAGCTTTTTGGTTTATTAAATACAGTTATATATTGCAATAATATATTTTGTTATATTGGTGTTTTTTTCTCTCAAAGTGACACCCCACCTGAGTTATGCTCAGTTTTTTGGCGAGTTTTGACACACCAAGCTCAAAGGGTTGCCCATCACTGACCTAGGGTGTGTTTAGATTATCTAAAATTTGACAATTAAGTGCATGAGGGTTTTTTTTTCTTTACTTAATTTCCACCATTAACTGTGCAATACAGACTTAAAAGTCAGAATGATGAGACAGCCTTTAATCTTTTGTTGCGTTACCCAAATCAAGGAAGTCACATACCTTTAAAAGAAAACAATGAGACAGTTTCCTATGTCTTTCATTCCTGGGATAGTTCTGAATCAAAGCCTTTCAATCTAATAAGTCAAAAAGAGGAACATAGAGTTCTCTGTTGTCATTCTTTTGTTTAATATATACATTTCAAGGTTTTCAAAGCAATCCGAGGAAGGAGTCTCTTTGTTCAGAAAATATGGATGCAAATAAGTCAATGTGTGAGGTTTCGCCTAAGTTACTGAGGTGGTGGTTCAAATCTAGCCTTTGGAGGCCCAAAAAGCCAACTTCAAATGACAACTGAACGTTTAAATACTGAATCCATATCTCCCTTGGTCCTTATGCTAGATGCCTCAAGGATATTTTGGTTGGCATTGAGATTTAGTTCCCAGTTTCATTGGAAATTTCCAAAGGGACAGCTTCTAGAAAAAAGGGATCTTCCAATCATCAGGACATTGTGATAGATCCTTTAATATTTTTTACTGTGGTTTTGCTTGTCATTCGAGTTGTTGTGGCCATTTTTAATTTGAAATTCCAAATGGTAGAAGAACTTTATACAAACAAAAGATCTGACACGATAATAATAATTATTGGGAAACAGGAGAGAATGCCATTTGTCATTGTTGGTAAGCTTCCTAAAACAAGAAGGAAAACGTTGAGGAAACAAAAGAGGGGTTATGGTGCTGCTGTTAAAATTCTTGATATTAAAAATGATCAGAAAAGGGCTCTCCATGATACAGTTGGTAAAATTCCTGAGATTGTGAGGGGAAACAGGAGGTTTTGTGAACCCTTTTTGGAAGATTAAACACTGTACTGAACAAATTTCAACTGATAGCTAATGAGATATAACTTTGAGAGCAACACTAAAATTTGCTGGAAGAAAATCACTTATCTTTTCACACAATATAGTAACTTGATCATCCATCTATGATTATCACAAACCAAAAGCTCAATGCCAATTATGACAAAATTCTTCATTTGGATTCCGATTTGTATGATGTTACTACAGTTCTGACTTATTTTTTTTTCCCCATTTAGATACCCAGCTAAGTTCTGCTAGCAGAGGTGTGTACAATTCACATTTGTTTGTGTGATTTCTTAAGCTGGTTATTATTAGGTTTGTTATTGTCTCATCCAAATGCCCAAAGATGGTCTAAAGCAGTGGTTCCCAACCTGTGGTCCATGGACCACCAGTGGTCCGCAAGCATGAAAATATGGTCCGCAGCCTCACCATTACTACACTGTTGCCTCAAAATCATGTGGCAACAGGAGCAACTGGTCTCACGAAACCCTTTTATAGTGCCAAGGCAATGATGTCGGGAGGGGAGGAGGCTGACTACTCACAAAACATTACTGCTACCACATCAACTCTAGATTATTAAATATGGTTTTCTGTGGATGAGCAACTGGCAACTACTGAATGAGATATGTTCTGTATTAGAAACTAGAGCTGATGTAGACTATCCAATGCAATTTTCTGAATCAGCACCCCAAATAACCAAACTGAATCTAAAGTTGACCAAAAACTGATTTGTTACCCTTTTGGTACTAATGCTGGACATCGGCCCCTGGTCAAAGTGGTCTCTGGTCAAGTGGTCCCTGGTCAAAGTGGTTCCTGGTCAAGTGCCCCCTGGCCAAAGTGGTCCCTGGTTAAGTGGTCCTGATCAAAGTGGTTCCTGGTCAAGTGGTCCCTGATCAAAGTGTTTCCTGGTCAAAGTGGTCCCTGGTCAAGTGGTCCCTGGTCAAAGTGGTTCCTGGTCAAGTGGTCCCTGGTCAAAGTGGTCCCTGATCAAAGTGGTCCCTGGTCAAAAAAGGTTGGGAACCACTGGTCTAAAGAAACAGAATGGGAATAGGAAACGTAATTTACTAGCTCTACATATAACTCTATGGCTTCACAAAACTAGTATTATATGCCCTAAAAACAAAATAAACGTTGATGTTATCCCAAATTCTTTGGGCCAGAAATGTTTGAGATTTCAGTTCTTTTTGAAGTCTGGAATACCTGCATTTGCATACATGTACATAATCTGGAAATGGGATGCAAATATAAGCATGGCATTCATTTATGTTGGATATACATCCTAATACACATAGACTAAAGGTAATTTTATAAAATATTTTTATACACAAAACAAAGTTTGTGTACACTAAACCACCAGAAAACAAAGGTGGAACAATCTCAGCTACCCATGTGGATAATTTCAGATTTGGGATTCTAGATAAGGGATGTCCAAACTGTATTGCCTAAGAACACATTTGTTGTTAGCACAGCACCCAACACATCTGTCAATTGTATTTGAATCTTTTGTAGGCAAACTGACACCATTCACACATAAGATTAAGAATTCCGCAAGTCTGAGAAAGACGTAGATGTGTCTTGAACAAGAACATTTTAAACTGCAATTTGTTGTTACATGTCCCTCCTTGTACACATTAAAATCATTTTAAAAATCTATTAGAGTCATGTTAAAGCCATCTTTTCTAGACATCACTCTTCCATCCTCCCTGTTTTCTGTTTCCTAGAACGCGAATGTTCCATCTACTACTGTTAATAGCCATAGATTAAGCCAGCACTAGTTAATAGCCAGACCTAAACTGATAACAATCTCTTTTTCAGTATGTGGAAGACAGGGTTTTCTGAACCGGGTCGTAGGAGGGAAGGATTCCCAGGATGGAGAATGGCCTTGGCAGGTCAGCATCAAACTGAATGGGGAACACCACTGTGGAGGGTCCCTCATCAGTGATCAATGGGTTGTCACAGCCTCGCATTGCTTTAAACTGTGAGTATTAACTTGGTACCTTCTCGGTGTTCTTTGATCCTCCTGAACATCATATATACATGTTCTAAAGTGAACTTCAAGTTGTCAATACTGAAAATTTCACATTAATTTTGTGTTTCATAAATCTGACAGAACAGCATTTTATATAATACAATTTAACAATACATAACATTACAATTATAATCAATATAACTTGTGATATTCATTGTCTGACCTATTTTGGGTTAGTTTCACTTGGGTCCCACTGAAATTGGGGACATAAGACCTTCAGAGGTAGTGAGGTCTGTTGGAACTGTTGGAACTGTTCCAACAGACCTCACTACCTCTGAGGATGCTTGCCATAGATGCAGGCGAAACGTCAGGAGAGAATGCCTCTAGACCATGGCCATATAGCCTGAAAAAAACCTACAACAACCCAGTGATTCCGGCCATGAAAGCCTTCGACAATACAAGCTAAAATCATTTTAATTAACTCACTATTCACTAGCTACTGTTTCATTTGGATGGCATTCTGCTGGAAATGTACACAATCATAAATGAACTAACGCAAAAATGAATGGCTCCTTTGGACAACATTTATATGCAGCTAGGCTTATCAGACCTTTATTGCACAGTGCCTTGTTCTGCATGATCACAATTCACTAAGGAGCCCCCGGTGGTGCAGTGGGTTAAAGCCTTGTGTCGGCAGGATGGCTGACCAAAAGGTCAGTGGTTCGAGTCTAGGGAGCAGGATGATCTCCCATCTGTCAGCTCCAGCTTCCCATACGGGGACATGAGAGAAGCTTCCCACAGAATGGTAAAACATCCAGACATCCTCTCGGCAATGTTCTTGCAGATGGCCAATTCTCTCATACAAGAAGCAACTTGCAGTTTCTCAAGTCACTCCTGGCACACACACACACACACACACAAACCAGTTCACTAACCTGGTTGTGCATCATAGCAGCAACATAAGCTCAAAGGCCCTGATAAGTGATCTCATAATAATGTATTGTCGAAGGCTTTCATGGCCGGAATCACTCAGTTCTTGTGGGTTTTTTCGGGCTATATGGCTGTTATCGAGCTCTTTTGTGGGGCTCTCCCAGCGGGGGAGATCCCTGAAGACCGCTAAGGGGGTCTTTTGACCTCGGTGAGCAGCCAGCGAAAGCCAATCCAAAGCGCAAAATATTAAGAATTAATCTCACCAAAGGCTGAAGAGGTATCCAGTGACCGAAGCGTTTATTTCTGCGATTCAGCTGAAAAGGATGCGATTGCAGTGATAGTTCACATACAAGCATACATTCACAGAAGTTACAGGCATTTTTATATTGTCAGAACAAAGGAAAAACAGTTTGAAACTCCCGCCCGCCTTCCGTCAGCTGCCTTCGCCCTGATTGGCTGGCCCTGGAACAGCTGGGAGGAGGCTTGGCTGTACGCCCTGCCTCTTGACCAATCAACAAGCGTTGCTGCCTCCAGGGGGCCAATCGGCGCCTTCCTAGCGCCTCCGAAGATGGAGGCAGACAGGAGGCGGGACTCAGCTTGACAGCTCAGGGGAGGCGGGATGCCCGGGAGGCATCGCCAGCTGATTTCCGAGCCTTTGTGTTTGTCAGCGGGGTGGCAGACAGGAGGAACAAAGAGCTTCCTGGTTCGTTGATGAGATTTGGAGGAAATGTGAAAAGGGGCTGTTGATGGCATTTGGATCTCAAAACTCTGTAAACAGGGGGGCCCTGCAGACAAAGGAGCTTCACAAACACCATAAGTTGAGTTAATCAGTCTTTTACCGGAGTTTCTGTTGACCTATCTCTCAGCCCATTGTCTGCTCTGAAAATGAGCCTCGAGATAGGATCAATCATGGATCCATGCAGATGTAAATATGGACTGGTTTTCTTAGAGGACAAAGGATTTCCTCTTCACAGTAACCTCAGGTCACATTCCTTTCTGGGGCGAAGTTCAGAGGGAAAAGGTGGGGAGGGGAGTCAGGGTACATTTTATATGATATTCCACTGTATACATCTTATATGCTTCACATACTTCATACATTTCATAAATGAATCCCCATCCCCAACCCAGTAAAGTTTATTAAAGACAATAATATTTGATAATAAAAGTATTTCATTTCCGTCATAATCGCAGTCTTCTTGGTGAAGGCACGCGCAGGCTGAGGCTGTTGGTTCTCCCAGGAGAGCCTGGTTTGAGGTTTGTGTCCAAAAGTATGGCAGGGAAACAGTCCAAGACAATAAGGCAGAAAGTCAATAAGAGAAGGCAGAAGTCCAGTGATGGGCGCTGGATTGGGTAGTAGCAGAGTCCATAGTCCAGTGCACAAATCAGAGAGTTCACAAGGAGGAAACAGGAACCCAGTTATGCGCGCTGGGTCAGGAAGCAACAGAATCCATAGTTCGGCCCTTGGCGAACTATAAATACTGGGGGGGGGGGGATGCTTGGCATCATGGCCATGTTCTAGAGGCATTTCTCCTGACGTTTCGCCTGCATCTATGGCAGGCTTCCTCAGAGGTCTGCTGGAGCTGGGAAAAAAGGGGTTTATATATCTGTGGACTGACCAGGGTGAGACAAGAGGCTTTTGTAAGTTGGGCTAGGTGTGAATCTTTTCAACTGACCACCTTGATTAGCATACAATGGGCTGACTGTGCCTGGAGCAAACTCTTAATGAAAGGTGCTTAGATGTCCCTGCCTGTTTTTCTCTCTGCTGTTTTAATTTTAGAATTTTTTAATACTGGTAGCCAGATTTTGTTCATTTTCATGGTTTCTTCCTTTCTGTTGAAATTGTCCACATGTTTGTGGATTTCAATGGCTTCTCTGTGTAGTCTGACATGGTGGTTGTGAGAGTGGTCCAGCACCTCTGTGTTCTCAAATAATATGCTGTGTCCAGGCTGGTTCATCAGGTGCTCTGCTATGGCTGACTTCTCTGGTTGGAGTAGTCTGCAGTGCCTTTCATGTTCCTGGATTCTTGTTTGGGCGCTGCGTTTGGTGATCTCGTAATATTTTTAGCCTGTATTCCTTTACTGGTCAATTTATTCTGTTCATTTCCTTTTACTTATATCATTGTCGCAGTCACATAAATTGAACTTTTAAAAAATTATTTTTGAATGCAAACTAGAAAAATATTTGGTGAAGACATTTCTTGAAATGTGTGATAACATCCATTCAGAACACTATATTATTAGGAGGAAACAAATCCCCATAATCTTTTATTTTCTCTCTTCTCTAGAGTTGATTCGCCTTCTAATTTCACAGTCCTGCTTGGAGCACTGAAACTCTTAAGCCCAGGTCCTTATTCCACCACGACTGGGGTGAGAAACATTGTCACCAATCCAGAATATGAAGCAGGGGGTATGAGGAGTGGAGACATTGCCCTAGTACAACTGGATCGACCAGTGGAATTCTCCAGCCATATCACCCCCATCTGTGTCCCTGATGCCAATGTCAACTTCCAACCAGGACTCAAGTGCTGGGTCACAGGCTGGGGAGATGTGCAAGAAAGAGGTAAGTGCAGAAGAAGAACCAAAATGCATGCATATCATCTTCAACTACAATTGTAGTGGCGCAATGGGTTAACCCTTGTGCCGGCAAGACTGCTGACCAAAAGGTCAGCAGTTCAAATCCAGGGAGTGGGGTGAGCTCCCATCTGTCAGCTCCAGCTTCCGATGTGGGGACATGAGAGAAACCTCCAACAGGATGGTAAAACATCTGGGCGTCCCTTGGGCAACATCCTTATAGACGGCCAATTCTCTCACACCAGAAGCGATTTGCAGTTTCTCGGGTTGCTCCTTACATGGAAAAAAGCCCGGTCCTGATTTGGCATCCTACTTCTTCAGTTTCTCTCTACTCTTCCTGCTTTGTCCTTGGCTTACACTAATTGCAGCAAACTGAGTTCAAAGTGCAGGGTAATGGAGGTAGAAGGATCTTGCCCTTCCCAATAGACAATAGCCCACTGCTGCAGCCACTCCTAACTTGTCTGTTAAGTTTTTCCATCTTGGTCATACTTTCATGTTGTTTGGCCTCATGGGTCCTAATTTTCATCAATTAAATGTTGGTGCGGGCTATAATTCCAATTCCCTGCAACACCACGAAAATTAGAAGAGTGATTCCCAGTCTCAGGAAGCAAAATGTTTAGTTGGCAATCAACAAATTAGAGCGAAACTGTACTGCAGATTTTTATTGTCTTCATATTCATTCCTTCTTCTCATCGAATACTGAGAATTATCACTTTGTGCATGAGGGTGCATGCTAAGAATCATTCACAGATTACTGTTAATGTACATCATCAAAGTCCAATTCCCAAGATTGCCTGAGAGGAAGCCATGACAATTATAGCTCTATAACAATGATATATGTTTATTGCTGTAGATGTGCCCGTAGGCAATGAGAGTCCATGGCTATGGTTGATTGAATTCATACTGTTTTGGGTTCTGTCTTTGATTATGCTAGTTAATCCCTGACAATACCAGTTCACAGAGCTCAGTGAGGAGGACGGAAGTCAATTTATTCAGGACCGTTGTGCCTTTCACTGTTATGTCATGATGAAATACAGAAATGAATCCTTCAACAGATGGCAATTTCAGTTAATCAACAATCCCCCAAAGCCCCTTATAGCAAAAATAATAGAACACCCTCCCTTTTGGCCTTTCGTAAGGGCCTGAAAACATGGCTTTTCGAGATGGCCTTCAATTGAGTGCTATGTTATTGGAAATGACGACCGGAATGGACTACGACTATGAGAATGATTATGTCCCCATGATATGACGAAGCGGATTTTTAGTATAAGTAGATGTTTGTAGTAGTAGAATGTTGGTTACTGTCTTGATTTATTGTAAACTGTCTTTTTGTATGTTGTTGTACACCGCCACGAATCGCCCTAGGGCTGAGAGCGGCGGTTAATAAGTGCAAGTAATAAATAAATAATAAATAATAACACATCATTTTTTTAAAAATCAATATGAAAACATAATACCTATTGGAGGCACTATCCTAAACAATTCTAGGACCAAAATGCACATATTGTCATTGTAAAAAAAATAAGACTAGTGGCATTTTAAAGAGGGAGTTCATCTACTGTGTCATCTACTGTTGACAAGTTGTATTCTGCCACCTCACTGGACCCTGGAGTCTCAGAGATCTGCAGGAGGAGTGTAAGCTCACAGGTTCAATCAAGCTGGTAAATTTTTGACTATAGCCCAAGTATATATGGAGCCCCAAGTGGCGCAGTGGGTTAAAGTGCTGAGCTGCTGAGCTTGCTGTCCGAAAGGTCGCAGGTACGAATCCGGGGAGTGGTGTGAGCTCCCACTGTTAGCCCCAGCTTCAGCCAGCCTAGCAGTTTGAAAACATACAAATCTGAGTAGATCGATAGGTACCACTCCAGCGGGAAGTTAACAGTGCTCCATGCAGTCATGATGGCAACATGACCTTGGAAGTGGCTACAGACAACACCAGCTCTTCGGCTTAGAAATGGAGATGAGCACCAACCCCCAGAGTCAACACGGCTAGACAATGTCAGGGGAAAACCTTCACCTGGATCATCAATGTTGCAATCCCAGGTGACAGCAGAATTGATAAAAAAAAAAAACAGGAAAAGCTTAAATGATATGAGGATTTAAAGATCAAACTGCAAAGACTCTGGCATAAGCCAGTAAAGGTGGTCCCAGTGGTGATTGGCACACTAGGTGCAGTACCTAAAGACCTTGGTCTGCACTTAAAAACAATCAGTGCTGATAAAATTACCATCTGTCGGCTGCAAAAGGCTACCCTACTCAGATCTGTATGCATTATTCACTGAAACATCACACAATCCTAGACACTTGGGAAGTGTCTGACACATGATTGGATACAAAAGCCAGCATAGTGATCTTGTTGGCTGTGAACTAATCTGGTTGTATATCAAATAATAATAATAATAATAATAATAATAATAATAATAACAACAACAACAACTTAAAATGATTTATTACTCACTTCTCCTTTCAGCTTGAAAGCTAAGTACAGAGGGCCATTTTTTGTGTCAGAAGCAACTTGAGAAATTGCAAATTGCTTCTAATGTTTGCTTTTGATGTGAGAGAATTGGCCATCAGCAATGCCGCCTGGATGTTTTGATGTTTTACCATCCTTGTGGGAGGCTTCTCTAATGTCCCCATATGGGGAGCTGGAGCTGACAGAGAGAGCTCATCTACAGTCTCCCCAGATTAAAACCTCTGTCGGTCTTCACTCCTGCCGGCACATGGGTTTAACCCATTGCACCAACAGGGGCTCCTACAGAGGACCATGACGTCACCAAAAATTGGCTAACAATGACAGAATGGCCATAGAATGGTCTGGATACTATTGGACAGTCTAGATTGGAATGGCTCTCTGTCAGGATGGCTTTGATTACATTTTCTTGCCCTGGTGAAGTGAGTTGGACTGGATGGCCTTAAGTATTTTCTATTAGTCATGGGAGTTCTGTGTGGGAAGTTTGTCCCAATTCTATCGTTGGTGGGGTTCAGAATGTTCTTTGGTTGTAGGTGCACTATAAATCCCAGTAACTGCAACTCCCTAATGTCAAGGTCTATTTTCCCCAAACTCCATCTGTATTCATATTTGGGCATATGAAATATTCATACCAATTTTGGTCCAGATCAGGCATGTAGGCTTGAGCCCCCCCCCCCCTCCCCCCCCCCCCCCCCCCCCGAAATTCTCATGGTGGTTTGCGAAAAGGCCTTACTGGTGCATTATTTAAACTGTTATGTTTATTCATATCATGATCTGATCACCATACTCAATATATCCTATATGCATCGGGGTATTGGGGTAATGATACAAACTGTTTGCTAGACTAGACCCTCTTTCACTCAGACTCAGCCCCCCCCCCCCCCGAAACTCAGCCCCCCCCCCCCCCCGAAACCCCCCCTGAAAAAATTCACACACACACACACACACACACCGAAACGAAATCCTGGCTACAGGCCTGGTCCAGATCCATCATTGTTTGAGTCCACAGTGCTCTCTGGATGTAGGTGAACTACAATTCCCAAACTTAAGGTCAATGCTCACCAAACCCTTCTAGTGTTTTCTGTTGGTCATGGGAGTCCTGTGTGCCACGTTTGGTTCAATTCCATTGTTGATGGAGTTCAGAATTACAACATTAGAGGAAATGTGGATGCCTCATAAATTTCATATGGTTTTCTTAGTCAAGAAGATGGTTTTGCTGTTTCCTTCCTCTGAAATAATAGCCTGCAAAACCTGGCATTCATTGTCAGTCTCCTATCCAAGTACGACTAAGTATGACCCTGCTGAATTTTAAGGGCAGTGTTTCTCAAACTCTGCTCCTCCAGGGATTGGACTTCAGCTCCCAAAAACCCCTGCCAGTTCACCATTTGTTAGGAATTGTCAGAGCTGAAGTCCAAAATACTATTTGTATAACGTATTTGGGGGCTTCATACTGGAGGTAATCTCTACATCAATAAAATATGATTCTTTAAGTACTAGATTGGAAAGAGATGCATACATGGTGGTACTCTGAATTTGAGAGTATAGATAAATAAAGAAATTGAGATGATTGGGTAATACAAGACATAGGTGTGCCCACATTGCTCATGTAAAGCAGACATTAAGAAAATGAGATCCAGTCAAAAGAGCCAAAGATCCAGTCAGAGTAGGTGTGACCAACTCCTGGCTGGTGATGAATTAGCAAATCAAGATTAACAGTGTACACAAAACGCCTAAACACAGACAATGACCTTTTGTCGTAAATGAGCCACTCCTACTCATTTTGAGCCCAAATCAGTTGGTGTCAGATCTGTAAATAAATCTCAGCTCACAAAGAAATCTCCCTTTGGAAAACTTTAAAAGCTTTCATGTGAATATGCGAACCTTTCCATTTCTAGTCCATCTTGCAGTTTTTCTCATCCAATTTTGCATTCTAATATTTCTGAATTAATCTGTGATATCCTTTGCATTCTATTCACACATGATTTTGCAGTGTGTTTTGCATCATGTATGCATTCCTTCACAGTATCAATCTTTTCTCAAAATCCTTGTGGAAAATAATACAGTGCAACAGTTGAGAACTGTATCAAAACATGGAGGATTTGATTAGATTTTAGCTATAGGATTTAAGTTATAACTAACTTTTCCCACTGACTTCTATGCAGCATAAGTTCACCTAACTTACCTTTCTCATAGAAATGGGAAATCAGATTAATTGCTATGTTTAGATCCACACATGTAGCAGAAAGGTAAGGATCACATTATATCTTGTCAGAATTCAAGATCAAATTCCTCAAGCAACCTAATTATGTTATAGAACAGCGTTTCTCAACCCAGGGGTCAGGACCCCTGAGGTGGTTGCGAGCGTGTGTCAGAGGGGTTGCCAAAGACCATCAGAAAACACAATATTTTCTGTTTGTCATGGGGGTTTTGTGTGGGAATTTTGACCCAATTCTATTGTTGGTGGGGTTCAGAATGCTCTTTGATTGTAGGTGAACTATAAATCCCAGCAACTACAACTCCCAAATGTCAAAGACTATTTTCCCCAACCTCCAACAGTGTTCACATTTGGGCATATTGAGTATCCATGCCAAGTTTGGTCCAGATCCATCATTGTTTGAGTCCACAGTGCTCTCAGAATGTAAGTGAACTACAACTCCAAAACGCAAGGTCAATGCCCACCAAAACCTTCGAGTATTTTCTGTTGGTCATGAGAGTTCTGTGTGCCAAGTTTGGTTCACTTCCTTTGTTGGTGGAGTTCAGAATGCTCTTTGATTGTCGGTGAACTATAAATCTCAGCAACTACAACTCCCAAATGACAAAATTAATGCCCCTCCATTTCCACCAGTATGGATGAATCAGACATTTGTGCCAAATTTGGTCCAGTGAATGAAAGTACATCCTGCATCTCTGATATTTACATTACGATTCATAACAGTAGCAAAATTAGTTATGAAGACGTAATGAAAATAATGCTATGGTTGGGGGTCACCACAACATGAGAAACTGTATTAAGGGGTAATTAGGCATTAGGAAGGTTGGGAAACACTGTTCTAGAATATCTCAAGAAACTATCATTCTCTCCACACTGGTTTCCATATTTCCCATTTTTAATATCACAATGCATCTCTTGAAATTCAGTCTCTTATTTTGTCCTTGCAGAAAGGCACCTCACATCTGATACTCTACAAAAGCTGGAGGTTCCCATCATCAGCACCAACAACTGCAATGCCCTGTACAACCAAGGCTCCAGAGAGCTTGAAGACACAAAGGATATTAAAAGAGACATGATATGTGCTGGTTTTGCGGCTGGGAGACGAGATGCCTGCCAGGTGAGAGCCAGCTTAGCTTTAGTCAATTATGAAAAGAATGGGAAATAGATGTTTATTTTACTACATTTCCCAGATGCTACAGGTGGGAAATTGATGGTAATCCCCCAAATTAATATATCCAAGATCTGATTGTAGGATTAGACAAGTGCTCAGATTACAAAATGACATGTGGAGCTTTCCATCACCTTTCATAACATTACACTTAGCTTTCTGATTTTAGAAATTGTTTGAATCCCAGGATTTGACTATCACAGAAATTAAGCCATGGGTGGTACACAAAGATTTGATTAAGAACTCCATATATACGTAATTTGGACACATGATTCAGATACAGCATCATCAGCCTGAGACCACTGCCTTTACTGAGATTCATTGCCAATAGACTAGGACCTCCATTCTGTTACTGCCACCCTCCCAAGATGCCATGCTTCTGAATATTATGTCATTCTATGGCATTGTGGATATAAAACATGGTGAGCATTATGCTTTTTATAGTAGCCACCGTGCTCACCATCAATCTATATAAATAAAAATGTAATGTTTGTTTGTGGGATTAACATAACTCCAAAACCACTGGACGAATTGACACCAAATCAGGCCAACAAGTGACCATCACTTATAAAAACACTGAAAAACACAACAGAAGAGACTTTAAAAGCCAAAGAAACAAAATTACATTACAATGCATGGAACAAACCCCATATATATACGCAAACACGCATATACACATATACACAAACATATACACACACAAAACACATATACACAGACTGGGCCACAGCAACGCATGGCAGGGAATGGCTAGTAATACTATAAAATCCTTTATAGATTACTGCAACACACTCTACATGGGGTTGCCTTCAAGACTGTTCGGAAGCTATAAATGGTCCAACGAGTGGCAGCCAGGTTTCTAACAGGAGTGGTATACAGGGCATACAACTCCATTGTTACAACAGCTCCACTGGCTGCCAGTTTGCTACTGAGCACTATTCAAAGTGCTGGCTTTGACCTATAAATCCCTAAACAGTTCCGGCCCAACTTACCTATCTGAACGTATCTCCCTCTACAATGCACCATGGAGGTTAAGATCTTCTGAGGATGCTCTGCTCTCGATCCTGCCTTCTTCGCAGGCTTGTTTGGCAGGGACGAGAGATAGGGCCTTCTCAGTGGTGGCTCCTCAGCTATGGAACCCCCTCCCCAGCGAAATTAGAGCAGCGCCCCCCCTCCTGACTTTCAGGAAAAAAGTTAAAACCTGGTTATGGGACCAAGCTAGTGCAATATGAGTATACAGAATTGTGAAATGACTAATGGAATGGCTTTGGATTTTACTCTGGATGACGTGATTTTAATAATTGTTTTAATGCTGTTGTTGTTTTTTGAGTTTTAATGCATATGTTTATTTTTATTTATTATTTATTTATTTAAAACGTTTATATTCCCCCCCTTCTCACCCTGAAGGGGACTCAAGGTGGAGCACAGCATATATACGGCAAACATTCAATGTCAGGACATGATATCATTAGATGCATACATAAACATTAAAAACATTTGTCTCAATATTAAAATACACTGTTTAAAACCCGTCTTGATCATCTGTGTCTGATCTAATTGGCCTGGTAAGGTATCACTGCTTTATTGCACTGTATTTATGTATATGTACAGCATCAAAATACTGCCTGTTCTGAGCCGCTCTGAGTCCCCCTGCTGGGGTGAGAAGGGGGGGATATAAATGTAGTAAATATATAAATAAATACATAATGGGCCATTGCCTTTCAGGAGAATTTAGATGGGGGCCACAACAGTGACTGTGGGGCACCCATTGGTCTGCCAAAGGTCCATCAGCCTTAGAATTGACATGGACTCAGTTCCTCTTTCAAATTAGTGAAGGGTTCCCACTGCTGATTTGATCACAAACATAATTACTATTGTTTGTTCTCATGTACAATAGCATCTCCTCCTATGGCCATACCTACATTTCTCATAATCTGTCCACATTCTTTTTTGCACAGGGTGATTCTGGAGGCCCTCTGGCCTGCCAGTTGGGAAACTGTTGGCTCCTTGCTGGCGTGGTCAGCTGGGGAGAAGGCTGTGCACAGAAGAACCGCCCAGGGGTCTATGCTCGTGTCACCTTTTACCAACCCTGGATTCACAGTGTCATACCGGAGCTGAAGTTCACAAGTATCAGGGGCCATTGGACAACAGTGAACAACAAAGGTGCCACCAGCAGTGCATCAACTGGCAGTTTTAGCCTCCTCTCTGCCATTTTTGCCACTATCGTTTTGCTATTATCTTCGGAATAGACTCTACAGAGAAAACAGATTGGTTTTCCTTGGATTCCTTTTTTTTTTTTTTTTTTTTTGCTAAATCTACTTGAAATAAATAATCAGACTCATATTTGCCAATGAGATCATGAAGGAGACGTCAGCTACTCAACTTTTAAGAAGAGTGTACAGAAATATGCATTATTTTATCCGGAAACTCAGATTTACAGGTTATGTTGTTGTTTTTAGACTCAGAATAGCAACAGAACCAGATTTTGTGCAAGCTGACTAAAGCCTAAAGATATACATCCAAGCATAGTTTTCAACCTTGAGGAGCCGTTCCCAACCCATCAGGGATATTGTCTATGGTGGACAGGACATTTTACCGAACTCTCACAATTTGCTCCAGACTTACTGAAAAGCAGCAAAGATTATCTGGGAAAATGTCATTTTCATGTACTCACAATGCCCTGGATACACCATACTCTACTGGGGCATTGTGGATACTGTAATTATAATGACTGCCACCTTTTAATCACTCACCATTAACAATGGTCATCCCAGAATATAGAAAAGTGATGTTTGGTCTACAGCTTTCAGAATTACCTAGCCAATATGTCCCCTGTTTATGGTGGTTGGGACAAGTAATCCAAAAATAACATTCTCCAGCTTTTAGTGCTGCTGATACTCAACACCATTAATCCCATCAAGTCTACGATTGAGGGTACAGGCAGTCATCAACTCATAAACAAGATAGATTCTGTAGGTTTAGTCTTAATTTAAATTTGTATGGAAGTTGTAACAAGTACATTATTAAGTGTAACTCCATGGGAGCTCCTGGTGGCACAGCGGGTTAAACCGCTGAGCTGCTGAACTTGCTGACTTACAGGTTGTCGGTTTGAATCCGGGGAGTGGGATGAGCTCCCACTGTTAGCCCCAGCTTCTGCCGATCTAGCAGTTCAAAAACATGAAAATGTGGGTAGATCAGTAGTTACTGCTCTGGAGGGAAGGTAAAGGTGCTTCATGCAGTCATGCTGGCCACATGACTTTGGAGGTGTCTACGGATGGATCTTCAGCTTAGAAATGGAAATGAGCACAACCCCCCAGAGTCAGACATAACTAGACCTAATGTCAAGGGGAAACCATAGGAAAAGGTCAATGCCCATATGCTGTTTGTTTTGCTGTCTGTGCCCCTGTTCAGAACATTTCACCTCAGTCCCTAATTGGATTTTGAAAAATTAGGCTTGTTTTGAAAACAAGGATTGGTGATAAAGCTTCAGAGGAGACCTCATTTCCTGTATTTTAGGGGACTGCCTATTTTAGTGGACTCTATTTTTATAATGTGGGAAAAGTAGCTTTCTGAGAGTTGTAGACTGGTGAGACTCCAGCACTCCCATGATTTTATGGCATTGAGTCATGGCGGTTCAAGTTATGTCAAACTGCATTAATTATATAGTATAGAGGTACCCCAGGATGTCAGGATTTTTAAATGTTTTCTTTCTTAATATACTGAATATATGATATTACACAATGCTGTATCTAGCAATGACTACCTCCGCATTTGGGGATTGACTACCTCTAGACCCCAACGTCTGCTGCCACAAACGTTCTTGCTATGCTGATTTCATGGTATGCCTTCATGGTTTGCTGACAGTGCAGCAATTTAGTAATGTTATGATTTGGGGCTGATATTTTTATTATATTAACATTCATTGAAGTGGAATAAGATAGCATGGCAGCATTCTTTAAGGATGGCTTGGACATCTACCCCAATGTCATGTCCTGGTAGGACACTTCTTTCCTGAATGACTAGCAAGGTGTATGGTGTATATATGAATGTATACATGTATTTATGTTCTTATTTATTGTAACACTTGAGGTATTTTATTTTGCAACAGGCACACAACTCCTCAACAAAGTCTTTTTTACTTGGCCAATGGAGCCCCATCCAGTATATGACTCCCACAGATCATTGCCTCTCTCCTTCCTGTTTGCACAATAAACTCTTTGAACCTGAACGCCCAAAACGAACTAGATTTCTCTCTGACCTCAGCTGACCCTTACCTGAGGTGACCTGAGGAGACAGGAATGTGCTACATTAGCCTGCATTAGGAAAACATTTCCAATGGGGAGGGGAGAACATTTCTAGGAGGAAAGTGTTTTTATTCTGCGTATGAATACACACAAAGATGAGACATCCTGACTACTGCCTTTACCAGATTCTTGGTATCCTCCACCCTCTTTCCTCGAAGCTGTTCACCTTAAATTGTCAAGCTATCATCAGATTTAAGCATCACAAGTGTCACCGAGTGACAGCTGGTTTAACAGACCCTTCCACTATTTGTTTCTCTCCACCAAAACCAGTCTATCAAGGATTATCAGACCTCAAAGCCTTGCCCAGGTGGTCAGGCCCTGGACCTTTTTTTGGTTCTCAGATCAATCTCTGCAGTCAGAGCCATACTAGCTATATGTTCTGCAAGGCACACTTGGCAAACATCAAGATTAGTTTCAAAATTCCCCTCTGATTAGGATAGTTTAAGGACTCCATCCCCACATATACTGTATTTTCTGGCATATAAGACTACTTTTTAATCCAGGAAAAACTTCTCAAAAGTCAGGGGTTGTCTTATATGCCAGTTGTCATCTTATAGGGCAAGTGCAGAAACTTCTGAGATGAACTAGAAAATCTGTGATCGCTGCATATGGTGGGGAGAGCTCAAAAACGGTTATGGCCACATCCCTGCTGTATGCAGTGACCGTATGAAAGCAGCAAGGGCAGAGCTGTAGAAGTACGGTAGAAGAAAATCCACTCACCAGGATTCCTGGAAAGAAGTCATCTGGGATGTCCGGTGTATGGAAAAAAGAGATAGAGTGGCACTGTGCCCAGAAAAACACACCTCTTTCACCCATTTGCCCACCCTTATATCCTATTACCGTACCTCCTTCTCTGCCTCTCAGATCTTGCTCCTGAGGACTGCAGTGAAGAAGCTCAGGTGCACATGTGCGAGATCTAACAGGCAGAGAAGGAGGTACAGTAATAGGAAAATTACCATATTGAAATCAAATCTGATTTTTTTTATTTGGTGTGCATTGAAAGAGGGGTAGTCTTATACAGTGAGTAAATCCCAAACTCTATATTTTAACTGGAAAATTGGGGGCCGTCTTATACGCCCAGTCGTCTTATACGTTGGAAAATATGGTACTTTTTTCTCATGGTGACACATGAGAGAAGATCATCACAGTGGGAGAGTCTGGCTTTTATACTATGGTTGGCATCCTGTAGGGGAGAGCATTTTGGAAGTTCTTATCCTCTTCCTCCTTCTTGAATATAATAAGCACAACATTGTGCTAGGATAGCCCTCACCATGGCCATTCTGTTGCTGGTGGAGAAGAGCAGGGGTCAAAACAGTGTCTGGTTACGTTATCATGGTTAGAAGCAAAGCAAAGGCACCAGCAGATCTCAGTGCAGATGACCTCATTACGTGCCCCACTATAGAGACAAAGCCAGGTGTTTCTTTACCAGTCTTCACCAGCAATAAAATGGCCATAAGGTGTACAATAATAGGATGATAGTGAGCACTGGCTGCTGTTAAGTTTTGTACACACTAATCTGATGTTACCCTCAACTACCCCAGCTCCCAAAAGAGAAATTCGGATATCACAGATTGTGCAAATATGCATATATTCACTAGTTTACACGAGTAGCACCATATGGAGCGCAATGCAAGAACCCCATTTCCAATGTAAGGGATAATTCTGAGACAGGTGAAGAGATGTATGGCAGTTTTTGAACTGAAGAAGTCCTGCTCCTTCATGGATAAATGTTCTTCATAGCCTCACCTCTAGCATGGCTGTAAGTCCATAAAGTTGTAATTATTGTGATGACCATGACCATGATGACAATGACAACAATTACCACAATGACAAAACACAGACCCGCTTAGAACTTTCTAAAATCCATTCAAAAAGAACTAGGCTTCTAAGATGTCGACTAGGATGTATGATAAAACAGCAGAAGCCATCAGATTATAAATAATCTTCAGACAATAAAAAAAGTCTTCCCAGTCTCATCTCCATTGAGGTTGAAGTCTATAAAGGCAGTGTTTTGATGGCTGTGATGATGACGATGATGATGATGATGACAAAATATGGATCTTTCAATAATTTTCCAAAATCCATCCATTCAGAAAGAACTAGACAGATTTGTCATGGAAGGTATCTTTTTCCATAGCACTTCATCTCCACGAGGTAAACACTGGAACACCCTACTATCCTTCTATTTCAGAAAGATCCCAATGAAGGATATGGCTGTCAGCAGAAGAAAAAAACTGAAATCTGTATGGAACAGGCTGGAAGCAGAATTAGATGGTCTAACTTTGTTGTAGGTGATATTCACGAGGCCAAACTGGGCTCTGGGATAGTGTTTCTTTATCCAGTCCTCATAGAAGCTGACAAGGGTGTAAACACCTGGGCGGTTGGGAAGGGCACACATGTCACCCCAGCTCACAATTCCTGCCACATAATAGGCACCATTGTCTTGGCAGACCAAGGGACCACCAGAGTCACCCTAGGTTGAAAAAGGAAGACAGTGAACATCCAGAGTATCCCAGACCACATATTCCTAATCAATTCATACATCCTTTTATTTATATTCCACCCTAGATTTAAGTCGTTGACGTGCTGGCTGATACCCAAACAGGGGATGAGCTGGAGATATCTCTGCCTTGGTCCTTTCACTATTGGCTGCTACTTCCCGGCGGATGTCAGGTGGTACAATACCGGCTAAGCAGTGTAATTTCTCCAGTGGTGTAGGGCACAGACACCCTGTGATAATGCGGCATGTCTCATTAAGAGCCACATCCACTGTTTTAGTGTGGTGAGATGTGTTCCACACTGGGCATGCGTACTTAGCAGCAGAGTAGCATAGCACAAGGGCAGATGTCTTCACTGTGCCTGGTTGTGATCCCCAAGTTGTGCCAGTCAGCTTTCGTATGATACCCTGTTTGGGTATCAGCCAGCACGTCAACAACTTAAATCTAGAAATAGTTTTCTAAGATCTACAGAGACATTCGCTGGAACACCTCAGCAAGCAAGAGTCCAAAAGTGGCGGGCTCAAACCCAGAACCTCAAGCCATGGCTGATACCAAATGAGAGACTCCCCCCTGGGCACACAGAAGACTGGGCGACTTGAAAGGTGCTGAACAGACTGTGCTCTGGCACCACGAGATGCAGAGCCAACCTTCAGAAATGGGACTACAAAGTGGAATCCACAACATGTGAGTGTGGAGAAGAGCAAACTACAGACCATCTGCTGCAATGCACCCTGAGCCCTGCCACATGCACAATGGAGGACCTCCTTGCAGCAACACCAGAGGCACTCCAAGTGGCCAGCTATTTATTATTTATTTACTGGTCAAAGGACATTTAATCAACTACCAAGCTTGCAAATTTTGTATTTTGTCTGTTTGTTTGTTTGTTTGTTTTGTTCTGTTAGAATTGTAATACAATTGACTGGTTGCCCTGACATGACAAATAAAATAAATATCCCACCCTTCTCCCTAATGGGATTTACAATACAAAATGGAAGAAAATGCAATAAAACACATAAAGACCTACAAATTTAAGATTGAAATTATATTCCATGTTATGATCAACCGCATACTAATGTCCCACCATTATAAAGATATATCTCCTTATACAAAACTATATCTTAGTTTCTCCTTTTCTTGCACCTAATAAAGGCAAATGTGAGTAGATCAATAGGTACCACTCCAGTGGGAAGGTAACATGCTCCGTACAGTCATGCTGGCCATATGACCTTGGAGGTGTCTGCGGACAATGCCAGCTCTTCAGTTTAGAAATGGAGATGAGCACCAATGCCCAGAGTTGGACACGACTAGTTAGGAGAAGTATTCCAATGGAACTTTGAGCATAATTCCTGTTATCTCAGAAAATGAAGCACTACCAATTCCAGCTCAGCACCAGATCTCCTCCCAGCAAATGGCTTCTTGTTAACCCAATCCTAAATTATTCCCTGCACTATCAATAGTGTTCCATCTTATAAATCAGACTTTCCAACCTGGCACCTTCCAAATAAACTGAATTGCAAATTCCAGAAATGGCCACCTCTGCTGGGAGAAAGGCATCCGGTTGAAGCCTCACTTACCACACAAGCATCTTTCTTTCCGGTTTCATAGCCAGCACAAATCATATCATCCTGGATCTCTCGGGTATTGGGATTAATACTTGTACCAACATGGTACATCTCATCACACTTCATTGTGTCTATCAAGGGCAGCCTGATCTGTTGCAATGTCATTGGTCCTCCAAGGGAAGCTTAAAGTACAAATGGCAGGGAAGAAAGAGAGGAAATTAGAAATGTGAGCTCTGACTTGAAGGGGGTATGTATATGTGTGTGTGTGTATGTGTGTGTGTGTGTGTGTGTGTGTGTGTGTATATATATATATATATATTGTTATGCTTTGGTGTTATTTGAATAGCATACATTTGATAGATCAGTTAACATAAAAGGGATTTTTAAAATAATAAAACAACTTTCAGCTAAGCACCTTAGTCCTTAACCTTTCCAAGAGTTGACAAAAGTAACTAATGGCTTTCCTCTTGTTTCTCCTCGTCTCTCACCCACCAAAGCAGTATGTAAAATTTATAACAAAATAAAAACCTATTTGAAAAACCAACATTGTCTCATTTTTCCCTTTATATTCAACAAAACAGTTCCAAATCACAACAAAATTGTGTTTTTCTTTCTTTCCTTTGGCTATTTGAACATGGATAGTTAATTTTGCTATCAGAAGTAGTTATACCATGCTGTCACATGGTATGAACCGTGGTGGCTGAACCGTGGTGCAGCAGGGATGTTGTACTATTTGTTTTAATGGTAATAATTAGTACTGTGTTTGTTGATTTTTAAATTGGACTTTTTGTAATGTGTTGTAGTTATCTTAACTGATGTTGTTATTGTTTAATATGTTGATGTAATTTTACCTCTATTTTTATGGCACTTGTATGTGCTTCTGTAAGCTGCCCTGAGCTCTTTCTGGGAGATGGTGGTGGGGTATAAATAAAGTTGTTATTATTATTATGATTTGATACATAACAAGATTAGTACGCATCAAACAAGATCACTATGCTGGCTTATATATTGGATCACATAGTATCTAGCACATTCGCTAATGTGAAACATTAGCGAATAATGAATGGAGATCTGAGTAGGGTGGCCTTTTGCAGCTACAGATGGTAATTTTGACAGAGCTGATTGTTTTTAAGTTCAGGTCAAGGTCCTTAGGTACTGCACCCAGTGTGCCGATCACCACTGGAACCACCTTTACTGGCTTGTGCCAGAGTCTTTATTATTATTATTATTATTATTATTATTATTATTATTATTATGATAAATAACCACTTACAAGTTTGTGAGATTCCTAGATTTTTGTTTATCGGGGGGAAAAAGCCCAGAAGGGCCAGATTTTGAGTCTTTTGAAGATGCTGGTTAGTGATCATAATTATTTCAGAAAAGACTGCATTCCTGATTTTAGCTACTTGATCACAGTACCACCACAAATGACATACTTAGAAAGTCTCCTTACCTCCATATGATGGGGCTCCCCATCCTGTCACCCAACAAAAGGTGCCATTCGAGAACTTGACCCTTGCATCTGGAAGGCAAGCCGGCAGGATGCTTTCAGTGAAGTGGACTGGACGTTCCAACTGGGCTAGAGCTATATCACCGCTGGTCCCATCCCCGGCATAGGCCTTGTGTGCAAACACTTTTGAAAGCTTCACCCATTGAGCATTCTTTTCTGGATTCAAAAGCTGGTAGTTTCCCAGATTGACTTGATAGTCAGAGAATCTCACATTGCTGTGGAAAGAATATCAAATTGCTGTGGCAGGGCGGGGAGTATGAACATGTAAAAAGGAATTCTACCTAAACATTAGGAAGAACTTCCTGACAGTAAGAGCTGTTTGACAGTGGAATATGCAGCTCGGAGGGTGGTAGAGTCTCCTTCTCTTGAAGTTTTTAAGCAGAAGCTGGATGGCCATCTGTCAGGGATGCTTTGATTCTGTGTTCATGCATGGAATATTTGGGTTGGACTGGATGGCCCTTGTGGTCTCTTCCAACTCTATGATTCTATGTTACAGATGGATTGATTCTATCCAAGAAGCCACTGATTATGAGACCACATGGACTTCTTTCAGTCATTGTACTGCTGTACATTGAAGCCTATCTGGTGACAAACAGCAACAATGGCAACAAAGTCTGAATATAGGGCCAGTGCCATAAATTTATGCCATATGGTGTACTCAGTCACCTATTCCATTCCCCCAGAACAACGGTTTACCTCATCTCACATCATCCCAACAATTAGCCAAACTTTTGTGGCAATGAAATCTTTCACTGGCTATACAAGGAGTTTCTCCTAGAGAACATTTTCCCCCAAACACCTTGGGATTCCCTCAGTTTTCTGATATTTTGGGGATCATCAGCTTCCAGCATTTCACAAATTAAAACTGGAACATATGTGGCCAAGCAACATCTAATTGTGGTCAAAAACATATGACTAATGAAAATGAACACAGAAAACTATTACATTTTTCTGGTTCCCAGGGTCTTGCAATGGATTAAACCTTTTTGCTGGCAGGACTGAAGACCAACAGGTCACAGGTTCGAATCTAGAGAGAGCTCCTTCTGTCACTTCCAGCTCTCCATGTGGGAACATGAGAGAAGCCTCCCACAAGGATGGTAAAGCATCAAAACATCCAGGCATCCCCTGGGCAATGTCCTTGCAGGCAGCCAATTCTCTCACACCAGAAGCAACTTGCAGTTTCTCAAGTTGCTCCTGACATGAAAAAAATAGGAGTAAAAAAATAAAAACATCTACAAATGATGCCCTGAGTCTGTGACTGGCTATGGGACATAACAAAATGAATTTCCTCCACCACCCCCAATCTCCATCAACTATGCAATAGGCATTCAGTGGGGCTATCATGGCAAAACTGTGAGTCAAGCCAACTTTATGGTCATTGGCTTACCTTGGAAAACAGTGGGCTGCAGTCAGAACCCAGTCAGCACTGATGAGTGTCCCCCCACATGCATGCTTCCCCTTGTACTGAAGGCTGATTTGCCATGGCCAGGCACCCCGAGAGGCGTCTTCTCCCCCAACAATACGGTTTTTGGTTTTTGTCACCACCTGGCCACATGCTGTCAAAATAGATATATGTGTAAGTGAAAGAAAGCATGCAAGCAAGCAAGAAAGACCTGTTCTGCAATTTTCCAGTTTCTCACCTTTTGGCTAGAAATAAATAAATTCACCAGATGATGTAAAATAACAACAACAACCTGCAGCTTACATTTAAATCATGCATACTGTCATCCCACCATACCAATGGGTTCTGCACTGAAGGATTCGATCAATCAAGGCTCAAAATATTTTTAAAAAACCAATTAAATAATGCAAAGTTTGATTTTATAAAAGGAACCCATTTTAATATGCCTTTGTATGTAATGGGACTTGAGTATTCATGGATTTTGCTATCTACGTGAGCTCCTGGAATCAAACTCCAGTGGCTATGAAGGGCACTCTGTAGGTAAATTCATACTATACAGAAGTAAAATGTAATTAAATTATCAAATAAACAACCCCATTAAATGCAAAGATTTTAAAATGACAAATAAAATTCCACCACATTTTACAAAGTGCATCCTCATCCCCACACACAGTTTTCAAAGCCTTATCAGAATAAAAAGTCTTCATATTCTCTTTCACTATTCAGAAAAATGAGGGGAAAGGTGCCAAAGACTGGAACTTTTGTCTTTTGTTCCACTTTCTTGCCCATCAGGCACTAAAATCTGATTAAGTGATGGCTACTCAAACAAACAACATAAAGTCAGTAGTGGCTAGAGGCTATTATATTAATGGCTCTGAGAATAAATCCACTTTCATTTACTTAAAGGAATTCTCCAAGATGGTGAACCTATATCAGGGCATATGGTTTAGCACCTTAGATAACTTATTTTAGCTTTAGGTTTACATTTACTTTATCAGTCCCATGGTATCTACTAGCCACTGGAGGACCAATTTGGTTCTGATCCAATCCTCCTCCTCCTCCTCCTTCTTCTTCTTCTTCTTTTTGCTATTATTATTATTATTATTATTATTGTTATTATTATTATTATTCTATGGGCAACAGGTTAACCCGCTGAGCTTCTAAACTTGCTAACCAAAAGTTCAGCAGTTTGAATTCAGGGAGTGGGGTGAGCTCCTGCTGTTAGCCCCAGCTTCTGCCAACCTAGCAGTTCAAAAACATGCAAATGTGAGATCAATAGGTACTGCCCTGGCGTAAAGGTAATGGCACTCCATGCAGTCATGTCAGCCATGTCTATGGACAATGCAGGCTCTTTGGCTTAGTAATGGAGATAAGCACCACCCCACAGAATCAGACACAACTAGAATTAATGTAAGGGGGAAAACCTTTACCTTTACCTTATTATTATTCTATTTAAGAGATCTGGTTCAGCACCATGGATAGCTCATATAAAATCAGAGTGAATTCACCATGTTCATGGTCCACATCAATGAAGATATTATGATTCTCAGCTTCTTTTATAGCAGAGCTCCTGTGCTTTTAAATACTAAAACTTTATTAGCAGAATTTTTAGTACTATTGCTTCAGCCCCAGAGCTGCAACCAATTTGTGCTGCAGCTAAACACTTACTTATTGACTTGTCATCCTCAGTACCTCCTACAAAGAAATAATGGAAAGAAAAGAGAAGAAAACAAGAGTTATTATGACTGCTCAATTAAAAGGAAGCCATTTTCAAAAAGCAAAACTGGAACCAAGCCAAGGAAATAAACAAGCTTATCTCATACTTTTAGCTACACACTGGGGAAGGGATGGGGAATTTTAAATCCACTTGCATTTTTCAATCATTAACTGCTCAAAAGTCTAACGGTTTACTATCAATGAAAAAAAGTCATTATGGTGTCCTTCCTGAGCTTTGAAACTCAGATCTGCATCTGCCCCAGTATTGTTTAAAATGGGTTGTGGGATATAACATGAAGAAGTGGTTGATCCACAGAAGGGGCCTTATATTTTTCTCTGTTTTCCTCCAATAGGGATTATATATCCAAAACTTAATATTGGCCAGTACTAGTACATACTAGCAGAGGAAGCTGGAGAAAGATTAGCTGCTTCAACATCCACAGCCTGAACACCTTCTTGAATACTGATGTTGGACTGCCCTGGGATTGGATCCAATACTTGGCCCAAACACGCTATCCTCGCAATCCAGTTGCTCCTGGGAATAGTTTAGTAGGAAAAAAGTTCAAAACCCCCAAACAGCTCTGCAACACATTTTAGGTGGTGGCTCCATGGCATAACACCAGTTACTAGTCCCAACTCAAGTGACCCATTGAATCAATGGGATTTGCATAACTAATCAGTTACCATTATCTATTGAATGAATAATTCTCATCTAGTTGGAACTAACAAGTGGATTTAAACCTAAGGCTACTCTATTTCCAAAGTAAAGGTGACAAGTTTAAGCATGCATTGTTACTTTGAACATATAAGTAACTATACAAGGAATCTGGTTCTCAGGGTGTTTTGTTCTCCCTTACCTTTTTTTACTATAGGTAGGGTTTGAAAGACTATAAACATACAATTGGCACTGTACTCATGGATTTTAACCATGGTTTGAAAATATTTTTTAAAAATTCCCCAACGCAAACTTTAAATAATACAATTTTCCATAAGGGAGACCTATGCAATAATGGGAGTTGAGCATCCATGGATTTTTGGATCCATGGGAGTCCTAGACCCAAACCCCAGTAGATAGAGGGCTCACTGTATATTTAAAAATCGGGTGCTGTAACAAAGGGGCTTTTATGTGCTTGTACATGTTTACACATACAATAATTCCACATGAGGTGTTAGTATAGCCTAATCCAGACCTCTTTTCACATGGATCTCTACTATGGTATGCAAAGGTGCATATGGAGACTCTTCATCCATTGGTTAAATGTGCACATAATGTACTGATTGATGATACAAGGACATATTTTCTTCCAACAAGTTGGGGAGTCAGCAGAACCCACCACCACGGTGTTTCACATAATTTTCTGAGCTTAAGCAGGGTGTTCTCAGTAGCTGCTCCTAGGCTCTAGGACAGTGGAGGTCAACCTGTGGGTCCCCAAATGTTTTGGCATTCAACTCCCAAAAATCCTAACAGTTGATAAACTGGCTGGGATTTCTGGGAGTTGTAGGCCAAAACACCTGAGGACTCACAGATTGAGAACCACTACTCTAGGACATGTTTCTAAGAGTCCATCTACATTAGAGAATTAATGCAGTTCAACATCACTTTGCCATGGCTCAATGTTATGGAATCATGAGAGTTTTATGAAGTTTCTGAAGTTTTCAGACCTTTCCACCAAAGAGTGATGGTGCCTCACCAAATTACAAATCCTAGGATTTTACAGCATTGCCCCATGATCATTAATGTGGTATCAAACTGCAATAATTCTACAGTGTAGAATCAGCATTAGAGAGAGCCCATGGCCTTACCATCAACAAACCAAGGCCATTTTTATTCCATGGGGCATTCGGAAACTTAAGGAATCTGCACATTTTTTAGGTTAATTACATATTAGCCATAGCCTTTTGAGTGTTTTTCTTTCTGTTTGGCTTACTTATCTGTATCTGTTTTAATTTATAAGGCAGCTTGAATATTTAAGAGGTTTTTGTTAGAGCAGAACAGGTTAATTTGGGGCAATTATTCTCCCGACAAAAGTAGTCCCCTTTTACTTCTGTCTTTCTCAATTCCATCGATACAATGAGAGCTGTGTTTAAAGAGCAACAGAGAAACCTGAGCATTTCTTCAGCAGTTATGCCTTGGGGGGAAGACAGTATATTTATTTCAGAATTCAAAACACAGTGTTTTTCCCATTGCACGTCCGGTTTGCAAAATACTCACTGTTTTGAGCTTTACTTGCCAAGACACCTGAGTGGAGAATGAAATAAAAGTGATGTCAGAGGCAAAGCTGGAGAACCGGATGGTTAAGTAAAGTATAAATAAGATCAAAGCAGATAAACTAAAAATATTAACACCGAGGGAGGAAAACTACATAAACAAAGATATCCTTTTGAATACTCAGAACCAGTGTGGTACAATCAGGGCCAGGTTTGGGAAGCATGACGTTCGGGGAGAACCTTTCATTGGCTTTGTAGTTTATTGTGTACTCAGCAGATGGAAAACTACAATTGTAACTATGGATACTCCTACAAAGTAGAATGAATGCAGTTTGACACCACTTTAACTACCATAGCTCGATACTATTAAATCCCAGGATTGGTAGTTTATTGAAGCACCAGAATTCTTTGGCAGAGATGGCTACAATCTTGCAAAGCTAAGGCCCCTTCCACACAGCTGAATAAAATCCCACATTGTCTGCTTTGAACTGGAATATACACCAGTGTGGACTCAGATAACCCTGTTCAAAGCAGATATTGTGGGATTTTCTGCCTTGATATTCTGAGTTATATGGCTGTGTGGAAGGGCCCTAAAACTTCCAGGATTCTATAGCATTGAGCCATGGCACTGCAGATGCACTCTGTGTAGATGCCATACATGAAGGATAGGAACTGTGTTGTCCTCATATGCTGCTGGCTTCCCCCCCCCCCCCCCAAAAAAAACCTTGCCAGAGTAGTCAATAGTAAAGAATGATGGGAACTGCAGTCCAGAGACACTTGAAAATCCAAATAATTCCCTCGATAGAGGATCAGATATGGATCAATACTCCTTCATCATCCTAACCACCTTTGACCCAAACTTCTGGACTCATCACTATAACATAAACACCTACTAAATCTTATGATTTATATTCAGCTATTTTGAAGATAATGAAATCTAAATCTAATTCAGAGAACTGAGCTACATGAAAGGCAGGAATCATAGAGCCTTCTGGATATGATTGGATTGCGACTCTCAGCAGCCCAAGTCAGTATAACTAATGGTGAAGAATTCTGAGAATTGCAATACCGCAACACCCAGAAGTTTGGACAGTTCCAACTTCCATTGGCCTCCAGTAGGTAGAATGTGGTTAGTCAATGATAGGGGAAAATTTCAATCTGGAAAATTT
Source organism: Anolis sagrei (assembly GCF_037176765.1). Lineage (NCBI taxonomy): Eukaryota > Metazoa > Chordata > Lepidosauria > Squamata > Anolidae > Anolis > Anolis sagrei. Next base: position 24,081,586 of record NC_090026.1, on the reverse strand, counting down.
ACTTCTTTATTGTGTTGTCGAAGGCTTTCATGACTGGAATCACTGGGTTGCTGTGAGTTTTTCAGGCTATATGGTCATGTTCCAGAAGCATTCTCTCCTGACATTTTGCCTACATCTATGGCAGGCATCCTCAGAAGTTGTGAGGTCTATTGGAAACTAGGCAATGAGGTTTATATTTCTGTGGAATGTCCAGGGTGGGTGAAAGAACTCTTGTCTGCTTGAGGCAAGTGTGAATGTTGCAATTGACCAGCTTGATTAGCATTGAATGGCCTTGCAGCTTCAAAGCCTGGCTCCTTCCTGCATGGGGATCCTTTGTTGGGAGGTGTTAGCTGGCCCTGATCGATTCTTGTCTGGAATTCCCCTGCTTTATTTACTGTCCTGATTTTAGAGGGGTTTTTTTATACTGGTAACCAGGTTTTGTTCATTTTCATGATTTCCTCCTTTCTGTTAAAATTCTCCACGTGCTTATAGAATTCAGTGGCTTCTCTGTATAGTCTGACATGGTAAGTTGTTGGAGTGGTCCAGCATTTCTGTGTTCTCAAATAATATGCTGTGTCCAGATTGGTTCATCAGGTGCTCTGCTATGGCTGACTTCCCTGGTTGAATTAGTTTGCAGTGTCTTTCATGTTCCTTGATTCGTGTTCAGGCAATGCTGAGTTTGGTGGTCCCTATGTAGACTTGTCCACAGCAGCATGATATACTTATTTATAGTTTCCATTAATCATTGTGCCATTTTTAAATAATTCATCTGTGGAAATGTTAGAAGGTATGTGGTATCATGAGAGATACAGTTTTCATGCCTCCCCTTCCTACTTTCCTTTTGCATCCCTTGCCTTCTTTTCAGCCTAGGAAAGTTTGATCGTTACTTGTGGATTCCAAACCACACCTTTGTATGGCTACAGCTTAGAACAAACAATGGGAACAGAACTTACTGATAACATGCATAGCTGTTGAATGCTTAAGTTCGTATTAATTGCACTTCACTTATCTTAGACATTTTCTTCTCACAAACAGCAAGTGCATTCTCTCCTGGAGTTGCAGTTCAACCTAAAGCCTAAAATTAAACAAAGGAAGGGGGAGGGGGGCTCTATTCCATCTGCCATGTGCTTTCTTCACATTATCTCCAAACTGATTCAAAGACCCAACGAGCAATGTTTCTTTCAGTGAAACTTATTCTAGAAATTCTTCCTGGTTGATGTGTTGTTGAAGGCTTTCATGGCTGGTATCACTGGGGTGGTGTGAGTTTCCCAGGCTGTATGACAGCATTTCTCAACCTTCCTAATGCTGTGACCCCTTAATACAGTTCCTCATGTTGTGGTGACCCTCAACGATACCATTATTTTTGTTGCTATTTCACAACTGTAATTTTGCTACTGTTATGAATTGTAATGTAAACATCTGATATGCAGGATGTATTTTCATTCACTGGACCAAGTTTGGCAAAAATACCCAATACGCGCAAATTTAAATACTTGTGGGGTTGAGAGAGGGGGTATTGATTTTGTCATTTGGGAGATGTAGTTGTTGGGATTTATAGTTCACCTACAATCAAAGAGTATTATGAACTCCACCAATGATGGAATTGAACCAAACTTGGCACACAGAACTCCCATGACCAACAGAAAATACTGGAAGGGTTTGGTGGGCATTGACCTTGAATTTTGGAGTTGTAGCTTACCTACATTCAGTGAGCACTGTGGACTCAAACAACGATAGATCTAGTCCACACTTGGCACAAATACTCAATATGCCCAAATATGAACACTGGTGGAGTTTGGGGGAAAATAGACCTTGACATTTGGGAGTTGTAGTTGCTGGGATTCATAGTTAACCTACAATCAGAGCATTCTGAATCCCACCAATGATAGAATTGGGCCAAACATCCCACACAGAACCCCCATGACCAACAGAAAATACTGTGTTTTCTGATGTTCTTTGGTGACTCCTCTGACATCCCCCTCACAACCCCTCCAGGGGTCCTGACCCCCAGATTGAGAAACGTTGCTGTATGGCCATGTTCCAGAAGCATTCTGTATGGCCATGTTCCAGAAGCATTCCAGAAGCAAACAACCTCTGAGGGTGCTTGCCATAGATGTGGGTGAAACATCAGGAGAGAATGCTTCTGGAACTTTGCCATACAGCTCAGAAAACTCACGACAACCCTTCTTGGATGAATCTTAATTTTGTTATATTTGGGAAATCCACTCATTGAAATCAGTGGAACTTCATTTAATTTCAATGAGTATGAAGGGTGTGTCTACACTGTAGAATGATTGCAGTTTAACACCAGTTTACCTACTTTACCTGAGGATTCCATAGTATTGAGTAATGGCAGTTAAAGTGATCTTGAAATGAGCCCAGCCTCATTCCTTGAACAGAATATCCCCCCAGGGATATTGCACATTAGCATTATTGGGTGGAAGGTTCAAATGGGCTGCCTCCATTGAATATAAATTGTCCCATCACCAAAACTGGCCTGCCACTCCTCTGAAAAATAGCATTTTAACAGATACTTCAGTTGTTTATGCCCTGGGGCAGGGAGAGAAATTTCTTAAATTTTATTTCAAAGCAAAGGGAACATTCTTAATATTTATCTACCTAATTTTAAATGACTGATGTGAAAGTGAAGCTGTAGACAACACTATCTGAAAGTTTGCTGGAAAACAATCTATCTCAAATAGAAACAGAATCCAGGAAAAGAAACAGATTACTTAGATTGGAAGTTACACATACTAAATGAAGGCCTGCTCATGCACAGACTTGGGACACATGTGTGTTCAATGCATTGCATACATGTACAAACTAAATTTGCAAAATTCCTGGCAAAGGGAGATGTTAGAATGAGAATCCATCCAGACAAATTGATTTTTCTTGTTTTTCTGGCTCTTGTTTCTATGTTGGACCAATGCCCAGTTGGCAGACTTCTCATGGATACTGCATTCCAGTCTACCTCCAGAAGGTTCAAGCTGTCAATTCCCCACATCAGGAATCCTAGCTTCTCTGGAGCAGGCATGGGCAAACTTCAGCCCTCCAAGTGTTTTGGACTTCAACTCAACACAATTCCTAAGCCCCACAGATGACTGCATAAACTTCTGCAGTAGCACAAAACAATGAAATTAGGAACCACTTCTACACTGCCACATAAAATCCAGATTATCTGCTTTGAACTGGATTATATGACAGTGTAGACTCATATAATCCAGGTCAAATCAGATAATGTGGATTATCTACTTTGATAATCAGGATTACATAGCAGTTTAGAAGGGGCCTGGGATATTTTCTTAGCCCTCTTGAATCCCCACCCCATAATAACAGCACGCAATAAATAATTATGATAAATATTCATGCATTTACCCAGTATCTTTACACCACTGATAGCAGGATCCTCGGCTATGTCACCCAGCTTGTTTTAACCACTAGGTCCTGCTTCTAAGGCCCCTTTTATACTGCCATATAATCCAGGTTATCAAAGCAGATAATCCACATTATCTGCTTTCAACTGGATTATATTAGTCTACACAGCCATATAATCCAGTTGAAAGCCAATAATATGGATTTTGTATGGCAGTGTAAAAGGGGCCTATGTCAGTCAACAATCATCCTACCAGAATACATAGGATATGATTATGGAAGGAAGGCATAAAACACAGATTTATGGTCATCGTTTTAAAAAGAGATATCAGAGGTTGTGGAACAGTGGAGAGATAATCCATATATTCTAAAACAAAGGAACCTGTTGACTCTTTGTTGGATATACCATTAAAACTCAGAAGCTCTTCAAAGAGTTATGAGATGCGATTTCTATGCTCAGTAGTTGGGAATGATCATGTTCATTCCATTAATGCAGAGGTTCTCAACCTGGGGGATGGGACCCCTGATGGGGTTGCGAGGGGATGTCAGAGGGGTCACCAAAGACCATGAGAACACACTGTATTTTCTGTATTGTCAAAGGCTTTCACGGCTGGAATCACTTGGTTGTCACTACTTCTGAGGATGCTTGTCATAGATGCAGGTGAAATGTCAGGACAGAAGGCCTCTAGAACATGGCCATATAGCCAGAAAAAACCTACAACATCCCACTGTATTTTCCGTTCATCTTGGGGGTTCTGTGTAGGAAGTTTTGCCCAATTTTATCATTGGTGGGATTCAGAATGCTCTTTGATTGTAGGTGAACTATAAATCCCAGGAACTACAACTCCCAAATGTCAATGTCTATTGTCCCCAAACTCAACCAGTGTTCACATTTGGGCATATTGAGTATTAATGCCAAATTTGGCCCAGATCCATCATTGTTTGAGTCCACACTGCTTTCTGGATGTAGATGAACTACAACTCCAAAATTCAAGGTCAATGCCCACCAAACCCCTCCAGTATTTTCTATTGGTCATGGGAGTTCTGTGTCCCAAGTTTGGTTAAATTACATTGTTGATGGAGTTCAGAATGCTCTTTGATTGTAGATGAACTATACATCTCAGCAACTACAACTGCCAAATGACAAAATCAATCCCCCACCCCACCAGTATTCAAATTTGGGTATATTAGGTATTTGTGCTAATTTGGTCCAATGAATGAAAACACACCTTGCATATCAGATATTTACATGACCATCCATAACAGTAGCAAAATTACAGTTATGAAGTAGCAACAAAAATAATGTTATGGTTGGGGGTTGCCACAACATGAGGAACTGTATTGCGGCATCAGGAAGGTTGAGAAGCACTGTATTAATGCAACAAAGTAGGAAGTTATACAAAAGAGACATACAAAAAGACCCCTCAAATTAATTGTATACACAGTTTTACTTACCGTGAATCATCGGAAGCATAGAGATGCAAAGAAAATGAGAAAGTGGGATTCTCATAGTTTCAAGGCTGCCTCTGCTTCACCTCCAAGGCAGCAGGACAATCTCAAACTTGTACAACTCCAGGTTTGCTTCTTTGAGTGCTGTTGCATCCGGGCAGCCTCTTGGGAGAATGTGGCCCAACCTGTCTGCCCACCCAACAAGTTCTCTCTTCCCCCCCCCCTCCCCACCGGCAAATACGTCCTGTTGGCCTTCTGTCCTTTACCAGCCCGGTCAGGCTTTGACATTTTGATGAGTTTGGATACTGCAGATGGACAGAGATATGAGACACTTATCAAGGGCAGTTCCAAGGGGCGGGGGGAATCTAGGTATTATTATTATTATTTTCCAAATGCACAGATAAAATGAGCAAAGAGTAAAGTCAAACAAATCCTGGAAAAGAAAACACACCACATTGAAATCTAATCATTGGCGAGAGGGTAATGAATTTAACACATTGTTCCCCTGTCACTAAGAAAGGACAAAAAAGGTGATCTCTTTTGCACACTGTTGGCCTAGAAGTTAAATGTAAAAAGTATTTGTCAGCTTGCCTGTTCTTGGAGAGATGTTCTGATGCTAGATTTTTTTGGTTTCATGTTCATTTCAGAAGAAATGGAAAAACTGGAAACAAATACAGTGGCAAAAAAAAAAGAAGTACAAATGGCTTTTGTTTCTCACTTCTCAGATTAATGTCCATCTGAAGGCGGGTGTGGATTTTTCTTTCTTCAGCAGTAATTGCTGAAGTGGAAGCGGGTTTGGCATTTGATTTTTTCTAAAACATCCCAAATAGTTGTCCTGGGGCATGACTAGAGGGGCAAAAAAATACAAATCTACTATACATAAATCAAAGAGGTAGGTTTTTTGCAGCTTATATAATACAATATTAAATGTACATCAAACATATATAATACAGCAGTGTTTCTCAGCCTGGGGGTTGGGACCCCTGGAAGGGTCGCCAGGGGGTGTCGGAGGGGTCACCAAAGACCATCAGAGAACACAGTATTTTCTGTTGGTCATGGAGGTTCTGTGTGGGAAGTTTGGCCCAATTCAATTGTTGGTAGGGTTCAGAATGATCTTTGATTGTAGGTGAACTATAAATCCCAGCAACTACAAGTCCCAAATGTCAAGATCTATTTTCCCCAAACTCCATCAGTGTTCACATTTGGGCATATTGAGAATGTGTGCATTTGGTCCATATCCATCATTGTTTGAGTCCACAGTGCTCTTTGGATGTAGATGAACTACAACTCCAAAACTCAAGGTCAATGCCCACCAAATCCTTCCAGTATTTTCTGTTGGTCATGGAGTTCTGTGTGTCAAGTTTGACTCAATTCCATTGTGGGTGGAGTTTGGGATGCTCTTTGATTGTAGGTGAACTATAAATCCCAATAACTACAACTCCCACAGGACAAAATCAATACCCTCCCCCAATCCCACCAGTATTCAAATTTGGGTGTATTGGGTATTTGTGCCAAATTTGGTCCAGTGAATGAAAATACATCCTGCATATCAGATATTTACATTACTATTCATAACAGCAGCAAAATGGCAGTTATGAAGTAGCAACGAAACTAATTTTATGGTTGGGGGTCACCATAACATGAGGAAGCGTATTAAGGGGTCATGGCATTAGGAAGGTTGAGAACCACTGTAATACAGCATTGAGCAATATACAAGGAACAAAAAAACTGTTATTTATACATTGATTTTTACACCAGTCACAAAAGGAGAGTATTTCTTGCTGTAAAGCAGACTTCTCCTAAGGGCATAAGATCCCTTGCTTTCTGTAAAGATACTATTGGGTGGCGCTTTCAGTCCTTTGTAAGAGGATATCCACGTAGAGGATTTCCAGACTGGTTTCGACTGTCTTAAGTCTTCCTCAGGTGGAGAAAGCATGAAGAGTACACTGAAGTGGACATCAAGTTCTCCAAAATATCAAATCTTCCTCGGATGGATAAGGATGAGGATACAATGAAGAAGTGGATCTAAAGGGAATATATACACGTGACTAGAACATGTCCCAAAAGGGATAAATATTTCCATGTATTGACAACATATAAGGCATAACTAACAAAAGAGGCATAGAGTCTCCTAAAAAGTGCTCTGCATGACTAGTGGGAAACAGGATCCTTCTTCTTCTTAGGTGATCTCTCGTAGCTCAAGGATGATTGTCTTCCAGATGTGGTGTCTTGGCGGTGAGTCCGGAGGTGGCTGTGGAGCCCTATTCTTGATTCGCCTGTTCTCCTGCAGTGAGGAAATCAGTTTCCAGGTAGAAGGTCGTTCTTGTCAGGGTTGGCTTGATGTACCTTCCTCTTGGCACATTTCTCCCTTTCGCCCCCCATTCATGCCTCTTCAAATTCGACAGCACTGCTGGTCACAGCTGACCTCCAGTTAGAGCACTCAAGGGTCAGGGCTTCCCAGTTCTTGGTGTCTATGCTGCAATCGTTAAGGTTTTAAGGTTGGCTTTGAGCTCATCTTTAAATCAGTTTCCTGTCCACCAACATTCCATTTTCTTTTCTTTTCTTTTTTGAAGTTATTTTTATTGGAAAATTTTGCATATCTTAAAAAAATAGTTTTAACATCGAAAGTGGGAGAACATGTTTATTATAGATAAGGAGGAAGAAAAAAATAAGATAGAAAAGGGGCATGAGGAAGAAGAGAAAAGGGGGGTTGGAAAGAGAGAGAGAGAAGGATGTTGACTTGTTATCCAACTTCATAATATTATCCCAAAAGTCCTCTCTGTCAGCAAAGTCTAGTTCTTTATCTTTCATTTTCTATTCTTGAGTTTGGAGTGGAGCAACCACTTTGGGAGACAGTGATTGGGCATTCGGACAACGTGGCCGGTCCAGCAGAGTTGATAGCAGAGGACCATCGCTTCAGTGCTGGTGGTCTTTGCTTCTTCCAGCATGCTGACATTTGTCTGCCTGTCTTCCCAAGAGATTTGCAGGATTTTCCAGAGGCAACGTTGATGGAATCATTCCAGGAGTTTCATGTGATGTCTGTAGATAGTCCACGTTTCGCAGGCATATAGCAGGGTTGGGAGGACAATAGCTTTATAAACAAACACCTTGGTATCCCTATGGATGTCCCCATCCTCAAGCTTTATCCCACCATTGGAATAAAGCTTTTACAAGGGCAGCATTATGCAACTCATATAAAAGCATCTTAGGTAAACAAAATGGCCCTGCCAGGAAGTGACCACCAAAAATCCATTACAAAGCTGCTGCCATCAGAATGAACTACACTGTGGCAGATCACAGCTTGGAAGCTTTACCTTTTTGTACTATAATACCAAGAATCCCCAGATGGGAGCTTGGAAATTTTGTTTTATAACTGTATCTTCCAGAATCCTCAGATGCTATGATCACTGGTCATGTGGTATTTTAGAAGTTGAGAACTATTTTGTATTTGGACTTTCCCAGTCCACACCAACTCAATGAACATTGTGTGACTTTACAACCAACCCACAATGTTTTGTGAATTCTAGTTGGCTCTTGTAAATTAATGTGGATGTTTAATGTATTGTTGAAAGCTTTCATGGCCAGAATCACTGGGTTGCTGTGTGTTTTCCGGGCTGTATGGCCATGTTCCAGAAGCATTATCCCCTGATGTTTTGCCCACATCTATGGCAGGCATCCTCAGAGCTTGTGAGGTCTGTTGGAAACTAGGAAAATGTTTATATAAACATTTCTCAGATATATAAATGTTTATATATCTGAGAAATGATGTCCAGGGTGCCCAGGAAACTGAGAAATGATGTCATACTGCCCAGGAAACTCACAACAATCCAATGTGGATGTTTATTTAGATTTTATGTTATTATATAATTATGTTTGACTATGTGTAGTTTAATTTATTGATATTACGGATGTTAGACTTTAATTTGATGTTAGGTTTTAATGTTATTTTCATATGTGGGTTTCTCTGGGATTTTATGTCAGTATTGGTTTGTTTTAAGAAGGCACTGAATGTTTGTCATTGCTTGTTGGAATCTGTACTGAGTCCCCTTGGGGAGATAGGGTGGAATACAAATAAAGTTGTTATTATTATTATTATTATTATTATTGTGGTATAAAAAGGTAATCTTTCCAAGTTCTGAATTAGATGGGCAAATTATCAGTGGGTCTTGAGATTTATACATATTATTCACAGAAATTAGAAAATGCAAAATGATCTTTCTTATATCCTATCCTATCTGATTTGTCATCGATCCTCTCCTTTGGACTTCACGCAAATCTACCATTTGTCAAAATTTATGATCCATTTCTGGCAGAATAGTTTAATCAGAGGATGAAAAACTGGTAGTGACTCGGAGAGCAATCCTAATCAAGGTGGCCAACTGCAACATTCAAAAATATGTCAAGCAGACAAGAGTTCTTTCTCCCACCCTGGACATTCTATAGCTATATAAACTTCACTTACTTCTCTGTTGGAGGCAAGTGTGAATGTTGCAATTGGCCACCTTGATTCGCTTTGAATAATATTGCAGCTTCAAAGCCTGGCAGTGCCGAAACAAGAATCAAGAAACATGAAAGGTCGTGCAGACTAATTAAGACAGAGAAGTGTTGCATGAAACCTCCCTGGGCAAAATTATTATTTGTTCCCTTCATGCCTGCAGCAGAGAGTTCCAAAGGCTGCAGACACTTAAAGTGTAATTGTTTGGCTCTGCACATGTTCAGACAATCAGGAAACTAACTACAGGCTGCTTATGATCCCTTAATAAATAGGTTACCCTAAACTCTGTGTGCTTCTCTTGCCCTTTCCTTGCTGTAATGTACTTTTCCCAGCCATCATGTATCTTTCCTCTTTTCTTCTCTTTCCAGATAGCTGGTTCCTTTATTAGAAAACCTCTGATAATTTAAGCTCTCTCTGCTCTTTATATTTCTCTCCTGCCACCCTCCCTTTCTCAGAGCACACTCTCTGGCCTCTTCTAGAGCTTAACTCAACCCAGGGATTCTGAAGATTATGTTTTCCAAGCCTGAGAAACTATGTCTCCCAGGACTGCTGTTAAAAAGAACTCTCTACCTGCTGAATATTCATATGTTCTAAGGTTGTTTACCTCATCCATTCCCATCCTTGCAATGTGCACCAAAGACCCCCTAAAAGCCCATTCTACATGTTTACCTTTCCCCAGTATGGAATTGTGTTATTTCTATGTATTTTCTCTTTCTCATGCCTTGATCTGCATACAAGGGAGTCTGGCTTGGATATCTGTATGTACTTGGGAAAACTCTGTCTCTCATGTGCACGAAAAATGCCTTAAAATTTCCCTGCCTTTTCCTATGTATTCATATGTTTTGTTAATAATATATTTTGTGCTTCTGAGATTTCCTGTTCATTTCCCTGGATGGACAACTGTATTCCTGACCACAAAAGGAAGTCTTTGCATCCCATATGATCATACAGCCTGCGAGAAGACACTCCAAGCTGGGGATTTCACAATCAATTCCTGGCCTCACCCATCTTATGGACATTATCTAGACATCTGTAACACAATAGCCCAGCGGACAGGAAGATGGCCCATTGCCTTTTTCCTGCCTGCCTCAGGGGAAGTTGCTACTTTTCACAATGTGCCTTTGTGTGTGGGACCCCTCGCCATGGAAGGAACCTGATTGTCTTCTTCTATGCCCCTCTCCTCTGTATTTACATGATTGTGCCAATATGTTCCACTTTGAGTTGCCATGATCTAGGGTTAATACCCTGGGCCCCTGGGTCAGACTATCCTGCACACAATAAACTTTCCTGGGTAGGGCCAAGTGTCAAAAAATAATCATTTTTATTATTTTTCCTGTTAGATAAAGGGAAACCCACTCACCACCACTAAATGCCTTTTGTCTCTTTACAAGCCAACTGCTCAGCAAAGCCCTCTGCGAGGAGGTGATCAGAGTGGAGAGAAAGCACACGTGCTGTCCTGTGACCGGAGAGTAGGGGGGAATTATTGTTTATTTCTCTGAATTCTGCCACCAACTGGTATAGTGGAGGTTAATTGTTATATGTAATGTATGGTAACTGCCACCAACGTGAGATATGAGGTATTACTGTGAGATATGGCAATACAGACACAGAATGGATGGAGATGAGACTGTCTTCAACAAAAGATAACTGGTTTATTGAGTACAAAGCGTGTGGTTGCAAGAGTGTAACTTATTTTATAGAACTTTGAATAATACTTGGTTAGTTAAACATTTCACTCTTCCAGGTTACACAGTATCTTACTGAGGTGAAGCTCTTATTACTAAACAATGTTTCAGTACAGGAATATCTTCCCTATTTGATCTTTCCTTGATCAAAAAAATTACCAAGCTTATCCTTTAGCCTTTCCCTTGACTAAAGAAAACTGGCTATGTTTCTCCTTTCAACCTCCTTAGACTGAGAAACCTCCAGTAGCTATTCAGCCACAATTCTTTGCTTCACACTTCACTCTCCCACTCTACTCTTCACTTCCACTCTTTTACTCCTCTCTGATACAAAATCAACTCCTAACTGACACTCAAACTGTCTGTTTTCAAAACTCTCTCCACTTGGCTCCTCCCACTTCTCCTTCTGCCAGCTTGCCTTGGTCTCCATGGTAACGCTGACTGAGGATCTCTGAAATAGGCTGCTCCGGTGTTACTGTAGCTAACCCAAACACATATATATACAGTTTAAAACATGCAAAGTATTAATAACTTCTGCACACCCTCTTTCTGTGATTGGTCAGAATTGGGACACATGTCCAATGAGCTTCTCTACAGCTGATGTTGCTGCAATGGAAAATTTGAAATTATTGTGTATAAAAGAGGCTGTATTTCTGTTTTCTGGCTATTCTAGTTTCTTTGTAAATGTATCACAAGCTAGGATCTTATCTGCAGATAATAAAACCTTCCTTGGCTGAAATCACCCTTCTCACCTTGCTGCTGGCTGATTTTAATTGGGGCTGATCTGTATGCTTGCCAAAGCAGGGACTCACAAGGGGCAGCTCTGACTTTTCACTTCTCTTAGTTTCTGCCAACAGGCTTCTTCTGATCTCACTGCCAGCGGTTGCCTCCTAAATTGGGGCCGACAGAAGTCAGGCGTAGCAGAGCACCTGATGAACCAACTTGGATACAGCATATTATCTGAGAACACAGAAATGCTGGACCACTCTCACAACCACCATGTCAAACTACACCAAGAAGCCATTGAAATCCACAAGCATGTGGACAATTTTAACAGAAAGGAGAAAATAATAAAAAATGAACAAAATCTGGCTACCAGTGTTTAAAAAAACTCTAAAATGAGGACAGTAAGTAAAGAGGGACACTCAAAAACAGTGGAATTCCAGAGAAGAAACAATTAGTGTCAGCTAACACCTCCCAACAAACAATTACCTCAGGCAGCAAGTAGCCATACTTTGAAGCTGCAATGCTATTTAATGCTAATCAAGGTGTCCAATTGCAACATTCGCACTTTCCTCAAGTAGACAAGAATTCTTTCTCCCACGCTGGACATTCCACAGATAAACTCCGCTTGCCTAGTTTCCAACAGACCTCACAACCTCTGGGGATGAAACGTCAGGAGAAACGTCAGGAGAGAAAGCTTCTGGAACATGGCCATACAGCCCGGAAAACTCACAGCAACCCAATGGAAAGAAGGATGTGTGGCTGTGTCAAGAAACAGGGTGTGTGATGTGGCCAATGAAATCAATGAAACAAAAATAAGATGGGCAGAGCATATAGCATGAACAAAGGACAATTGATGGACATTAGCAAACTGGATACCAAGAGACCACAAACAGCTCTCGGGCAGACCTCAATTTGATGGAATGAACCATTGGGTTAAGCTTCCTTATATAAAATAGTAAAATCAAGGGTTGCTTTTGGGATTAAAAAATATATTTTCAAGCAGTGATTAGTGGGGTCTGTGTATGCAGAATATGTAGACATGGAGGACTGACTGTATTCAAACTGCCATCAGGATGTACACATTCTACATAACCTGCTGATAAACATTGTATTGACCATGATACATGTATAAAGCATGTGCTTTATGCACATATCATGGATAGGGAAGAAAGAGCAGGCTTGTTTTCTGCTGCCCTGGAGACTAGGTCTTGGAACAGTGGCTTCAAACTACAGGAAAGGAGATTCCACCTGAACATGAGGAAGAACTTCCTAACAGTGAGAGCTGTTCAGCAATGGAACTCTCTGCCCCAGAGTGTGATGGAGACTACTTCTTCAGAGGTTTTTAAACAGAAACTAGATGGTCATCTGTTGGGGGTGCTTTGGATGAAATTTTCCAGCTTCTTGGCAGGGGATTGGACTGGATGGCCCATGAGGTCTCTTCCAACTATGATTCTATGATTATGTCCATGGATATATTGTGTTTACTTTACCCACAAGATGTGGAAGGGAACAATATCCAGTTTTGCTTGATGGGATTGATACAGAAATATTATTATTGGGTTTGTGTGTGTGTGTGTGTGTGAGGAGCGACTTGAGAAACTGCAAGTCGCTTCTGGTGTGAGAGAAGGATGTTGCCGAGAGGATACCTGGATGTTTTGGTGTTTTACCATCCTTGTGGAAGGTTTCTCTCATGTCCTCACATAGGAAGCTGGAGCTGACAGAGAGAGCTCACCCACGCTCTCCCCAGATTTGAACCTCCATCCTGCCAGCACAAAGGTTTAACCCATTGTGCCATGTGGGGCTCCGGCATTATTATTGGAAAGACAGATATGTTAGAATGTGTTGTCGGAGGCTTTCACGGTTGGAATCACTGGGTTGCTGTGAGTTTTCTGGGCTGTATAGCCATGTACCAGAAGCATTCTTTCCTGAAAAGAATAAGAAATAATACTTCTGGAACATGGCCATACAGTCCAGAAAACTCACAGCAACGCAGTCCTGTTAGAACCTTTTCTCCTACAGCAGAAGAAATGCCCACTTTGGAAGGCTGAGTTTTCAGTGACCAAGTAAAAGCAGAAAATAGCTTTCAGGATCTTAGGTGGGAGGAATATTTATTACAGAAACCCATTCTTTAAACAGAACTGCCTGATCCTTGCCAAAGTATTCTAAATGAGTCAAGATTGTAATTAGATATGCTTCACCATCTCCTCTGAGGAGAGAGAGAAAACGCATACTTGGCAGAGGGAGTGCTCAGCTCCAGGTTAGTTATTTTAGTATAACAAAGGATAGTGACTTGAATAACCCTGCGTGAACCTGATGATCTGGCTGTAACAGTTTGGGATAGGTGGTAGACAGAGGAAGCAGGCAGACAGAAAGGTCAAGACCTTAATCTCTTTCTGTCTAAAGTGGTTTCCAACTTTTATTCTTCCAGGTGTTTCTGAATTCAACTCCCATTAGCCCCAACCAATGTGACTAACAGAAAGGAATTCTGTGAAAGGCAGTGACAGTAAAAACAGAATCCCAGGAAAGTGGGACAGGCCTAAGTGGAGCACATGGCGCTTCCAGCAATCTCTTGCGACTGCAAGGAGTTTACACTGGGCATCACAAACAATAAAGATGAGGGATCTTGGATTTTCATGGCCCACGCAAGGGGCAGCATAGATCTTCTTAAAAGGCCAGCCTCAAGAGAAAAGAACCAGTCATTTCTTTGTTCTTCCTGCCCGCCCACCTCTCCCTGTATATTACTTGTCACCATTTGGGGTTAAGGCAGGTAGCATGAGTCTGTCATCGTAATAGCTATGGGTGCAGTCTCGTGGTTTCAATCTGAGTGGGGCAAAGACTCTACTGTATAGGAATTATTCAAGGTACTGAGTTTTCTGGGCTATATGGCCATGTTCCAGTAGCATTCTCTTCTGATGTTTCACCCACATCTATGGCAGGCATTCTCAGAGGTTGTGAGATCTGTTGAAAATTAAGCAAGTTAGGTCCATATATCTGTAGAATGTCCAGGATGGGGAAAAGAACTCTTATCTGCTTGGGGCAGGTGTGAATATTGCAATTGCACACCTTGATTAGCATTTAATGGCCTTGCAGCTTCAAATCCTGGCTGGTTGCTGCAGAAACTGCTCCGTCCTCCAACAGATTAACCCCCCCCCCCCCCCCCCCGCTGAAACTGCTTTCCAATTCCCTTTCATGGCAGCTGATATTTCATCATTTCTGTTCCACATTCCAATTGAGGGAAACTGGCAATGCCATTCCATGTTGCAGGAAACCCTCATCTCATAAATTCCACTTGCAAAATTGGTAGAAGGAGGGAAATAGGGTAGACAATGAGAGGAGAGCAACATGACATCTTGAAAGAGCTCCCTTCTCCTTGGAGGGTGATCGGCACAACTCCAAACTTCAGGTCAGGAACATAACGTTGCAGCCAATTCACAAATGCTGTCACTCTGGTGTAGACGCCAGGTCGATAAGGCAGAGCACAGCCTTGTCCCCAGCTCACAATGCCCACCAGGAACCAGGAATCATTTTTGGCACAGACCAAGGGCCCTCCGGAATCACCCTAGGAGGGGAAAAACACAGAAATTACGAAGCCTTCTGAAACTCTCCAAGCACATTCTCTATCACAAAAGGTACTCATAGGACACTTTCAATATATTTAAATTGACTTTCACTGACACAATATTGGGCTCTTCCAAACCAATCTAAAGAAATATGGGTCCTTATAATACAGCTCCTTGTTTTTTATCAGTTTTTCTCACCTCCATGCTTCCTTAATCCATTCTTTTGCATTGGGGATGTTTACATTGGTTTCTTAGGTTATCCTTGAAGTGACTGGCTTGATCTTGAAGAAGCTGGGGGTGGCTAATGGCCAACAGGGAGCTCTGGGCTGGTCCATGAGGTCATGAAGAGTCAGAAGCAACTGAATGAATAAACAACAACTGGAGCACTGCTGTTTTGTTCTGTTGCTGACACTGGAAAAGCCTTTGTACATCCTAGTTAATACAAGAGACCAACACAGAGAAAAGATCTAGCAAATCACCTCTGAGTATTCCCTGCAGAAGAAAACCTGCGCAAGGTTTTCATGGGATCACCACAAATCAACAGGTGACTCTATACACATATAATAGAGTGCCCACTAGATGACTGTGGTGCAGCCCATTACAATCTCAATTTTACTGAACGTTCAGTAGTTCTGTTAAAAGCCATGATATTCTATTTCTGGATTTAATTCTTGTGACAATTATTTCTGCTTTGTTGTACAGTCATACTATGAATATACTGGTGTTTCATCCATTTTTATCCCTGCTTAAAATATGGTTAATTGTAGTGTGGGTAGTATTTCCTTCCCTCTCTATCTTCATATCCATAAACTCAACACCTTCCTACATGCTCTTCCTCAATATTCCGATTCCTTGCTTCAGATATTTAGTCGTAGCATGGCACTTTGCCACTCTAACTGGAAAGATGTGCGGGGAGAGACAAATGTTCTATCTGGAAACTGGAAACAGAATGAAGGAGATTAGAGGGAAAAAATCAATGGAAAAAGTTATAATTCTATACCTTGTTACTGGTGAGATTTCCCAGAAGTAACTGAAAAAATGGATACAGATATAAGAATTTATCCCTACTTTTATCAGAAACTCCTTGAACAGAAGGAGGTAGAACATCCTCCAACATATGGTTTAAGGGTCATTGGTAGTCCCAGAAACTCACAAGACATTGATAGACTGGAGTATCAGAAAACCCCCTTTCAGGCAAGTGTGAATGTTGCAATTAGCCAGCTTGATTAGCATTGAACAGCCTTGCAGGTTCAAAGCCTGGCTGCTTTTTGCCTGGGGAATCCTTTGTTGGGAGGTGTTAGCTGGCCCCAATTGTTTCCTGTCTGGAATTCCCCTGTTTTCTGGCTTTTTATTTATTGTCCTGAGTCTAGAGTTTTTTTTAATACTGGTAGCCAGATACTGGTAGCCCAACAAAGGATCCCCCCAGGCAGGAAGTAGCCAGACTTCGAAGCTGCAAGGCTATTGAATGCTAACCAAGCTGGGCAATTGTAACATTCACACTTGCCTCAAATACACAGGAGTTCTTTCTCCCACCCTGGACATTCCACAGATATATAAATCCCACTTGCCTAGCTTCCAGCAGACCTCACAGTCTCTGAGGATGCCTGCCATAGATGTGGGCAAAATGTTAGGAGAGATTGCTTATGGAACATGGCCATACAGCCCGGAAAACTCACAGCAATCCTATGTATGCTATGTAATGTTATATAGGGTTATGGGCAGCTAAGACACATTGTGAATGTCTTGAAACTTCCAAAAAGCTCTGTGTTCCTTCTTCCTCGCCTGCATCAATTACTGATACTTACCTGGCAAGCATCCTTCCCACCATGTTCATATCCAGCACAAATCATGCTGTCCAAGATAGGCTTGGAACCATTGGAAACAGGTTGAGGCACATTGAACAGCTCATTGCATCGGTCAACCTCTATAAGGAGGACTTCAACTTCACGCAATATCTTGGGGGAAGGAAGTGGCTCTAAGAATGAAACGAGAAGGAGAGTGTATAATATATTCAAATGCAGACAGGTGGTAAGAGAAGTCTGGCTCTGTAATGTGTTGCATGAGAGCGTGATGGAGCCTCCTTCTCTGGAGGTTTTTAAGCAGAGGCTGGGTGGCCATTTGTCAGGAGTGCTTTGACTGTGTGTTCCTGCATGGCAGGGAGTTGGACTATTCTATGATTGTGATTCTATGATCGTCATGCAGTGCTCACATTGACAAAAGTTATGAGGAAGAGACCACAAGCTAGGAGAGACTTAAGCAGTTGCTGGGTCTACTAGAAAGGGAAAGAGTTGGTCCCCTTCTCATGTCTGTCTCCTGTTAAGTGAAAGCACTTTTAACTCATTTTAACTCATTTTTTTAAAAAAATATTTATTGAATGTACATTTTGTCTTTCTCCAATAATAGGTTCAAATGAGTCTTATAGCAAGTAAGAATAAGGTTATATCTACGCTGCAGGGGTATAGCTATTTGACACCACATCAACTGCTATGGTATTCATGAAACTGTAAAAGGTAAAGGTTTTCCCCTGACATTAAGCTAGTTCTGTCCAACTCTGGGGGGTGATGCTCATCTCCATTTCTAAGTGAAAGAGCCAGCGTTGTCCATAGATACCTTGAAGGTCATGTGGCCAGCATGACTGCATGGAGTGGCATTACCTTCTCGCAGAAGCGGTACCTATTGATTGACTCACATTTGCATGTTTTCAAACTGCTAGGTTGGCAGAAGCTGGGGCTAACAGGGAGCTCACTCCACTCCCCGGATTTGAATTGCCAACCTTTCAGTCAGCAAGTTCAGCAGCTCAGTGGTTTTACCCGCAGCACTACGGGAACTGTAACTTTGTGAAATATGTATTAGTGACTTTTTCTCTTAGAGAGTTCTGGTGCCACAGCAAACTACAAATCCCAGCATTCCATAGGATGGCACCATGGCAGTTAAAGTGGTGTCAAACTACAGTGTAGATTAAAATGCTGTTAAAAAAAGTTAATTTAGAAAAGGACAAGGCAGGAGTGGAAAGAGAAGAAGAGAATCTGAGATGACAGAATATTACTTGGGACTGCTAAATTGGGACAGTTGGAGGCTATGGCATCTGCCCAGAAGGTTACCTTCATATTCGATGTTTCCCCATCCAGTTACCCAACACGGCATGCCTTCAGAGAATACTTCAGAAGGATGTGGCACACACACAGGGAGAATGTACGGGGTGTATTTCAGAGGTCTCTGGAGTCTCAAAAGGGCAATGTCACCCCTTGTTGCAGCTCCTGCAAATTCTATGTTGCGGATCACTTGGACTACCGGGATAGTCTGGGTGTTGGTGCTGAGGTTTCCAATCTGGTACTCCCCCACGGTCACGGTGATCTGTGAAACAGGGTTCTTTCTGGGTCAGGGGAGGCGGGTAAAGACAAAAGAATATATTTCCAGTCTGAATATTCTGCAATGATTTCTGGAGCAAAGCAGCTCCAGTTGAATTTCCAGACAATCAGAATTAAAAAAAATGGGCAAAAATCCATCTCAAAAAAACTCCATCCCATAAATGCTGAATAGATGAGAAGTTCAATTGAGCATTGATACTCTTGATTATAGAAACTGATAGAGAGTTCTTCAGGTAATGAGAAAAGAAGTATCATACTTAGGTAAAGGTAAACGTTTCCCCTTGATATTAAGTCTAGTCATGTCCAACTCTGGACATTGGTGTTCATCTCCATTTCTAAGCTGAAGAGCGGTGTTGTCCATAGACACCTTCAAGGTCATGTGGCCAGCATGACTGCATGGAGTGCTGTGACCTTCCCGCAGAAATTGTACTTATTGATCTACTCACATTTGCATGTTTTCGAACTGCTAGGTTGGCAGAAGCTGGGGCTAACAGCAGGAGCTCACCCCGCTCTCCAAATTCGAACCGCCAACCTTTCAGTCAGCAAGTTCAGCAGCTCAGTATTTTAACCTGCTGCGCCACCAGGGGGCGCAGCAGGTTTCAATATCAGATTTGAATATACGTAGTATGATTTTACATAGGATTTGTGCTACATTAGAACAGTAAAGACAAATATCACTTAAGTAAAATAAACATTAAATATTAAATAACCATAAAAATAAAATAAGGTGTAAACATGAAACTAATTGTGGAATCTGCTATTGCAACACATCCAATGAAGTGGTTTAAGACCAGTATATGTACTTCGATCTTTAGCTCTGACTTGCAGGAAGTAATAGAACTTCTAGAGGACCTCAGTGTTGTCCACTGAAGAAGAAACACATCTTGCCTTTGTACTAAAATTGGCTTCTTTATAACAATGGTCATTATTCTACTAAGTAGAATGCTCATGCCCCATAAACCTTCATGACTATATTGTGTCTCTAATGCAACCAAACAGTATGGATTATGTATTCAATATATACAGTCACATATATTTTACTAATATATTCCTGACTCAGTTGTGGTGCATCTAGACTGAAGTATTCATGTACAGGCATGTAGCCGGGGGGGGGGGGGGGACTTGAGGGGCTTCAGCCCCCCCCCCCCCCCGAAATTCTCATGGTGGTTCACGAAAAGGCCTTACTAGTGCATTACTTAAACTGTTATGTTTATTCATATCATGATCTGATCACCATACTCAATATATCCCATATGCATGGGAGTATTGGGGTAATGATACAAAAGGTTTGCTAGGCTAGACCCTCTTTCACTCAGACTCAGCCCCCCCCAAACCCCCCTCCCTGAAAAAAATTAACCCCCCCCACCCCACCCCCCCCCCCCCGAAACGAAATCCTGGCTACGGGCCTGTTCATGTAGTTTGACAATACTTTAATGGCCATGGAGTCATGAAGGTTGTGATTTCACAAGGTGTGCAGACTTCTCTGCCAAAGAATGCTGGTGCCTCACCAAACTACAGACTCCATCGCATTGAGCCAAGGCAATTGACGTGGTGTTAGACTACATTAATTCTACAGTGTAGACTAGGGCAAACCATTCTTTGTACTTTAACATATTTGTGAGTCATGTCCAGTCTTTCCTTCTTTCCTTTTTTCCCCGTCATCTTCTCTTATCATGTCTAGACTGCTACAATCGCACCAAAAGGCCAAAATGCATTGGAAATAGCCAGCAACTTCATTGTTTTATCTCAAATACTCACTTGAAGCAGTGAGCAGCAGACAGGACCCACTGCTCTGCCACAATGGACCCTCCACAGAAATGCCTTCTGTTCCAACGGATGCTGACCTGCCAGGGCCAGGCCCCCAGCTTGGAAGCTTGGCCACCCACAATTCGTGAAGACATCACTGGTTGACCACAGACTTGGAGAGAAAGCAGAGGAACAAACATTATTTTAAACTTTATAAACATAGTTTAAACCCCTAAACAGTTCTGGTCCAACTTATCTGTCCGAACGCATCTCCTCCTATGAGCCTACTAAGACTTTAAGATTGTCTGGGGAGGGCCTGCTCTCAGTCCCACCTTCTTCACAAGCACAATTGATGGTAATGAGAGATAGGACCTTCTCTGTGGTGGCTCCTCGGCTGTGGAATTCCCTCCCCAGCAACATCAGGCAGGCCTGATGTTGCTGGGGAGGGAATTCCACAGCCGAGGAGCCACCACAGAGAAAGTCCTATCTCTCGTTACCATCAATTGTGCTTGTGAAGAAGGTGGGACTCAGAAGAAGGTGGGACTCCATCCCTTCTGGCTTTCAGGAGAAAGCTAAAGACTTGGCTTTGCACACAAGCGTTCGAAGAATAAGTTACTACAGGTTTTGACACAGTCTGAATTAAGGATTTGAGCAAGTTTATCGGATGAATGGAACTATGCACCTTATATGTTTTTAATTTGTACACTGTTTTATATGTTTTATTGATTAACTGTTAATCGTTTTAACTGTGGGATATGTTTTTACTGTTTATTGTTGGGTTTTTAACCACCTATAAACTGCTTTGAGTCCCCTCAGATGACAAAGGTGAGGTAAAAATGAAATAAAATAAATATTTAATATGTGTCTGTCCATTTAATTTAATTTTAATGTTTTAAAGGGTTTTAACTTCCATGTGTTCATTTTACTTGTACACCACCCTGAGATCTTTTGGTATAGGGTGGAGTAGAAATATTTATTTATTTATTTATTTACTGTATTTATATACCGCCCTTCTCAGCCTATCGGCGACTCAAGGCGGTTTACAACAAATCAGTATACATAATATCAAAATACAAATTAAAACATTAAAAACAATATAAAACCACAACAGAACAATAAAACCAACATCATTAGCGTCTCCTTGTTAAAACATCGTCCATTTCCCAAATATTCTAATTAATTATTAAATCAATCAGTCAATTAATTAACAAAGTAATTAATGAATGGCTTTTCTTTCATTGCCTAAAATGACTCTTTAATAAACAGTAATTAAGAACAAAGTCGGAGAACAATCTCTCTTTTTAACAACCGGCTGATTTGGGTGTCTCAAATACAGAGGCACCGCTGGCAAGCAACAAAAACTTTCTATTCATTCCTCATCCACAAGTTTTTTTCCTTCACTCCCCTTTGGCTGGAGTTGACGGTGAAGTCACAATCCTTTCCAACCATCTCCTACATGTCTCTTTATCATGTTTCACACACACACACCCAAACATATGTCCCCTCAGGCTAAAAACATGTTTGAGTGAATCTTCTGTTTAGTGGTAAATAGCCACTAATATTCATGTAAGGCAAAGTAGCTTCAGTTATTAGACCGAACCTATTGTTTCTGAGCTGCCAGGAACTGCTAATGCATAAAAAATACAGCAGAATTTCAGAAATATTCTTTCAGTTGCCCCAAAAAGTATCTACTTTCCCTTAAAAACATCTTGGTTTAAATGATGCTCTCAAGAGATAAAATAAAGTAGTCTTCATTAAACGTAACATAGTTGGTTTATATGAAGAATTTGTACTACTGCCACTTTTGTATAATAATATTGATGTAAAGTGTTATTTCAGGTGCCCAAAAAAGCATGTACTTTCCCCTAGAAATATCTCGGCTTGAATCATGCTCTCAAGACATAACAAAGTAGTCTTCATTAAAAGTAACATAGTTGGTTTACTTACAAACTTCATGTATTCAGCATACAGGTACATTGCTTATCAATCAAGTTACAAATAGATTTGAAGTAGTTTCTCTGAGCAGATAACACAGGGCATCTTTCTTAGAATCAACAGTCCAAAGTCAAAAGCATCTCTCAGACTCTAAAGGAGCCATGGCATCTCATTCATGGCTTCTGAGAATCTAATAGTACCTGATGGCATCTGTCCTCCAAAATGGAGTCTCAGGTCTGAATCTGGGTCACAACCTCTGCAGTCCTTCCCAAAACATAGAGTTAAGGTAAAATTGCATACTGACACACACATATATATACACACACACACACAATACAGTAAGCAATCTGAATTATATACATAGCCAATGACTAGTATAAGAGGTTAGTAGAAGGCTCCTATTTGCAACACCTGATTCATTCCTTTCTGTCCCTTCACTATCCTTTCCTTTCTTCTAATTGTCCCACCCAGCCATCTCTTTAGCTCTCCAAGTCTCCCTCTCTCTCTCTCTCTCCTTCCAAACTGAACTATAATTCAGAAGGGAATGTGAAATGAAGATGGGTTGAAGGGAAAAATTGAAATTAAACTTCAAATTGAAATTGAAACAGTAGCAACAGATATTAAGAAAAGATACAGTTAAGAAACTCAAGTCATTTTCTTACCTGATAATAAAGGATCTGCCTCTAAAAAAGGATTCAGGGTAAGGAAAGAGAGACAGAAGAACAGGATTACAAACAGGAACAAAGTAAAATTTGTCAAATGTATTTTTTTTTACATTCTGAATTGACAACACATCTCCTCAAACAATCTTCTTACAGCCATTCTGATATATAAAGACATATATACTATATATATATATATATGACAAATATATATATAATATCCCAGGCAGTAAGAAGCCTGACCTTGAACCTGCTAGGCCACTAAATGTTAATCAAGGTGGCGAATTGCAACATTCACGCCTGCTTCAAACAGACAAGAGTTCTTTCTCCCACCCTGGACATTCCACAGATCATATAAACCCCATTTTCCTAGTTTCCAACAGACCTCACAACATCTGAGGATGCCTGCCATAGGTATGGATGAAACGTCAGGAGAGAATGCTTCTGGAACATGGCCATACAGCCTGGAAAACCCAATGAAATCCACACACACATAATAGATTGCAATTGTATTTGGTGAGGATTGGGGACAAGATCATATTGGCCAGACATTTTCACTAATTTGTATTTGGTACAATTTAAATTTTATTGCATTTCATTTTACTGAAGTGAATGAATAACTGTAGAATGAGGTGCAATTATCCAGCTTTCAAAGAAAAGGTACATATATCTGGGCATCAACTTTTATACTCACTGTTCATTCCAAGAAGCATGAGAAGAAACAAGAGGGTCATTGCTTTTCTGATCACGATCGCAGCCTCCTCACTTTTGTTGCAATTTCAGTGTTAAACAAGTAGACATACATAAGCAAACAATCCAATGTGTAAATATATTTTTCTCCAAAAACAGAAAGAAACCAAGTCCAGCCAAAAATAGCAAAAGAAGGGAATCTCCACTCCCTTATCCAATCAGCACTAATTTGACATTACAAGGAGAAACACCAATAATTTGACTTTCTTCCCTACCCAACAGATCATTGAATATTCCAAGAACTTCTTAGTGTACCCCATCAAGCATTCCTACTCCAAATTGCTTCTGAAAAGACAAGAAAGCCAGATTTTGAGTATTGCAACTGCAAGATAGACCCTGTCCTCTCAAGAACCTACAAGTTCCTTATGCCCTTTAAGCAGAATGCTCTAACCCGATCTACTAGATTTATTCCAGGACTGAACAGAAACATCTCCACTGTGGTTCCTACCAAATTTCATACTGTAACTTTGGCTCCTAAATCTCAAGACAAGACCTAGAAGCTCTGCCTCTTATTCTCTTCTGTAGACCATTGAACCCAACCTTCTTTGTGCCGTATAAACACCTTTTTATAAGTGTTCCAGTTATCACTGAATGGTTAATGGTTGGGCATGAATCCAAGAAAGGCAACAATGAGTTATAGAATAAAAGCTTTAATGCCTCCCCACAGTCTGGATGAGATTTAATGGAGGATAAAGGCAAAGAATTCAGAGAAAAACTAACTTTGAAGAGCTTGAAGGCTTGGGTGGATTCCCACTGGCAGAATTATGGGTTAAATTTGGATGAGGCTACAAATATGCACTATTATTGTCTATATTCATAGACCTGAATTGCCAATTATATGCCAGGAAAAAGTATATGCAATAATGCCAGCATCTCACACTGCACACTAGTTCTCGCTTGACTGTTCTTTTCCTTGTATTTATGTTTACACAACAGTCCAGATTTAGGATGAATATTTGGCATCCTTCTGGTTAAACAGTCATTAAAAAGTTATTAAGCAGGAATGCAGTAGCTGAAACTTTAGTTTTGGAAAGACAGTGGCTTAGATCCAGATGTGAGTAAGTCTCAATTAAACTCAATGTGAACAAAAGAAGGCTGAGAGGAGACATGATGCCATGTATAAATATGTGAGGGGAAGTTGTTGTAGCCTGTAAAATCGGTTGGTGAATGTGTTAACTGAAAAATGAAAAAAGCTGATTGGTTGGGCCATGCCCGAGAAGCTAGCTGAGCCTGGGAGTTTGGGCAACACTTATATGTTTACATATTCTGTGCAGCAGCTTGCCAAGAACCAGGCCCGTAGCCAGGATTTCGTTTCGGGGGGGGCTAAAAAATTTTCAGGGGGGGTTTCGGGGGGGCGGCTGAGTTTCGGGGGGGGCTGAGTCTGAGTGAAAGAGGGTCTAGCCTAGCAAACCTTTTGTATCATTACCCCAATACCCCCATACATATGGGATATATTGAGCATGGTGATCAAATCATGATATTAATAAACATAACAGTTTAAATAATGCACCAGTAAGGCCTTTTCGCGAACCACCATAAGAATTTCGGGGGGGGGGGGGTGAAGCCCCCCGAGCCCCCCCCCCCCCCCCCCCCTGGCTACATGCCTGCCAAGAACAGGTTGTATTTCTGCTTCTGGGTTGCTGGAAGAAGATCTTTCACCTGGACACTCAAGGACCATTTGAATCTCTTTTAAAAGGCACTGTGTGAGTCAATGCAACTGTTTGCATGACTGTACATATGTTCCTCTGCATAACGAAGAGTAAACACCTTATTCGTTACTTACCTTCTGCATGGCATATCTTTTCTCTAGCAAGACAATGTGTGGATTCGTCAAGACGTAAACTACAAGTGATCTTCATTTCATCACAAAAGTCATAGGGAAGAGGGAGCAAGCTTGTTTTCTGCTGCCCTGGAGACTAGGCCACGGAATAATGGCTTCAAACTACAGGAAAAGAGATTCCACCTGAACATTAGGAAGAACTTCCTAACTTTGAGAGCTATTCAGCAGTGGAATTTTCTGGCCCGGAGTGTAATGGAGGCCCCTTCTTTGGAGGCTTTTAAACAGAGGCTGGATGGCCATCTGTCGGGGGCATTTTGAATGAGATTTTCCTGCTTCTTGGCAGGAAGTTGGACTGGATGGCCCATGAGCTCTCTTCCAACTCTATGGTTCTATGACAAAAGTCAAAACTACAAATGGTCAAGGCAGGCATGTAGCCAGGGGGGGGGGGCTCGGGGGGCTTCAGCCCCCCCCCCCCCAAAATTCTCATGGTGGTTCGCGAAAAGGCCTTACTGGTGCATTATTTAAACTGTTATGTTTATTAATATCATGATTTGATCACCATTCTCAATATATCCCATATGTATGGGGGTATTGGGGTAATGATACAAAAGGTTTGCTAGGCTAGACCCTCTTTCACTCAGACTCAGCCCCCCCCCCCCGAAACTCAGCCCCCCCCAAAACCCCCCCTGAAAATTTTTTAGCCCCCCCCCCCCCCGAAACGAAATCCTGGCTACGGGCCTGGGTCAAGGTTTTAGCTCAATGGTAGAGCACCTGCTGTGCAAAAGAAAGGCCCTATATTCAGTCAGCATCAACTGAAAGCAGAGTTAGGAAAGACTCCCATCTGAAACCCTGGAGAGCTTCTGCTAGTCCAAGTAGACATTGGCAATACTAAACTAGATGAGTCATTTGTCTTACTCAGTAACTGTTACCTATGAATCCAAAGAAATCTGCTGTGTAACTAAGACTGGATTTAATTCATATGACATCTGTGTGCTTATTGCAGAGAAAAGATGTGAATTTTCTTGTTCCAAAGAATTGGATTCCACCTGAACGTTAGGAAGATCTTCCTGACAATGAGAGCTGTTCAGCAGTGGAACTCTCTGCCCCGAAGTATGTTGGATGCTCCTTCTTTGTGCAGGCTTTTAAGCAGAGCCTGGATGGCCATCTATCAGGGGTGCTTTGAATGTAATTTTCCTGCTCCTTGGCAGGGGATTGGACTGGATGGCCCATGAGGCTTCTTCCAACTCTATGATTCCATAATTCTATTGTTCTAATTGAAGCCACCATGACAACTCTTTGAATAATATACAAATGAAAATGTCACATATCCAGGTAGTTAGAAATCAGTGCCAGCCAAAACCTCAAAACACAGGCATTAAAATGTGGTGCAGTCCTACTTTAGATAAATGGGTCATCACCCATACTGTCCTATAAACGTCCTGCATGAATATACTGCTATGAAAAATATTCTAGATTAGAATCTCATTTCCATTTTCCAGGTGTTATTGTTTTTATTATTATTATTATTATTATTTACTTTCTTACCCATCTTTCCCTGTGGATTAAGGCAGGGAACGAAAACAGATTGAAATACAACACATAATACCAGTTTTAGTACACATAACATCAGTTAGGGGCCCCTGCTGGTGCAGCAGGTTAAACCGCTGAGCTGCTGAACTTGCTGACTAAAAGGTTGGGAAGTTTTCCATTGACATTAAGTCCAGTTGTGTCCGACTCTGGGATGTGGTGCACATCTCCATTCCTAAGTCGAAGAGCCAGCATTGTCCGTAGACATCTTCAAGGTCATGTAGCCAGCATGACTGCATAGAGTGCTGTTACCTTCCCACCAGAGTGGTACCTATTGATCTACTCACATTTATATGTTTTTGAACTGCTAGTTTGGCAGAAGCTGCAGCTAACAGTGGAAACTCACCCTGCTCCCCGATTCAAAATGCTGATCTTTCGGTTAGCAAGTTCAGCAGCTCAGCCGTTTAACCCGTTGCATTTTCATGCAAATTGTTCCAACACCAATAGGCAAAGGAACAAGGAAAGAAACCATCCACTTTCAAAGTTTGGGCATTTCCCATCTGTTCAACACTGCACCTACACACATCTGAAATCTTATGAGTGTCTTAACAAGGTCCATATTTATTATATTGAATAGTTATTATGCACTATCAAAAAATCCTGAGATGAAAAAGTAAAAAAAAATCAAACCACCAAAGTGTCAAATCTGTTTGATACAACATGCTCCATGGACATAGTTTTCTGAAACCTAGCTGGCTCGCTCCCCTCGTGATAAGTTCGCCTTAAGGTCACAATAAGTTAGAAACAATTTGAAGGTACATAGTAACAACAACAATTAAGATGAAGATTCAGAGGTGAGTCAAAACAGAGTTTAAATCTGTCTGAATGAAACTGGATTTTGTTCTGATTTCCTTGATCTAAGTCCAAACTGAATCTCATGGCAAGTGTACAACCCATAAAAATTCACTTCTAAGCAGGAAACAGTCTTTAGTTGGAACATAAGAGTACCATAAGAAAGAGGCAAGAGAATACAAGGAAACTGAAAATATTAAACCGACTCTTTGTGTTATCTTCCTTGAAGTATGTGCCCGAATGATACCAAACCCAAGCAATTAAACTTGGCATGACATTCTGAAAAAACTGTGTCAAACAGATATGATTGTATGACCTTTTAAAACCCATTGATTAGTTTTAACAGACTATAATAAAAACATGTGATTTTCAGATGAAGTTATTCACATTTTTTAAAAAAAAAATATTTATTGTTTGATTTATTAAATAGATTTGGTAAGTCTAATCTGAGGGAGATGTTGACAAGCTGGAATGTGTCCAGAGGAGGGTGACTAAAATGATCAAGGGTCTGGAGAACAAGCCCTATGAGGAGCAGCTTAAAGAGCTGGGCATGTTTAGCCTGAAGAAGAGAAGGCTGAGCGAAGGCATGATAGCCATGTATAAATATGTGAAGGGAAGTCATAGGGAGGAGGGAGCAAGTTTGTTTTCTGCTGCCCTGGAGACTAAGACGTGGAATAATGGCTTCAAACTACAGGAAAGGAGATTCCACCTGAACATGAGGAACAGCTCTCCTAACTGTGAGAGCTGTTCAGCAGTGGAACTCTCTGCCCTGGAGTGTGGTGGAGGCTCCTTCTTTGGAGGCACTGTATGGCCATCTGTCGGGGGTGCTTTGAATGTGATTTTCCTACTTCTTGGTGGAGGTTGAACTGGATGGCCCATGAGGTCTCTTCCAACTCTATGATTCTATTATTCTTACAATATTTTGTTGCAGAATCCAATGGTGTAGACATTTGTCATTGGAGGACTTAAAAATAATGGCTGTGATTCTGTTCAGGACTAGAGAAGTGCAAAATTCCATCAATGTACTTTCTCTGGGCTTTTCCTACTATCCACAAGTACAACCCTTTAGTAGTCAATCTGTGACTGAGGGAGCAGGAAGCTCAAAAAGCATCATTTGGTTACTGGTTTGTAGATGGGGAGAAAGGAAGAGCCATAACATTTGCAATGGTGTGGGCTATTCCTTTTCCTAGTGGTGGTCAGATGATGCCCGGGAAAGACTTTTTGCTACTAGTTGAGTGCCCCACAGCATTAAAACTGCGGAAAGAGTAATTGCACAAGAACATTATACATTACTGGGTTGTTGTAGGTTTTTCGGGCTATATGGCCATGTTCTACATAAAAGCATTCTCTCCTGACGTTTCGCCTGAATCTATGGCAAGCATCCTCAGAGGTTGTGAGGTCTCAACAACAACCCAGTGATTCCGGCCATGATAGCCTTCAACAGTACCTTATACAATACTTCTTTCCATAATGAAGCCGTGACCTCATTATTAGCTAGCCATAGCTTGGAGTCACTGATACCTTATAGGATGACGTTACTGGGGAATTTTATCAACCAGCCTCCTTTTGACCATCAACTTAGTACTGAAACCAGGCTTGCTTTGGATTAGGGCCACTGGCTTCTCTGCTGTCACTCTACTTTCAACTCTGTTCCTCCTGGGCTTTAGTGGGGACTTTTGTTTTGTTATCAGGGTTTTGCTTTGATTTTTGTTTTTGTTTTTTGTGGAGACTTCTCTTAATAATTGATGGATCTTCACAACATTAGCAATTGCTTTTAAGTGTTTTAATGCTTAATATTTATTTGTATCTTATTTCTGGACTAGCTGTACCTATCACACTTTGCTATGGCCAACCTTCTCTACCTCTTTCTCTCTTTTTTCTTTCTCTCCTTCCTTCCCTCCCTCTTTCCTTCCTTCCCTCTTTTTCTTTCCCTTTTTCTTCCTTCCTCCTCTACCTGTTTCTTTCCTCCCTTCCTTTGCTCTTTGGTTCCATCATTCCTTGTCTCCTTCCTTCCCTCCCTCCCTCCCACCCCGTTTCTCCCCTTGTACCTTCTCTTCTTCCCTCCCTCTCTCTTTCCTTCCTTCTTTCACTTTTTTATTTCCTTCTCTCCATCCTTCCTTTTCTACCTTTCTTTCCTTCCTTCTCTCCTTCCCTCCTTCTTTTCCTTTTTCTCTTCTTCCTTCTCTCCTTCCTCCTTTCTGTGTATATGTGTTTTGTGTGTATATATATATGCATATATGTGTGTATATATTTCTGTATATGTGTATATATATGTGTTTGCATGTATATATGTGGTTTTGTGTGTGAGTTGTAATGTATTCTTTTGGGGGGTGGCTTTTAAGTCTCTTCTGCTGTGCTTTTCAGTGTTTTTATGAGTGATGGTCACTTGTTGGCCTGATAGGTGTCTTGTGTCCAAATTTGGTGTCAATTCGTCCAGTGGTTTTTAAGTTATGTTAATCCCACAAACGAACATTACATTTTTATTTATATAGATGTTATTATGGTTTGTGTGATTTTTGTCTTGTATTTTATTTATGTTAAATGTGCTTTGATTTGTATTGTATTATGTTGTGAGCCGCTTTGGGTCCTGTTAGGGAGAAAAGCAGGATATAAATAAAGATTTATTATTATTATTATTATTATTATTGACACAAAAACACAGTATGTCACAGCAAACGAGATCTATATGCTGGAATTCGTATCACAAAATCACAGTTATTTCATGTATTTATATGTTAATGTTTTATGATTTCCATGAATTTAATGCTCAATGTATATTGTATTTTGATTGTTTTATGTTAATGTGGCATCAAATTATTGCCAATTTGGAAGCCACTCTGAGTCCCTGTCAGGGTTGAGAAAGAGCGGAGTAAAATACAGTAAATAATAAATAATGAAATAATGAAATACAGGTTGAGCATCCCTTTTTCAGATTCCCAAATTAAAAATACATTAAACTGCTAAACCTAATCCTGGTCGAAATCACAATAAAAAGATATGAAGGAGTCCTATAGCACTTTTGAGATGGAAAGGACTTTGTGGCTAAACTTTCAGATTGTGTCTAGGTCAGGCAAAATAATCTGGACTAGTCTGCTCTGGAGCTGCTGCACTTACACCACAGGAAGCCTATAGATACTGGTGCAGAGGTGCCTCAAAGCCATTTTGCAGTATGAACTGTCTTGTTCTGCAAGGGAAAAATTAAGAATATCTGATCATTTACCAGTTAAACAAAATGAAGTAATAATAATAATAATAATAATAATAATAATAATAATAATTTATAATCTCTTACAGCACTGTTCCCATTACTGACCAAAAGTCTGATTCCAGAACCATGTGTTTAGTTTTTTCCTGAAGGTCAGGAGGGAGGGGGCCAATCTGGGTTGGGAATTCCATAGATGAGGGGCCGCCACTGAGAAGGCCCCATCTCTTGTCCCCTCCAACCTCACCTGGGAAGGAGGTGGGACTGAGAGCAGGGCCTCCCCCAACAATCTTAGCCTTTGAGGTGGATCATAGAGGGAGATATCTTCGGGCAAGTAAGCTGGGCCAGAACTGTTTAGGGCAGTGGTTCTCAACCTTCCTAATGCCACGACCCCTTAATATAGTTCCTCATGTTGTGGTGACCCCAACCATAAAATTATTTTCATTGTTACTTCATAACTGTAATTTTGCTACTTTTTTCTAATAAATAGTGTTACAAATTACCTTAGCTGCTTCTGCTGCTCCTCCTCCTCCTGATGCTGCTGGGCCACTCTCAGTCCCATTGGTATGGGCACTTTCCCCCTTGCCTGGAAGGCACTTGACCACTGGTGCAAGCCTCCATCCAGCCTTGCGCACTCTCCCTTGCCTGCACATGCACACCTCTTCCATGTGCCTGCTCTCCCCTCCCTGCTTGGAGTCACAGAAACAGCCCTCCCCTTTGCTAAGAGGCCAGATGAGAGGCTGGCCAATCACAGCGGAGGAGGGCTTTTGGTAGGAGGATTTTCCGCCTGATTCCAAAAGGAAAAGAAGGACAGGGGGAGAGATCTTCAGCCCTCTCTGCCAAAGGGATTCTTAAGGCCATCAGAAATATGTGTTTTTTTATTGTCTTTGGTGACCCCTCCTAAATGCCCATTCGACCCCTCCTAAATGCCATTCAACCCCTCCTAAATGCCTATTCGACCCCTCCTAAATGCCCATTCGACCCCTCCAGCGGTCGCAACCCCCAGGTTGAGAACTCTGGTTTAGGACTTTATAGGTTAAAGCCAGCACTTTGAATTTTAAGTTAAGTTTCAAAAGGAAAAAAAACAGGAAGAGAGGAAGAGACTGAGTACAAGTTGTCATGAGCTTACAGTTCTGCAATATTTCCATCACCTACTTTGGTGAAATGGGTCCATTCCACTTCTCTGCTGGCATATTGACAATAATGTGTCTCCAGTGGGCATAATTCTCCCATTGGGTGAATAACTTAGTATTTAATAGTTATATTTGCCTTTTTATTTTTAAAAGCTGGACTTATAAAATTGTTTTGAAAATAAAAATGGAAAATTAAATAACAGAGGTAGTGTTGGAAGGTAGGGTCATTGGGTATGCAGAAATACAATCACAGTACCACAAATTGGCACAATTTCACAGGAACTACTTAGAGGCACAATGAAATATCAATAACATTCTTGCAAATAAAAGATTATTTGTTTATGAAAAACTCTTCAGGGAAAAAGCACTCCATACAATGCTGAGTCACACCTTTTACCGGCAACTATTTAGAATTATAATGAAAAGGTAGAGAGACTTTTTCTTCAAACCAGGAAACTAGCCTGTTTACTTTTATTAATACATAATAGTACTCCATAGAAAAATATGTATAAAGGGATTTTCTCCCTTTTAATCCAGAACCAGAAGAAAGTTGTTGAATTCAACATCTTTGTCAATGAGCTAGAAAATAACAAGGTAAGAGCAAGAATATCCAGAAGGGGCTGTTCACACAGGAAAATACTTTTTACCAGTTGGGAACATTTCTCAGTTTGGATTTCATTTCATATCATTGACTTAACCTGCATTTTCATTCTGGTCTTAATACATAAGAGGCTACATAATTGTCAGGCATTCCTCTTGAGAAAAAGAAAGTTGTTGTTGTTGTTGTTGTTGTTGTTGTTATATCAGTTTCTGTTATTAGAACAGTCAACCTTCCACATTTGAGGATTTGATTGTTCACAGATTTGATTAAAATATCATCTAGGAATCTCAAGATGCTCTAGGTGCTTTCACACAATGAAGTAAAGTAGGATGAAGGAAGGAATGGAAGAAAAAAGGTAAATTGGCATATTGGAACTTTGCCAGTCCAACTGGGACAGCTGAACATTAGTCACAGACAAATGTGGATTCTCCTACTTTTCAGTCTAGCTTCACTAACTAAGGGCCTTTTCAGACAGGCCCTATATCCCAGGATCTGATCCAAGGTTTTCTGCTTATCCCAGATTATCTGGCAGTGTGGACCCATCTAATCCAGTTCAAAGCAGAAACCCTGGGATCAAACCTGGGATATATGGCCTGTCTGGAAGGGCCCAAAGACATCCATGGGTAAGGAGCAGAGTTGTGGTGGTACAACGGGTTAAACCATTGAGCTGCTGAACTTGCTGACCAGAAACTGAGATGAGCATCACTCTCAGAGCCAGAGATGAAGGGGAAACCTTTACGGTTATCTGTGTACCTGTGTTTCATTGTTTTGAGGCATTGTGTCTGTGTATGCTGGAATCCACTCCGAGTCCCTTCGGGGAGATAGGGTGGAATACAAATAAATTGTTGATATTTTCGACAATAGTATCCTCCAGCCCTTGTTCATGTGATTTCGGCACCTTCCATGGGCTCCTTTTAGGAATTTTGCACTCATTGAGCCTGAATTCAGCTATGTTCTCATTAGCTCAGCCATGTTGTTTTATGACTGTGTTGTTTTATTATCGTATTGATTGATTTTAATTATGTCTCTGTTTTTATCTGTAACTCTCTGGGCTTGTCCCTTTGTAAGCTGCCTTGAGTCCCCTAGAGGAGATGGTGGCGCAGTATAAAAATAAAGTTGATGTTGTTGATGTTGTTGTTGTTAATCACTTATCCTCTTTTTTATTACAGCATAGCTACTAATCTATATTGACACTGAAGCAAAACATCTGTTTTTATGCAGTTGTTTGGAGTAGAACTGTTTGGTGGACAATTCAGAGCAAAAGATTCAGCAATCATGACACTGATTTCTTCTTTGCTGGCCCTGTGGTTGCTACAAGTGACGATGCTTCAAGGTGACTGAGAGTGTTATTTAAAGATGTGAATATTAACCCCCCAAATTTCCACATCACTTTCAAAGGAGTAAAAATTTTAGGGGGAGGTGGAAGAGAAAGCAATAATGCCAAGGTTTAGCAGAAATGTTGTGTGAACCAAGAAGTGTCTTCCTTATGAAAAAATAAGGTATAGTGTTTACCATGGTGGTCTAGGATTTGAGAGATCCAAACCATGTACAAGCAACTTTTCGCACTGTAGTTCCCACATTCCTCCAGTCAACATACAGTAGTCAGATACTTTCTCCTACTCTCTGAACGAACCCACTGGTTGACCTCTCACCATGTTTTGATTCAAACAGTTGTTATGAAAATGCAATGAAAAGGAGAAGTGCCATGTGTGTTGGTAGCAAGACAGTCAGCTGTATCTGAGAATCCAGAGATTGAAGCCAACTCTGATAGTGATGGTGGTGGGCTGCCTACTGCCCGTTTCCATCTTTAAAGTAGTGATAGTCCCTGCTTGTTCACAAGTAGTGATAGTCCCTGCTTGTTCATTCAACTGGAGAGAAATGCAGTATGAAATCTATTCCATATGTTTCTCTCCGGTTGAATCTTTGTATCAATTCCATCTTTGTATCTATTTCATATGGATGAGGTAGTAGATAAAGTGTATTTGAGAGGAACCCAAAAAGAAAGAACAGTACGGCTAGGCCTTCAATTTAGGATGGAGGAAAGTGCATCATAAGGACAACACTGTAGAGCATAAGCCAAGGGGGGCTTTTCAGAGTAAAAAAAAAGGGCCAAAAAACTAGGCCTACATTTGAGTATATACAATATTCATAGATTCTTGGGTAGAACTTTTTATGTGTGTCAGGAGCAACTTGAGAAACTGCAAGTCACTTCTGGTGTGAGAGTTTTGGTCTCCTTCAAGGACGTTGCCCAGGGGACACCTGTATGTTTTACCATCCTGTAGGAGGCTTCTCTCATGTCCCAGCATGGGAAGCTGGAGCTGACAGATGGGAGCTCACCCACTCCCCAGATTCGAACCACTGACCTTTTGGTCAGCAGTCCTTCCGGCACAAGGGTTTAAGCCATCGCGCCACCGGGACTCCTACCTGAATCACTGGAAGTCCAAAACTAACAGCCAACAAAAACATTTTTAATAATTCCTAGTAGAAAATAACTTCATACATGTGCAACAGAATGGTTTTTTTGTATTACATTTCTATCCTTCAGCCAGAGGTTTGCCTAGAATTGAAGTGTGTGGAAGAATCCCATCCCTTTACACAAGTAGCCTTCCTGTTATGCTTTCTGGACTACAGCTCCCAGAATCCACAACTGGATCATTAAATCTGCTTTCAGTTTTTTGATGGAGGCATTAACGTATTTTTTTTACTGCAACTAGAACTACAACAGAAAATGAGGGATGAGCAGGTGATTAATTGGACTCACTGGAAAAGTGTGTTGCTTCACTAGCAAAAGAGTTGTTAGCAGCTGACTTCCTACTTGACATATTTCAGGACATTTCCTGGCATTTTAACAACAGGTTCCAGCAGTAAAACATGACATCCAGATTCCAAATGAGCAATATATCAAGTTACATGAGATTCTTGTTTTTGCATATTTCGCGTCTGTGTCTCTTATATTTTCCCCTTTGGTTTTTTTCCCCACACAGGTGCTGCCAGTTCAGATGAAGGTAGGAATTCTCCACATATACACAAAAATATTAAAAGAGAATATAAACCTAATCAGAATCCCACAAACATAAGAATAGCATACTAGGTCAAACCAAAAGTCTATTTGGTCCAGTAATTTGTTTCCTTAATGGTCAACCACCATGGGAAGCCTTCAGGACCAAAAGAACCATCTGTTTGTGTATGTTCCGAAAAAGCCTCAAGACATGGCTGTTCAAGAAGGCATTTAATTAAGTGCTATAACAATGTGGTAAAGATGACTGGAATGGAACAATGAATATGAGATTGGTTATGATTCCACTATGAGACGAAGCGGATTTTTAGTGTAGTTTTGTAATTGTTATGTAGTTTATATGTTGTTGTAATTGCCTCTTTGTAAATTGTCTTTTATATGTGTGTACACCACCATGAGTCGCCCTAAAGGGCTGAGAATGGCGGTTAATAAATGCATCAAATAAATAAATAAATAATAAATAAATATGTTCACAACTGAACTGCATGAGCCTAGTAGCTGATATTGGAAAGAATACAAAGAGGTATTTGGCATGCAGTTGGGTTTTAACTGAATAAGATTACTCTCTTTTATGAGTAGTTTCATTTGTTGAGGTATTTTAATTATGTTTGTGTGTGGTAGGTGGAACTTCTTTTCCTGTAGTTTGAATCCTTTGCTCTATGGCCTACTCTCTGGCATAGCCAAAAACAAGGTTGGTCCATCTTCAATATGACATGCTTTCGCATATTTAAACCATATGCAGTGGGCATACTCACTGAGGATTGGGGGGGGGGGATGCAACCCAAAAAAACCCATAATTTTCCAAGCTAGTCCTCTAAACAAAACACTCTCTGCTCCCAAATACCTCAGCACACTAAAGGTAAAGGTTTCCCCTTGACATTAAGTCTAATCGAGTCCAACTCTGGGAGGTGATACTAATCTCCATTTCAAAGCCGAAGAGCCAGCATTGTCCGTAGAATCAAGAAGTGAAATGTTATCTCAAGCTATGTATACAAATGTTTGCAAATAGATCCACACTGAAAGATTTGGTTTCCTGTTCCATTTTGTGATTACTGCCACTTGTTCCAATATATCCCTCATTTATTCTCCTTTCTTCACAGTATGTGGGAACTCAGAAAATACCTTACGTATTGTTGGGGGCCAACCAGCCTCAGAGAGGGTCTGGCCCTGGCAAGTCAGCATTTCAGTGAAAAACAGCCCAAAAAACCTACAACAACCCAAAAATATCCATCTTTGTGGAGGCACCCTCATCGCCAGGCAATGGGTGCTGTCAGCAGCTCACTGCTTCCCACTGTAAGTCTCCAACACAGGTGGCTGTAAAGCTCTGGTCAGTTTTTATCTCAAAGGCAAGTAACAAGGTATAACTCTGGGTGAATTGCAATACAATGTTGGTGGTACAGGTCGAGCATCCTTTATTTGAAATGATCCAAAATCCTAAATTTTCCACACAAATAGCTTAGACAGCAATACCTTTGCTTTTGGATGGTTCAAAATGTCATGCACAAAATTATGAAAAACAATTAGCTTCAGGCCATGTGTATAAAGTGCATATAAAGCATGCATGATTTGGGTCCCTTCTCAAAGATATCTCATTGTGTACATATATACAAAATACAAGAAGAGGAAGAGGAGGAGGAGGAGGAGGAAGAAATAATGATGTTATTTCTTAACCACCTCTCCCCAATATTTGAGGCAGGGTGTGAAGAGTTAAAGTACAATAGATAACTAAAACATGAGACCATTTAAACACATAGATTAAAAACACTACATAAATTAAAATCATCTATACATCTGGAGTGCCAATTTAAAATTCATATGTTGTGAGAGTTAGATCATTTTAACATTCAGATTGCACATGAATCCAGCAGATGATTCCACAGTTTAGAAGCAGCCAACAAAAAGGTCCTCTGGGTGACAACTGCCAGTTCTGAATGGTTAAATTAAATGTTTCTCATAGGAGCTGAATCTATCAGGTGGATTGTAAGAAGGAAGGCAATCTGTAGGTAACCTGGACAATGCTTTAAAGATTATAACCAACACTTTGTACTTTCATATTTACAGGAATCTTGATTTCACTAAGATAATAACTGTTCGGCTAGGTATTTACCAACTGGCAAACGATTCGAAGGACACTGTGACATCTACAGTTCAACAGGTTATCATCCATCCCAACTACACCAGCAAAGCAGGTTCAGGTGCAGACATTGCTTTAGTGGAGCTCACTTTCCCAGTGAAGTATTCAGATGCCATCCTCCCAGTCTGTCTGCCAACGTCCTCTATGCAATTCTCTACAGGTGCAAGATGTTGGGTCACTGGATGGGGAGACATTCAGCAAGAAGGTGAGGAGAGGGAGAAACATTCAATAACTGAACTCATTGAGTCAAGGATGAGATCACAACCAGAGCTTCTAAAAGGATGCTGCTGAGAACAGTTTCCTCATTCCAAATGTAGCCTTACATTTCTCCACAACTACAATAGGCCATCCACATTAACTTCAAGACCTCTGTGAAAGTGGAAAAACTAAGAATAAAAAATACCACTTTTTATCTGAGAGACCACCTCCTTAAGAATCTGTAGGTCCTCCAGCACCTATGTAGTGGACCAACTATTTCATCATGTGGATGGCCACAGTGGTATTGTGAACTTCTATATTCCCCACTCCATCTTCCCAACCACTGCTGTTTGGAGCATAGAAAGGATTAAAAATTGCTCTGAGAAGTTGTAAAGGATGTTGAGTGGCAGAAACAGAAACCAATTAGACTAGTGTTTCTCAACCTGGGGGTTGGGGCCCCCGAAGGGTTGGTGAGGGGGGTTTCAGAGGGGTCACCAAAGGCCATCAGAAAACACATATTTCTGATGTCTTAGGAAACTCTTTGGCAGAGAAATCTGAAGATCTCTCCACCTGTTCTTCTCTTCCTTTTTTGAAACAAAGGGTGAATCCTCCCACCAAAAGCCCTCCTCCTACTCTCTGGATGTAG
The DNA here is from genome assembly GCF_037176765.1 of Anolis sagrei. Classification (NCBI taxonomy): domain Eukaryota; kingdom Metazoa; phylum Chordata; class Lepidosauria; order Squamata; family Anolidae; genus Anolis; species Anolis sagrei. Next base: position 24,042,773 of record NC_090026.1, on the reverse strand, counting down.
GTGAACTAACACTGCAAAACTCAAGGCCAATGCCACCCAAACCCTTCCAGTATTTTCTGTTGGTCATAGGAGTTCTGTGTGCCAAAATTGGTTCAATTCCATCATTGGCGGAGTCCAGAATCCTCTTTGTTTGTAGGTGAACTATAAATCCCAGCAACTACAACTCTCAAATGTCAAGGTCTATTTCCCCAAACTCCATCAGTGTTCACATTTGGGCATATTGGGTTATTCGTGCCAAGTTTGGTCCAGATCCATTATTGTTTGAGTCCACAGTGCTCACTGCATGTAGGTGAACTACAATTCCAAAACTCAAGGTCAATGCCCACCAAACCCTTCCAGTATTTTCTGCTGGTCATGGGAGTTCTGTGTGCCAAGTTTGGTTCAATTCCATCAATGGTGGAGTTCATAAATGAACTCCATCATTATAGGAGAATTATAAATCCCAGCAACTACAACTCCAAAATGACAAAATGATCCCCCCCCCCCCCACCAACACTACCAGTATTCAAAAATTGACATTATGATTCATAACAGTAGCAAAATTACAGTTATGAAGTAGCAATGAAAATAATTTTTGGTTGGGGGTCACCACAGCATGAGGAACTATATTAAGGGGTTTCAGCATTAGGAAAATTGAGAACCACTGAATTAGTCCAATCTGTCTCCCAAAAAAGAGGAATGTTTCCTGAATTCAGTATGGGGTAGAAGATGGTCCATGTCTGCTACAGTACATTGAATGTTTTTCTCCAGTGAGCTCAGAGATAGAATTATGGAAATAGCAATGCACTTTAAATCATAGGCTTTCTTCCCTTTACAGTGCCACTGAAGCCCCCACAAACTCTTCAGCAAGTGGAGATGCCAATCTTGGACCGAGATAAATGCAACATGCTCTTTAACAGATCCCAGCTGAAGGACGTGGAAGACAATCCTGTCAAGTCTGATATGATCTGTGCTGGACATTTGGAAGGTGGCAAAGATTCTTGCCAGGTAGGATGTTCCATTTTTCTTTTGCTCAGTATAGTTTTCTGTAGGGGCAAAGGAAAGCAATACATTGGAATATAGGTATGCTAATGTATGTTCTGAATACACCTGCCTTCCGAGATTCTTTAACTTTGCTACTAGGATATGTTAAACTCAATAATGTACATCCATACAGGAAATATATCTCAAGGGAAATGATGACCACAGAATCCCATTGTTATTGGGACAAGTTTGTAGTTCTCATCAAAGACTTAGGACCCTTCGAGACAGACTCTATATCCCAGGATCTGATCCCAGGTTTTCTGTTTATCTCAGATATCTGGAAGTGTGGACTCATATGATCCAGTTTAAACAAGAAAACCTGGGATCAGATCTTGGGATATAGGACCTGTCTGGAAGGGCCCTTAGTTGGCAGGGGAAAGCCCTTCCCACACTGGGAAAGCCCTTCCCACACCTCTTTGTCTGACTGTCTCTCCATTCTCTCCTCTTTTCACCTTGCCAGTTAGACCAATACTTCTCAGGGACAGGCCTCCTTTTCCAAGCACATGGCAAGCCCCTGGTTCCTCCATTTTCATTCTTCTCTTGTGAACATGGAGAGGGAAAAGTTGTCTGCTGTAAGATAGACCCTGTTATCTCTCCTACTTAGTTATGTTGTTCCTTGAATAAAATGCTTAATTTTTACATTTGACTCTGCTCCTGAATTGCATACGTCAAATGCTCTAGTGCTGGCACTAGAAGCTTCTGATCTGCTGAACTGCTGCTGCTGTTGCAGCATTACCTATTTAGGAATGCTTTTTCCTTTTGGAAAATAACCCCCAACAACTGAAGGGTGTAAAATGTGTTAATTCTAGTGAACATGCATTCCTCTTGTCATCCAATCTGACCCTCATTTAGGCTTATAGTACAATAGTGGAATCCGGTATTGCTGTCCCCCAGAACAAAAAAGTTACTTTTTGTATTATATCTCCCAGAATCTCCAAGCAGGGCCGGGATGAGAACCATATTCAAACTTCTTCATCTACCTAGTCTTCCAAGAGTGCATCTATGTTTTTGAGTCACAGTGCCTCTCCCCCATAAAAGATTTATAGTTCACTAGGGCTCAGAAATAAAGATATGATTTCTCTGTTTTTGGCCTTACACTAGATCAAAGCATCAGAAGATTAAGACTGAATCAGTAGCGGCCGTAAACCCCTAAACTCTATCGTATCTAACCCTTTAATAAATTGCATATGCTTTATGATTTTGTGTAATTTGTATCTGTAAACTGCATACTGGATCTGTTTCTTATATATAATTGCTTCTTAGAAGTGTATCCAAATTTAACTTAGAAACAGCCAGCCATTTGTGATCCTATTAGATCATTTCCTGGGAATAGGCAAATCCCTCTGGCTATTTCCCAAGCCAGATAATCATCAGATTCATTGTGTGTATGCAAACATAGGTGACTTCCTTTGCCAGACAGATAAGCACAAAAGGTTGGTAAAAGTCACATGAAGCTGACAGTTTGCTGCTCCTTCATGGAAATAGAAGCTTAGAGACTCTACTGTGCATTCGTTAACTCTTTTATTGACAGCCAAGCCCTTGATTACCCAAAATCAGCACCTTTTTCCCTTGAGTCCTACACTTTTGTTTTCTAAGATCCATATCTTTGTTTGGCACAGAACTAGACATTTGAGCTCATCAACATAACTTTACTATTTGTTTTCCCTAGACTGTGTCCTCTCAGGAGCTGTCTCTGCAGCTGATTGGCCTTTCACTCTGACCAATCCCCAACTGCCATTCTCTCTCCCAGTCAATCCTGGCACAAATTCTAACCAGCCTCTTTTCTGACCAATCCGGAGAGGGAGCGGGAAGTCTGAATAGCTGTCAGAGCTGTATAAGATGTCTTGTATTTCTCTGTATGTTTATTCTTATACATTTTGAAACAAATTGCTGTACTTGCCTACCTTTTGGCCAAGTTGTAATAAACCTCTGTGGCTTGTCTTCAACCTGGTGAGTTGGTTTCTCTGTCCTGGCCTATCTGGTTTAGCATGTGCTCGCCAGGCACAGACTTTCTAACCATGGTCCTAGCTAAATTACTATATCTACACCATAGAATTTTGGTAGTTTGACAGCACTTGGTTCAATACTATGGAATCATGAGAGTGGTAGTTTTACAATCACTCAATTCCACTGAGTTATGGCTGTCAAACTACATTAATCTATCATCAGAAGTTTTCCAGAGCCATGTGCTAATTCCAGTCCCTCTTCACAATCTCTCTCTCCACAGGGTGATTCTGGAGGACCCTTGGTTTGCAATCACAATGGAGTCTGGATCCAGGCCGGTGTTGTGAGTTGGGGAATTGACTGTGGTAAACCCAATCTCCCCGGTGTCTACGCCTCAGTTCCTTTTTATGCTGATTGGATCCAAGCAAAGATTGGAGTGTCTCATAACAACACTGATATAAAAAGGAATGGGGGACTGCCCAAAACCCCCAGTGTGACACTCATCTTGGTCTCTTTTGCACTATTGCTCCAATGAAAACCTCCACTCTTCCCTCTAATATCAGTCGTCCTGTAAGATACTCTATCTTCAGTTGATCAGCTGACCGGGCTATTCTTATTCATGGTACCTGTGGTGACACTACTTTCAAACCTCTCCTGAATGTGGGCATGTTTGCACTATCCATTCAATTTTCAAAAACAATTTAATGAGTGGTTTACCTCAATGAATGCTGAGAGTAGAGCTTCACTGAGAACTGAGTGTTGCTATTGTAAAATAGATCAATGGACCGTCTTTCTATTGGATTTGTAACTCAAACTGATATTTTTTCTAATGCTACATGCCATTCTCTGAGACTCAGAGAGTTTGTATAACTCCTAAATAAACATGGCTAGGACAGTTAGATGTTCTCCAAAAGTTTTGGAAACAGATAGCTTTTTACAAAAAAAAAAAGGGGGGGGGTTCTCTAATGATCTTGATTAAGATAATATTCAACTGTGGGAGGTTTCTCATTGCTGTAACTTACATTCCATTGTGTTGCTGTCATAAATATAGCTCCACATTTTAAAAGAAATATGAAAAAGGATACAGTGGCTGGAATCGAATTGGAGTAATCATGGCTTACAAAAAGGAAGTAGATATTAGAATAAGTATGTGTCACTTTTGGAAAATGGCAGAAGGTGTTCAGTATCCCTTCACACAGTGCTCCCTTAAGACACATATCTGTGGAAATTTAGTGGACAGTGGGGGCGGGGGGGGGGGGGTGACACAGTGGGTTAAACCCTTGTACTGGCAGGACTGAAGATGGACAGGTTGCAGGCTCGAATCCGGGGAAAGCGTAGATGAGCTCCCTCTAACAGTTCCGGCACCCTATGCAGGGACATGAAAGTAGCCTCACACAAAGATAGTAAAACACCAAAACATCCTGGCGTTCCCTGGGCAATGTCCTTGCAGACAGCCAATTCTCTCACTCCAGAAGCAACTTGCCATTTCTCAAGTCACTCCTGACATGAAAAAAAAGTGGACAGTGAAGGTCCTCAGGCAGCATCTGCCCAATGAAGAAACTAACAGCCCCTCCAACATTTCACAGTTGAAAACTGGGGAACATGTTGCCAAGCAACATCTGCGTGTAGTCAAGATGACAAAATGTATTGATGAGGAAGGGCACACAAACTAGGAGAGCATGCAGCAGTTTGCTTTTGCCTGAGCCTACTGGGAAGGGCAGGACTGCACCCCTCCTGCCCTCCCCCTTCCTAAGTTAATTCCTTCTGCACTTTGAATTGAGTTGGAAACAACTGAAGGAAACTGAAAGTAAAAGGGAAAGATAAAAAAAGGAGAGAGAAACCAGGAAATTTTAAAAGCATCTGAAAAATTGGAATGGCAGAAGATTAAGCAAGACTATTCCTACTAAATCAAAACAGTTGGAGGGAACAAGTATAACCTAAAATTTACTTGTCTACTTTAACAGGAGGTCACACTCCTTAAGCTTCCTCTCTGCTCTCAGATGGCCATTACTAGATCAACTTTGAGAGAAAGAGGAGGAAATATGTAGAAGATCAATGCTTAGAAGCCTAATTTGACAATCTGTTGTGATGTACAACCTTTGGAGAATCACTTTTAAAAACTCTTCTTGCAGATTGATTTCAGAATGCTTTGCAAGCCATATAGAGTATGTTGCTTTATGTAGTAGTATTTGCTTCAGTATATTCTTGTTAATGATTGTAATTTATATGCTTATTATGAGATACGTGTGCATATGCAGTTTTTGTATCACCTCATTATAATGTGATAATTATAGTATTCATAATTAAAATATATAGGGTTAATTTGTGGAATAAAACCTTTTTACAAATGCATGCATCCTGTGATGTAGTCTTTCCTTTGTGTTCCTATGATTTTCTCCATGAATCTGGTATTTTCTCTCCATTCATTATTGCATTGTACAACTCCAAAAATGTTGGAATAAATATTTCTCTGAAATTTTCATAGTATTCTGGTCCTAATCCAGCTAGACCTGGAGCTTTCCCAGTTTTTAACTTTTAATAACTTCCTCTATTTCACACCTCTTAATGGGTTATTCCGGAGCCCCCGGTGGCGGAGTGGGTTAAACCCCTGTGCCGGCAGGACTGAAGACCAACAGGTCGCAGGTTGGAATCCGGGGAGATGCAGATGAGCTCCCTCTATCAGCTCCAGCTCCTTATGCGGGGACATGAGAGAAGCCTCCCACAAGGATGATAAAAACATCAAATCATCCAGGCGTCCCCTGGGCAACATCCTTGGAGATGGCCAATTCTCTCACACCAGAAGTGACTTGCAGTTTCTCAAGTCGCTCCTGACACGACAAAAACAAAAGCAAACCTTCATTAATGCCAAGTTCCTTCTATCAGACCTGTTACAATTCACCTGTGTTTGCTCATATCTGTGTAGCACAGTGCTTCCAAAATGCTCACCTCCCTGTTCCATTTTGATCACCAGACATTCTTCCTTAAATTCTTTGTACTGAATTCTTGTCTATTTCCTGCACTTGTTAATATTTCATTATTAACCTTCCTTCATGAGACTCCATAGCCTTGCACGGCACTTGGCAAAGTAACTCTATGTGTCACAGTATTTGGGCTAGCTGTGCAATATCAACCTGGCTGTGAAAGTCATACTCCATCTCTTTTCTTTTACATTGACTTGCAGTGGTCATGCAGATGTGAAAATTATGATCATTTAAAATACACATATTTTCCTTATAACCTATGTTTTCAGGGCAGCATACCTAACCCCCTTTTTTCTATACTTCTTTCAGGGGTCTATTCATAATTCTTTGCAAATCCTTCACTCATGTTGACAGCATTAGAGGGCAAAAGTGTGTCTCCAGGTTGGGATTGGGAACAGCAGCAAGGAAGCATTGCATCCGTAAACCCTAAAGCTTTCCCATTCACCTGTCATTAATGGAGGAAGTAACATATGCCAGTGCTGGACCTGATATACAACACGGCCTCAGTATCACCTGGAGATATGTTCCAAGATCCCCTGTGGATACCTGAAACCATGAACAAACTCTATATTTGGACTAAACTTGGGCTGGAATCCCCAGTGGCGCAATGGGTTAAACTACTGAGCTGCTGAACTTGCTGACCAAAAGGTCAGTGGTTCAAATCCGGGGAGTGAGGTGAGCTCTGGCTGTTAGCCCTAGATTCTGCCAGCCTAGCAGTTCAAAAACATGCAAATGTGAGTAGACAAATAAGTACCGCTCTGGCAGGAAGGTAACGGTGCGCCATGCAGTCATGCTGGCCACATGAGCTAGGAGGCATCTACGGACAACACCGGTTCTTTGGCTTAGAAATGGAGATGAACACCACCCCTCAGAGTCAGACACGACTAGACATAATGTCAAGGGGAAACTTTGAGCTGGTAGCGTATCATAGAATTGCATCTAGAGAGGCCCGCAAAAACTTCCAGGAGGGAGATGGTTTCTGAAGTGTATGAAAAATGAATTTCTGGATGTAGAATATTTGGATAAGATGGCTGCATTGTATTTGTTTTCTCTCCAGTGGTCCCCATGCAATTTACCTTTTTCTGCTCTCACCAATGCAAATCCTAGATGCAAATGCTCAGTAATTCAGCCAGTAAAAGTCAAAGTTCTAAATGGCCTGTTTTCTCCTCTTGTATCAAATTGTTTTCTTAAAGCATCATTTCCACTATATGTAACATTATGTTCTCCTTTTGAAATAAAATTCTAAGCAAAAAAAGAGGCTAAACTGATTGACTGTAAGGGCTCTTCCAGACAAGCTCTATATCCCAGGATCTGATCTGGTTTTCTGCTTTACATGAGTCTGCACTGGCAGATAAACTGGGATAAAAAGAAAACCTAGGATCAGATTCTAGGATATAGGGCCTGTCTGGAAGGGCCCTAAGTGTTTTCAGACTTTTCAGTCATCTTCCTCCTTACTGTTTAACACTTCATATCCCCCCCCCCAAAAAAAAAAAAAAGCCTGATCATTTGGCTTGTTTTGCCAAGCATCCCAGTTTTAAGGTATAATCCTGTATTTAAATAAAATGTCCCACGTCGCATTACATCCTTGGCCAGGACATGAATTGTCCCATATTTATGCTGATCACATGCACCAATCTGAGCATGCACTTCCTTCTGGCGGGAAGTGAGTCTGGAAGCTAGCCAGTCTATTCACATCCCTCTGGCAGAGTCGGCAGAGTCTTTCCTTCTGGACACCCAGGTGAAGCTGTCCCAACCCCAGGCAGCAGGGGCAACCTCCCTCTCCTGTGGCCCATCCGACCCCCTTTTTCATAGGTTGAGCACAGGTACTATCTGGATGGGTGTCTCTTGGGTAATGTTTTCACCACAAGGGACTTCCCAGAGTGTCCTTTGTTTTCATCTTTGACACCTGGCAACCCTATGTTTCACAAAAGTGCTCCTTAAATCATTTTTCTGTTTGGATAGAAAACATTAGATTCTTTTCCTTCCCGGTAGAAAATAATCAATCATTTACAGAATATAGATGTCAGATTTATTTATGAAGACACTATTTATTCTAGTGGTGCATTTACACAGTAAGTGTTAATGACACCACTTGAATAGCCATCATCAAAGCTATAGAATCATAGAGCTTTTTGTTCTATGAGGTCTTCCAAAGAGTGCTGGTGCTTCATCAAACTATAACTACCAGAATTCCATATCATTGAACCATGGCAATGTATCAAATTGCATTATTCTTACAGTGTAAGCACACCTCCTGATACCATTTAAAGAAAATAAGATTAGAAATCTATGATCCTGCCTATATTCTGAGTCCTACATGGAAAAAGACTGAACATTAAATGAGAAGGAAACATCTCCACTTGGAAAACCAGGCAGAGCTTTCTTTGGTCTCCTTGCTTTCTGTGATAATGCAAAAGAGGAAACTTTTGTATTTCTGCAAGCCAGCGAACAAAACTAGAAAATAGTTGCCAGCATTGGCTGGTTTACTCTTCAAATATTGGTGTGCCTGAACTTCAACAATTTTATATTAGTTTTTATTGGGTCCTGGATAGCTTTCAAAGAGGTCATGAAGCACTGAAATTGGACCAATCGCAACTCAGATGATGTCATTACCTGGAGTTACCGTTGTCAAACATCATCACAGCCAGTCATACATAAAGGAGCAAGATGCAAGAAGCACTCTGGTGATTCGATTTACTTCCAGTTCTGAACACCTTGTGAAGAAGTAACTGTAAGTTCTGTGAAATCAATTTTGGGATTGGTAGAGGGGAAAGACCTCAAAAGGACCTCTGTCTTTGTAGAGACATGTGAAAAAGATCTTGGAGTCTTAATGGACAACAGGCTGAATATGAGCCAACAGTGTGATGCAGCAGCTAAAAAAGCCAATGGGATTTTGGGCTACATCAAAAGGATTATAGTGTCTCGCCTGAGGGAAGTCATGGTGCCGTTCTATTCGGCTTTGATTGGACTTCACTTGGAATACTGTGTCCAATTCTGGGCATCACAACTCAAGAAACAAATTGAAAAACTGGAAGGTGTCCAAAGGAGAGTGACTGAAATTATCAAAGGAAATTATCAAAGGTCTGAAGGCCATGAATGAGGAGCAGCTTAAAAAGTTTAGTATGTTTACCTTGTAGAAGAGAAGGTTGAGAGGAGACATGATAGCCATGTATGTCATAAGGAAGAGGGAGCAGGGCTATTTTCTGCTGCCTGGAGACTAGCGGCCCTTCCAAAATGCAGGTCCTGTCTCATTTTTACCTGAGGCTTCCAAACGATGCCTCAGGTAAGTGTGAATTATTGCTAGAGTTATACTTTAACAATGTACCTCTTCCTATTTACATATAAATTCAAATTAAGAACAAACTTACAGAACCTTTCTTCTTTTTAACTTGTGGACTGCCTATAATTCAACATTTACATTAATTCCTTTGATTTGATGGGCCCAACTCTGGTGAAGAGAAAGAGTATCACCACTTTTAACTACCATGGTTCAATGTTGTGGAATCGCAGAAGCTGTAGTTTTACAAGGTATATAGTCTTCTTTACCAAAGAATGCTGGTGCCTCACCAAACTACAGATCCTATATCATTAAGCCATGGCAATTAAAGTGGTATCACTCAGTATGAATGCACTCTACATCATCATATTTAGGCCTAGGACTAGGTCTAAATCTGTTTCCATCTTTGGATATTCAAGGATTACCAGCATCGAACTACATTTCAAAATTTATTTGTTCTATTGTTCGTTATTAAGCTTAAAAGATGACCAAGTTCTGATTGCAATGATGGGGTGGGTTAATATTTCATATTACATTACTTTGTGTTAATTTTTATAGGAGGAAAAAACCTTACAGTTGATAAGAAAATTATTTAAATCCTGAGGGGTGGGGAGGAGGAGCTATAAAGTTTGTGAATATAACAAGAAACTGTTACAACCATAAAGTAACATTGCGTAAATGTTAAAATTAAGTTCAAAGAGTTCATTGTTCATTTGAGGAAATACATGGTTTTCAAATTGAAATTTGGATAAGGCAACAATTTGCTATTGTTATGCCTTGCATAGACTACTGCGAAGGTACTGCATAAATTGACTCCTGAAAATGTTTCCTCTTGTTGCCTGCCTTATATAGTTTCTGATTTATACGGATCCTAAGGCAAGACTTGCATGGGGTTTTTTAGCATTGTGTGTTCAGAGGGAGGCTTACCTTTGTGTGTTTATGTGTGTGTTTGAGAAGGGGAAGAAAAACAGTGATGTTTTAAAAACAGTTGAAAAAAAGGACAGCAGAAAATTATCACACTGGAATGGTTGGAGTATATGTAATTTGTAGCACTACTGACGAAGGCCCCAAAGTTTCATAAACATTGACATCTCCAGATTGAAAGAGGAGAGATATTAGTACCCATGTCAAAGTTAATTTTTCAAAAATCTTTTTGTTCAGGTACCAGAAGGAATTGGAACTGGAGAAAAACTTTGGTTGTCTGAAACTGACTGCACGGAATCACATTTCGTAACAGGATTGCAGACGCTATGGGCACAATTCAAATTGTGCCTTGTTTGCTAGTTGTATGGTTGCTGCAATTGATTCCAGCACAAGGTGATTGAGGGTAATGGGAGATGCTCATGGGGTAGTCAAAGAATTCATTTCTAAAATGAAATATAGAGGAGAGACTCCCAGAAGTCACATAATCTCTGGGCAGCTGGTGGTCCATAGCATCAGACATTTTTTTTTGTGTCAGGAGCAACTTGAGAAACTGTATACTTTCCCCTTTTTATTGATGCTTCAGAAATGTACACATCAGGAACCTAAATGTGACATTTTTGGATGCCAATGTCCAGAAAACCTGGAGTAAAAAAGTACTTCTTAGTCTCATCAGAGACCAAGCTCTCTCAATGTTCTATCAAAAGTACTCTGCATTTTTATAAAAGGAAGGAAGGAAGGAAGGAAGGAAGGAAGGAAGGAAGGAAGGAAAACCTGTATGCCATAGAACCTTTGGCCTTCTCAACTCCCACAATCTCATGTTAGATGAGTAAGGTTTAAAAGAATTATATACCACAGCAACTGGAAGGCTGTATATTTCCTACCCTTGCCCCAGATCAAGGGGCCAGTAAACACACAATGAGAATTGAGGAAGGGTCTGAAGCAGAAAAGGCGACAAATGTTTGGGTAACTATTGAATGGTGCCACAATGCTGAACATGCCAGTAAATTCCATTAGGTCAAGACTGAGATTAAGCCCTGAGACTTTGACTATATTGACCTCATCATACTTACTTAGCAAAGCATCCTAGGACGCTTTTATGCTGACTTCAGGACAGAGCCCCTCATGCCAGCCATCACACAATGTCGTGTGACTTCCAGCTGAGGCCCCACTCCCAACCAGGGTTAAAGCCTCATCACAGGCTTTGCTCACAATACAGGAGTTGTGCTGCCAGCACGGCAGCACAACTATGGAGTCACTGTATGGGGAAAGCATCGCCGGGAGGGAGCTGCATGCAGGACGACAGATTTGCCTCGCTGTCCCTCTCCTTTTGCCCAATGCCAGGAAAATCAGGATGCTTCACCAGGCTGATAAAATACATATATTGTACATTTGACAGACATATTGATTTTTCAAGATATTGGGAACAGATCAGCCACAATGGAGAGGTAGTCACTTTTGCCCAAACCACAGACACTCCTTGTTTTTCCAAATATTGCAGTTAAATTATTGTATTAATTGTATTAATGTATTTTTTTTCTATTTCATTCAGATCAGTAAACTATAGTTATTACTTTTGGATGGGTTTGAAGGAGAGCCATACAAACAAGGAAGAAATGAAATATATCTCCTTTCCCTCCTTCCCTCCCCTTTCACTCAAACGATGATAATAATAAAGCCTGCAGATTTGCAAGTCTCTCTGGAAAAGTGGAGAAGCGAGGGAAGATTACAAACAGTGGATAAAAGGGGCTGAAAAACTCGACTTATATTTGAGTATATACAGCAATCCAATTGAATGCAGTTCAATCTGCATTATATGTGTCTATATTGACCATTATAATGCAGTTCAAATTGCATTATATGGCAGTGTAGATCGGGTTCACAGATTTCTCAGATGATTAAGTCAAGCTATGGTACATTGTATACATTTTCTACAATCTAAAGTCTATTGACCCAAAATATCTTTCCTTTTTATATATATTCTCAGGTGCTGCAAGCTCATCGGTAGGTAAGTAGTCCGCCTTTTAAAAAATAATATTAAGTGGTTTTTATATATGCATATTGTTAAAAACAAAGGGGGTGAGAAGACAGATAAAAAGAATAGATAGGAACTAGAGGTGTTGGGGAGAAGGGGATGGAGTAAAAAAGAAAATAAGGAAAAAAGGGAAAAAAGGAGGAAGGGGGATTGGAGGCTGGAAGAGTTTCGACTTCAGTGGAAGAAGTGGGGTTAAGGGAAGGAATCTGGGGAGGGGGAACAGAAAGAGAAAGGGGGAAGATAGGGGGAAAGGGCAGATCTGTCGTCTTCCAATCTTCTTATTTGTGGTTAGCTTATGATCACTCGTCTCTTGTTCTTCAAATACTATGCTTCTTCTTTTTTGTTCTTTTTCATTGATGATCTTTTTTATTATTCTCTGTTTAATTTGAGTTATAGTAATGCTAATTTTTTCTCCACATTCATATAGTTTTTAAGTGGTTTCCAGTCTGTTATTTTCTTAGGTTTCCCTTGATTCTTTGTTAGCAGTTGTGATAATTTATCCATATCCATAATTTCCAAGATTTTTGTTAGCCTTTGTTCTTTTGTCGGTACGTCTTCTGTTCTCCAGTTTCTAGCTTAGAAAATTCTTGCTGCTGTTGTTAAATAATTAAAGAGGATATTTTTGTGTTTGTATCCATATCTATGTCTGTTGTTCCTAGTAAAAAGTATTCTGGTTTCATTTGAATTTTGATATTAAGTATCTTCTGGGATATTTCCTGTATCTTTTTCCAATATTTCCTTGCTCTCTCACATGTCCACCACATCTAGTAGAACATGCGCTCTTGAGTACCACATTTCCAAGATTTGTTCTGTATTGTTTTATTGAATATTCCCAGCTTCTGTGGAGTCATATACCATTGGTACATTATCTTGTACTAATTATCTTTTAGATCTGTTGCAATATGTGTATTTTAGCTTCTTACTCCCCATTCATCTGTTTTTATTGGGCGGCCTATATTGGCCGCCCATCTTATCATGCTTTCTTTTATTTGTTCTGTTTCATTGGACCATTCCAAAGGTTTTCTGAAATAGTGGTCTACCTTTTTTAAAACATTTATGCACAGAATTTGGAAGTCAAAATTCAAAATAATTCCATTATTTAAACAAAAAAAACAGGATTTCTCTTAATTCACCACTTCTTGATGCAGCTTTTGGGATGAATATTACAAATTTTTCTAGCATACTGTATGTAAATAACGGAGCCTGCATCCAACATGTGATTCAAGGTGTGGCTATCAGTCAAAAATCAGGAAAAAAGGAAATGAAAACTAAACATTTTCCCATCTCCTGCTCTCTCAAAAGTTCCAATTATGTGTATACTTCAGTTGGCAAACTGTATGAATTACTTCCTTAAAATTTGGTATGGAAGGAAGAAATAACATGGGAAAATACTGATAGATTTCTAAAGCACAAAAATAACCAGGCAATATGTTTTAGCAAATCTTTAATCCCAAACTAACAATTTGTATAATCAGTAAAATGAACTGGCCAGTTAAGGTAGGACAACACATTTCATCCTTTAGAGACCACTTGAAAACTTCATCTGAAATCAATCAAGAGATCACTTTTTCTCCCTCAAGCCTCCAATTCTCTTATGGTTTCTATTTGATTGACCAAACTTCTAAGTTTATACTTTTAAAACATGTATAGGATAGTATGCATTTTCCCCTTTTCTTTCTGCTGTGATGTTCACATAAGGGACACAGAAGGCAGTTAGCATACCTGTAGTAGGAACACAGAGTTACAATAGGATGAGCACGAGAATAATTCCATTTTGCTAATTGAGGTATGCCTGTAGTCATTTTTAGTAATTTTTTTATCCCTCTTATGTTTAAAAAATCATTTTTAACTAGTGGCTTTCCCACTTTTATGAGGTTTCTGCGCCCCTAACACTCATGAACATGGAGGGCTTATTGTACTATATAATACGGAGGAGCGGTTGTGAAAATAGACTTGTAATGTGTCCCTCCCATCCCCTTTAGTGCCCCCACCAGTGGTTTGACCCCTCCTATCAGACCCCCCCCCCCCCCCCGGTTCCATACCTTCTACCTATATTTTTAAACTGTCATTTCAAACTGTTTTCTAATCTGGGTTATTGTAGGTTTTTTCGGGCTATATGGCCATGTTCTAGAGGCATTCTCTCCTGACATTTCGCCTGCATCTATGGCAAGCATCCTCAGAGGTAGTGAGGTCTGTTGGAACTAGGAAAATGGGTTTATATATCTGTGGAATGACCAGGGTGGGAGAAAGAACTCTTGTCTCTTGGAGCTAGGTGTGAATGTTTCAATTGACCACCTTGATTAGCATTTGATGGCCTGGCAGTGCCTGGGGCAATCTTTTGTTGAGAAGTGATTAGATGTCCTTGGTTGTTTCATCTCTGTTGTTTTGCTGTTGTAATTTTAGAGTTTTTTAGTACTGGTAGCCAGATTTTGTTCATTTTCCATGTTTCCTCCTTTCTGTTGAAGTAGTCACATGCTTGTGGATTTCACTGGCTTCTCTGTGTAGTCTGACATGGTGGTTGTTAAAGTGGCCCAGCATTTCTGTGTTCTCAAATAATATGCTGTGTCCAGGTTGGTTTTCTGTGCTGTCGCGCCTGGGGGCTATAACTCTTAGTGAAAGAGGCATGGACGAGACATCTTTCCCCAGGGGATTGCTTCTTGCCCTCCTTTAGGAAAACTGGAACTCCCAAGGACCAAAACACTGTAGATAACTCAAAATAGGTTTTATTGTTCACAAAGAGTTATCCCTTTAAGGCAATAAGCTGGAAGTTTCAAAGGGGTGAAGGAAAATATACATTACAGTCTCTGGTTGTCTTGGGTCCAAAAGCTTTGCAGCTGAGAAGCTTTTCCAGGTCCCTCTTTCTCAATGGCTGTGAATGCCGGAACAATCCACAACCCCAGTCCAAATGGCCTATGTTTGAAGTCACAAAGTCTTCCTCTGGTGCCAAAGAACTGGTTTGAAGGCGCTTTAGACTTCTCAACATCATGCAGGTTGATCAAGAATTGATGCTGAGAGGTAACTTAATCAAGGGCTTTTAGAACCAAGTCTCTCTCTCACGTCCATCTGATAGAAAGTTTGATGGTGGAATGAAAAAGGAAACACTGTCCTGCTCCAGGAAGAGGTGGAGCCAAACAATTGAGCTGAGGAAGCAATATAACTGGTGCAAACAACATTGATTGACAGCTATAAATAACCAATCAATCCAACTATGCATTTACAGGGTAAAAAGGCAAAATCAGGCATGATACAATTCAAATCTTGCAACTTACAGTTCTACATATAGGTGGCGCCACTCGCACCGTCACATTTTCTAATCTTCCCAGAGCACTTGTGTCCCACTTTGTGCTGGTCATAGACCATAATAGAGCTTTGTATTGTAAAATGCTCCCATTTTTGTCTCTTCCATCTCTTTTCTCCTTTGTTCACAACTTATTTCAATTGGTGAGAACTGAGCTCAAAGTGAAAAAATAGTTTGTACTCTGTTAACTCAGCACAGAAGGAGAGGAGGGAGAAGAATCTTGTCTCTCCCAGAAGGTTCAAACAAAAGTAATCTGTTACAGCCTAGTTTGTGTGTTATCCTTCATTAATAACTTTTGGCATTGTGAAAACATCCTATTTACCCAAAACATCTTCCCTTTTTATATATATTCTCAGGTCCTACAAGCCCACCAATAGGTAAGTGGTCTGCCTTTTTGAAAACCTTTATACACAGAATTTGGAAGTCAGAATTCAAAATAATCCAATAATTTAAACAAAAGCGTGATCTCTCTTAATTCACTACTTTTTCTTCTCTTTTTTGTTTTTAATATTTTTAATTATTTTATTATAATTTAATAAATTTGTCATGCATTGTTTGTTTTACAGCAGATAATATTCAATACAATCTACCACACATTAACTTTTTATATATTCTCAGGTATTACAAGCTCACCAGTAGGTAAGTGGTCTGCCTTTTTGAAAACATTTATGCACAGAATTTGGAAGTCAGAATTCAAAATAATCTAATCATTTAAACAAAAATGGGATCTCCCTTAATTCACCATTTTTTCTTCTCTCTTTTTTAATATTTTTAAATTTTTATTATAATTTAATACATTTCTTATACATTGTTTGTTTTACAGCAGACACATAATATTCAATACAATCTACCATCCAACATGTGATTCTAGATGTGGCTATCAGTCAAAATCAGGGAAAAGAGAAATGGAAAATACACGGGGGGGGGGGGGAGAGATTTTCCAATTGCCTGGTCTCTCAAAAGTTGTAAATACGTGTATACCTCAGTTGGTAAATTATATTAATTACTTCTTTAACAAAAAAAATGGTACAAGAGGAAGAAATTACATGGAAAAATAGAGATATATTTCTAAACTACAAAAAAAGAACATGTCAATATGTTTTAGTAACTCTTTGATCCCAAACTAATAATTTGCCTATTCAGTAAAATGAACCAACCAGCTCAGGTAAGCCTAGCATAAGTAAACAAACACATTTTGAATCTTTTAGAGACCACTTGAAAGCTGCTTCTGAAATCAATCAAGAGATAACTTTTTCTTCCTCAAACCTCCAATCCTCTTAAGATTTCTTTTTGGTTGATCAAACTTATACGTTTATACTTTTTAAACATGTATAGGGTAGCATGTATTTCCCTCTTTTCTTTCTGCTGTGATGTTCACATAGCCAGGGATTCAGAAGGCAGTTAGCAGCCGTGTAGTAGGAACACACAGTTACAATAGGATGAGTTCAAGAAGAATTGCATTTTGCAGATTGAAATATACCTGTAGTAATTTTAATTAACCCTCCACATTTTCAGATTTAACATTTGTGAATTTGATAAATATTTTCTCTCTAGAAATCTCTAGTTCCTCCAGCAAGACTCTATGGGTAACTCAATTACAGGTTCGGCGTAGAGTCATGCTGAATAACCTATAGATCAGTGTTTCCCAATCTTTTTTTGACTAGGGACCACTTTGACCAGGGACCACTTCACCAGGGACCACTTTGACCAGGAACCACTCTCCAACATTAGTACCAAAAGGGTTACAAATCAGTTTTTGGTCAACTTTAGATTTGGTTTGGTTTTTTGGGGTGCTGATTCAGAAAATTGCAAGACTCTTGTTGCTATATGGTTTCGAGGCAACAGTGTAGTAACTGTGAGGCCGCAGACCATATTTTCATTCTTGCGGACCACTAGTGTCCAAGCTTGGGAACCACTACTATACATGTATGTCCTCTTGTGTTTAAAATAAATCATTTTAACTAGCGGCTTTTCACTTTCATGGGGTTTCTGCACCCCTAACCCACTTGACCAGGGACCACTCTTTGGTCAACTTTACATTTAGTTTGGTTATTTGGGGTGCTGATTCAGAAAACTGAATTGGAAAGACCTCATTAGCGCTAGTTTCTGATGCAGAACATATGGCATCAGGTAAGGGGTGGCAGGCAGCATGAAAGAAGTGGAAATAAAATAAAATAAAATAAAGAGGAAGGAAGGAAGGAAGGAAGCTCATGGACCAGATTTTCGTCCTCACAACCCACTGGTGGTCCATGGCCCACAGGCTAAGAACCACTGCATTATATAATAGAAAACAGCGGTTATGAAAAGGAAATGCCTATCAGTTATTTGTTATTTCCAGAATTATTTTGGTGTTCTCTGATCATTGCTATCTACTTGTCTCCCATGTGTCTGAAGAAACACAAGAAAAATCATCTGTCAGCTTAGCTATCTAAATTGGTTTGTAATTTAAATGGGTTGAATTGTAAGTCAGTGTTCTTTATCATTCAGTTGTCTTCTCAGTTGGCAGTATGTATGGGTTTTGGTTGTTATTGACAAAGTGTGAAAAGAACGGATTAGTGAAAAGCACACCACTGAAAAAGGGGGAATATTATATAAATTACACAATGAGTATGGTCTGCCTGCATCCTTTATCATCCCACTTTTTAAGATGGATTTTAAATGCTCCCAGGTTTGTCTCCACCACTTTTCTCCTTTGTTCTCAACTTATTTCAATTGGTGAGACCTGAGCTGAAAGTAAAAAAATAGTTTGTATTCATTAACTCAGCACAGAAGGAGAGGAGGGAGAAGAATCTTGTCTTTCCCAGAAGGCGCCATCAAAAGTAATCTGTTACATCCTCTCCTAGTGTATGTGTTATCCTTCATTAATAACTTTTGGCATTGTGGAAATATTCTGATGTTGCTTGACCACATGTGTCTCAGCTTTCATCTGTGAAATATTGAAAAATAAAAACCTGTCCTGTTTCTTCTTCCTCTACAGTTTGTGGGCAACCAGTGATCTCCGGACGGATTGTTGGGGGCCAAGCAGCCACAAATGGGGCATGGCCTTGGCAAGTCACCGTTTTACGTTCTACCTATTTTATATGTGGAGGCTCTCTCATAGACAAGGAGTGGGTGTTGTCAGCAGCACACTGCTTCTACAAGTAGGTATTTGGGCAATTCTATCATCTAGCCATTTATAAAGATTTTCTCTAGATTCATTTCAGAGATGTGGTTCAAGTTCTGTGTCTACCAGCCAGAATGAGCAATGCAAGAATTTACAGAAGAGAAGAATCTGTCGACAGATGAGTGAAGATAGCTTCTGGTTTGTAGACAGGCTAGTCATCAAGCCAAGAACCTGGCTAGCAAATTTGCAGTCAGTTACTTAAGCACCCAGAAGACTAGGCCCACTATCTGGCTGTGAGATCATTGTATCATAGGAGGTACTATGGAGATTTGGAGACACAAACTAAGGACTTCATCACATTGAGCTGGAGAAAACAAGGGAAAAAGTGGAGTTTGACAGGGTTCTGTCTTTAAAGAAGACAAAGAACTTACTCTCATCACACTAAAATCATCTCCTCCGGCTTCTAACTCAACCATCTGTTTAATTTCCATCACATAGGCAGGTGATGATTTTTCTCATTTCAAGGATACTAGCACACTTTTTAAAGCAAACATCCTTAAAGCCAGCCCTGCCTTCAGACCCCTCAGACAAAAACAGAATAATAAACTTTAATAAACTTTATTTCTATAACACCCTATCTCCCCAAGGGGACTCAGGGCGATTTACAATGGAAAATTCGCAAACAATTCACAATTTCCTCCCATTGTCCCTCCAAGATTTCAATTAGACAAGCCAACACAATCAAACTTTTTGTAATAATCAGAAATGAGAAAGCACAGTTTAAATCAATTTTATGCTGATTTCAAATATGTGTTTATTTTTTTATCACGTCAACTTTTAAAAATATGATGAATGGTATGTTACAGTGAACAACTGTAAAGTCTGCACATTTCACATCATATTCATGTAACACAAGCCAAAAGTATTTTTCATTCTGAATATATTTGATATCAGTGCGTAAATGCATTAATTATTCAATTAGCTCATCGCAAAAACTACACATGGTAGAGAAAACATAAATACAAATCTGAATTCAGTGCAAAAAACTCTATAAGAATGACCTAAAATTATATCTGATTAAAAATACTTTTTAGCTTGTGTTATTTATCTTTTTATTAACAAAATCACCAAAAATCTTAGGAAGTAGTTTTAAATTAACCCTTTTCCCCAAGCCACTGCATTGGTGATCTGAGCAAATGGGCATTTCGTCTCCCCCCACACACAGCAGTCATTGTTTTATTTACAAGTAGGCAATAAAAGTGGCCAACAGTGATTAACATCACACTGGGAAATTAGCCATTTGGTTTGTCACAATGCGGGGAATTTAAAAATAAGTCATTTGCCAATTGACTCAGGAATCATTGGAAAAAAATAATACTTTAGAAACAGAAAAATACCTCACCCCCACAGTTGGAGCTTGCGTCTTGTGAAGGGCATAGTGGGTTGCCGTTTCTAAAATGTGTAGAAACACTGGTTTTGACCTAGTAATTTGAAAAGGATGGGAGATAATCACAACAACTTCACCAAACCATTCCCTCTTGAATCACTAGAAATGCTCTTATATTACAAGAGAGACCTGTATAGTCCTTCTGTCCCGAGGCCACCCAAACCTGTTGCATCATGTACAGTGAAGAACCTTATTTTTTCACCAATAAGATTCAATGGTTAGTCCAATTCTATGCTTATATATGAGAGGGTTGCCATCTGGTACTTCATGTCAGGCAACAGAACATCTGAGCTTTGCAATACACTGATTTGCAGTACAGTGATTCTATTCTGAGCTTTGCAGTGCAGTGATAGAAATACAAAATTGTTAACTACTGGGAATTTTTTATTGTTCTCTCTAGTAAGTACACTTTTAGAGTCATTTATTTGTTTCTGCAATAAAAAACAAAAAAAAGTATTTTATAGTATACTATGACAGGATGGCATGGTTTACAGAGGTTTGGGCTAAATTAAGCCTGGACTTAACAGAGACAATTGTACTTTATATCTGTTGTTGTTGTTGTTCATACGTTCAGTCGTCTCCGACTCTTCGTGACCTCATGGACCAGCCCACGCCAGAGCTCCCTGTCGGCCGTCACCACCCCCAGCTCCCCCAAGGTCAGTCCAGTCACTTCAAGGATGCCATCCATCCATCTTGCCCTTGGTCGGCCCCTCTTCCTTTTGCCTTCCACTTTCCCCAGCATAATTGTCTTCTCTAGGCTTTCCTGTCTCCTCATGATGTGACCAAAGTACTTCAACTTTGTCTCTAGTATCTTTCCCTCCAGTGAGCAGTCGGGCTTTATTTCCTGGAGGATGGACTAGTTGGATCTTCTCGCAGTCCAAGGCACTCTCAGAACTTTCCTCCAACACCACAGCTCAAAAGCATCAATCTTCCTTCGCTCAGCCTTCCCTAAGGTCCAGCTCTCACATCCGTAGGTTACTACAGGGAATACCATGGCTTTGACTAGGTGGATCTTTGTTGCCAGTCTGATGTCTCTACTCTTTACTATTTTATCGAGATTGGACATTGCTCTCCTCCCAAGAAGTAAGCGTCTTCTGATTTCCTGGCCACAGTCTGCATCTGCAGTAATCTTTGCACCTAGAAATACAAAGTCTGCCACGGCCTCCACGGTTTCTCCCTCTATTTTCCAGTTGTCAATCACTTTATATCTACCATATGCCATAAAACAACACTACTCACCAGAAAAGATGAAAAGCAGTAGGAAGGGGGGAAGGGGTTCTAGGTTGATGAACTTCGTCAAGACAACCATAGCCTCAAGTCTGCAAGAGCTGAAATGGGCTGTTATTAGCAACATGTCTTGAAGTTCTTTCATTCATATTGTTTTGTGTGCCTTCCTATCATTTCTCATTAATGACAACAATTTATGTGCAAGCCATCACAGCTAATGGGAACTACACAGTTCCACATCTCAACATCCACCCAATTCCAACTCATAGCCTATTGTAGTTGAGTGATAAGATTAATTGACTTTATCTGGTCATAGTTCTCTGGTATCCTAAGTATTTTGGCCATCTGCAACACAACAGGTGAAATCTTACAAGTCTTGAAGAAACCTCAAACTTAGCACTCCAAGTTCTTGTTGTATATTTCTCTTATATTTATAGTGACAGAAACCTTGATGAATATCTCCTGCTATTTGGAGCCTATGAACTCTCAAACCTCTCAAACGATGTGGTAGTCAGACATGTGAAAAGGATTATCCTCCATTATGACTACAATGGTGCCGATGGTTCCAGCGGTGATGTCGCTTTACTTCAACTCTCATTCCCTGTGGATTTCACCAACAACATCCTCCCTGTTTGTCTGCCAGAGTCATCTGCAGAATTCTATGCAAACCCCAATTGCTGGGTGACAGGATGGGGAAATACACAATATGAAGGTGATAAATGTTCTTTGCCCTGCTGACTCCCATGACAAATATTTCATTTTACAGGTGAGATGGGCAATTCAGCTCCTTTCCCTATGAACTTTAAGGAAGTAGATGAAGCATGAGGTCTGCAGCTTACTAAGGCTGCTAGGCTGGCTTACAACCAATGTCACAGGAAACTGCAAAAAGAATGAGGGGTTCATTAAGATTTTTGTACAGTCCGTGGGGGGAAGTATAGGAGCAGGAAGGGTTCAAGCAGATCTTGTGAAGTAGCATTCAAAGACACTGAACTTGTCATCTCATCACCATATCCACAGGTTTTACATTTTGAAGACTATCCATACACAGAGTGTCACCGATAAAACTCAGTTCCTAGGCACTTCACTCAATCCATCTGAGAAAGTAGACATTGATAACTTAGATCTTTGTAGATGAGGCTCAGCTCCACAACAATCAAGCACGGTACAGAGGTGATACAGGATAACACAGGGCAAAGCTACCTTAACATAGCATTTCCCCACATTACCCAAAGTTAGGGGAAGTCTGAAGTTTGCCCCGGCGAGAATTGTTAGCCTGCTTCCCAAAGAGAACCAGTCACAACTGTTTTCACAGCCATCCTGCATTCATTAGGCTCAGGCAGCCTGGGGACACAGGATGGCAGATACCATCCACCCCTGGCTTCAGGATGGCAGACACCATCCACCCCTGTGTGGTGGTCCCTGGCTGTAATACCAGCCCCTCCTCTCTTCTATCACTTGCTGTCATGCCAGATAGGGCAATGGGGAGGAAGGGGGAGAGGAGAGATGCAGTCATGCTCCCCCTACCACCTCCCTCCCTCCCTTTTTTGGCTTCCCATCACTCCGGCTGGCATCAGGGTAAGTGTCAAGAAGCAGGTAGATCGTGTGTCACAGTTGGAGACTGCTGTGACACAGACGACTGAGGGGTGACTCCCCAAGACACCCTCCCCCCTCCATGGCAGCCAGGGGAACAGAGTCAAGAGCCAATCTAATATCCAGCACACTATTGGCCCCAGGTTTGGAGTCACTGTAGATCTGCCCTGTATCCACAAAAGCTTATGCTACCAATTTCATTCTCTCACCACTTCATCACATTTAGTAAATTTCACTGAATCCTACACCTACGAATGGCTGACCTGGACTAAACTTGGTGCAGAGAAGCCTCCTGACCAACTAAATATACTGGAGAGGGGTTTTTTTTGGGGGGGGGGGGGGGTTGACTTTGATTTATGAGAGTTGTAGTTCACCTGCATCCAGAGATATTGTGACCCCCACTGCCAATGAACTGGGACCAAACTAGTCACCTCCATGGGTTCTCTGTGAACATACTGCAGGGGTTTTTGGGGAAGGGTTTGAACTTGATTTGGGGGAGTTGTAGTTCGTCCGCATACAGAGAGCACTGAACCCAGCTGATGTTGGATCTGACTAAACTTGGAGCACAGACCCAACATGGTCAACTGTGAATACAGGTGGGGTTTGGGGCTGATTGACCTTGGAATATGGGAGGTGTAGTTCACCCTTATTCAGAGTCCTCTGAACTCCACCAATGATGGATCTGGACTACATTTGGCACACAGACCCAATGTGACCAACTTTCAATACTGGCTGGATTTAGGGGTGATTGACCCAAAATTTTGGGAGTTGTAGTTCATCCACATCCTTATGCATTTTCTAATGGGAGCATTAATAAATAGTGAAAGGAAAGATTAGCTTTTTTTCTAATACATAGCATTACAAATTACCAAACATCTCAAAATAAAACATACCCTTTTTAAATAACCTGGGTATTGTACTTTGCCCAAATGCCTCATCCCAGTTGTTATCACATTGTCCAGAAGAGGAGGCCCATCTCACTTCTCCTACATCTGGTTCTCACTCCCCTGGCTGCATAAAACAAATAAAGGCAATTTGTGGGGGGAATGGGGAGTTACCTCGCAGTGGCAGATGAGAGTAGGGACAAGAGTGAGGTTGGAAAATTCTGATTACAACCATCTTCCTAGTCTTCCCTCCCTTGATCCACCCACCTAACTTGTCCCCTGTTCTCCCATTTTTGCTCTCTGCCATCATCCTTTTTCTACACCTCTGTAACATGGATCAGCTCACTAACCTCACTAAGGTTGGAGTTCACCCGTTCTGATGGTGTAACCAGGTGCTCTCCTATGAATCCCTATAGTGATGCCACTGATTCTATTGGTTATGGCAACAAGCTCTGGCGATGGGCAAGGAATGTTGTGTGAATGCCCATCAGTGTTTTTCTACAGATGGCTTTCTTACTAATAATATGGATGCCCTCCCTCTATGTATCAAAGGTCTCCTATCATCATGCTCTGTTTCTTCTCTCCTCCAGTGCCATTAAAGTACCCAATGACCCTCCAGGAAGTAAACCTGCCTCTCATCAAACGAGAAACCTGCAACATTTATTATAATAAGGTTCCAATCAAAGGCCTCAGCTGTAATCCCGTGAAGGCTGATATGTTCTGTGCTGGTTATGAAATGGGTGGGAAGGATTCCTGCCAGGTAAGAAGCTCCATCACCTGTTCCTCATTGGGCACATTGCCTGTCATAGGATATCCTGCCCTATAGTCAAAAGATATCAGGGCACCTACAATAATGCAATAAATAATAGCAAACTTTCAAATAGATTAAATATATCTTTTTAATTGAGCAATTAAAAAAACTGGTTATAAAATGGTTATAACAAATGTTATATAACACTATGTAACAAAATTCAACAAAGTTTGTGGCAGCCACAAAAATGAACTTTTTGGAGTATAACAATAACTACTGTAAAAGTAAGTACTGGAGAATTAAACAGGAAATAACACTTTCAAAACAGAAACAAACTTTGTTGAATTGGTTGAGACTGTAAGGATCTTATCACACACACACGGTGTTTCACCAGAAAGTGTGGCGAACTGACAGGTGTGTGGGACAACTCCATTACTCTGCACACTACACACCCCAGCATAGCTATGCCCAACCAGGTCAGAAATATGCTGGCTCCATTGGATGCATCCTAGGATGCTTCCAGACTGGTTGGGGATGGAACCTCCACCGAAAGTTAAGAGATGTCATGTGACTGGTAAGTGTGATGAGACCCTATGAGATATTGGTTGAAAAACTATAGCAAAGTGTACTGCAGGATATCCCACAAAAACAATTTTTGCCATTTAATAAACCTTTTCCATGCTTTTATGATAGAACCAATAAATTTATAACCCAGGAACAAAAACCGTGGTTGCATTACATGGTGTAATGGTGTAAAGAACACAGAGGAGGAGGAAAAACTGCTGAAATGCTTACATATGGAATTCTTGTGCACGCCATATATACAGGGTGGCCAAGAAATATTTGAGAGACACATAGATTTCATTTCTTTTGTACCATGTATATTCATGAATAAGTTGACCTTGTACATAAGTCAAGGGCAGGTTTGGGGGACAAAATTATGGATTTTGATTTTCTTCAGAAAAGGGAAAGCCTGAGTGCCATTCAGGGGTTGAGGTACCTCTGATTTTCTGTGCCATTTCCCTGCCCAGGCATCCAAAAAGCCAGCAGTGGCAGTATGGAAGAAAAAGTCGAGGGAGTCGGTGCTTCTATTAGGTTCTCCCTGAATGGGCTTCGTTCTTGCCTTTTACTGTTCCACTCTGAGGAAGAGCTGGTTCAATTTGTGGTTAGAGTTAAGATACAATATTTACACTGACTTGTAGATGAGTCAGTCCAGTTTTTGGACTAAACTTTCTAGGCTTATACGTGAATATATACTATCATCTTTCTGGTTGTCTGAACTGCAGGCTCCTTGGATTCCTCTGGTTCTATTAAAGCCCAGGGAAAGATATCATGATGACATAATGAAAGGATATGGGGAACAGCTTAGAGACCAAGTTTGCACATAGAAGACCTTTCAGAAGAAGAAGAAATTTATTTTTATACCCCGCCTCCATCTCCCCGAAGGGATTCGCGGCGGCTTACATGGAGCTAAGCCCAAACACATACAGTTAAAACATAGCAGATAGAATATTAAAACAACATAAAACAACCTTATAACAATAGTAAAATGTACATCATAAGCAACAACCAAAAATACTTCAAGTCTCATTTTAGGGGGCTGGGGGGCTGGGGGGCTGGTCAATAAAGTGCATAGAACATTTAGCAACATCAGGGAATCCTTCAGCTGTATCATGAGGGAGAGTGAAAGCAAAATAAATGAACTTTTTTTACCTATTTGACTCTGTGTAGTACAAAGTGCCTGAATACCTTACGAGTACAAAATCATGTCTGGTCTCAGTAGTTAAGCAGAGCCTACCGTGGTTTGTGCTTGGATAAGACAGACTGCCAATGAATTCCAGGAGTAGTGCAACAGAAAGTGACCATTAGTTAGTTGCTGTTCACTTCCTATTCCAGAAAAAGATGTCTCATAATGACCCCAAAAAGGAAAAAAACATAGAGAAAATGTTTCCCATTTGGGGGTCTTTAGGGAAAAATGACCCCTAGCCACACAAAAATAGATCTGTGGGCATATGTGGCCACACTTCACCTACCCCAATGTTTATTGAGGATATGTTTGTATTGAGGGTGTGGCTGGTGGATTAAGTGTGCCCCAAGCCCTCACCTACTCAGCACTTCAAATGTGATTTTCAGAGTCTTTGCAACTGGCATGTCTTACCAACCCTCCTTTCCCTCCGCAGGGTGACTCTGGAGGACCTTTGGTTTGCAAAGTACAAGGAAGCTGGTTCCAGGCTGGAATTGTGAGTTGGGGATTAGGCTGTGCCCAGCGCAACTACCCCGGTGTCTACGCATCTGTGCCTTATTATGCCAACTGGATCAGAGCTGGTTTGGAGGGTAGAGATCCAAATAGTGGTAGTTCAGGGGGTAGCAATCCAAATAGTGTTGGTTCTGTGGGTTGCAATCCAAATAGTGCTGGTTTGGAGGGTAGTAGTGATCCCAATAGTAAGTCAGCACCCCTTCTGGCAATCCTCTTGTTTCTTCTCCTGTTGACCCTCATGTGAGACCCCTGAGCTCTCCAAGCTCTGCCTCACCACTCATTAAATGGGATATCATTGGTCAGGGAAGACTGCAAAGTGTTCTAGTTTTATTATGGCCAAAAGTTTCACAAATAATTATGGGAATATTCAGTATCTACATCAAGCAGAATGTGGCATAGCCAGTGAACTCATGGTAGCAAACTGGAGAAATTACTCAGGATGATCTTGTAAGATTAAATGGAAAAAAACCTTACATTGACTAGATTGCTGTGATTTTTGGGGGGCTGTATGGCCATGTTTCTCCCACCTTGGACATTCCACAGATATACACTCCACTTGCCTCATTTCCAACAGACTCCTGAACAAGTGTCTTGTGATATTTAATTTCTGTGTCAAGATCCTGTCAATAAATATGAATAATATGACAAACGACATATTAACTTCTTCTCTGGTGTACTTTTTAAAAAAAATGTGTGATACTTCAAATCCAAGGAGATTGGTTTGTCTTTAACTTATTAAAAATATACCAGATATTTACATCACCAAGATTAAACACTTTGAGCCAGTGTGATATAGTAGTTGGATTGCTAGATTATGAATCTAACAGACCCAGGCTCAAAACCTGCTTGGCCATGGGAATCCATATTGTGAATTTAAGTGATTCACATTCTCTCAGCTTCAGTGGAAAACAAGAAAATCACTTCTGAACAAATATTACCAGGAAAACTAACAACAACAACAACAACAACAACAACAACAACAACAACAACTTTATTTTTATACACTTCCTCCATCTCCCCAAAGGGACTCGGGCGGCTTACAAAGGGACATGCCGAACAAAGCAGGTTAAAATAAGCATCTAAAAACAAGCAATATAAAACATCAATAAACATAAAATCAGACAATATTATAAAACAATGAAAAGCAATATCATGGCTGAGCAAATATAGTGCTGGGTTCGGTTCACAATTCCTAGGTGCAATGAATCCTAAGTAGGGCCAGGGAAAGTGCGACAATCGGAGGGCTGGGCTAGGAGGCAAATGTCCTTAGACTATTAAAGTGTTAGAAGTGCCAGAAAGGGACTATGTCAAAATGCAGGAGCTGGATAGGTCGGGAAATTCTGTGGTCAACTGCCTAGATTCACTTTAGGGCTGAAAGTTGAAGACACACAGCAAACAACAAAAGTAGATCAAAATCAGAGAAAGCATCTAACATCCATTCAAGGGAAAAGAACAATGCGTCCATCTGTGTATGAGATATTTGGGAAAGCATACAGTACTGAAGATTCAAAGCGCACCCTTTCACAAAAAGCATACTTATGTTATCAACACCCTCTGCCTTTCACTACTTTGTCCAAGTTCTGTACTTCTGTCATTTTTTTGCTTACCCCAAGAAGCAATTTGTGGTTATTTAACCTAAATGATGGTTTTTACTCCATTTGCTTTTACTTCATCTGATTTGGAAAGGTAAGTCTTATCATTTCCGGAGCATAGGCTGCCCTCTGTTGAGTTAGCTAAGTATTCTTCCACACAGCCACACTAGAATATCAAGGCAGAATATCCCACAATATCTGCTTTGAACTGGGATATCTGAGTCCACACTGCCATATCTTCCAGTTCAAAGCAGATAATGTGGGATTTTATTCAGCTGTGTGGAAGGAACCTCAAACAGTTCTAAGGGACCTTGGGCTAATTTGTGCAACAAAATACTCTTCCTATTCACCCTCTCATGAACATCTAGCAAATACAGTAATCCTTGGAACTCAACACAATCAAATTCTTTGCACTGTTACTTTGGTGGTAAACTCGTCAGTTTAGGAATGTTGTCCTTTAATTAAAAGATTAAAATCCAACAAATACAATTCAGAACTTCAGTTGCCTGAAGCAAGAAGATCTGAAGAGAACCTTTCAAGGGAAACCTTGGCAAACTTAGGTATTCTTTGCCCCTTCACTTTAGAAAGACTGGTTCAATTTCATGGGTATTTGAAAAAGTGACACCTTGGGTTTAGGTGTTATTGTCAATTCATGGAATTTTTTTAAAGTTATGATGGAGGAGTAGAAATCAGATGGGATCTCAGAATACAATTTATTTTTTCTGGCTTGCTTCATGCGGAGGAAGCTAGATCCTGAGGCAACCCAGTGTTTATATATCAGAAAAAATACAGCACTGTACATTCTGAGGGCCCTTCCACACAGGCATACAGCCCAGAATATCAAGTTAGGTAATCCTCAATATTTGTTTGAAACTGGGTTATCTGAGTTCACATTGCCATATAACCCAGTTCAATGTGGATATTGTACAGCAGTGTGGAAGGGGCCTGAAAAACTGTTTGCAATGCAGAGCTTCACCTACATGATAACAATGCAAGGCAGAAAGAGCTTAAGAAGTATTTTTGTCCTCTTCTGCTTAGACTTTCAGATGATGATGATGGTGTGTCTCTTAACAAATCCCACTCCTCCAAAAGTGAAATGTAAGGCCCCTTTCACACAGCTGTATAAAATCCACACTGAACTGGATTATATGGCAATGTGGACTCAGATAACATAGGGCCCTTCTCCACAAAGATTTTTTTCCTCTTCTTCCTGATAGTTGAATAATAACATTTCTGGCTTGTTCCCGTTAACCTGTAACACTGTTATTCTTCCAAATTCTATTAAATGAACTTCCATTTTTTCACACTGTTGTATTGGGTTTTTAATCGTTAAAAGTGTGTCATCTGTGAATAAATTTATTCTATATATTTTTCTTAGTTTTTATTCCTTTTATATATATTTTTCGCTAATTATGTCAGCTAATATTTCCATCACTATCACAAACAAAATTGGAAAAGGGGGGCATCCTTCTCTTGTACCTCAGGTTATATTTATTTTTTTTCCATTAGGTCATCATTCACCATTACTGAAGCATAATTTTTTGAATACAGCTTGTCAATTAAACTTCTAAATCTTTCTCCAAATCCAAATTTCTCAAAAATTGTTTTTAAAGCAGCCCAAGATACACTATCAAAAGCTTTAAATATATCTAAGGCTAGTAAACCGGCTGATATTTCTTCTTTAATAGTATGAGTTACATTTAAAACTCTACTCATGAAATTTGACATTTGTCTCCCTGCTATAAATCCACACTGATCTTTATTAATATATTAGTGTAATATATAATTATCTTCTTTAAAATGTTACGTGACAACCATCTCATGGTACAGGAGAAAACCAGGACACCTTTCGTGCTTCTCTAACCTCTTGGTACTGCTTTCTCTCACTGTTTCCAAAAACATGCAACCTCCTGTTACCCCTCCTGTCAAGATCCAGGAAGGGTGCATTGCATTGATTAGTCCATTGGCCATGTCAAAAACATTTGACAAAAACACACACATACAGCATACAACCCACAGTATAACATACATTAAAATAAACAAGCTGTTAACAAGGTCCTGATCCAGATCAAATATCTACATCACCTCTACAGTTTACCCCAACCGACTCTAAATATGCAGTTCTTAGCTTGGTGGCTTTAAATAGAAAAAAGGGACAGATGGGCTTAGGAAGATGTCCTCTCATGTCTATCTAAGCCATTTTTCTAATCTCTCTCTTCAATGGATATATCTGTTCTCTCCTGGCAATCAGTCTTCCTCATCATTATCACCTTTGCACAATGAGTCAGTGAGTTGCGTGCACTCCAAAATTTTAAAAGCAGCTGGAAAAGTGGAATGGCAGAAGATTAACCAAGACTAGTTGCTGATGACTCAATAAATAAATAAAAATAACCAAGACTACTCCTACCAAATCAAACAGTTAAAGGAAACAAGTATTGCCTAAAATTTACTCATCTGCTTTAACTCCATGTCAGACTCCTTAAGCTTCCTCTCTGATCTCAGATGGCAATTACTAGAACAAACCTGAGAGACAGAAGAGGGAATATGCAGAAGCCCAATGCTTAGATGCCTAATCTAACAATCAATCGTGATGTATAACCTTTGGTGAATCACTTTTTAAAGATCTTCCAGATTGGTTTTCAGAATGCTTTGTAAGCAAATGAGTGTCTCCAGGTTGAGATTGGGAACAACATGATTGAAGCACTGCATCCTTAGACTCAAAGCTTTCCAATTCACCTGCCATTAATGGAGGCAGTAACATATACCAGTGCTGGAGCTGATGTACAACACGGCCTCTATATCAGCTGAAGATATATTCCAAAATCACCTGTGGCAGGCATGTAGTGCGGAGGGGGGGGGGGGGGGGCTGAGGGGCTTCATGGTGGTCACGAGTAGGCCTTACAGGTACATTATTTAAACTGTTATGCTTATTCATATCATGATCTGATCACCATGCTCAATATAGCCCATATACATGGGGGTATTGGGGTAATGATACAAAAGGTTTGCTAGGGTAGACTCTCTTTCATTCAGACTCAGCCCCTCCCCCCCCCCCCCCCGAATCAAAATCCTGGCTATGGGCCTGACTTGTGGATACCTGAAACCATGAACAAACTCTATATTTGGACTATACTTGGACTGAAAACATATCATAGAATTACACATATTTTCCATATAACCTATTTTTTCAGGGCAGTATACCTAACCCCCTTTTTTTCTATACTTCTTTCAGGGGTCTATTCATAATTCTTTACAAATCCTTCACTCGTGTTCATGGCATTAGAGGGCAAAGGGGTGTCTCCAGGTTGGGATTGGGAATAGCAGCAAGGAAGCATTGCATCCGTAAATCCCAAAGCTTTCACACTCACCTGTCATTAATGGAGGAAGTAACATATACCAGTGCTGGAGCTGATATACAACACATCCTCCATATCAGCTAGAGATATGTTCCAAGATCACCTGTAGATACCTGAAACCATGAACAAACTCTATATTTGGACTATACTTGGGCTGAAAACATACCATAGAATTGCACCTAGAGAGGTCCAAAAAACCTTCCAGGAGGGAAATATTTATTTATTTATTTACTTACTTCATTTGTATACCATTTGT
Organism: Anolis sagrei; assembly: GCF_037176765.1. Classification (NCBI taxonomy): domain Eukaryota; kingdom Metazoa; phylum Chordata; class Lepidosauria; order Squamata; family Anolidae; genus Anolis; species Anolis sagrei. The sequence goes on along the minus strand of NC_090026.1, from coordinate 24,010,831 downwards.
CTCACCCGGGGAAGGGGGCTCAAAGCAGTTTCCAACATATATATGCCAAAATTAAATGCCCCACATACATAAAAACCTAACATAAAACAATAATAACATACAGCTATCAATTTAATCATAAAAACACAATGACATTTAAATATTAAAATATGGTGTTAAAAAGCATATTAATGTAAACATTAAAATAAACGTTAAAATATAAACGCCCTTCCTTCCCAGAGTGCCCCTTGTTTTCACCTTTGACACCTGGAAACTTTGTGTCACACTATTGCTCCGTAAATAATTTTTCTGTTTGGAAAGAAAACATTCCATCCTTTTACTTCCTGTTAGAAATCAATCAATCACTTACATAATATACATGTCAAAATTAATTGTGAAGACACTATTTATTCTAGGGGTGCATTTACATAGTAAATATTAATGACTTGAACTGCCATCATCAATGCTATAGAATCAAGGGACTTTTAGTGCTATGAGGTCTCTCAACGAGTGCTAGTACTTCGTCAAACTATAACTACCAGGATTCCATACCACTGAACTGTGGCAATTAATATGGTATCTAACCGCATTATTCCTATAGTGTAGCTGAACCTTCTGATACCATCTAAAGTAAATAAGATTACAAAACTATGACCCTGCCTATATTCTGAGTCCGACACAGAAAAAGTTTGCATATGAAATGAGAAGTGAAACATTTCCACCTGGAAAACCAGGCAGAGCTTTCATTGGTTTCCTTGCTTTCTATGATAATACAAAGGAGGAACCTTGCTGGAGGTGAGAGCTATTGCTTCAGGCCAACGATCAAGGTCCAAAGGACACACTTTCATTGGAAAATTGTTGCCTGAACTTCAACCATCTTAATAGAAGACTCAGGTGGACTTTGAGACATTCCCCTACAGTCTCAGTAATAAGAGGGCACTGTATCAGTTTTTATTAGGTCCTGGATAGCTTTCAAAGAGATCATGAAGTACTGACATTGGACCAATCACAACTCAAATGATGTCATTACCTGGAGTTACCGTTGCTAAACATCACCATAGGTAGTCACACCTAAAGGAACAGGATGCAAGAAACACAGAGTTGATTCCATTTGCTTCCACCTCACTCAATTCTGAAGATCTTGAGAAGAGGTAAGTATAAGTTCTGTGAAATCCATTTGGGACTGGTGGAGGGAAAGGCCTTGAAAGGACCTCTGTCTTTGTGGAGACATTGAGCACAGTGTTATGAGCCAAATTTTATATCCTAAATATCTTTTATCTTTTTATTTGTATTGACTTCTAGGTTCTTTGGGGGGCACAGCTCAAAGTGCCAGCTATCTTCTGTTCTGCTCCTGATCTTCCGCTTATAGGTCCAAATGCTCGGCTATTGAGCGGTCTCCCCAACCTCTTAACAACTCTATATTTCTTCTTTTATGCCAGTCATGCCTTGCAATGTCTTAAAATGCCTCTGAATCATAGAACTGAAATAGACCACATAGGCCATTCAGTCCATCCCCTGCCATGCAGGACCATAGAATCAAAGCACCCCCAACAGAGGGCCATTCAACTTCTGCTTAAAACTTTCAGAGAAGGAGACTCTGCCACACCTCATATTCCACTGCCAAACAGCTTTTACCATCAGGGAACTCTTCCTAATGTTTAGGTGTAATCTCCTTTCCTGCAATTTGAATGTAATGTTTACAAAGTTCAGTTGGTGCTAGACTTTTGCTATGTTTGATATGTTTTAATCACTTGAAAGACTATTTTAATTGATATGTATATGTTTTTTACAGTTTTATAATACTGTATTTTACTGATATTGTCTGAATCTGGCATTGATTGCCATGGATTGAAAGCCCCCCTGAGCCCCCCTTTGGGGATGAGAAATGGTGAGGTGTAAGTGCTAGTCAAATATATCATCAAATGCCTCCTTCTCTGTGATGTCTACAACTTAACTACAAATTCTGGAACATACATAGTATGCATCATAACTTCCATTATTTTCTGGACATTGAAATAAATATTCACATGTCAATCACACTTTGGTGGAAGCAATATGGGAGCAAGCCATTCCCTTCCCCTGCTCTAATCAGTGCAGGGAAAAGATGATGGCCACAGAGGAAAGGTTTAGAGGACATACTTATCAAGTTTACAGATGACACCAAATTGGGAGGGATAGCTAATACCTCAGAAGACAGGAGACTAGGGACCCTTCCAGACCCAAAACACAGGACCTGTCTCACGTTTTACCTGAGGCATCCAAACGATGGTTGGAGTATATGTGATTTGGCGCACTACTGATGGAGGCCCCAAAGTTTCAGAAACACTGACCTTTTAAGCTACATCTTCAGACTGAAAGAGGTGAGATATTAGTACCCATGTCACAGTTGATTTTTAAAAATCTTATTGTTCAGGTACCAGAAGGAATTGGAACTGGAGAAAAACTTTGGTTGTCCGGAACTGACTGCAGCTAAGCCACATTTCATAACAGGATTGCAGACACTATGAGGGCAATTCGAATTGTGCCTTGTTTGCTGGCTGTATGGTTGCTGCAACTGATTCCAGCACAAGGTGATTGAGGGTAATTTGTGTGTGTGTGTGTGTGTGTGTGTGTGTGTCAAGAGCAATTTAGAAATTGCAGGTCACTTCTGGTGTGAGAGAATTGGCCGTCTGCAAAGACATTGCTCAGGGGACATCCAGATGTTTTGATGTTTCTGCCATCATTGTGGGAGGCTTCTCTCATGTGCCTGCATGGGGAGTTGGAGCTGACAGAGGGAGCTTATCCACATTCTCTCTGGATTCAAACCTCTGACCTGTCGGTCTTCAGTCCTGCCGGCACAAGTGTTTAACTCAGTTGCGCCGGAGGGGCTCCATTGAGAGTAATGGGAAATGCTCACAGGACCTCACCACCTCTGAGGATGCTTGCCATAGATGCAGGCGAAACGTCAGGAGATAAAGCCCCTAGACCATGGCCATATAGCCTGAAAAAACCTATAACAACTCAGCTCACAGGGTAGTCTAAGAATTCTTTTCTGAAATGAAATAGGAGGAGAGACTCCCAGAAGTCACATAATTTCTGGAGCAGCTGGTGGTCCATAGCATAAGACATACTTTCCCCTTTTTATTGATGGTTCAGAAATGTAAACTAAACACAAAAAGTAATGCAGTTATATAATCTTGAGAATGTACATTAGATTTATGCTGTAGTACTACAACATTCAATGTACTAACAGCTTGTACAAAGTATACAATACACAATGTATTCTCTTAAGTATACTTTGTACAAGGTATTAGTACATATAATGTTGTAGTACTGCAGCATAGATCTGATGTATTTTCTCATGATTATATAACTGCAATTTTTTTGTATATAGTGGCCTTTTGCCCCTGTACTTCGGGGAATCCTTTCTCTCTATTCAGAAATGTAAACAACAGGAATCCACATGAGACTTTTTTATTCTAATGCTCAGAATCATCTGAGTAAAAAAGTATTGCTTAGTCTCATCACAAAGACCAGGCTCTCTCAATGGTCAAGCAAAAGCACACTGCATGCCACGGAGAGGCAGTCACTTTTGCCCAAACCACAGAAACCCCTTTGTTTTTCCAACTAAATTAATATATTGTATTTTTCCATTTCATTCAAATTACACAACTATAGTTACTTCCTTTGAAAAAAGCCAGGATACTGAACCAATGTTAACTCATGGCGCAATATCTCAGCTAACCATCATTTTGCAGTTTAAGTGAAATGGAACACTGTGGCCCCATCTACACTGCCATATAATTCAGAATGCAGATTAAGCACATTGAACTGGATTATATAGCAGTGTATACTCATATAATCCAATTCTATGCAGTTCAATCTGCATTATGAGTCTATATTGACCATTATAATGCAGTTCAAATTGCATTATATGGCAGTGTAGACAGGATCCATAGATTTCTCAGTCAAGCTGTGGTACATTTTCTACAATCTAAATCCTATTTACCCATAATATCTTCTCTTTTTATATATATTTTCAGGTGCTGCAAACTCATCAGTAGGTAAGTGGTCTGCCTTTTTGAAAACATTTATGCATCGAATTAGGAGGTCAGAATTCAAAATAATCCCATCCTTTAAAAAAAAAAAACAAGATCTCCCTTAATTCATCAGTTCTTTATGCACCTTTAGAGATGAGTATTACAAATGTTTCTAACATATTGTAAGTAAATAACTGAGCTGCATCCAACATGTGATTCTAGATGTGGCTTTCAGTCAAAAGCAGAAAAAAGAAATGGAAAATAAAAAATAAAGATTTTTCCATTGCCTGCTCTCTCAAAAGTTGCAATTATGTGTATACCTCAGCTGGCAAACTGTATAAATTACTTCCTTAAAATTTGGTACAAGATGAAGAAATAACATGAAAAAACATGGATTGATTTCTAATGCACAAAAAGGAACATGTCAATATGTTTTAGCCCTACGAGGATGGCCCACAACGCCTCTTCCAACTTTATTTTTTTATTTGTTTATTTACTCTAGTTCTATTCCGCTCTTCTTACCCCAAGGGGGCCTCAGAGCGGCTTACAGATATGGCAAAATTTAATGCCGCATATTCAACATTATACAATACAATACATTATAAAAACAATAAATCAGATAACAATAGTAATAATAACAACTTTATTTGTATAGCGCCAGGCATGTAGCCGGGGGAGGGGGGGCCTGGGGGGGGCTTCAGCCCCCCCCCCCCCCGAAATTCTCATTGTGGTTCGCGAAAAGGCCTTACTGGTGCATTATTTAAACTGTTATGTTTATTCCTATCATGATCTGATCACCATACTCAATATATCCTATATGCATGGGGATATTGGGGTAATGATACAAAGGGTTTGCTAGGGTAGACCCTCTTTCACTCAGACTCAGCCCCCCCCCCCCGAAACCCCCCCCCCCTGAAAAAATTCACACACACACACACACACCCCTCAAACAAAATCCTGGCTACGGGCCTGTATAGCGCCCTATCTCCGCAAGGGGACTCAGGGTGGTTTCCAACATATTCGATTGCCAGGAAGGAAAACCATAGAGACAAATTAAAAATAAACATCATAAAGCATAAAATCCTACTAAAACATACATAAAAATGCTTAAAAACCAGTTTCATTATATCTCCATCAGACGGGTTTAAAATACCAATGGCCAGGATTATAAAATAGACATGGTAACTATAAAAGGACTGGGCAAGGGCATGGTAACTATAAAAGGATTGGCCACAGTGTATCATAGGGCTGGGGAAGTCAATAAAGTGCAGAACAGAAAGGGAAAGGCGTAGGGACTAATCATTGTTGAAAACCAGCTGGAACATCCAGATAAAAACATATGAATACCATAAAACCATTAAAACATGGTACCTAGTCCTGCAGTCGTCATTTGTGTTGCTGCAGATGATTTCAAACTCCGAAACTCTGGATGATCTCCCTGATCAAATGTTGAACAACATGGGGAACAGTATTGAACCCTGTGGGACCCCACAGGACAAAGACTTTGGAGCCGAGCAAGTGTCCCCCAACAAGAGATCCAACAGGGACACAGTTCCCTTGTCAAGTTCCCTACGTACATCATCCACTAAGGAAACCAAGGCCTGAAGTCAGACTGTGATGGATCCAGATAATCAGTTTCTTCCTAGAACACCTGGAGTTGTGAGATGACCTCCAAGGGGGAGATTGGAAACTGGCTGAAAGTTGTTCAGTTGGCTGGGGTCCAGTTATGGTTTTTTCAACAGCGGTTTGATAATAGCCTCCTTTAGGCCCACCGGAATCTTGCCTTCTAGTAAGGAGGCATTAACCACCACCTTCACCCACTCTGTCAAACCCCCACTGGCCTCATTTATCAGCCAGGATGGACAAGGGTCTAGGATAGGGGTGTGAAGGAGGGTAAAATTACTGCCACCAAATTTGTGAGGCCTGTAATTCTCAGCATCAACTTAGGAGTTGGTTTATAAAGGGACTATTAGTTACAGAAGTATTTATTTATTTGATAGCGTGGCGTTTAATGTCCCTGGTTTGGTTTTTCTACTTATGCAGGCTGTTTGACTTAGGAGAAACTGTATCAGGCAAGACTTGAGGAGAACAGTAACAATTTTATTGGAACAAGCAAGGTATAACAGATTCGATTGTTTCTTCACAAGAGGCACAAATCTTGATAGATTACATTAGTAAGGTTTCATGAGTAACTTTAGGGACAGACTTTAAAAGGTTTCAAGCAGATGTATCTTTCCTGGACAACTGTCCTAATAAAAACAAATAAGCTAAAAGGCTTATTTAACAGAATTGGCTCCCAGCCAAACCCTGATTCTTAATATTAAAGAACCAGTCTTCCCTATAGTTCTCTAACTATAGCATTCCTGATGGTTTTCCACACACCACAGGATCAACTACCTTCTCCTGTAACTCTTTGGTCACAGACTAGTTCCCTGTTTCTCCCACTAGAGAAATCAGTCTTCCCTGTAACTCTACCGGTCACAGACTGCCACTTTCAAACAGCTGCCCCATGAAGTGACAGTTGGCTCCGCCCCCGTTGCTATGGCAACTCTGCTCAAGCCAAACCAGCACCTATCTCTAACAAAATATAATCCTACATACTTACCATTTATTAACTACTGTTTAAACAACACATAACCATAGAAATAAAATTACACATAGTCACAAGGGGTCCTCAAACTTTTTAAACAGAGGGCCAGATCACAGTCCCTTAAACTGTTCGAGGGCCAAATTATAATTTGAAAAAAGCACGAATGAATTCCTATGCACACTGCACATATCTTATTTGTAGTGCAAAAAAACACTTAAAACAATACAATAATTTACATGAAGAACAATTTTAACGAATATAAACTTATTAGTATTTCATTGGGAAGTGTGGGCCTGCTTTGGGCTGATGAGATAGGATTGTTGTTGTTGCTGTGTGCTTTCAAGTAATTTCAGACTTAGGTTGATCCTTAGCGAGGGCTGGGGAAATGACCTTGGAGGGCCGTATCCGACCCCCGGACCTTAGTTTGAGGACCCCTGGTCTAGGATGCATTTGGTTACTCTCACCTCTCCAAAGTTTTGTCCATGTTCTCAGGTTGCACCAATTGAAATGAATCCATTAAAACTGGACAAGCAGGTGCTCATGTTACATCTTTAGAGTCTATTGTTAAAGCGGTGTCCAAGTCAGAATGGATCAGAGCAACTTTATTTGAAAGATCCAAGCAAATGCTTCACAGCAAGCTGCCGAATGGTTGTGCAGGATGGTTCGAAACAGCTCAGCTAACAGTTCCTTAAGGATGGAATGTTGGCCACAATGAGAGATTTCTTTGCGGCCACTTTTATCCTTTGTTTTTATTTCAATTGGTGAGAACTGAGCTCAAAGTTTTAAAAAATAGTTTGTATTCAATTAACTCGGCACAGAATTAGAGGATGAAAGTTTGTGTGTTATCCTTCATTAATAGAATCATAGAGTTGGAAGAGACCTCATTGGCCATCCAGTCCAACCCCCTGCCAAGAAGCAGGAAAATTGCATTCAAAGCACCCCAACAGATGGCCATCCAACCTATGTTTAAAAGCTTCCAAAGAAGGAGCCACTACCACACTCCGGGGCAGAGAGTTCCCCTGCTGAACAGCTCTCACAGTCAGGAAGTTCTTCCTAATGTTCAGATGGAATCTCCTTTCTTGTAGTTTGAAGCCATTGTTCCATGTTCTAGTCTCCAGGGAAGCAGAAAACAAGCTTGCTCCCTCCTCCCTATGACTTTCTCTCACATATTTATACATGGCTATCATGTCTCCTCTCATCCTTCTCTTCTTCAGGCTAAACATGCCCAGCTCTTTAAGCTGCTCCACATAGGGCTTGTTCTCCAGACCCTTGATCATTTTAGTTGCCCTCCTCTGGACACATTCCAGCTTGTCAATATCTCTCTTCAATTGTGGAGCCCAGAATTGGACACACTATTCTGGGTGTGGTCTAACCAAGGCAGAATAGAGAGGTAGCATGATATAATAATAATAATAATAATAATAATAATAATAATAATAATAGGTGGGGCCTTTATTTGGGAGGATAAAATCCCTAAAAAAGTCTGAACACCACTTGTGATTAGAATGTGGCTTATATGTTTTAAAAGCCCAAAAACAAAAAGCTGCAAGGAAAGCTGGAACTTTCTTCTGGCCGAAAAAACCTTTTGAAAACCCCTCTGGCCACCACCCAACTTAAAAGCACTCATAAGCCCTTGTTTGCTTCAGGAAACTACTTTTAAAACTTCATCCACAGAGGCACACGTGAGTCAGATGTTGTGAACAACAACACAATCATGTTTATTTAAGAGAACTGGAACAATTCAGGTATAAAGTTTAGCTGTTTCAGAGTACTGACTTAAAAAGCGTGTGGTTACAGTAAGCAGTTCAGACTTAGTTACACAGGAACACTTCTCTCTCCCTCCACAGAATTTACTAACAGGATTGCCTCTCTGAAAGTAATTCTAAACACAGTACAGATAGTCCTATCCTGGATCTATCTCTTCACTCCTCCACCAGCTATCTCCCTAATAACTGTAGAAATCTTTTCACGAGCTATCTCTGCTAGCCAACAGACCAATTTCAGACCTCTCTCACTAACCCTCCACCACTCCTAACTCCCAGCTCCTTTTTCTTTGACTCTCCCAGTCAAGACTGCCTGACAGGGTTTTAAAACATCCCTTAAAGTCATTTTTTTTTCTTTTGCCAAGTTAGGCTCCGCCCACTCTAACTCAGTCAATTACAATCTTCCCTCATTTCCCTCCAAAACTGCTCTTTCTAAACATGCCCCTTTCAGGAAATGAGTTACTAAAATGGATTCCAATGGCACCCTTTCCAAAATGGCTGCTGAACTTCTTGGGCCTACTTTTCTAGGCCTTTCCTAGCCTAACAGGTAGGGAATTAACTGCACACGACTTCCCTGGATCTAGACACTAGACTCCTATTGATGCAGGCCAAAATCCCATGCATTCCCCATTCTGTATCTTTGCATTTCATTTCATAACTTTTTGACGTTCTGAAAACGTTCTGATATTGCTTGACCACATGTGTCCCAGTTTTCATCTGTGAAATATTGGAAAATAAACAACTGTCCTGTTTCTTCTTCCTCTACAGTTTGTGGACAACCAGTGATCTCCGGACGGATTGTTGGGGGCCAAGCAGCCACAAATGGGGCATGGCCTTGGCAAGTCACCGTTTTACGTTCTACCTATTTTATATGTGGAGGCTCTCTCATAGACAAGGAGTGGGTGTTGTCAGCAGCACACTGCTTCTACAAGTAGGTATTTGGGCAATGTTATCATCTAGCCATTTATAAAGATTTTCTCCAGATTCATTTCAGAGATGTGGTTCAAGTTCTGTGTCTACCAGCCAGACTGAGCAATGCAAGAATTCACAGGAGAGAGGAATCTGATGACAGATGAGTGAAGGGAACTTCTGGTTTGAAGACAAGCTAGTCCTCAAGCCAAGAACCTGGCTAGCAAATTTGCAGTATATACCATATCTACCATATATAATGCAAACTTACCGTATATAGTTGAGTATAAGCCAAGTTTTTCAGCCCCTTATTTAGGCTAAAAAGGTCCCCCTTGGCTTGTACTCAAGTCAAAGTTTTTATTTTATTCTGTTAGTATTATTATTACATTTATTATTTTACTCTATTATTATATTTACATTATTTTACTCTATTATTTCTATTACATTTATTTTTACTATATTATTATATTTATTATATATATTTTTTAAAGGTAAAGGTTGTCCCCTGACATTAAGTCCAGTCATGTCTGACTCTGGGGTGTGGTGTTCATCTCCATTTCTAAGCCAAAGAGCCGGCGTTGTCCATAGACACCTCCAAGGTCATGTGGCCGGCATGACTGCATGGAGCGCCGTTACCTTCCCGCCAGAGCGGTACCTATTGATCTACTCACATTTGCATGTTTTTGAACTGCTAGGTTGGCAGAAGCTAGGGCTGACAGCGGAAGCTCACGCCGCTCCCCGGAATCGAACCTATGACCTTTCGGTCAACAAGCTCAGCAGCTCAGCACTTTAACCCACTCCACCACCAGGGGCTCCATCTATATATATAAATCTGTTAGGTTGGTTATACCGGACAGGTAAACTCTAAACCCCCCCAACGAAACTGCACCAAAATTGCCATGGCCCTAGGACAACCCACTCGGTACAAACTAATCCACTCACAATTACAAACAACACAACAACACACTCACAAAATGGCAAAACAACTGAGCATGCGCACTGGAGCAAAGTCTCCAGCTCACGCGCACACATGGCCGAACGGCCAATGCGCCCTCAGCACTTCCCTCGCCCCGCCCAGCACGAACATGTCGCCGCCCACACACACACAAACAACGCAACTTCCCCCCGCCCCCTTCCCTCCACCCCCTCCTTCATCTTACCCCTCCCACGCTGCCTCCAAGCCTCGCCGCGCCGCATCCCCACCGGAAAGACACGCCTCCTCCCTTCGCCCCACCCCTTCCCTCCCTGACTCACTCCTTCCCTCCTCCCTCCCTCCCTCCCCCTCCGGAAAGACACGCCGGTGGGGATGCGGCGCGGCGAGGCAGCGGCGCTTGGAGGCAGCGTGGGAGGGGTAAGATGAAGGAGGGGGTGGAGCGAAGGGAGGGGGCGTGTAACCAGAGAGGGAGGGAGGAGGGAAGGAATGAGTCACAGAGGGAAGGGGTGGGGTGAAGGGAGGGGGAGACTTTGAAGACACGCCCCTCCGTTCGCCCCACCCCTTCCCTCCCTGACTCACTCCTTCCTCCTTCCACCCCCTCCGGAAAGACCCGCCCCCTCCCTTCGCCCCACCCCTTCCCTCCGTGACCTTGAGTATGGGAGTTGTAGTTCACCGACATCCAACTTCGCCCCGCCCCCTTCTCGCCCACACATGCACCACGCAACTTCCCCCCTCCCCCTGCTAAGCCCACCCACGCCGCTGCCAAGCCTCGCCCCTTTCTAACCCTGCCACCCTCTTCCCCCAGTCCAAGCCCCGCCACGCCGCTTCCTGCCCTGTCGAAACCATCTCTCCGCCCCCTCCTTCATCTTACCCTGCCCATGCTGCCTGCACTCCTCCTCCTCCCACCCCACTCTGCCGAAGCCCCACCCACACCCACCGACGCCCCGCCCCTGCACTCCTCCTCCTCCCACCCCCCTCCGCCGAAGCCCCGCCCACACCCACCGATGCCCCGCCCCTGCACTCCTCCTCCTCCCACCCCCCCTCCGCCCAAGCCCTGCCCACACCCACCGACGCCCCGCCCCTGCACTCCTCCTCCTCCCACCCCCCTCCACCCAAGCCCCGCCCACACCCACCGACGCCCCGCCCCTGCACTCCTCCTCCTCCCACCCCCCTCCACCCAAGCCCCGCCCACACCCACCGACGCCCCGCCCCTGCACTCCTCCTCCTCCCACCCCCCTCCGCCCAAGCCCCGCCCACACCCACTGACGCCCGGCCCCTGCACTCCTCCTCCTCCCACCACCTCCGCCCAAGCCCCGCCCACACCCACCAACGCCCCGCCCCTGCACTCCTCCTCCCACCCCCTCCGCCCAAGCCCCGCCCACACCCACCGACGCCCCGCCCCTGCACTCCTCCTCCCACCCCCTCCGCCCAAGCCCCGCCCACACCCACCGACGCCCCGCCCCTGCACTCCTCCTCCCACCCCCTCCGCCCAAGCCCCGCCCACACCCACCGACGCCCCGCCCCTGCACTCCTCCTCCCACCCCCTCCGCCCAAGCCCCGCCCACACCCACCGACGCCCCGCCCCTGCACTCCTCCTCCCACCCCCTCCGCCCAAGCCCCGCCCACACCCACCGACGCCCCGCCCCTGCACTCCTCCTCCACCCACCCCCCTCCGTTGTAGCTGCTGGGATTTATAGTTTACCTGTAATCAAAGCATTCTGAATTCCAGCAACGACGGAAATAAACCAAACGTGGCACACAGGACTCCCATGACCCAACAGAAAGCACGAGAAGGGTTGGGTAAGCCCTACTCAAAATTCAAACTGCCAAAACCATCCCTCCTCCATCTTACCCTGCCCACGCCACCTCCAAGCCCCGCCCCCTTCAAACTGCAAAAACCATCCCTCCTCCATCTTACCCTGCCCACGCCACCTCCAAGCCCCGCCCCCTTCAAACTGCAAAAACCATCCCCTGCACTCCTCCTCCCACCCCCTCCGCCCAAGCCCCGCCCACACCCACCGACGCCCCGCCCCTGCACTCCTCCTCCACCCACCCCCCTCCGTTGTAGCTGCTGGGATTTATAGTTTACCTGTAATCAAAGCATTCTGAATTCCAGCAACGATGGAAAAAAACCAAACGTGGCACACAGGACTCCCATGACCCAACAGAAAGCACGAGAAGGGTTGGGTAAGCATTGGGAAGGAAGAAAGGAAGGAGGGAAGGCAGGAAAGAAAGAGGTATCGAAGGAAGGAAAAAGAGAAAGTAGAAAGGAAAGAAAAATAAAAGGAAGGAAAGGCAGGAAAGAGGTAAAGAAGGAAGGAGAAAAGAAAATAAAAAGTGAAAGAAGGAAGGAAACATGGAGGGAAGAAAGGAGGCAAAGGAAGAAAGGGGGAGGGAATGAAGGAAAGAGAGAAGGATGAAACCAAGGAGCGAAAGAAGGAAAAAAAGAAAGAAAGAGGTAGAGAAGGAAGAAAGGAGAGAAAGGGGGAGAAAAAGGGGGAAGGAATAGGTAGGTACCTCTCTTTCATAACACTCCAGATACCTACCTCTACTTTGAAAAGTTTTACTATAGGCCACAGCAACGCGTGGCAGGGCACAGCTAGTTTATTATATTACTCTATTTATTGTATTACTCTATTACTCCATTTATTATATTACTCTATTATTAATTACATTTATTATTTTACTCTTTTATTGTTATTATTACATTGACATTATTTTATTCTATTCTTATTTTATTACATTTATTATTTTACTCTATGTATTATTATTACATTTATTATTTTACTCTATTATTACTCTTATTATTACATTTCTATTATTTTACTCTATTATTATTATATTACATTTATTATTTCACTCTATTATTATTGGAAAGATAAGTAAGCACATTTACATTGAAGAAGGTTAGAATAATGGTTTAATCAGAATTGGACGGTCTTATCCTAAATTACAGTTTTATGTAAATATTCAAAAATATTCAACATATTTAACCTAATGATGCCTCAATTAATGTAATTTTATTGGTATCTAGTTTTATTTTGAAATTTAGCAGTAGCTGCTGCATTTCCCACCCTCGGCTTATACTCGAGTCAATACATTTTCCCAGGTTTTTTGTGGTAAAATTAGGTGCCTCGACTTATATCCGAGTCGTCTTAAACTAGAGTATATACCTAAGCACACAGAAGGCACTAGGCCCACTATCTAGCTATGAGATCACTATATCATAGGAAATAGTATGCAGATTTGGAGACACAAACTAAGACCCCTTCTACACTGCCATATAGACTCATATAATTCTGTTCAAAGAAGATAGTGTTGATTATCTGTTTTGATAATCTGAATTATATGGCAGTGTAGGGGAGGGCTAAGGTCAATATGACTTTCCAGGCAATCTGCCTTCCCCTCAATGGCAACAAGCTAGCCTGTTGCTATCAGATGTGAATGAAAGGATTATTGATCAGCAGTTGTTGTTCTTAGAATCATAGAATCATAGAATCATAGAGCTGGAAGAGACCTCATGGGCCATCCAGTCCAACCCCCTGCCAAGAAGCAGGAATATTGCATTCAAATCACCCCTGACAAATGGCCATCCAGCCTCTGCTTAAAAGCTTCCAAAGAAGGAGCCTCCACCACACTCCGGGGCAGAGAGTTCCACTGCTGAACGGCTCTCACAGTCAGGAAGTTCTTCCTAATGTTCAGATGGAATCTCCTCTCTTGTAGTTTGAAGCCATTGTTCCGTGTCCTAGTCTCCAAGGAAGCAGAAAACAAGCTTGCTCCCTCCTCCCTGTGGCTTCCTCTCACATATTTATACATGGCTATCATATCTCCTCTCAGCCTTCTCTTCTTCAGGCTAAACATGCCCAGTTCCCTAAGCCGCTCCTCATAGGGCTTGTTCTCCAGACCCTTGATCATTTTAGTCGCCCTCCTCTGGACACTTTCCAGCTTGTCAACATCTCTCTTGAATTGTGGTGCCCAGAATTGGACACAATATTCCAGATGTGGTCTAACCAAAGCAGAATAGAGGGGTAGCATTACTTCCTTAGATCTAGACACTATGCTTCTATTGATGCAGGCCAAAATCCCATTGGCTTTTTTTGCCGCCACATCACATTGTTGGCTCATGTTTAACTTGTTGTCCACGAGGACTCCAAGATCTTTTTCACACGTACTGCTCTCTTCTGTGCCTTCAAGTCATTTCTGACTTATGGCAAACCTAAAGGGAAATTCCTGACCAGATTTATTCAGAAGGTGGTTTACTATTGCCGTCCTCTAAAACCCAAAGAGTGTGACTCACTCAAGAGAGTTTTCACAGAGTGGTGAACCCTGCTCTCCAGACTCATAGTCCAAGTCTCAAACCACTGCACCGTATTGAGTTGCCTGATCAGCAACAGAGAAGACAAATTATTCTCCTGATACATTTGACCTATGTAGGTGTAAAGGTATGGATTTCTGTCTTGTTCTCACTCTCAAGCAGCAAAATATCTTGAGCTAATGGGTCTGCAACAGAAAACCAAGAAAATGAAGGACTGTGGCAAGTTCTTCAAATTGAATTGCTAGGCTCAAGTCAACAACTTGATAAGACAAGGTGGCATGATGACTGGTTTCTCTTCTGAGATGACAGCCAAAAGACATACTTGTTTCATGTGGGGTGGGAGTGCAAAATCCATATTCTGGCTTGGTAAATATAAGTTATAACATTTGAATTTTGCTGCAGTTTGCGACCTCGCACAAAAGCAACAATAGGTAACTATAGCAGAGGAGGAGTCAAGAGATAGTGCACTCTTCAAAAAGTTGGACATTGTCAGTTCATCCAGATCACCTGACTGTGTGGAACAAGGATAGAGAGGAAAAATATTTGAAAATCTATCAAAATATGTTTCCTGGGTGTTGGGGAATTCTGATGAAGAGAATCCTTGTATAATTGGGGTATTCACAGTTCAGGACTTATTTTCCATATAAGAATACAATTAAAAAAGAATTACATCCCTAACCAAGGGGAAGGACTGTGAATTTGGGAGAGAGGTTTGTTGATGCCCTTTCTACCACCCACCCCAAAATAGAGGGGGGAAATTGATTTACAGAATATGAGTTTGACTCATAATTCTGCTTTAGACAGAGTAATTTTAAAAGGATGGAGGGTAACCACAACATCATCACCAAAGCATTCCATCTGGAATTACTGGAAATGTCCTTATGTTAAAAGAGAGATCTGTGTTGTCATTCTGTCCCGAGGCCACCCAAACCTGTTGTCTCATATACAGTGAAGAACCTTATTTTTTTTCCACCAACATTTAAGTAAGATCCCGTGGCTTGAATATGAGATGTGTTGCAATAGCAGATTCCCAGATTAGTTTAGTGTTTACACCTTATTTTATTTTTCAGGTTATTTAATATTTAATGTTTATTTTACTTAGGTAATATTTGTCTTTACTGTTCTAATGTAGCACAAATCCTATGTAAAATCATACTATGTATTTTTGACATTAATATTGAAATCTGAAATATATATAGAAAATCTTTACATATACAGAAAGTGCCATCTGGTACTTCACCTCTGGCAACAGAACATATACAGTAGTTTGCAGTACAGTGATTCTATTCTGAGCTTTGCAAAGTGAAAGAAATACAAAATTGTTAACTACTGGGATGTTTTTATTGTTCCCTCTAGTGAGTACACTTTTATAGTAGTTTGTTTCTCCAATAAAAAACTAAAAAAGTATTTTATGCTATGCTATGCTTTTTTATAACAGGGTGGCATGATTTATAGAGGTTTGGGCTAAATTCGAACTTCCCCTACAAAAATGATTAACAGACACTATTGTACTTTTTTGTTGTTTATTCGTTCAGTCGCTTCCGACTCTTTGTGACCTTGTGAACCAACCCACGCCAGAGCTCCCTGTCGGCTGTGGCTACCCCCAGCTCCTTCAAAGACAAGCCAGTCACTCCAAGGATACCATCCAACCATCTTGCTCTTGATCTGCCCCTCTTCCTTTTTCTTTCCATTTCCCCAGCTTCATTATCTTCTCCAAGCTTTCCTGTCTTCTCATTATGTGGCCAAAGTACTTCATCTTTGCCTCTAATATCCTTCCCTCCAGTAAGCAGCCAGGCTTTATTTCCTGGAGTATGGGCTGGTTTGATCTTTCAACAGTCCAAGGTGCTCTCAGAATTTTCCTCCAGCATCACAGTTCAAAAGTATCTATCTTCCTTCGTTCCACCTTCCTTATGGTCCAGCTCTCACATCCATGGGTTACTACGGGGAATACCATTACTTTGACTATGTGGACCTTTGTTGGCAATGTGATGTCTCTACACTTCACTATTTTATCAAGATTGCTCTCCTCCCAAGAAGTAAACGTCTTCTGATTTCCTGGCTGCAGTCTGCATCTGCAGTAATCTTTGCACCTAGAAATACAAAGTCTGTCACTGCCTCCATGTTTTCTTCCTCTATCTGCCAGTTATCAATCAATCTGGTTGCCATAATCTTGAGGGTTTTTTATGTTTAACTGCAACCAGTTTTTGCACTTTCATCTTTTACCTTGGTTTGAAGGCTCCTCAGCTCTTACTCACTTTCAGCCATCAAAATGGTATATCTGCATATCTAAGGTTGCTAATGTTTGTCCAGCAATTTTAACTCCATCCTTGCATTCATCAAGCACCGCACATCATGCATGCAAGTTGAATAGGTAGGGTGAGAGTATTCAGCCCTGCCGTACTTCTTTCACAATCTTGAACCAGTAGGTTGTTCCGTGGTCTGTTCTGACTGTTGCTATTTGGTCGTTATACAGATTCCTCAGGAGACAGACAAGATGGTTTGGTATTCCCATATCTCCAAGAACTTGCCACAATTTATTATGATCCACACAATCAAAGGCTTTAAAATAGTCAATAAAACAGAAATAGATGTTTTTCTGATACTCCCTGCCTTTCTCCATTATCCAGCAAATATTGGCAATGTGGTCTCTCGTTCCTCTGCCTTTTCTAAACCCAGCTTGTACATCTGGCAACTCTCACTCCATTTATTGCTGGAGTCTTCTTTGCAGGATCTTGAGCATTATCTTACTGGCATGTGAAATAAGTGTCACTGTAGAAAAGTTTGAGTATTCTTTAGCATTTCCCTTTCTTGGTATGGGGATACAAGTTGATTTTTCCAATCTGATGACCATTCTTGTGTTTTCCATATTTTCTGGCATATGGCGTGCATCACCTTGACAGCATCATCTTTCAAGATTTTAAACAGTTCAGCTGGGATCCCATCATCTCCTGCTGCTTTGTTATCAGCAATGCTTCTAAAGGCCCATTCAACCTCACTCCTCTATTATACTTTAGATATACCATATACCATAAAACAACATGACTCACCAGAAAAGATGAAAAGCAATAAGAAAGGGGAGGGGGGGGCTCCAGGTTGATGGACTCCCTCAAGACAGTCATACCCCAAGTCTGCAAGAGCTGAAATGGGCTGTTATAAGCGCATGTCCTGAAGATCTTTCAATCAGTTATAAATGCCCAGTCCGTAGGTTGCCAAATAGTACTCTGTTCTCTGCATATGTGCCTTCCTATCATTTTCCACTAAAAAAAACAATTTATGTACAAGTCATCACAGCTAATGGGAGCTACACAGTTCCACATCTCAACAACTACTCGATTCCTACTCCTAGCCTAGTGTAGTTGAGTGATAAGATTATTTGACTTTATCTGATCATAGCTCTCTGGTATCCCAAGTATTCTGGCAATCAGCAGCACAACAGGTGAAATTTTACAGGTCTCAAAGAAACATCAAACTTAGCACTGCAAGTTCTTGCATTTTTTTCTTATATTCATAGAGCCACAAACCCTGATGAATATCTCCTGTTATTTGGAGCCTATGAACTCTTAAACCTCTCAAATGATGTGGGAGTCAGACGTGTGAAAAGGATAATCCTCCATAATGACTACAATGGTGACGATGACTCCAGCGGGGATGTCGCTTTACTTCAACTCTCGTCCCCTGTGGATTTCACCAACAACATCCTCCCTGCTTGTCTGCCAGAGTCATCTGCAGAATTCTATGCAAACACCGATTGCTGGGTGACAGGATGGGGAAATACACAATATGAAGGTGAGAAATATTCTTCGCCATGCCTACTCAGCCTCTGCTGACTCTTATGACAAATATTTCACTTTACAGGTGAGAGAGACAATTCAGCTCCTTTCCCTAGGAACTGTAAGGAAGTGGAAGAAGCCTGGGGTCTACAGCTTACTAAAGCTGCCAGAGTAGCTTAAAACCAATATCCCAGGAAACTGTAGAAAGAATGAGGGATTCATATTAAGATTTCTGCACAGTCCATGTGGGGAAGTGTGGCAGCAGCAAGTGCTCAAGGAGATCTTGTGAAGTAGCATTCAAAGACACTGAACTTGTCACCTCATCACCATATACACAGGTTTTGCATTTCAATAACTATTCACATATGGAGTTCCTAGGCACTTCGCTCCATCCATCTGAGAAAGTAGACATTGATCTCTTAGATCCGTGTAGATGAAGCTCAGCTCCACAACAATCACACACTGTACTGAATGGTAACACGGGGCAACATAGCATTTCCCCACATTACCCAAAGTCAGGGAAAGTCTGAATTCTGCCCCAACGTATGCCCAGTGGGGATTGTTGGACTGCTTCCCAAAGGGAACCAATCACAATTGTTTCAACAGCCATCCTGCATTCCTTGGACTCAGGCAGCCTGGGGACATGGGATGGCAGGCCCTACCCAACCCTAGCTCCATATTGTGGTGGTCCCTAGCTGTGATACAGGTCTCGTCCATTCTCTATCAGTTGCTGTGATGTCAGTAAGGTCAATGGGGAGCACTACGATGGGAAGGGGAGAGGAGAGATGAATTCATGCTCCCCCAATCACCTCTCTCCCTCCTTTGGCTCTGCATCACTCTGACTGGCATCAGGGTACGTGTCAGGAGGCTGAGGGGTGGCCTCCCAAAACTCTCTCCCCACTCCATGGCAGCTGGGGGTTACAAAGTCCAGGGCCTGTCTGACATCCAGCACACTGTATTGGCCCCAGGTTTGGAGTCACTATAGATCTGCTCTTAGTCCACCAAAGCTTATGCTACCAGCTCATTCTCTCAGTCTCTAAAGTGCTGCACATGTGAAGTAGTGTTGGCAGTGGGCACTCACCCCCATTTAAGAGATGGGTGGAAGCAGCTGCAACATTCTCTTCTTTTGCCCATCAGGCATTCAGGCAATGCACTTTGCCAAAATGCCTCAGTTGCATTCACTATGTCCAGAAAAGGAGGCCCATCTTCTCTCTTTTCCTGCATCTGGTTCTCAACTCTCTGGCTGCATGAAACAAGGGAAGGAAATTTGGGGTGGGGAGGTAGCAGGCAGTGGCAGATGGGAGTGGGGACAAGAGTGAGGCAGGAGAGCACTGGTTTTTCTACAGGTTGCTTTCTTACTAATAATATGGATGTCCTCCCTCTATGTATCAAAGGTCTCCTGTCAGCATGCTCTGTTTTTTCTCCCCTCCAGTGCCATTAAATAAGCCAATGACCCTCCAGGAAGTGAACCTGCCTCTCATCAAACGAGAAACCTGCAACAGTTATTATAATAAGCGTCCAGTCCAAGGCCTGAGCTCAAATCCTGTGAAGGCTGATATGTTCTGTGCGGGTTATGAAAGAGGGGGGAAAGATTCTTGCCAGGTAAGAAGCTCCATCACCTGTTCTTCAGTGAGCCATTGTCTGTCATTGGATATCCTGCCCTATATCCAAAAGACATCAGGGCACCTACAATAATACAATAAATAATAGCAATCTTTCAAAAAGGTTAAATATATATCTAATCATTGAGCAATTAAAAACAGGTTATAAAATGGTTATAACAAATGTTAAGTAACACTATGTAACAATATTAGAAAAAATATTATTATTATTTGCTGTTTAGTTCTGCAGTACTTACTTTGAAAGTAGTCCTTATGCTCCAGAAACTTCATTTTTGTGACTGCCACAATCTATGTTGAATTGGTGAGACTCTAAGAGCCGTCGCAAACTCTGTTCCTGCGAGAGAAAACCTTGCTAGCATGTCCCTGACGTCACGAGACTCCGCCTCTCTCCCCGCCCCTTTCTCTGCCCCTTTCTCCATGCGAGCGTGGTTTTTCCTTTGCTAGGGCAGCATTGCCCGCATTTTCTCTCAGTTGGGCAGAATTCAACTGAGAGAAAATGCGGGCAATGCTGCCCTAGCAAAGGAAAAACCACGCTCGCAAAGAGAAAGGGGTGGAGAAAGGGGCGGGGAGAGGAGGCGCAGGCTCATGACGTCAGGGACTTGCTAGCAAGGGTTTCTCCAGCAGGAACCTAGTTTGCAACGGGCCTAGGACCTTATCACATATACACCCCCATCAACTCCATCATCACACACATTACTCCGGCGCAGTGATGCTTCTCCCATTGTACAGGGGAAGCATTGCCCAACCAGGGCAGAAATGCATTGGCTTCAATAGGGCCAGCACAACATGGAGCCTTTCTGTGTTGACAAGAAATACCCTAGGATGCTTCCACACCGGTTGGGGGCAAGGTCTCCACCAGAAGTTGAGGGAGGTCATGTGATTGGTAAGTGTGATTAAGTCCTATGAGATATTCATTTTTTTAAAAAAAAACTATAGCAAAATGTGCTGCAGGATGTCCTATAGAAACAAAGTTTTTTGCAGTTCAATAAACTTTTGCCATGTTTTTATGATAGAACCAATAAAGGAACAAAAACTGTATTGCATGGTGTAATGCAACCATGTGACGTTTACCTTTGGCACAAAAATGAGCTCAAGATTGCCACCAATTGAATCTCTGCAAGAAAGAAATTCCACAACTGTGGTGCCACCACAGAGGAGTCCCTTTCAACAAAGTATTTCCTCTACTGGTAAAACACAATGAGGAAAATTCTGCTGAAATGCTTACATATGGAATTTTTTGTGTGTGCCATATATACAGGGTGTCCAAGAAATGTTTGAGAGACACATTGATTTTTTTTCTTTTGTACCATGTATACTCATGAATAGATTGACCTCATGAGTAAGTCAAGGGTAGGGGGGGGGGGGGGCAAAGTATAAAGTTTGATATGACCCATGGATAAGTTGAGGATAATTCTACAGAAAGGGGAAAGTCTAACTACCCCTGGTTTTCTGTGCCATTTTCCTGCCCAGGCATCCAAAAAGCCAGCAGTGGTACCATGGAAGGGGAAGTAGAAGGGGTCAGTGCTTCTTTTAGGTTCTCCCAAAATGGGCTTAGTTCTTGCATTTCAATGTTCTACTCAGAAAAGAATATGGTTCCATTTGTGATTAGAGTTAAGATAAAATATTTACACTGACTTGTAGATGAGTCAATCCAGTTTTGTGGGTCAATTTTGGAACTTTCTAGGCTTATATGTGAGTATATACAATTATCTTTCTGATTGCCTGAACTGCAGGCTCCTTAGATTCCTGTGGTTCTATTAAAGCCCAGGGAAAGATATCATGACATAACTCAAGGATGGGGAACACATTTTCAGCTTAGAGACCATGTTTGCACCCAGAAAGCTTTTCAGGGCTTCCTTCAACTGCATTATGAGGGAGAGTGAAAGCAAAATGAGTGAACTATTTCTTACCAATTTCACTCTGTCTAGTACAAAGTGCCCGAATACCTTATGAGCACAAAATCAGTCTCATAGTTAAGCAGAGTCTACCCTGGTTTGTGCTTGGATAGGAGAGACTGCCAATGAATTTTAGGAGTGTAGTGCAACTGAAAGTGACCATTGGATACTTCCTGTTCACTTCCTATTCCAGAAAAAGATGTCTCATAGGTTTAAAATGGCCCCAGAAAGGGGGAAAAAACCTAGAGAAAGCTCTCCAGTTTGGTGGTTTTAGGGGAAAATGACCCCTAGCCACACACAAAAATTGATCTTAGGGCATATGTGGCCACACTTCACCTACTCCAATGGATGCCATTGTTTGTATTGAGGGTGTGGCTGAACGGAGTAAGCTTGGTCCATACCCTCACCTACCCAGCATTCCAAATGTGATCTTCAGATTCTTTGCAACTGACATGTCTCACCAACCATCATTTCCCTCCACAGGGTGACTCTGGAGGACCTTTGGTTTGCAAAGTACAAGAAAGCTGGTTCCAGGCTGGAATTGTGAGTTGGGGCGTAGGTTGTGCCAAGCCCAACTACCCCGGTGTCTACGCATCAGTGCCTTACTATTCCACGTGGATCAGAGCTGGTTTGGAGGGTAGAGATCCCAATAGTGGGTCACAAAATGCACCCTTTCTTGCAATCCTCATGTTTCCTCTCCTATGGACCCTCATGTGAGATCCCTGAGCTCTCCAACCTCTGCCTCACCACTCATTAAATGGAATGTCATGATTCAGGGAAGACTGATAGTGTTTCAGTTTAATTATGGCCCAGATTTTCACAAATAATTATAGGAGTATCAGTATGTATATCAAACAGAATGTTGCATAGCCAGTGAGCTCATGGTAGGAAGCAAGAGAAATTACTCAGGATGATCTTGCAAGATTAAAAGTAAATAAAAACTTTCATAAAATCTGTCTTGGTATAGTAAAGGAGAAAAACTAAAAAGATTACCTAAATTTGATAGAAGATCCCCAAAGCATAGCCCTCATAAGCCATTTTGAGGAGGAATCACATGAATGCTTTCTTCTCAAATGGAAGCAAAGTTCTAACTAATCACTGGAAGAAGAGAGAATGGACTTCTGTGGCCAAGAAAGAAGCAAAAAGGTTTAACTATATAGATCAAAAACTTCCCTGTGCATTTCATTCTGATGAACTGCGATGCATTTGGATCATCTGTTTCAACTCCCTCCCCCAAGTCTTTGAGACCTGTAACTTGGAGAAAATCCTGAGATTTTTATATCAAACTCTGGAGCTTGGCGATAAACAGTAATACTTAGGATTTTTTCACATAACACTTAAAGGACAATGAAATATGGAGAGACTCCCAGAAATCACGCTTAGGACTTCTAGGGGACCCTGGTAGCACAGCAGGTTAAACTGCTGAGCTGCTGAATTTGCTGACTGAAAGGTTAGTGGTTCAAATCCAGAGGGTGGGGTGAGCTCCTGCTGTTAGCCCCAGCTTCTGCCTACCTAGCAGTTCAAAAACATGCAAATGTGAGTAGATCAATAGGTACTGCTTCTGCGGGAAGGTAACAGTGCTCCATGCAGTCATGCTGGCCACATGACCTTGGCAGTGTCTACAGACAATGAGGGCTCTTCAGCTTAGAAATGGTGATGAGCAGGCCTGTAGTGAGGGGGTGGTTTTAGGGGTTCAAACCCCCCCCCCCCCCGAAATGTTTCAGAATTTTTTAAAAAACCTGGTTTACTCATGAATTTTAACTGGTTAACCAAATCCCCATGCTAAGTCTATGAGATGCAAAAAATTAAGAGTCCCTCCAGAACTGTAAGCACTATCTCAAGGAAATATTGACAATTTATTCACACTTTCATTACTTGCAGCAATAGCCGATGTAGTGAAGCAACCAAATTGGGTGTGTGTATGTTGAATGCTCTCATTAAGGAGGCCAGACTTGGTGGAGGTGGTTGACAGGGGCGGAGCTGCAGGCTATTGAAGGCTGCTCTGGCCCCTGCTGTGCTCTTTGCTTCAGCATGAGCTAGGAGGCAGGTTTCAACCCCCCCCCCCCCATTTTCAAGCCTCCCCGAAATTTTCAACCCCCCTTCCCGAAATTTTCAACACCCCCCCCCCCCCCCGGCTGAAATTGTCAACCCTCCCCGAATTTTTTTTCTGGCTACGACCCTGGGGATGAGCACCAACCCCCAGAGTCGGACACAACTGGACTTAATGTTAGGGGGAACCTTTACTTAGGATTTTTTCCCATAACACTTAAAGCACAGTACACCCTTGATATCCACTGAGGTTTGGTTGAAGGACACCCTCATATTCCAAAATCTCTGAATGCTCACATCCCATTATATACAATAGTGCCCCTCATATCAAATAGTAAAATCTAGCTGTGCTTTTAAGATTTTTAAAAAAATGTTTTCAAGCTATGGATAGTTGGATCAATGGATGCAGAATCTTTTGCTGTGGAGGGGCAACTGTGTGATGTTTTAGTCTCTGTAATACAAATATGAAAAAAAAATTAAAATAACTCCTTTTGATGTTTACTTTCTGTGCCGATATCCTGTCAATAAATGTGAACAATATGAAAAACAACTAATTAATTTCTTCTCTGGTGTCAGGTTTTTTAAACATGTAATCTTTCACATACAAGGAGATTGGTTTGTCCATAACTTATCAAGAAAACACCAGATATTTACATCGCCAAGACTAAACACTTTTGAGCCCGTGTGGTAAAGTCATTGGAAACTGTTAGAGTATGAATCTAACAGAATCAGGTCCAAAACCTGCTTGGCCATGGGAATCCACATTGCAAACTTAGGATAATCCCATTGTCTCAGCTTCAGTGAAAGGCAAAGAAATCCCATCTGAACAAATCTTAACAGTAAAAACCCCATGATAGATTCACTTTAGGGCTGAAAGTTGAAGGCACACAGCAAACAACAAGAGTAGATCAAAATCAGAGAAAGCATTTAAAATCCATTCAAGGAAAAATGACAATCTGTGCATCTGTGCATGAGATATCTGGGGAAGCAAACGCTACTGAAGATTCAAAGGACACCTTTTCACAAAAAGCATATTTATGTTATCAACATTCTGCTTTTCATTACTTTGTCCAAGTTCTGTATGTATGTATGTATGTATGTATGTATTTATTTATTTATTTATTGTGTACGCCAAGAAGCAATTTGTGGTTATGTAACCCAAATGAATGCAGCTGCAGTTTCTCCTTCTGATCTGGAAAGATAAGTCTTCTAACTTCCCGAGCTAGGCTGCCCTCTGCTGAGTTAACTGAGGATAAAGTACTGAGTACAAAATACTCACCTAAAATTAGCTGTTGGATCTCGATGTCATTTTCGTCAAACCAATCTTGATGTTTCTTGGTTTGATATCCAATAGTTTCTTGATGCAGTTGCCCTACTCTGAACTCAAGAATGGAAAATGGAATGTTGGTGGGCAGGAAAAGAGATTTAAAGATGGGCTCAAAGCCAACCTTAAAAACTCTGGCATAAACACTGAGAACTGGGAAGCCCTGGCCCTTGAGCGCCCCAGCTGGAGGTCAGCTGTGACCAGCAGTGCTGTAGAATTTCAAGAAGCACAAATGGAGGGTGAAAGAGAGAAACATGCCAATAAGAAGGCACGTCAAGCCAACCCAGACAGGGACCGCCTTCTACCTGGAAACCAATGTCCTCACTACGGGAGAACATGCAGATCAAGAATAGGGCTCCACAGTCACCTATGGACCCACTGCCACTACACCGATCTTGGAAGACAATCCTACTCGGACAACGAGGGATTGCCTACGTAAGTAAGTACTCACTTAAAGTGTTACAACTGTACCCTCCTCTCCCCATTTGCTACAAACTCTCACTACAAAGGCAGGAAAATTATAACATTTTAAAAAGAGGCTAAAAAGTGGGAAAGAGAGAAGTAAATAGTGGGATCTTGGCTGACTCAGGACAGTTTAAGGCATTAAATAGTTGCCTGTGTGTAAAGCCACCTTGAATCCCCTTCAGGATTGAGAAGGGTGGGGTATAAATATGATAAATAAATAAAGTTGAAGGTATAAAATTTGGTGACAATCAGCTTTACTTGTAAGAAGTGACCATAGTGGCAAAGACACAACATCTGACCAATTAGGTTTCCTTATGTATTCAGGTTCATGTCATAGAATCATAGAACCATAGAATCATTGAGTTGGAAGAGACCTCGTGGGCAGGCATGTAGCCGGGGGGGGGGGGGTGAGGGGCTTCAGCCCCCTCCCCCCGAAATTCTCCTGGTGGTTCGCGAAAAGGCCTTACTGGTGCATTATTTAAACTGTTATGTTTATTCATATCATGATCTGATCACCATACTCAATATATCCCATATGCATAGGGGTATTGGGGTAATGATACAAAAGGTTTGCTAGAATAGACCCTCTTTCACTCAGACTCAGCCCCCCCCCCCGAAACCCCCCCTGAAAAAACTTCGCCCCCCCCCCCCCCCCCCGAATCGAAATCCTGGCTACGGGCCTGCTCGTGAGGCATCCAGTCCACGTCTCATCCATATTCTAGCACCCAAAGCCCTTGGGCCAATTTGTGCAACATAATACTCTTCCTATTCACCTTCTCATGAACGTCTAGCAAACACAGTAATCCTTAGAGCTCATCACAATCAAATTCTTTGCACTGTTACTTTGGCGGTGAACTAGTCAGTCTCAGAATGTTGTTCTTTAATTAAAAGATTAAAATCCAACACATACAATTCAGAACTTCAGTTGCCTGAAGCAAGAACTTCAGAAAACCTTTCAAGGGAAACGATGGCAAACTTGGGTCTTCACTTTGAGAGACTGGTTCAATTTCATGAGTATTTGAAAAAGAAGTGACTTTAGGTGTTATTGACAACATTGATTTTTTTAAAATATTATATTGAGGAGGTAGAAATCAGATGGGATCTCAGAATACAACTTAATTTTTCTGGCTTGCTTCACATTGAGGATGCTGGATCCTAATGCAAAACTAAAGTTGCAAACTGTTAACAACAACCGTGCTGTGCTATTCTTAACTATGCTTGTATATAATTACTTTATTGCCATTTAGTGTTATTGGGTGCTGTTTTGGCATATCTATTATGTTGTCTGTTATCACCTATTTAGGAATTTATTGAGACTAACATGCACATGTGAAGATACTGTAGAATCCTGAAGAAGGGGAAGTCTCCCGAAACGAGGTATTTCAACCCAGGGATCCTTGTTGACGTTATATTACTTTCCCAAGGACAGTTCTAGTGTTTAGTTTATTGATTCAAAGACTTTGCAAATATTTTCTCAATATTTGCCAACTTTTTGAAAGATTAAACTGAAGAGTGAAGACACAAACTCTGTCTGCATGAGCAACCTCCGTAGCGAGGAAGAATAATATCATTTGGACTTGTACCTTGTGAATGTTATTTTCTAAAAAAAACATTTCAAGTGTTTAGTCTGTTGTTTCAGAAATGTTGTTTATTTATTTTTTTATATCTATCAGTCGCTTATTATATCATACGGAAGAGTGAAATTATAACTCTGACTTTACGAGTAAACTCCGGAGGGAGGCAACAAAGTATCATTACGGCTTGTACCTTATGTATTATTCTTTAGTGATTTATTTGCAGACTAGCTGTACCCGCCACCCGCTGTGGCCAACCTTCCCTCTTTCTTTCCTTCTTTCCCTCCTTCCTTCACTCTCTCTTCCCTTCCTTCCTTCCTTCCTTCCTTCCTTCCTTCCTTCCTTCCCATCTTTCCTTCTCTTCTTCCTTCTCTATCTCTATCTCTGTCCTTCCTTCCTCCTTTTTCTTTCACTTCTGCTGTCTCTTTTTTTCCTTCTCTTTCCTTCCCTCCCTTTCTCTACATCTTCACCCCTTCCTTCGCTCCCTCTTTCCTTCCTTCTTTCCCTCCTTCTTTCCCTTTTTTCTTTCCTTCTCTCCTTCCTTCCTTTTCTAACTTTCCATCCTTCCCCCTTTTTCTTTTCCTCCCTCTTTCTCTCCTTTCTTCCTTCTCTACCTTTCCTTCCTTCTCTGTTTGCTTCCATGCTTCCTTCTCCTTTTCCTTCTTTCTTTCCCTCCCTCTTTCTTTTCTTTTCTTTCTTTCTTTCTTTCTTTTTTCTTTCCCCTTCCCTTCCTCTTTCTTTCTTTTTCTGTATTGTCATTTAGCTTTTCGTCATTTAGCTTTTGGGGGCTTTTTAGTCCCTTCTGCTGTGCTTTTCAGTGTTTTTATGAGTGAAGGACATACATTGGGTTGTTAGGTGTACGCTGTCCAAATTTGGTGTCAATTCGTCCAGTGGTTTTTGAGTTCTGTTAATCCTACAAACGAACATTACATTTTTATTTATATAGATGAAACTGGCAAGCATAGTTAAGAATAGCACAGCACAGTTGTTGATGACAGTTTTCAATTTTTGTTTTGCTATTTCTTATAGATATCTGTGTTTCTTGGATCCTAATGCAATCAGTGTTCATGTATCAGAAAGATTCACCACTGTACATTTGGAATGTATTTTCAGTGCAGGGCTTCACCTACATAACAATGCAAGGCAGAAAGAGCTTAAGTGGTATTTTTGTCCTTTTCTGCTTAGACGTCCAGAATCCAACCCTCAGTTCTGATGACAGTGTGTCTCTTACAAAACCTTGCTCCTCCAAAAGTGAAATGTAACTTAGGGCTATCCTAGTTGTTTCTAGGGAATTGTGTTCCTCTGAAAATTCATAGCTCTCCCCATCTCAAGTTTTGGAAAAGGAGAATATTTTTTGCCAGGGCTGTATTGTGCTGGATATTACCATAGAGTGCCATTGTTGTTGCAACTACTGCCCAGTTTAATCAGCATTTACAACAGCAACCTTAGTGATCCCCTATTTTTTTCAGTGGTGGCAGTGTAAACCTTTGGGGAATAGACAGGACTCAGCACATAATTTAATGCAGGAAAGTTTGCCAACTGATTGAAACATTACTCGAGTAACCACTGGTGGTGAGAAATTCTGTTCAAGTGAGTATACAAGCCAACAAAGGAGGGACAGAAGATGCTCCCTCTTCTGTATTTAGTGCTGAAATTAATAAAGATGAGAAAAGTTCTGTTTTGGATTACAGTCCCCACTTATTCATGGGGGACTCTGGATGTTGTAGTCCAAAATGTAGCCATGTTTACTGTTCAAGTGTGTGGTTCAATATGTAACTTTCACAAGCTTTAGAGATGACGTGCGCTACTGCAAGAGGAACAGACTACAGGTTGAGTCTCCCTTATCGGAAATGCTTGGGACTACATGTTTACCAGATCTTTGATGTTTCGAGATCTTGAAATACCTACATTTGTATAACCTTACTGAATGATGGATAGCACCTTGGGACTTTTTTATCATGTCAGAAGCGACTTGAGAAATTGCAAGTCACTTCTGGTGTGAGAGAATTGGCCATCTGCAGAGACATTGCCCAGGGGATGCCCAGATGTGGGAGGCTTCTCTCATGTCCCTGCATGGAAAGCTGGAGCTGACAGATGGGAGCTCACCCCATCTTGCAGATTCGAACCGCTGACCTTCAGGTCAGCAATTCAACTGGCACAAGGCTTTAACCCATTGCGCCACTGCTGCTCCTTGAGACTGACCCCTTCCTGCACTGATCTAAACTGTCCTAAAGAATAAGCCTGGGTGTTTATAACAAGGTGTGTTTTACTCTCTCTTTCTCTATGTCTTTTGTGACATATAAACTTTTCAAGTGACTCCTGAAAGAAGAAAATATGAAATGCTATGGCTAGCAAAGGATGCTTGGATTCAGCATCAACATGTCAGGAAAATTAGTACCATTGAACTCAAAGGGAAAAACGACAGGAAATATAATCCAGATTGCATGTAATGGTCGTACTGAGTCTCAAATGAGTTCCAACAACTTACAACAATGAGGTTCAGAGTTCTTATGTATAAAGGTTACACACCATCCACCTGCAGGTTGAATATTAAACTATGTACCTGCTGGCAAAGCCAAGAAAGGAACTCGAAACTAGTTCTACATTTATTGCTCTAAACTGGGAGGAGAGCAAAGAGAAACAGTATGGAAACTCTGAGAGCAGAGTAGTACCTAGTATTTAGAGCAGTTATAATGGACCAAATTTTTCCTGGTGCCTTTTTTCGGGAGGCAGGGGGTATTAGTATCTCCCCATTTTGTATCTAGTTGTGCCTTTGGAGCATGATTGCAGTTTTAGATTCTGTTATCCTGGCTGTTCTTCAAGGATATGCTCCCTCCATGTGTAATTTCATTCTTTGACAGGAAAGCATCTTGTCCTTGGAGCATGTGTAAAGTACGAACACACATGCAGTGAGCATTTCAAATCCTGTGCATGGATAGTAAAATCGATGGGTTGATTTGAATGGTATCATATTGAATGGTTCATTTTAGATAACCCAAAGAACTAGAGCTTTGGGCTTTTAAATACATGGACAGATACTGGAGAGCAACTTTATTTATTTATTTACCTCATTTATATCCCGCCTTTCTCTACCCCAAGGGGAACTCAAGGCGGCTTACATATGGCACCTTAAGAACACACAATGTTAACTTTAAAATAGCTTGGATTAAAATCAATACATATTAAACATAATTAAAATACATTCCAATGTTAAACACACCAAACGAGATGTGGCATGGAGACAAAGGAGATCCACATGCAAGCACAGGGTACCCACAATGAACAGGAGCTCTCATGGAGCTTTCCAACTGTCTGGGAGTGGCAGCAACTAAATGGACAGTAAAACGATGGTCCAGCAGACCAGATACAGTCTTGATCTGGCTTGATCATTTGTATTCGCTACCATGGTGGGTAATGGTTTGTGACCAACTTTGAAGCCAATAAGGAGCAGGTCTGTTCCTGAGTGACTCTGGTAGACATAACCTAGATCTCATTTAACCAAAAAAATCACCAAGAAAGGCATTCCACATACAGAAGTTTAGCTGCCTCAGCCAAAATATATTAAAAATATCGGCATAGCCCTAGATAGTCTGATACACTGATAGCTTTTTATAAATCTAAACTACACTCTGAAGGTTTGTCTAGAATAGCTTTGGCAGGGTTCCTTCCGACTCTTAACAGCTGGTAAACTGGTTGAGACTTCTGGGAGCTGAAGTCCAAAACACTTGGAAGAGCAGAATTTGAGAACCAATGCTCTAAGGGATACTGGTTCATCTTTTACCTCCCCAGAAAATAAATCTAAACATTCTAAAAAATGAAATCATTATGTTCATATTGGATTACTCAATCAAAATGCTAGTGATTAATTAACTGAAATATCTTAATCAACGGTCATAGTTGTTTGGTTTTTAGCTGTCACGTGGCATGCTATATTTTTATTTCCTCAACAAGGAAAAAAAACAGTCACAACATCCTCATTGAAGCCGTGTAAAGAATGTTTGCCCTCTGTGCTGCAGTCTTAAGGAGAAGGAAACCCTGCCAGAAATTAGGATTAGGTCTGATAGTGGAACACAGTGAGCTAGGATATCTCAGGTGATGGGAGACAGCTAGAATATGGGATTTTGCAAGTGCTTAGATTCATCAAGGTATGGTCCTCAGAGTCCGGAAGGAGGAAATGCAACAAGCCCTACCCTTTTACCTTTGCTATGACATTTTTATAGCACAAATACCAAGGCTCAAATGAAACGGCTTTACCGCTTGAAGCAAAAACCCTTTGAGGACACTTCAGGACAGGATCATGAAAACTGTACCCTCTTGTCTGGTGGTGTGGCTGCTTCAGCTCACAATGCTGCAAGGTAACTGTGGTGTGGAAGACCGGGGAGGCTGGGGAGGGAATCTGATGATAGCCCTTTAATGTTTCCCATATCTTCCATGGGATACAGAAGGGAGGAAAAAGAGGGTCTTTCAATAAGAAGTCCAAAATTAAATGGGGAAAGTCATGATATGGAATCTTAGAACCTTTGGAGAGCCAGCATCCCAAAATCTGCCACTCTGCATGGCCAGCATCAGGCCCGATCATGAAACATTCCTTATCTTATTCTTCCTTGTTGACCAATTGGAAACCTAGACATCATCTATGGCAGTACCTCTGTTTTATAGACAAATGGATGTGGGATATTTTTTTCATTGATAACCCATAACTATTTTATTTATAACAAGTACTTTGATTGTGAGAAACCAAAAGTAAAGAACAGCCCGGGAAATGCACTTTTGTTTCCACTGTTATTTTTTCATTTAATGTATACAGTGGTCCTTCACTTATCACAAGAGTTACATTCCAGGACCACCTGCAATAAGTGAAATTCCACGAAGTAGGGACACTTTCTCCCCTTCCCTCCTTGCCCTCTTTACCTTCCTCTTCCTTTCTCCTCCTCCTTGCCACCTGGGCGTCTTGCTGTGGCTTGGGCCACGTACCGCCTCTGCCACCTTCTCAAGTGGTGGCAAGAGGCCCAGGCAGCAATGAGGAGGAGGAAGAGGAAGGTAAAGAGGGCGAGGAGGGAAGAAGAGCCGCTTGGGTAAAGAGGGCAAGGGGGCGGCTCTTCTTTCCTCCTCGCTACGGTGTTCCCTCGGTACTTAAATTATATATATATATATATAGACAGACACACACACACGTGAAACAGCAAGTCCACGGTAAGCGAACTGCGAAGTAGTGAGGGAACACTGTATTCTATTTATTTATTTCATGCATTTCTACCCTGCCCTTCTCCCCCCGAAGAGGGACTCAGGGCGGCCTCACATGATCATCATACGATGCTATTAACATATAAACAGACAAAAATTACATTTAAAACATTAAAACCATTAAAACATTTAATACTATTCATTACATGATAAATTAAACATGCCAATTAAAACCAAATCCAGTTGGGTAAATTGAATGTCTTAGATTTTCTTTCCAATTGCCGCTGTCCACTAATCGAACAACTAGTCCCTGAGCCAAGTCTTCAATTATCATCTAAAGGACAGGAGGGAGGTGGCCAACCTGATGTCCTTAGGGAGAGAGTTCCACAGACAGGGGAGTTCTACCGAGAAGGCCCTGTCTCTCGTCCCCATATCCAGTTCAAAACCACGTTTGTGAAAGTGGTGGGATCAAGAGCAGGGCCTCTCCTGACAATCTTAAGCTTCGTGATGGTTCGTAACAGGAGATATGTTCAGACAGGTAATCTGGGCCAGAACCGTTTACGCTCTCTGTATGGCACTCCAGTGAGTTGTACGCTCTCTGTACAGCACTCCAGTGAGTAGCCTGGCTGCCGACCGTTGGACTAATTAAAGCTTCCAAGAGGTCTTTCAAAGGCAGCCCCATGTAGAGAGCATGGCAGTAATCTATTTTACCTTTCCTCTATGTAATTAAGATACCCTAGCTTACTCTAATAGCAATGGCATAAATAACAACGACAAAGAAGGCTCCTCTAGTATTTTTCTCCCCAGTCATGGACTTTGCCTGAACAAAGTTGTAGCTATAGGTCAGGTCTGGGAAGTCCCATGGTTGTATCCAGAATCTCTAATTACAATATACTAGTTTGGTACCACTTAAATTATCATGACTCTATCCCATGGAATTCTGGAAAGTAAAATTTGGCGAAGTTCTCAGAATTTTCAAGTTATCTCAAGAATTAAGTTATTGTTGTGGACCTTCAAGTCCTTTCTGAGTTATGGTGAGCCTTTAGACGACCCTAGCTTACTCTAATAACAATGGCAGAAATAAGAATGGCAGGGTGGGCTTCGCCAGCATTCTTCTCCCCAGTCATGGACCACACTTACACCATCTTTGCCTGAACAAAGTTGTAAATATAGGTCAGGACTAAGAAGTCCCATGGGTGTATCCAGAATTTAGAATTACCAGTATACCAGTTTGGTACCACTTTCTTTATCATGATTCCATAAAATTCTGGAAAGTAAAATTTAGTGAAGTTCTCAGAATTTTCAAGTTTTCTCAAGAATGAGTTATTATTGTGGACCTTCAATTTATTTACTTACTTACTTACTTACTTACTTCATTTATACCTCACCTTTTTCACGGGGGGACTCAAGGTGGCTTACAGTTCCTTCAAGTCCTTTCTCAGTTATGGTGACCCTTTAAATGACCCTATATCTATGATTTTATGATTCTGCCACAGGGTTTTCTGTGGGCTGAGAGAATGTGACTCCATAACTGAGCAGGAAATCAAATTTCAATCATACTCCAATGCACAAACCATTCCATGGCATAAAACTCTCTGGCAGTGAAGTAGCCCATAAAACAGTAAATCCCAGGATCCCATATGCCATTGTAACTAAAGCAACACTAAATTGCTATAATTATGTAGTCTATCTTCTTTTTTTAAAAAAATCCACCAACCGGAATACAATACGCATACTCAGCATAGATCCCAGACCTAGGAATACATTTTCTCCCTCAGATGTCAGCTTCTGGCTATGCCAAGTTCTCTTCATTTTAAGAGACCAATTTAGACAGGGAAAGTAAATTTGTTAAACATTTAACAACCAGGAACCATCGCCAATCTACAGCAAAGCAACCAGGCGTCTACCATTACATCCTGCCACACCTTCTACTCACCTCTGTATTAGATCATCTCAGAATATATCAGAATGTGCGAGAAAATGTTTCCTTTTTTTTCCAACTACACCTGCATACAGAATGCCTGTTGCCTTACAAGGAAGGAAAACACGTTTAATTGTAAAACGGAACCATTCAGTCTGCATATTTACATGCCTCCCTCACATGTACATATAGACTGTTCATTTCTAAAAGTAAAAGACTTTGGGTTGGATCTAAACCCTATTCGGATGTTCAGATGGGGGGCTTATATCAAAATGCAAAGAATCAAGTTTGATCACAAGAAAATTGGTGGTCCTGAAAAGTAAAGAACTTTATGCTCTGGGCCCATTTTGCTCCTACCTAGTTTTGCATTCTTCTTCTTCAGTGTCTCTTGTGTGAAATACTTTCTTTTCTTTTACTTAGGTGCTGTTAGCTCCGAAGCAGGTGAGTGATAATATCGAGATTCATTATGCATAAGATTTTCACAAGTGAAAGTGAGGCAGATTTTTAAAAGTGAAAATGCCTGGTATAGAGGAAAGCAGTTACTGATATAACATCCAGTCCAACTTTGGACCCATGGTGTCATTGTTGCCCTAGAGCCCTGAAACACCTTTTCACCACGAACCACACTCTGTTCAGGTACTCCAGTAAGTAAAAGTTTATTTAAAGACGAGCATATATATATAAAAATAAACAAATTCAAAAAGAGAATCAAAGTTCAAAAGATTATTTCCAAGCTAGCTGAGAGTCCACAATCCTTTCAAATACAATCTCCAGAATCAATCCACAAATATATCCCTAAACAAGATAGCATGAATCTTAACCCATGCCACACATGAATTAAAACAAGAACAAACTTAAAAACTTGAATACAGGAATTCCAAGAACATAGGACTAAAAACTGAGAGCTGTTCACCTGAAAACAACGTTGCTCTCACAAAGGATTGTACCAACAGGGATCATTTTAAAAGGCCCCAGTCTCTCCCATAACATCATTTCTCACACACCTGGTTTTGCCTGAGTCTACAGGGAAAGACAAAACTCTATTCTCCAATACTGAATTGAGTGCAAACTATTCCTGCACTTTAAACCATTTGCAGCTATTGGACTAAGCTGAGGACCAAGAGGGAACGGGGGAAAAAAACTGGGACATTTTAAAAGCACCTGGAAAAGTGGAGTGACAGATCATTGATGGGGATGTGTCTGCCAAATTGGATGCAACAGTAATCTACAACAAGAAATGTAGATGTGAACTTTCTAATAAAATATAGACATTTAAGCTTATTTTGAACAGCAATAATAAATCCACTTTAGCTTAAGGCATGCATTTGCAAGTAGAAATTCCCTGTAGAATGTATTATATCCTCGGAGGTCAAAATGCTAAGGATATAGTAATTCTCCTTTATGGGGGTTAGGATTCCAACTCCCTGAAGAAATGGGGAAAAGGGTAAATAAAATCACTTTTAACCTTGCTAGGATTCTCCGGTATGATTTTGTGAAGTTGACTGAAGGATCTAGATATTCATAAAGGGAACATATTAATGAAATCCATGAATAATCATGAATAATCATATCCTCAAAAGTTAAACCCCGTTGATGTGATGTGCACATTATGGCAACTGCAAAAGGCTTCGGCAATACATTGCATATGAGATTGCTTTGTGTTAGAATGCAGAAAGGGGAGATTCTTCAAGCATTCCTAACATTGACAATTGAGTCTCCTTCTGGTAAGAAAAAAAAAGGTATAAATATAATAAACATAATAATAATAATGGTAATAATAATAACTGAAATTGAAAAGTTGACTACAGATTCTAAGTGTAGACTCTGCAAGGAAACAGATGAAATGATATATCATATACTCATCTGCTGCAAGAAGATAGTGCAGACGGACTACAAGCAAAGGCATAATACCATTGCTCAGATGATCCATTGGAACTTGTTTCACAAATACCATCTGCCTGTGACAAAGAACTGGTAGAATCGCAAACCTGAAAAAGCTACAGAAAATGAAAGTGTCAAACTACTCTGGGACTTCCAAATTCAGATTGACAGAGTTTTGAAGCACAATACTCTTGATCTCACAAGGCAACAGCAGAATTGACAAGAAGCAACTGGAAAAGCTGACATGATACGAGGATTTAAAGATAGAACTTCAAAGACTCTGGCACAAGCCAGTAAAGGTGGTCCTAGTGGTGACCAGCACACTGGGTGCAGTGCTTAAATACCTTGGCCAGTACTTAAAAACAACTAGCGCTGACAAAATTACCATCTGTCAGCTGCAAAAAGCCACCCTACTCAGATCTGCATGCATTATTCGCTGATACATCACACAGTCCTAGACCCTTGGAAAGTGTCCAATGTGTGATCCAATACAACAGCTAGCGTTGTGATCTTGTTTACTGTGTACTAATCTTGTTATGAATCAAATACAGTAGAGTATCTCTTATCCAACCTTCACTCATCCAACATTCTGTAGTATCCGCTGCAGTCTGCCTCCCACCCGGAATAATGTCAAGAGTGGGAGAAAGAAAGAACCCTTGTCTGTATTGGTGCTAAATTCGTAAATACAGTAATTATGATACATAATGTTGCTGTGCATTGAACTGCTTTTTCTGTTGATTTGTTGTAAAAACATGTTTTGGTGGTTAATTTGTAAAATCAGAACATAATTTGACGTTTTCCTTTATCCCTCCTTATTATCCAACATTTCACTTATCCAATGTTCTGCCGGCCCATTTATATTGGATAAGCGAGACTCTGCTGTAGTAATAGTAATAATTGACTTGCCAGAGAAATGCTCACTTACTTGTTGCTTTGCAATTCTACCATAAATATTCACAAGCCAATTCATATTGAGAAATGTTGTCTTACCTTCTCACACAACCTGTCCTTATTGCCCCCCACAGACTGTGGGCTGCCAGTGATCTCTCCGCGAATTGTTGGAGGGGAACCAGCTAATGATGGTGAATGGCCGTGGCAGGTCAGCATCTACGAAAACGGCATGCATGTGTGTGGAGGCTCCCTCATCGCCAGTGAGTGGGTGCTCTCGGCTGCTCACTGCTTTCAGTGAGTATCTCAGATAAGTTGCAGAAGCAGCTCTCCCACAGCCTATGGTGGGAAACACCATTGTCATGGAAAAGTTCACGTCTTACTTACCTATCTGACCTCATCTCCTCATACCAACCTGCCCAAACTTTAAGATCTTTTAGCAAGGCCGTCCTCTCGTTACCGCCTCCATCGCAAATGTGGTTGGCAGTAACGAGAGACAGGGCCTTCTCTGTGGTCGCTCCAACTCTTTGGAACTCCCTCCCCAAGGAAGTTAAAAGCCCCTTCCCTGACATTTTTTTTAAAAGCAGCTAAAGACCTTCCTGTTCACGCAAGCTTTTGATGGAGACACTTAGCTGTAATGTCAAGGCTAACTTTTATTGAGTTGTGCTAAGGTTTACCATCTCTCTTGTTGCGTTGCCTGCAATAATTGACAAATGTTTTTAAATATGTTTATTTATTTCTTATTGTAAATTTGTTTTTATAGATTATTGTTTTACATATGTATTTTGTTTTGTATGGTCTTTTATATAATGTTGTAAGCCACTTTGGGTCCCATTTAAGGAGAAAAGCAGGATATAAATTATTATTATTATTATTATTAATTATTATTATAAAAGTTAATGCTAGTATATTGCCATGTGATATAGCACTATAACAATGTAGTATGGTAGAGCACTAAGGGCACATCTAAACTGACATTATGATGCAACTTGGAACCAGTATGGGGGGGAACTGGTTTTGCTAAGGTGCTGATTAGATTGACAAGACTGAAACTGGTTTCAACTAAGTGGGTGATGATATTGAACATGGAACTTGACTGCAAATCTTTCTTTTCCATTTGGGAGAAAAAAAATTCCCATTTGAGGGAGAGATGCGCATCAGCACACCAGAGGCGTTCAGGGTGGGAAAGGGGAACCGTGACAGTTAGGATCAGAAGTACTATAATCCATTACCCCTCCCAGAGGACTAATTGGACCCTTGCTGCCTAGCCATGGCCTTGAGGTACTTTTCAGCAGCCCCATTCTAGAGTCTATAATGTGCTTCAGCCGGGGCAGGTGTCCACAATGAGGGCATCGGTTTTCAAGTGGAAGGCGGCCCCGATCAGGGTTGACTTGACACGCCTTCCTCTTGGCACGTTTCTCTCTTTCGCCCTCCATTTGTGCCTCTTCAAATTCTACAGCACTGCTGGTCACAGCTGACCTCCAGCTAGAGCGCTCAAGGGTCAGGGCTTCCCAGTTCTCAGTGACTATGCCACAGTTTTTAAGGTTGGCTTTGAGCCTATCTTTAAATCTCTTTTCCTGTCCTCCAACATTCTGTTTTCCATTCTTCATTTTGGAGTAGAGAAACTGCTTTGGGAGATGGTGATTGGACATTCAGACAATGTGGCTAGTCCAGCAGAATTTACGGCAGAGGACCATCACTTCAGTGCTGGTGATCTTTGCTTCTTCCAGCATGCTGACATTTGTCTGCCTGTTTTCTCAAGAGATTTGCAGAATTTTTCGGAGGCAACGCTGATGGAGTTATTCCAGGAGTTGCATGTGATGTCTGTAGATAATCCACGTTTCGCAGGCATATAACAGGGTTGGGAGGACAATGGTTTTATAAACAAGCGCCTTGGTATCCCTACGGATGTCCCGGTCCTCACACACTCTCTGCTTTATTCAGGAAATGCTGTACTTGCAGAGCTCAGGCAGTGTTGCACTTCAGAATGTTGACTTTTGTGGAGAGGTGGCTTCGGAGAATCCCACCTACCTTTCCATCGAAACAAGTTATGTGATCCCCTCAAGTCTTTCTTTTTATTCAGGCAAGTTGCCTGACAGGTGGAGGAGGGATACATTTAGGGTATAATAATCCCAGGAATTATCACTTACTTCGGAATCGATCATCCAGAAATGATGGAGGGAAAGACACTTTGTTTTCTCATTCAATTTGCTCTCATTGTGACTTTTCCAGAAATACAGGAGAAAAAGATTTGCTGCTGGGTGCATATCAGCTCTCGAACCCCTCACCCAACTTGAAGATCTCTCAGATACAAGAGGTTATCCCCTACCCGGGCTACAACGGCGATGGCGATGACTACAAGGGCTCTACGGGGGACATCGCTTTAGTGAAGCTGGCCTCTCCAGTGAATTTCACAGACTACATTCTTCCTGTCTGTTTGCCAGATGCCTCTACCCAGATTACTAGAGATTCAGATTGCTGGGTCACTGGTTGGGGACAAATTAATGAAAATGGTGAGAAAAAGAGAGGGGGGAATGTTATGCTCCTTTCAGTTAAACCCTGCACAGCTGAATTATATATGGTATTATTTACTAATGGAAGAATTGTTAGGTATGATCCTTTGTATATAAAACCTTTTATAATACAGGACCCCCTTTTCTGCAGACTTGATATCCACAGTTTTGCTTACCTACACTCCAAAAAGTACTGTATTTTCTGGCATATAAGACTACTTTTTAACCCAGGAAAATTTTCTCGAAAGTTGGGTGTTGTCTTATAGGGCAGGTGTTGAAACTTCCTAGCCAGACTGGAGAATCTGTGGTCGCTGCATATGGTGGGGGGAGCTCAAAACGGCCACAGATACATCACCGCCGTATGGGGTGAATATATGAAAGCAGTAAGGGCGGCGCTATACAAGTACGGTAGAAGAAAAGCCAGTCATCAGGATTCATGGAACGAAGTGACTTAACGCGGTCCCAGTGACGAGGTGAGGGGGTGCCTTACTGGGAAGGTGTAAGTGAAGGGCGGAGCAAGCTGCAGATATCCGGGATGCCTGAGGTATGGCAAAAAGAGATAGAGCAGCGCTGTGCCCAGAAAAACACACCTCTTTCACGCTTCTGGACTGCCCTTGTATCCCATTACCATACCTCCTTCTCTGCCTCTCAGATCTCACTCCTGAGGACTGCAGTGAAGCGGTGCAGGTGCACATGTGCGAGATCTGAGAGGCAGAGAAGGAGGTATGGTAATAGGAAAATTATCAGATTGAAATCAAATCCAATGATTTTTTAATTTTTATTTGGTGTGCATTGGAAGAGGGGTAGTCTTATATGCCAACTCTATATTTTAACTGGAAAAGTTGGGGGTCGTCTTATACGCCCAGTCGTCTTATGCGCCAGAAAATACAGTATTTTCCCTCCCCAGAATATTTCTCAGTGTCCTCCAGTGTACTTTTGTGGTATGCTTTCAGCCCCATTATAGGGTATTATTACATAAGGCATGGAATGCAAGCTGCAGCCTTTTCAACCACAAATCTAATTAGTGTCTAGATCAAGTGAAGTAATGGTTCCTCTCTATTTTGCTTTGGTCAGACCGCACCTGGAATATGGTGTCCTATTCTGGTCACCATAATTTAAGAGAGATATTGACAAGCTGGAATGTGCCCAGAGGAGGATGACTAAAATGATCAAAGTTCTGGAGACCATGTTCTATGAGGAGCAGCTAAGAGAATTGGGCATATTTATCATACAGAAGAGAAGTTTGAAAGGAGACACCTACATGTATAAATATTTGAAAAGTTGTCATAAGGCAGAGGGAGCAAGCTTGTGTTTTGCTGCCATGTGGACTAGAACTCAGAGCAATACATTCAAATTACAGGAAAGAAGATACCACCTGAACATTGGCTGTGAGAACTGTTCAACAGTGGAACTCTTTGCCTTAAAGTATGGTGGAGGCTACTTCATTGGAGAATTTTAAACAGAGGTTGGGTGGCCAACTGTTAGGGATGTTTTGATTGTGCTTTCCCTGCATGGCAGAGGTTTGAACTAGATGGTCCATGTCATCTCTTCCACCTATAAAATTCTAGCATTTTATGAAATGTTCTGTTCCACATTTATTCTGGGAAATCGTTGCTGAACCCAAAATAGGTTAATTACTTTAAAATCCAGACTATAACCTTGATGAACTTTCTACCTTGTTGACCCAGCAGTCAACAGCTGCCTTTCTCTATGGAGAAGGAATGAAGACAGAGTTCTCCATTCCTTCCCATTTTCTCTACCAGACATCATTATATAAATTGGTTTTTTCCTCATAACATGCAGTAGTGAGGAAAAAGCAATCCAGATGAAATGGGGAAGAAGCAGAAATCTCTGAAAACCCACTAAAAAAGAGACAAATTCTCAGAACTTGATGATGGAAGACAGACTGATTCTATTTCCTGCGATTGATTGAGA
Source organism: Anolis sagrei (assembly GCF_037176765.1). Taxonomy (NCBI): domain Eukaryota; kingdom Metazoa; phylum Chordata; class Lepidosauria; order Squamata; family Anolidae; genus Anolis; species Anolis sagrei. The sequence goes on along the minus strand of NC_090026.1, from coordinate 23,969,301 downwards.
GCTCTTACTTCCAGTGGAATTGTTATTATTATATTAATGTTCCCAAAGAGTACTGTACCCACATTTCACCAATATCCAATTTTCCTGCATTTACAGATGGCTTGGGGTCTCCAAAGACTCTTCAAGAACTAAAGGTGCCCATCATAGAGAGAGACCCATGCAATAAATTCTTTAACATGAACCCAGAAGAAGACGTGGGCACAGATCCTATCAAGCAAGATATGATCTGTGCTGGTTACCCAGAAGGTGGAAAGGATTCCTGCTTTGTAAGTTGCCCTATAACCGTCTCTTCATAGAGCGACTGATCAGCATGTACATAAAAACACTGTGGCCTAACTTTACTCAGAACGAATGGTTCAGGCGCAGCACTTAGAAGTAATTTGTTATAAATAACATACTATGTGCAATTAATCCCTTTTTGGCACAATCTAAGACAGTGGTTCTCAACCTGTGGGTCCCCAGGTGTTTTGGTCTACAACTACCAGATATCACAGCCAGTTTACCAGCTGTTAGGATTTCTGGGAGTTGAAGGCCAAAACACCAGGGGACCCACAGGTTGAGAACCACTTATCTAAGACAATGCTAAAGTTTATTAGTTGAGGGTATATTAGTTGGACTGCATAGTCTTCCAACTCCATGATTCTGAGATATCCTAATTAGTAAGAGACAAATGTATTATTTAGCTGAGGTCTTGCAGTGGTACTACTGCCCTTTCTGATAGCCAGTCAGAGGCTAGTGGAGAGTGGGAGAGATTGGAGAAGTATCTAGCCGTATCCCTGAGGTAGACTGATGATATTGTTGACCAACAACTTCATGACAACAGGCTAAAATCAGTGGCATATGCCAGTTAAGCCACGGAGCTTACTGTTGCACTCCAGAGCAGGATCCCCTCTGACTTTTAGCACCACACAGTTGAGTGAAAATAGCAAGCAGTTTATTGAAGGTAATAAAAGTCAAAGTAATAAAAAGTAATCCACAGTAAAAGGTAAATCCAATTGATTAGGAAGTAAAAGGAGCAATTAGTCCAAAGAGAAATAGTCCAAAGAAGTCCATGAAACTAGAGGCTTGCTTTCAAAGGCAAAATAACAGCAAAGGCACTTAAAACAGGAATCAAACAAAGACAAAGAGGTCTGACCTCATAACCTCTGAGGATGCCTGCCATCGATGCAGGCAAAACGTCAGGAGAGAATGCTTTTAGAACAAGCCATACAGCCCGAAAAACCTACAACAACCCAGAATAACTGGGTTGCTGTGAGTTTTCCAGGCTATATGGCCATATCCCAGAAGCATTATCTCCTGACGTTTCACCTGCATCTATGGCAGGTATCCTCAGAGGCTGTGAGGTCTGTTGGAAACTAGGAAAATTGGGTTTATATATCTGCGGAAACTCCAGGGTGGGAGAAAGAACTCTTGTCTGTTGGAGCTAGGTGTGAATGTTTCAATTGACTACCTGGATTAGCATTTGATGGCATGACAGTTTTTAGGTGTGGCTTGTTCCTGCCTGAGGGAATCGTTTGTTGAGAGGTGATTAGTTGTTCTTGATTGTTTCTTGTCTGGAGTTCCCCTGTGTCTGAGTGTTGCTCTTTATTTAGTGTCCTGATTTTAGAGTATTCTAATACTGGTAGCCAGATTTTGTTTATTTTCATGGTTTCCTCCTTTTTGTTGAAGTTGTCCACATGCTTGTGGATTTAGTGGCTTCTCTGTGTAGTCTGACATGGTGGTTGTTGGAGTGGTCCGGCATTTCTGTTTTCTCAAATAATATGCTGTGTCCAGGTTTGTTCATCAGGTGCTCTGCTATGGCTGACTTCTCTGGTTGAAGTAGTCTGCAGTGCCTTTCATGTTCCTTGATTCGTGTTTGGGAAATGCTGCGTTTGGTGGTCCCTATGTAGACTTGTCCACAGCTGCATGATATACAGTAGACTCCTGCAGAGGTGAGAGGTTCTCTTCCAGAACTCTTCCACACAAATTAAAAAAAACAGGGTGGAACCTTTGCACAAATATCAATGGTTAAGGTTCCCTCAGTCTGTCTGAACATTTTTAACAACAGTGACAGGAAGAGGGAGATGAAAAAGTTGTATGTGATGTCTAATAATCATTCATAACCTATGACACTTTAGACAATTGGCCAATTATCAGGTCTTTTCCATGTCTTTGCTCAATATTAGTACTGAATACATGAGTGTGCATGCCTTTTTCATAGCAAAAATATTTTTTAAACCACATGAAAACTTCAGGAAGAAATACAGCTGCCAACAGCAGCATTTACTCCATGTGTTTACCTTCTCCATTTGCTATTCTTGTTCTGCCCTAACCAGTATATCTCAAATTCCCACACATCCATCCCTTATGCAGCCTCCTAAGATTGATTCTGAAAACATTTCCTATAATGATACGCTAACTTCCATCTCTTTCCAAGGGTGACTCTGGCGGACCCCTGGTTTGCAAACTCAATGAGATTTGGAACCTGGCTGGGGTTGTGAGTTGGGGAGACGGCTGTGCCAGGATCAACCGTACTGGTGTCTACACGTCGGTGATTTATTACGCTAATTGGATCAAAGCAACAATGAATGATGGACCAACGAACACCCCTACTATGACATTTCTCTTGATCTCTCTTGCAGTAGGCCTCTTGTGAGATACCCAACTCTGTGTCTTCAGTCTGTATGTATGTATGAATTATGTAAAGTGTTGAACTCGCTTAAATATTGCACAAAATCACTGCAAAATAAAGGAAAGAGTTCCTGGGAACCTTTTCTGTGCTTCTTTCTGATTAATTTAGGTCAATTTACATTACCCATGGCGTTTAAACAGTTCCAAAGTGATTTGCTAGTTGTTTCACTGCAATGCCTTACTCCAACCAACCACTCAAAGATAAAGGACTGACACAGAGTGTGTGTGTTGTAATTCAGCTCAAGAGGAAAGACACTGGCTTATGAGAAACAACGTAAGTGTGCTTTATTATAGGAAATCTATCCAAGAATAGTATGCTAGTGGGGAGGTGGCAGGAAGAAGATTGGCTGAGAAAATGAAGGCATACCTGAAGATCCTTTCACACTACAGTTACATCACTGTGATTCTACTGAAACTACTTGGGCAACTTCCAGTGGAATCCCTGGGTTTGCAGTTTAGGGTTAGGTATTTACAAATCACAGCAAAAGAGATAAACAGATAAACAAAAGGGAAAGGACCAGTCATTTTATCACATTGGAGCAATGAAATGTTTGGCTAAGCAGTGCTCCATTTTTCAATGAAACCGATGATTTCCCTATCTTCATCACACAGTTAAATGTATCCATGCAACTCAGTAGTATTCATCATACTTTTAGTTTATTTGTCATCACATTATATTTACGACTTCACTGATTGCCTTAACTATATAACTCTACCACAACTGTCCTGGTAAGCGTTCTCAGTTGTGTGAAGTGTGGTGGCTCTGTTCAAAAGTGGCAACACATCCTTTCAAGACCATCTGAACAATGTATGCTGCAGCCCTCCAGAATAGCTCAAAATGTCAATGCGCAGAGGTTTAAATCCCAATATGCATCAACTTTGTTTCAAATAAGCCTATGGCCTCTAATGTATAGGCTGATTCTAAACTTTCAAAGCTTCACTCAGCTTTTGTGGCAGAGACTTGTTTGCAAGTACCTTTTTCTGTTCTTTTCACAAAAATTGGAATGCGTATGGTATAATAATTTCAGTGTTGGACTTGGGCTCTGGGAAGTCCCTGCTCAGCCATGGAAACCATTTAGTGATCTTGAAAAAGTAGAAAATTGCAAGCCTGCTCTAGATAAATCTTACCAAGAAATCCCTATGATAGATTCACTCAAATTTGTTTTGTAAAGTAATTAATTCTGGTTATTCCTTACGGTGATTTTAAAAATGATTACTTGTTGTATTGTTCAAGATTTATTTTTTTATTACTGTTTTGTGACCTCTCATTATTTGTTTTAGATATTTTTGTTGTTTTCCAAAACAAATGGGAAGTAATGCAACTCTTTAATTGCCTTACTTATTTGATGAAGGGGATAAGAGAATGGCACAAAATTCATGTCAAAATGTCTTTGAAGATAAAAAAAAAAAACCAAGAGGAACATTTGACTTGTGATATCAATAAAGTGGTTTCATTCTCACTCTTTGGTGTTATTTTAGAAATATAACTTCTCCACATTTTCCCCAAAAAGTCACTCATTACAGATACCTATATTACTTCTGTGTTTTTAATTACTGTACAGCTAATTGACAATTATGCTGGGAAAAGTGGAAGGCAAAAGGAAAAGGGGCCGACCAAGGGCAAGATGGATGGATGGCATCCTTGAAGTGACTGGACTGACCTTGAGGGAGCTGGGGGTGGTAACGGCCGACAGGGAGCTCTGGCGTGGGCTGGTCCATGAGGTCACGAAGAGTCGGAGACGACTGAACGAATGAACAACAACAACAGCAGCTAATTAAATTACTTTTTGAGATTACAGTAGAGTCTCGCTTATCCAACCTTCGCTCATCCAACGTTTTGGTATTATCCAACGCAGTCTGCCTTCCATCCAGATCCACAGCTGTTTCAATACATTGCGATGTTTGGGTGCTAAATTCATAAATACAGTAATTACTACATAACGTTACCATGTATTGAACTGCTTTTTCTGTCGATTTGTTGTAAAACATGATGTTTTGGTTCTTAATTTGTAAAATAATAATGTACTTTGACATTTACTAGCCTTTTCCTTAATCCCTCCTTATTATCCAACATTTTCGCTTATCCAACGTTCTGCCAGCCCATTTATGTTGGATAAGCAAGACTCTACTTGAAGTGCATTCATGCAGTAACTATCTCTATGCCAACATGAAACAGTGGTGAAAGCATTGGAGACTCTAGAGACCAAAGTTCATTTGACCATTACACTCTTTAGCTAGTATTGCACCACCTGACATCCTCCAGGAAGTAGTAACCAATAGTGGAAGGACCAAGGCAGTGACTTCCCCGGCCCATGCCCTGTTCAGATATCAGCCAGCATTCCAATGACTTAAATAAAGAAATAGTTTTCTAAGATCTACAGAGAGTCTAAAATAGGCAGGCTGATACCACATGAGGGACTCCCTCCTGGGCACACAAAAAACTGGGCAACTTGGAAGGTGCTGAACAGACTACGCTCTGGCACCATGAGATGCAGAGCCAACCTTAAGAAATGGGGCTACAAAGTGAAATCCATGATATGCGAGTGTGGAGAAGAGTGTGTGCATGTGGCAGCCTGAGCCCTGCCACATGCACAATGCAGGACCTTCTTATAGTAACACCAGAGGCACTCCAAGTGGCCAGCTACTGGTCAAAGGACATTTAATAAAATGCCAGCTTTGCAAACTTTGTGGAAGGCTTTGTTTTGCTTTGTTTTTTTTTTAAAAAAAAACTACAGTACAACTGTCTGGTTTGCTCCTGATACGATAAATAAATAAAATAACTTGGCCATGAAAACCTACTTAGTGGCTTTGGGTAAGCCACAATCTCTCAGCTTCAGATGAAGACAAAGGCAAATCTCCACTGAACAAATATTAGCAATAAAACTCTCTGATAGCCTTAACATCATGGAAACAACTTGAATGCACACAATAAAAATGATTTCTTTTGACTTGAGGCACCATCTGCTGGTCCATCTGGAAGTTGCTACGAAAAGAAGGCACAACAGGGATGTGAATAATTCTTACCAGTTTTCATGAATAAACTAAGACACCTCATCAAGAAAATAATCAATTGATACTTTCACATTTGGTGACTTTTTGTGAAAAGTTTAATTAACACAAGAAAACCACTTCAGTGGGAAAAGTTCACATTTCAAAATACAATGTTTTATGGGAAGGAAAGTTTGCTTTTCCATAAAAGAGAAAGTTTTTTTTTTCATAAACATTTGCAAAAATTCCCAAAGTGTAATCACTGACAAACACATTACAACTCATGTAATGCTGCCTAGTATAATGAGAGCCTCTTAAATTTTTGCGGGCAATGACGTAAGGAAAGATTTCCATCGAAACTGGGGCTCTAGAAGCACTTGCCATTACTGGCTGCACACAATGACTTGAAGATATATGCAACACCTAACAACACCACTCATCACAGAAGAGAATGAATCCACTTCATAGAATCACAGAATCATAGAATCCTAGAGTTGGAAGAGACCTCATGGCCCATCCAGTCCAACCCCCTGCCAAGAAGCAGGAATATTGCGTTCAAATCACCCCTGACAGATGGTCATCCAGCCTCTGTTTAAAAGCTTCCAAAGAAGGAGCCTCCACCACACTCCGGGGCAGAGAGTTCCACTGCTGAACAGCTCTCACAGTCAGGAAGTTCTTCCTCATGTTCAGATGGAATCTCCTTTCTTGTAGTTTGAAGCCATTGTTCTGTGTCCTAGTCTCCAGGGAAGCAGAAAACAAGCTTGCGCCCTCCTCCCTGTGACTTCCTCTCACATATTTATACATGGCTATCATATCTCCTCTCAGCCTTCTCTTCTTCAGGCTAAACATGCTTCAAATCCGGTTGCTGCCGCCTGAAGAATTCTGGGGTTTATAGTTTAGGGAAGAACCTTTAACAGCCTCAATAAACTACAAACCCCAGAATTCTGCAGGAGGCAGAAACCAGATTAAAGTGGATTCATTCTCTTCTGTAATAAAGTAGTATGTTATGATCAATTGTCAGCTGTGTATATTAGTGAAAATGTCACACAAAATATGCAGATTTGGTGAGGGGATGCAAATGTTCATAATCGAGATAGCACGGCAAAAGTCCTTCAGAAGGTGACCAAGCTTTCACATCCAGGTGTCAAATGCCAAAAGTGGTCCCTTTTTGGAAAATACAGAGGCTCAACCAACTTTCTTATGAAGGCAGGGTGAGTCACACAAGAGTGTTGCTCAGGATCAACAGAAGGGGCAAAAGGAAGAATGTAGCACAACTGGCATGACTCCAGGGGGCTGCGTTCTGTGCCACAGTATCCTGAATCCAATCCATGAAAGAGGAGGTGCGTGTGTAGACACCAGGTTGAAAGGGGTTCCCACATCCAGCCCCAAAACTTGTTATTCCAGCCAAGAACCATGTGTTATCCAGTTTGCAAGATAAGGGTCCCCCTGAGTCACCCTAAAAGGGGAAAGAGAACAGGGACATAACGAAAGATGGAATTAAAAGCAACATTGCAGACCATTTTTTTTACTACACAGTGTAATCAACAGAGTATACAATACAGGGTGTAAAACATAATGCAAAAGATAAAATAGAATGTGTCTGTATATATTATTGAGAAACTAGTAGAAGCCTAAACCTGGGCAAAATGCCTATTCAAATATTAAAAAGCTAAGAGATGAGAACACTTGGGTATCTATCAACACTGCTGGGGAGGTTGTGGGTTGGATTTTGGGTGGGTGGTGAGCTTAAAATGCATTTTTATTGTCTTTATTGTATTTTAACTTTATATCCACACAATGATATTTAATTGTTTTTGATTTATTTATTTTGTTTTAGATTTGTATTAGATTGGGTGGATGTTGGCCACCTTGAATCTCTATCAGGAGAAAGGTGAGATATAAACAAAGTTAATTCTAATGCTAATGCCCATCCTCATCATCACCAAGAAGATGTAGTGGCTGATAAAACTCGAATGGTGGGCAAACATTCTGTACTGCAAGTGTCAGCATATCTTCAGATCTTGGTTCTGACTGGATATCATACACAAGAGATGGCATATGAAATCAATTCCTTTGATTGTATTTCTTTTGATTGGATAGTTGAGAGTTACAGAGAGAATAAAATGAATTCAGATAAACTTAGCAAGTATACTGCCTGTCGTAGAACAACATTCCTAACAGTTATGCTGTTCTTCTTAGCTAATAAACTGCCCAGACATACTGAAAGATAAAATACATAGAAAGAATCTAAGGTAAAGGTAATTTTTTCCCCTGACATTAAGTATAGTCGTGTCTATCTCCATTTCTAAACTGAACAGCTGACGTTGCCCATAGACGCCTCCAAGGTCATGTGGCAGGAATGACTGCATGGAGTGCCATTACCTTCCTGCCAAAGTGGTACCTATTAATCTACTCACATTTGCATGTTTTCAATCTGCTAGGTTGGTAGAAGCTGGGGATAACAGCGGGGGCTCACCCCACTTCCTGGATTCAAACTGGCAACTTTTTGGTCAGCAAGTTCAGCAACTCAGCGCTTTAACCCACTGTGCCACCAGAGGCTATAGGCTAGGCATCTAGGTTCTGCTAAAATAAATACACACCCCATGATGGCTGCAAAGGATCATTGTTAAATCCTAAAAGCAGTGGATGCTTTTAGGATTTAACAATGATAAAGCAGATTAGCCATGGATGCCTGTGTGTTCATAAATGCCTGTTTAGCTATGTATAGCTACTAAAAAAGACATATATATATAATGAATAAGGAGTGAAACTATATTGTTTAGGATAGTAACACACCCCTCTGTATTAATGACTAATAATACAACTTGCCATATCATAGGTAAGAAAATAATTAGATGCGTACCTGACAACTGTCCTTCTTTCCTTCGGGATCCCCAGCACAAATCATGTCTTTATAAATCAAGGTGTAGTTCTCTGGAACAGCAAATGGGCTTGATTGATTCTGGAATTTTTCATTACACTCCTCAATATCTACAATCTGTATCTCAGTCTCCTGCAGTGTGCGAGCTACAAGTTCCTGTCCTGGCAGAAGAAAAGAAAAAGAAAACAGAGATAGGGCACAGATTTATTTTCTGTCGAAACATGAATTGGTTGTTTACCCCCTATTGACTCTCCAAAAATCAGAAAAACTAATTCTGTGAGAATATGCTGTTATCTCTAAGTTTGGAAACAATACCGTTTGGAACTCCACTACCCAGCATTGAGTGCCTATGCTGAGCAGGGGGGTTGTGGCTTATAGTCCAAAATGTAACCTTTCCTAGCTCTAGATCATAGTTATTTTGTTTGGAATACAACTTGTGATAGTTGGACAAGTTCTGAAGCAAGCATCATCCCTCAGAAATGTTATTTCATGACATGGAATCAACATGTTTTGTTATTTAAAGTATAAAAGAGAAATATCATTGAACCATAAGGTTATCAAGGAGTGCTGGTAGTGAAAGCTAATTCAAATTAGTTCAAGTTACTTTTTAGGATTACAACTTCAAGAATCCCAAATTCAGCATAGACATGCTGAGAGTTATATCAAAACCTAATTTTTCCAAACTCTGTTCTCTTCCTTCTGGCACTTAGAGCACCGAAAGCACAACACTTTTCATGAATTACAAAAACGAATTTTTGCTACCTTCAATGAAGACTCCCCAGCCGGTAGTAGAGCAGGTCATCCCTGAAGAAAAACGGTCAGAGTCTGAAGAATTTGGAAGGCAGATTGGCATTATTGTTTGGGAAAACTGAACAGGCTCTTCCAGCTTCATCAGGGCAATGTCAGCACTAAGACCGGATCCAGCATAATACGGGTGCACTATGATTTGGCTGACGGAGGCTGAGACCATACTGGGAAATGGTCTGGGAAGTTCATATTCTCCTAGATTTGCTTTGTACTCAGCTGGATTCAGTGGCCTGCAAGAAACAAGGAAGAAGAAGCATCTAACCCACTGTCAGGACCAGAGTTCAAATCCTTGACCAGGATTTGGCAGGAAATTTTGGAAAAGAACTGGTGTACTGAATGTAGCTGTGTGGCAGCACACTTGGCATTTGACATATCTTGACAATAGCACTAATCATGATGGGCGTCTTGTTTTACCATCACCTGAATGTTTGCTGAACAAATGTTATCTCAGTGACAGATGTATATTATAAAATTATTGAGTTGGAAGAGACCTCGAGGGCAATCCAGTCCAACCCACTGCCAAGAAGCAGGAAAATTGCATTCATGTCACTGAAATGCAAAGATACAGAATGGGGGATGCCTGGCTTGACAGCAGTATGTGTGGAAAAGACCTTGGAGTCCTTGTGGACAAGTTAAACATGAACCAACAATGTGATGTGGCGGCTAAAAAAGCCAATAGGATTTGGGCCTGCGTAAATAAGAGTATCTAGATCCAGGGAAGTTATGCTACCCCTCTATTCTGCCTTGATCAGACCACACCTGGAATCACACTGTGTCCAATTCTTGGCACTGCAATTGAAGGGAGATGTTGACAAGCTGAAATGTGTCTAGAGGAGGGTGAATAAAATGATCAAGGGTCTGGAGAACAAGCCCTATGAGGAGTGGCATGTTTAGCCTGCAGAAGAGAAGGCTGAAAGGAGACATGATGATGGCCATGTATAAATATGTGAGGGGAAGTCATAGAGAAGAGGGAGCAAGTATGTTTTCTGCTGCTCTGGAGACCAGGACGCGGAACAATGGTTCAAACTACAAGAAAGGAGATTCTACCTGAACATGAGGAAGAACTTCCTAACTGTGAGAGCTGTTCAGCAGTGGAACTCTCTGCCCCAGAGTGTGGTGGAGGCTTCTTCTTTGTAGGCTTTTAAGCAGAGGCTGGATGGCCATCTGTCAGGGGTGTTTTGAATGCAATTTTCCTGCTTCTTGGCAAGGGGTTGGACTGGATGGCCACAAGGTCTCTTCCTACTCTATGATTCTATGATTCTATGTGTGGACAACCATGGGATGCTAGGGGCCTACATTAGTCTCCAAGGAGAACTTGGAAGGCCACGGACGCTCATGTCGCTAAATGCTTTGTATGGATATGGGACAATTTGCCATGTTTGTAGCCCCCTGAATCATTCTAGGCCACAGAGAGACTTTTTAAATAAATAAATAAATAAAAACAAGAGGCAGTGTTTTCCTGTCCCTAATAAAGACATGTCCTGGGACATCTGAGACCAAAAACATGAGGAAAGTACCCCGTATGGCCCCAGAGAACATCAAGGACATTTGCTGGCAAACTAATGTTGAAAGTGCAAACAAAACAAAATGCACCCAGCCAACATAGCAAACATTATTATGTGTCTGGGGAATGACTGAGGTCAACTCAAGAAAGGCGAGAAGAGAAATAATATTAGCACCAAGAAAACAGTATGAATCAGCAGAAACTTGAAAGAAATGCCAGTTTGTGTAGGTGGAGTGTGAGAACAAAGAGATGGATAATACCTTGTTGTTACTTGCTTCTCAGCTTCAAGGAAACTCAAGGAATGGACAGTGTTTTTGCATTCATACATCCTTAAATGTTTCCGTAAATTATTTTGGGTAGAAGCATAAATAGGTTTGTCATGCAAAAAAGTGTACTATTTTGGGGCTGGAGGAATTTTTGTGCAAAGAGGATGTTTGTACACAAAAATATAAATTCTGCTTGAATATCTACTTGTGTTTTTAAAGCAAAAACACCTTTTCCAAGGCATTTTTTGTGCAAAGCCACTAATTTTGCACATAAGCAGGGACTACGCTGACTAAGGCTAAAGGGAGTTCCCAACGCAGTGGACTAGGAGGAAGATATCACTTTGTAAATTTAAAATGTAAATCAGATCATGTCAGGTCACTATTGACTTAATTGTTGCGGAGGTGGTCAAAGCAGTGTGTGTGTTAATAATATGCTCTTTTCTACTTACCCATCAAAGCAATGAGCAGCGGTTACCACCCACTGGTTTGAAATCAAGCTCCCACCACATAAATGTTCTCTGTTTTTCCGCAGGCTAACTTGCCACGGCCATGCCCCTACTTTGGCTTTACTGCCCCCAATGATCCGAGCAGAGGCCACTTGGGGCTGGCCACAGACTGCAAAAGAATTGGGTGAAGTATAAGAAACATGGGACAGAGCAGAGGTAATATTAGGAAACATCAGCTTTGGTATAGTAAAGTCAAGAAAATCCGGGTCACATATGTTTCACCTAGATATTTTTTATCTTCACAGGAATAATAATAATAATAATAATAATAATAATAATAATAACGCACTTTATTTATATTCTGCTCTATCTCCCCAATGGGACACAGAATGGATTACAGAATACATTTTATGGCAAACCCTCAAGGCCGTTATACAATTAACAACAAAGAAAGAAAGGACATAGAGGCAAGGCTTCCCTCTTTTTCATTCTGGCATCTGGAGACTGTGCTCAACTCAGCCATGGAGAGGTGCTGTTGTTCCAATTTTCCGCACCGAATAACCTGTTGTCCATAGACACCTTTTTCCTGATCTAATTGCCAACATGTCTTCAGGGGCAACTTTTACATCCCCACTAAAGCAATATCTATTTATCTACTCACATTGCTGTTTTCGAACTGCTAGGTGAGCAGAAGCTAGGGCTGCCGGCAGGAGCTCACCTCACCTGCAGTTTGAACTGCCAGCCTTCCTGTTGGCAAGATTTTCTGTAGCTGGTGGTTTAACCCGCTGTGCTAACCACGGCACCCAGGATTTTTGTGAGTTTTGTGCATGCATATAAAATGCAAGATTGTGCATTTTCTCTGTAGGACTAGGAAGAAGCCCCAGAAAGGGACTGCAAAAGAATAAAGGTGATCAATCAGCACCAATGTTGAATCACTTGTCAGACAGATAGGTAGATAGACTACAGTGTTTATGTTCCATTTAAAAATGTCCTTAGATGGGCAGACAAGTTCCATTGTTCACATTCTAGTTCTACCTGTATTTGGAACAGACTGGGTGTATTTTTGGCATGCAGTTTTAAAAAATACCTAGAATTCCTGAACTAATCTAAATGTTGTGATAGTGCCATTTTAAATCAGAGTGCTTTTTGATTTGTTTGCAAAAAGTTGAATCCACACAACACATAGGTTACCAAGATAAATCAGAGCAACTGTGATAATGAATTGACAGAGGAAAAGGGTAGTGTTTCAGAGGGTTTCAGAGGGGTTGCCAAAACAGAAAACAGATATTTCTGATGGTCTTAGGAACCCCTTTGGCAGAGAAGGCTGAAGATCTCTCCCCCTGTCCTTCTCTTTCTTTTTGGAAACAAGCAGCAAATCCTCTCACCAAAAGCCCTCCTCTGCTGTGATTGGCCAGCCTCTCAGCCAAAGGGAGAGCTGCTTCTGAGACTCCAAACAGGGAGGGGAGAGCAGGTGTGCTCAGCGCATGGCAGCATGGTGCACATGTGCAGGTGAGAGAGAGCATGTGAAGCTGGAGGGAGGATCATGCTAGCGAGTCCCTTAAAGACAGGGCCTGTGGTGGTACAGCTGTACCAGAAGCTCCCACTTTATTTGCCTTGTATTAAGTGTTTGCTTGCAGCCCAAGGCTTGGGATTCTGCAGAAGGGTGGCTGGCTTCCTGTTAAAGTTTGCAGTTATAGGGCAGGCCCCCTGTCCATCATCATTAACTTTGGTTCCGCCCCTGTTCAGGACAATTGTGAAGGGAAGGGAGCCATTTTCAGTCAGTCTCAGCAAGGGAAGTCAATGTACAGGACGTGTACAGACTTTCTCCTGTACAAAGGCTTCAACCCTTAAGACCTCCCGGGGGAGAACAGTCTTTAGAGCATCTAAAGATTCCCAAAGATTTGCAGGGAAACAGCCTTACAGCCCCGAGGAATTTCAGAGGGAATAACAGCTTTAAACATCCAGAACCCCACCTAAGTGACTACAGGCCTAGTGGTAGGTCCACTCGGTTTTGAGACGCAGTTCAGCCTGGTAGTGGATCCACATCAGTTAGGTTTAGGATCACAGTTATTCTGGGAGAAGTTTGGAAAGGGATTTTCCTTTAGAGTAAAGTAACAGTTAGAAGCCACCAGTTGCACAAAAGCCTGGAAGTATTTGTCTAACCTTTTGAAGACAAAGGAAGTTTCTGTTCATTGTTCACCAATAAAGACTTTATTATATTTCACAAGCCCTCTGAAGACTGTTTGTGGTGAAAATCCTGAGAACTTCTCTTCGGGCCCCCTGGCTTCCCGCTGGGCTAAAGTTGCACGTCCTGTTTTAAAAGCAATTCATTTCAAGCCCAGCGTGCGATAGAACAAGGCCAATTTTATCATGTGGGGTTCAGAATGCTCTTTGATTGTACGTGAACTATAGATCCCAGCAACTACAACTCACAAATGTCAAGGTCTATTTGTAGTTCCATTTTGATGAAGTTGAGAATGTTCTTTAACTATAGGTTAACTAGAAATCCCAGCATATACAACTCTCAAATTACAAAATCAGCAACACCCCCCCACACACACACACACACACACACACACCACGAGTATTCAAATTTGGGCGTATCGAGTATTTATGCCAAATTTGGTACAGTGAATTAAAATATATCCTGCATATCAGATATTTGCATTACCATTCATAACAGTAGCAAAATTGCAGTAGCAACAAAAATAATGTTATGGTTGGGGGTTGCCACAACATGAGGAACTGTATTAAAGGGTTGCGGCATTAGGAAGGTTGAGAAACACTGACATACAGAAACGAGTGCACTGGTGCTGGGACATATAACTAAAGTGCAATTTGGAACAGATACAAGAATCTATTATGTATGTGGCATTACTCAATGCATAGATTTGTACATATAACAGAAACTTGTTTTGAAATTACTGCCTGGCTAGGATTCACAAACAAATTTGAACTCACAAGAGGGATCAATTCAAAACCTTAGCCTCTTCTACAGTTGATTGAAACCAACATGGTCACATTCACAGAGGGATTGTGTAAGATGTAGTGTGTATTTTTTTTAACTTTTCCTATCTCTAATCAAAACATGCAATGTTTTGATGAGGTGGAGTTTTGTGTGAGAGAGATAGTTGTTATGCACTCAGTACCCTGGCTGACAGACAGACAGATTGGTAGATGATAACAGGAGTAGGAATGGTAATAGCATCCCTGCCTTTTCCCAGAGTTAGGACCCAAGATATCTTGCAAAATAACCAAATGGGAATCAGACAAAAATAGCATTTTCCCCATAAATCCTCTTTGGAATCAGGTCCCATACTGTGGGGTTGCCTGTCCTTTGCCAAGAAACCTTTCTCACCTGTTTGAGCAGAACTATTTTCAGCACCTACAAGAGAAAGAGAGATGGAAGTCAAGGAATGGCACGTGCAACTGTGCATTTCTGCCTTACTCTCAAACAACTGACCACATTCTATCAACAAGCACATAAATGCCAAATAAAGTAATTGTGTGCCTCTTTCTGAGCAGTATCCAATTTAGGCAGATCACTGAAACCAACAAAGACTCACCCAAAAATTTCTCCGCAAGCACCATAATAGATCTGTCTGAAGAGTGACCACAAACGAAACTCCAATCTCACTAGCATTATATCCAGAAACAAAAGAACAGTTACTCAACCCTCCCATGATACATACAGAGGCAGAAACCATTTCATTCCAGGCTATGAATTTCTCATGAAGCTTCTTCTACCACACAAGAAAGACCAGAAAATCTGCACAGAATGGCCCTGAAAGGAGGAAACAATATTTTCCCAACTCTGTCATATGAACACATCTTAACTACACTTACACTACATCTTTACTATACTATACTGGCCCACTGCCAGGATTCCTGTCTGTACTCAATATAGAGAAATACCATATTTGTGGCTATTATGGATTCCATAGAATGATAATATGTACTGCCATAACATAATAACATTGGGAAAAATATTTTATAACACTTCTGAAGTAAGGAAAGAAAAAGAATCATTGTGACAACAGCTATCAAGTTGTAGTTCAAAAGCAATCACATTTTGGTATTCTGTTTCCAGTCTTTTCAAAGCAAAACTTTCTTATTTCCTGACAAAAATTACAACTGCCAAAAAGGTTTTCAGGGCAGAAAATAGGAACAACAACAAAAAAAAGAAATGGTTCCCAGAGGGTTATCGAGATCAGAGCTTTCCAAACATTTCATGTTGGTGAGACACTTTTGAGACATGCATCATTTTGTGACATAGTAATTGAGTTTTACTAGCAAACTGGAGGTGAAGCCAACCCCTTATAAGAAATATAGACAAATACATAAATAGTATATGGGTACACAATACATCTCATGAAATTTTTCATTTATTTGTTCTAAAATATATGATTTCTTGCTTATTTCACACAGGTTTCTTGTTCCAGTCACATAATACATCTACACACAATTTGGAAAGCTCTGTTCTAGATCAAGGGAGAATTGAAGGTCTTCCAGCAGCCTCCAGATGCTGCTGGACTACAATTCCCAGAGTTCATCACTAGTGGCAATGCTGGCTAGGGCTGCTGAATCTTACAGTTCAACACAATCCACACAATTTCAAACTTCTAGATTATCTTCAGTCACACATATACACACTCTACTTTTCTGCCTTTAAAAAAATATGGTGTTTACAAACAAGTTGCTCTTCTTTGCACACACTCACCCACTCAAGTGGCTCACCTCTCATCAATAGGAGAAACAGCACAATCGGAGCAAAAAAGAAAGTCAGCATAGTCCCGGCTGCCCTGAATTAATCTACCCTGATGCCAGCTGACTTGGAAAGCAAAAAAAGAGAATGCTGGCTTCCTTGATATGGCAAGACACTGTTTGGCACTGGCAGGACTGATACAGAATATCATAGAAAAGGAGTATTACTCAATACAAGAGAAGTTGTCAACTTAAGCCCTTAAAGGTATTTGCCTCCCTACCACACCCTTGGGCATCTTATGCGTATCTGCCTACTTTCAAGGTTGGGAAGATGAGCCATTTCTAC
This sequence comes from Anolis sagrei, assembly GCF_037176765.1. Taxonomy (NCBI): domain Eukaryota; kingdom Metazoa; phylum Chordata; class Lepidosauria; order Squamata; family Anolidae; genus Anolis; species Anolis sagrei. The sequence continues at coordinate 23,952,689 of NC_090026.1, read as the reverse complement.
ACCCACCTCTGTCTCTAGCAGGTTCGTGGTGGAAGGGTGGTTGGAGTCGAGTATGAGACAGAAGGAGAGAAAGAGAAAAGCCACTTTGGGTCTCCTTGTGGAGGGAAAAAGTGGGGTATAAATAAACATAATCATAATAAGAATATTATAGTAGTTCAATACACAAAGAATAAGAGAGTTCCTGCTCCTTTACAGTTGTGGAAAGAGCCAAGTATTTCCCCAGTGCTGTTTATAAATCAGAACAAAGAGAAAAGAGAAACCCACTGAAACCCTCCCTTCAAGACTTGTAAAGAACCACAACCTACTCATTTATTTCCAGACACAATTCAAGAGGGCTGGGACTGACCTTTCAATGGCATGTGACCAAGGAGATTCAGATTTCAACAAAAGCTGACCAAGCAACGACTTAGATACTCAGATGATGAGGATCTTTTTCTTAAACCCCTCTCCCAAAAATTGCAGCCGTCCCTCCACATTTGTGATTTGACTTTGGAGGATTTGGTTATTCATGGATTTGATTAAAAATGTTCTCAATAATAATAATAATCATCATCATCATCATCATCATCATCTTTATTTATATTCTCCCCTAGGGGACTCAGAGTGGATTACAGCATTTACATACATAGGCAAACATTCAATGTTTTTACAATCATATACAATGGGGCAGACAAACACAAACAAAGGCAGAGGCTTCTCCTTTCATTTCCGACTTCTGGAGGCAGTACTCATCTCTGGCTCTGGGGAGGTGCATTTTTCTCCATGTTCAAGCCAGGGAGCCTGTGTTGTTACTTCCTGGTTGTATGGCCAGCAAGATTGCTTGGCGCGTCTTTTTGCTTTTTCCCGCCAAAGCAGTACCTATAAATCTACATGTTTTTTAACTGCTAGGTTGACAGGAGCTGGAGCTTAGAGACAGGAGCTCACTCCATCTCATGGATTTGAACTGCCAACCTTCAGATCAGCAGTTCAGCCAATCTTCAGGTCAGCAGTTCAGCAGTACAAGGCTCCCTAAGAATCTAAGAACCTCAGTCTAGGTCCTTCGATGCAATTTCATGTTCAGCTTCCAAAGGAAATTAACCACAGAGTTATCCTGGAAGACCTAGAGAGATGTTCTTTTAGGTTAAAAAATAGCAATTATCTCATTCATGTGCTTTTCTCCTCCCTTTGTTTTATTTTGTTTTATTTTCACTGTAGTTTTGTGCTCATAACTATAATGAATATGTAGAGCTGACTGTACTGTAATGGTGTTGGGCTTTTTAAATGTAACCTAGTTTAGAGTTGCAAAGTCAATCCAGTTCTGTGATCAGATCTTTCAGTGGTTTGTGGGTGCTTCCAGACAGCCTCATAATCTGGGACAAATAAAAGGGACAAAAAATCGTGGTCCCTTACAGCAAGTCCAAATACGGAACTGTCAGTCCCAGTAAATCTTCCCCCACAATTCTGACGCATACATTTCTTGTCATTTCTGTCCTCACCCTCCTGCTGCCTTACTGTTCCCCTCTTTAACCCCATTCCCTTTGGGGTCACTTCCCTGCCATGTTGGTGCCCACTGTGTACATGCAAACTATGTTTAATTTCATATGAGAACAGAAAATGGTCGCAGAGAGTTCTCATGGGAAGTGCTTTCCAATCGTGCTTTCATTTTGCCACCTATGTGTCTGTGGAGCCATTTGTTTACAACCCTCACCAGCTGTTTCGGAATTTTAAATTCAGATATATGCGTGTTTTCCTTGACAGCAGGGATTTACAGTCATGCAAATATGCACATTTTTCGACTGAAAATGGGTTTTAAGCGCACCTTTTAACACGTTTTTCAGCTGTTAATGCAAATCTTCATGCATTTTCATTAACCATAATTTAGCCATGCACCCCTTTATCCCGATTTCTTCCGCATTTTTGTGTAAAAGAGCCCTTTGATTAATGGTCCTGGGACTGGGGTTTACAGATTATGACCAAAGTACTGCAAGGAACATGTCAAGGAACCCAAATAACAGTCTAATGCTCAAATTTCATATTAAATAATCTCAGCAGCATCCGTTAGGTTCAATGAAGCTAAGAAAACAAATGCTGGGGCAGAAGAATTATAATTGTAAAGTGTGAATGGACCTTAGTCACTGAAGCGCTTAATCTAGCCCCGCTACCAAGATCTGGTTCAGAAACATTATTAAATTGCCCTGGCCTTCCGAAAACAATTGGGTGATGACAAGAAGAGCCTTTTCATTCAGAGTGACTCACTATTCTAGCTCTCTCCTTTCTCTCTGCCCCCTTGACTATATTTTACATTGAAATGGTACATGTTATATATTGCCAACCCATATTCTCAATTAAGATGGGCAGCGTGAGCCTGCCAAGGGAGGCGCAGCCCCATGCAGCCTACTCGTGCGTAAAGCACCTCGCGAGGTGCTTTACGCGCGAGTAGGCCACGCAGAGCAACTGCCCTTGGCTGGCTCATGCTGCCCATCGGTTTATGGAGAGGACATAATGTCAAAACAGCATGTGACAAAATGAGTATGGAATATATTGTGAGACCATGAAGAAACTTTGCAGAGCCATCCAAAGCCAACATTATGGAATGCTGACAGTAGGAGTTTTCACAAAGCTCATGCAACTAAAGAGTTGTTGACTTCATTTGGTTGATATGTTTTAAGTCAGCCCTTTCACAGACCCAATCTTACACCCAGTGACTATCATCTGTTCACTAAATTGAAAGAGCATCTGGGTGGAAAACACTTTTTTGGCGATGACAAGGTGAAAATCAAAGTGACAAAGTGGCTGAAAAAGATGGAGGGAAACTTCTATGGCACAGGCATCAAAAATTTGTCCCACGGATGACAAAATGTATTGAACTGAATCATGATTGTGTGGAAAAATGTAATACTTATGCTATAATCCATGTAAGTTTTTAAAATATATATTCACTCTTTGTATTTTAAAAAAAAATTGTAACCTTACTTTCCGGATAACCCTCGTAGAAAACAATACGAAAAGAGGAAGACCACATGGATAGATTCTATCAAGAGAGAGAAATGGCACAGCAAAAATACATAATTGTGGTGGTAGTCAAAGAGGATGCGGAGGGGAAATGGTTGGTGATGGCTGCTAGTGGTAGCATCCATTCAAATAGGACAGTGGATTTTAGTTTGAGTTTGAGTTTGAACTTTCAAGCAATGATTAAAAGGAGCTATAGACAGCTCCTTCAAAATTTGTTTCAAAACACATCAACTGACATGGGAGCCACCACCTTGAACAGGAGACCTATAATCTCAATACAGGACATTAAAGTGATCAAAGGACTCCACAACCATCATCTCAATACTCTTTACAACCCTGTAGGGTAGTCCAATGTTATCCCCACATTGATTCTTTGTAAAATGACAAGACAATAGGACTTCATCCAATTTGGGAATCACACCTTCTGAGCCAGATTGCTTCCCAAAACTAACTTTCTTCTATTCTGATGTTCTTCAGATGGGTTGGACAACAACTCTAAACATCCTGAGCAGCATGGGATACACACTGATCTTTTGAATACAGATTGTGTTTTGGTTGTTCAGAACAATAACACTGTATGGCAGGCTGAACTCATGCCCAGGGTGTGGGCCAGTGAACACTGAACACGCCATTTATCCAGAAACAAAACACCAGGAACTGGCATTTCAAACTGACAGAAAGAATTTTGTTGTCAATGGTACATTATGTTGTGACCTTTGTAATGTGCACAATAGCACTGCACTTCATACCAACAAGGCTTGATATGCTTTCACAGGAAAAGAATGGACCATTTCAGTTCTGACAAGAATTATAGACATACGGGATGTCATTTAACTGGATTTTGGCAAAGTTGTTGGCAAGCGTCCCCCAAATATTTTGTCTAAATGTGCAGTAGATGGGAACGCTGTCAGATATATTAAAATGTATTAGAAAACCTTGTTCACAGAGTTATCATCAATAGAGATATACTTTAGACTGAAGGATCTCATTACTCTCCTTATCAAGTTTGATAATGATGCAAAACTGGGAGAGTACATTGGAAGATAGAAATAGAATCCAAAAAGACCTAAAGAAAGTAGAAAGTTCTCTGGAAATCAATAAAATGAAATTTAGTAAAGGCCCCTGGTAACTGTCCCATGCAGTTTTTCAAACATGAATACATAAAAAGGTAAACACTGAGTTGCAATTGGTGAAGAATTTCAACAGGAATTTATGATCGGTGATAGGATTTGGAAACTTTAATATGCAGACTCTGAGAGCAACACACATTTATCACAATTTCAAACAACAGAAAATGTGAATGCAACATTAAAAATCTGAGTACATACCAATCCATCATATTCAGTTTTTGTTGAATATGCAATTCTGTTACATCATGATAGACTCTGGTCAAGATGCTTTTTGTTTAACAATGGTATATTGATCATGCATGTCAGATAATTTAAGAAAAGTGAGCAAACTATTCTACTGAAAGAAGCTTATAAGCAAAGATCTTGAGATAACTGAAAGTCTATATGAAGTTTTACAGAATGTCTTGATCAGTTAACTACTAATGGGGAGGACTGCTTGAATTGTAGGCCAACAACAATTGAAGGACCATATGATTTCCATATCTGCAATTTTTGTTTGTTTATGAGCTGAAGATGAGCAGTTCAATACATTGCAAAACGGAGGGTATATCTATCTAAACCCTTTATCATAGTATCATATATTTGATGGTGGGTGAGTTAGTTTTTTCTAAATTGAGATGACCCTAAGACAATCTTAAATGAGGGTTTTCTTGGCAAGATTTGTTAAGAGGGACATTGCCTTTGCGTCATATATAGCAGGCCTTCTTACACTTTCAGCCCAAGACATTTTGTGTCATTACAGGAATATAAAATAGGTATAAAAATCAAAACATTTACTGATAATAAATCAACATTTCCAAGGCATGCTAAAAAGTTTGCTTTTCCTTTTTGTAAAGTAGAGATGAAGTGTTTTCTGCAAAGTTCACTGTAAACACCATACTGTTGTTGCAAAGAGATGTCCAAAAATGAGAGGCATTCAGAAACCTTTTACTGTTGCTAAATTTTTCATAATCCCAACACCAAACTCAGGGGACGCCATTTGTGGTCAGAAGCTAAAGTTTCAGAAGAAGTTATACAGTACATAGTAAGCCAAATTAATGGAAGGCAAGCTAGAAAATATAAAACAGTATTTCTTCTGCTGCCACTTGCTGGAGGATAATATAAATGCAGTCACATCTGTCTGCCATTATCTTGTAACAGCAATGTGAGTAGATGTCTGATAAGTTACACATCTGACTTTCCCTTCTTGTGCGTTAAATATTGGCTTTACTAATAGGAATTTGGATACCTGATGCTCAGGCCTATCTCTGTTAGCATTCTGCAACAGTTCTGTGGTGCAGCTTTTGCAGGGCTTTACCTACAAGTGATTTTTTGTTTGAATATGGAATAGTGGCTGCATATGATGATGGTGGTGATAATCTTTATTTATATTCTGCTCTATCTCCCTGAGGGGACTCAGAGCGGATTACTGAGAACATATAGGGCAAACATTCAGTGCCATGATAGCATTGACAACAAAGACAGACAGTAAATAAACAGAGTCAAGGCTTCTCACTTTTTTTTCATCTATGGCATCTGGAGGCTGTGCTTTTCTCGGCTATGGGGAGGTGGTGGTGTTCCATTTTTCCAAACCAAGGAGCCTGTTATCCATGGACGCTTTCCTAATCAAATTGCCGGCATGTCTTCAGAGGTGCCTTTTTCCTCCCCGCCAAAGCAGTATCTTTTTATCTACTCACATGGCTGTTTTTGAACTGGTAGGTAAGCAAAAGTTAGGGCTGATGACAGGAGCTCACCCCGACCTGCAGTTTAAACTGCCAACTTTCCAGTCAGCAAGATGTCCTGCAGCTGGCGGTTTAACCCACTGTGCTAACCATAAAGTCTGTGATGTGTAAGAATGTTATCAAGAAACCCCCAAATTATGAATTATATGACAGTCAAATTAAGTTATATAAAACTGACCCGTACCCACCCACTTCCATCTGCATAATCCCTACACAATAGACCGGGAAACATGGGGAAAGCAGTTCAGCACATAATCGTTAGAGCATTTCATGAGCCCATTTACAGACTTCAATTTCTCTATTGAGAAATCTCTTACTAAGGCTCTTGCTAAGCTCTTACACAGCTAAATAAAATCCCAGATTATTTTCTTTTAACTGGATTATATGGCAATATGGACTCAGATAACTCAGTTAAAAGTAGATATTGTGGGATTTTCTGCCTTGACATTCAGGATTAAATGGCTGTGTAGAAGGGCCCTAACATTGGTTTGTTGTAGGTTTTTCGGGCTATATGGCCATGTTCTAGAAGCATTCTCTCCTGACATTTCACCTGCATCTATGGCAAGTATCCTCAGAAGTTCTGAGTTCTGTTGGAACTAGGAAAATTGGGTTTATATATCTGTGGAATTTCCAGGGTGGGACAAAGAACTCTTGTTTGTTGGAATTAGGTGTGAATTTTTCAACTGGCCACCTTGATTAGCATTTGATGGCCTGGCAGTTTTTTGGTGTGGCTTGTTAGTGCCTGGGGGAATCTTTTGTTGAGAGGTGATTAGCTGTCTCTGATTGTTTCCTCTCTATCCTAACATTGCTAAACACCCATCCCATTGATGAAAGTTCTGTTTTCACTAAGAAGCTTCCATGCTCCCGTTGATAGAATCCAGACTATACATATCCGGGACTCAGTGCTTAGCCCCAGATATGCTAGACTTCCCTACTGACTTCTGTTATCACTCACAACTACATATTATCTATACTGGACTTTGACAACCTTAGATATGCAGATTATACCACTTTGATGGCTGAAAGCGAAGAGCAGCTGAGCAGCCTTCTAACCAAGCTGAAAGAAAGAAAAATTTAAAAGGTGGGTTGCAGTTAAACATAAAAAAAACCTAAGATTATAGCAACCAGTCTGATTGATAACTGGCAAATAGAGGGAGAAAACGTGGAGGCAGTGACAGACTTTGTATTTCTAGGTCCAAAGATTACTGCAGACGCAGACTGCAGCCAGGAAGTCAGAAGACGTTTCCTTCTTGGGAGGAGAGCAATGACCAATCTCGGTAAAATAGTGAAGAGTAGAGACATCACACTGGAAATGAAGGTCTTCATAGTTAAAGTGATGGTATTTCACGTAGTAACCTACGGATGCGAGAGCTGGACCATAAGGAAGGCTGAGCGAAGGAAGATAGATGCTTTTGAACTCTGATGTTGGAGGAAAATTCTGAGAGTGGACTATATGATCCTTCTCTCTCCCTCATACACAGATCACCTAGCAGCAGCCAATCTTTTTGCTCCCTTTCTTTCCCAGTGAGGTCACAGAGGGCCCTTTAGCCTACCAACAGCCAATCCCCTTCCTTCCTTTCATTTTCCTCAGTTATGGACCTGAAAGGGGCAATTATTTTAGTTCAAAGCCCTCAGATCTTTTAAAGCTGGACAATGAAGGATATGTCCAGTGCCAAGTTTGGGGAGATCGATCAAGCTACGCAGGAGCCTTCATGGTACAAATCATAAAATCATAGAATCATAGATTTGGAAGAGACCTCATGGCCCATCCAGTCCAACCCCCTGGCAAGATGCAGGAATATTGCATTCAAAGCACCCCCGACAGATGGCCATCCAGCCTCTGTTTAAAAGCTTCCAAAGAAGGAGCCTCCACCACACTCCACAGCAGAGAGTTCCACTGCTGAACGGCTCTCACAGTCAGGAAGTTCCTTTTCATGTTCAGATGGAATCTCCTTTCTTGTAGTTTGAAGCCATTGTTCCATGTCCTAGTCTCCAGGGCAGCAGAAAACAAGCTTGCTCCCTCCTCCCTGTGACTTCCTCTCACGTATTTATACATGGCTATCATGTCTCCTCTCAGCCTTCTCTTCTTCAGGCTAAACATGCCCAGCTCTTTAAGTCACTCCTCATAGGGCTTGTTCTCCAGACCCCTGATCATTTTAGTCACCCTCCTCTGGACACATTCCAGCTTGTCAATATCTCTCTTCAATTGTGGTGCCCAGAATTGGACACAATATTCCATGTGTGGTCTCACCAAGGCAGAATAGAGGGGCAGCATGACTTCCCTGAATCTAGACACTATGCTCCTATTGATGCAGGCCAAAATCCCATTGGCCTTTTTTTTTTTTTTTTTTTTTTGCCGTCGCATCACATTATTGACTCATGTTTAACTTGCTGTCCACGAGAACTCCGAAACCTTTTTCACATGCACTGCTCTTGAGCCACGCGTCCCCGATTCTGTATCTTTGCATTTCATTTTTTCTGTCTAAGTGGAGTGCCTTGCATTTGTCACTGTTGAACTTCATTCTGTTAGTTTTGGCCAGTCTCTCTAATCTGTTAAGATGGTTTTGAATTCTGCTCTTGTCCTCTGGACTATTGGCTATCCCTCCCAATTTGGTGTCATCTGCAAACTTGATGATCCTGCCTTCTAGCCCTTCATTTAAGTCATTAATAAATATGTTGAACAGGACCGGGCCCAGGACGGAACCCTGCGGCACTCCGCTCGTCACTTCTTTCCAAGATGAAGAGGAAGCATTGGTGAGCACCCTCTGGGTTCGTCCATTTAACCAATTACAGATCCACCTCACCGTAGTTTTGCCTAGCCCACATTGGACTAGTTTCCTTGCCAGAAGGTCATGGGGGACCTTGTCGAAGGCCTTACTGAAATCCAGGTACGCTACATCCACGGCATTCCCCGCATCTACTCAGCTTGTAACTCTTATCGAAAAAAGAGATCAGATTAGTCTGGCATGACTTGTTTTTGATAAATCCATGTTGACTATCAGCAATGACCGCATTTATTTCTAAGTGTTTGCAGACCACTTCCTTAACAATCTTTTCCAGAATCCTGCCTGGTATTGACGTGAGGCTGACCGGACGGTAGTTGTTTGGGTCATCCTTTTTTCCCTTCTTGAAGATTGGGACCACATTGGCCCTCCTCTAATCTGCTGGAACTTCTCCTGTTCTCCAAGAACTCTCAAAGATGATTGCCAATGGTTCCGAAATGACTTCCGCTAGTTCCTTCAGTACTCTTGGGTGTAGTTGATCTGGCCCTGGGGACTCATTTAGAGCGGCCAGGTATTCCTGGATGACTTGTTTCCCAATTTGGGGTTGGATATCCTCTAATCCCTCATCCACTCCATCTTGCTGAGGGTGAAGATAATAATAATAATAATAATAATAATAATAATAATAATAATAATAAACTTTATTTATACCCCGCTCCACCTCCCCCAAAGGGACTCGGGGCAGCTTACATGAGGCCACGCCCATCCGTACAGTAAACACAATACAACACAAAAGCATAACAGAAAAAGCATCAGATTGCCAGGATGGGGGCTTGCCTAATATCTCTGGGGAGTGAATTCCAGAGCCGGGGGGCCACCACAGGGAAGGCCCTCTCTCTCGTCCCCCCAAGTCGCACTTGCGATGCAGGCAGGAACGAGAGAAAAGCCTCTCCAGAAGATCGAAGAGGTTGTGTGGTTTCGTAGACGGAAATGCGGTCGCAAAGGTAGGCAGGTCCCAAACCGTTCCGGTCTTTGTAGGTCAAAACCTGCACCTTGAATTGGGCCAGATGACTTTCTTTTTGTGAGAAGACAAACAACATACATGTTTTGACATTTATTTATTTATTTATTTACTTTATTTCTATACCGCTTTTCTCAGCCCTCAGGCGACTCAAAGCGGTGAGCAACATCAGTACAAAATATCACAAGTATAGGGCAATTAAAAACAATTATCACATAAATAATTAACATCAGTATAACAATCATTAGCGCCTCAACAGTAAAATCAGAATCCAGTCTCGTCATCCATTATTCCGTATTCCTATGTTCAATCACACTGTTTAATCAAATGCTTGTTCGAACAGCCAGGTCTTCACTTTCCTCCGAAACGCCAGCAGGGAGGGGGCCAATCTGATTTCTGCAGGCAGGGCGTTCCACAGCCGAAGGGCCACCACTGAGAAGGCCCTGTCTCTCGTCCCCGCCAAGCGCGCCTGTGATGCAGGCGGGACCAAGAGCAGGGCCTCCCCAGATGATCTTAGTGTCCTAGTCGGTTCATAGTAGGAGATGCGTTCGGAGAGGTAAGTAGGGCCAGAACCATTTAAGGCTTTATAGGCTAAAGCCAGCACTTTGAATTGTACCCGGTAGCAAACAGGCAGCCAGTGGAGCTGGCGCAACAGAGGAGTTGTATGCTCCCTGAGTGCCGCTCCTGTTAGCAACCTGGCTGCCGAGCGCTGGACCGTTTGAAGCTTCCGAGCAGTCTTCAAAGGCAACCCCACGTAGAGAGCGTTGCAGTAGTCTATGCAGGATGTAACCAGAGCGTGGACTTATATGTATGGACAGAGGAAAATGGTCTGTTTTAATGGAAAATGCCTGGTTAGCTAATGCAGAATAAACTTGACTAGGCCTCTGTATAAAATCCACATTGAACTGGATTATATGGTAGTGCGGACTCAGAAAATCCAGTTCAAAGCAGATATTGTGGAGTATATGCCTTGATATGCTGGCTGTGTGGAAGATATAGGACGATATTAGAAATCCACGTTGTTACTAAAGTGTTTATACAAGAACAAAACTCTTCACAGTTACAAAAAAAAAAAACTAGCTGAACTACAAAATGGCGGCTCTTCCCCGCCCTTAATGCCCTTTTCAAGATGGCGACGCCGGCTTCAGATTGCCCTTTCCCTAAAGCTAGGTTAAGCTAGGCATTCGAGGGAAGCGGTTACGTCATACGGATCAGACCGGAAGCGACCTTCCCAACATGGCTACCAAGCAACGTCGTTCCGATTTGCCCTAATGGGGCAAAAAGGTACATTCTTGACCTCCCCAAGATGGCGGAAACAGCCTTTCCCTTCGTTGCCATGGAGACAGGATGGAACGCTGCGGCTATAAAAACCAGGGGAGACCGTTGGAAAAACGTTAGAAGGCGTTGGATTTCGAAGTGGAAGGAAGCGTCCTTGCGGTGTAGCGCTCCCTTCCCAAGATGGCAGGGAGTCCAATCGGGCCGGCACCGGCCCCGCCTCTCCCAATCTCGATGGTCTCCCTGGTGCCTCCAGTGAGTCCCTTTCAGTTTCTCAGGCTCTCCTTCCGCCATGAAAGCGCTCCTGGGCCTTCCGGGCGCGCCTGCGCAGTCGCTTATTTCCTTGTGGAAACCGGGGTTGCGGTGCATGTTGGGATCCTGGGGGATTTCTGGCTGGTTTTTCTTCCTGTCTGGGGGGCTCTGGGCTGAGAGGTCGCTGCTCCTGCTCCTCCTGCAGAAATGGTGAGTCCAAGGGGGAGCTCCCCAAGGGAGGGGCGGGGAGGCTGTCGCTAGCAAAGCAAGGCCGCACTCCGAAGGAGAAGCCAAACAAGCTCCTGGCAGCCACTTCCTCCTCCCTCCCTCCCTCCCTTTCACCTGGGTCTCTCCACTCAGGTGAGGCGTTCCCTTTCCCCTCCTCATCCTGCCTCTCTCCTTCTGAACTCTGACACAGACACACACCTCCAGCCTCTTCCACAGACTCTGAATTCCCAGTTTATATTCTGTTTTCACTCTTTTGTACTATGTATTTTTCCCAGTATTGTCAATGGCGACCATTTTCTCCCCCCTCCTTCAACACAGGTATGCCTTTTCATTTGTTTTATTTATTTATTTATTTATTTATTATGGTATTTATATGCCACCCTTCCCACCCTGAAGGGGACTCAGAGCGGCTTTCAAGATGTATATACATACAATATATTATTAGCATAGCACAATATCAGACACTAAAACAGTGGATGTGGCTCTTAATGAGACGTGCCACATTATCACGGGGTGTCTGCGCCCTACACCACTGGAGAAATTACTGTTTAGCCGATACTAGAGTTTCATCTATGCTGATGACCGTGCCATTACTGCTCAAGCAGGGAGCTTTGGGATGGTAGAACAGAAGCTTTCCGAAGCTCTAGGTCAGTGTTTCTCAACCTGGGGGTCGGGACCCCTGAGGGGGTCGTGAGGGGGTGTCAAAGGAGTCGCTGAAGACCATCAGAAAACATAGTATTTCCTGGTGGTCATTGGGAATCTGTGTGGGAAGTCTGATCCAATTCTATTGTTGGTTGAGTTCAGAATGCTCTTTGATTGTAGGTGAACTATAAATCCCAACAACTACAACTCCCAAATGTCAAGGTCTATTTTCCCCAGACTACCAGTGTTCACATTTGGGCATACTGAGTATTTGTGCCAAGTTTGGTCCAGTTCCATCATTGCATGAATCCGCAGTGCCCCTCTGGATATAGGTGAACTACAATTCCCAAACATAAGGTCAATGCCCATCAAACCCTTCCAGTGTTTTCTGTTGGTCATGGGAGTTCTTTGTGCCAAGTTTGGTTCAATTCCATCGCTGGTGGAGTTCAGAATGCTTTTTGATTATAGGTGAACTATAAATCCCAGCAACTACACCTCCCAAATTACAAAATCAATCCCCCCCCCCCCAACCCCACTAGCATTCACATTTGGGCATATTGGGTATTTGTACTCAATTTACTACAGTGAATGGAAATATATCCTGCATATCGGATATTTACATTACGATTTATAACAGTACTAAAATGACAGGTATCAAGTAGCAACGAAAACAATATTATGGTTGGGGGTCACCACAACATATGGCACAACATTAAGGGGGCACGGCATTAGCAAGGTTGAGAACCACTGCTCTAGGTGCTCTCACTGCCTATTACAGGGGAAACCAGCTGATCCCCAACCCATCTAAAATACAGACATGTGCCTTTCATCTCAAGAACAGAGAAGCATCCCGAGCTTAGAAGATCACCTGGGAAGGAATCCCACTGGAGCATTGCAGCGCACCCAAATACCTGGGAGTCACTCTGGACCATGCTCTTACCTACAAGAAGCACTGCCTGAACATCAAGCAAAAAGTGGGTGCCAGAAACAATATCATACGAAAGCTGACTGGCACAACCTGGGGATCACAACCAGATACAGTGAAGATATCTGCCCTTGCGCTATGCTACTCTGCTGCTGGGTATGCATGCCCAGTGTGGAACACATCTCACCACACTAAAACAGTAGATGTGGCTCTTAATGAGACATGCCACATTATCACAGGATTTCACGGGGTGTCTGCGCCCTACACCTCTGGAGAAATTACACTGTTTAGCCGGTATTGCACCACCTGACATCCGCCGGGAAGTAGCAGCCAATAATGAAAGGACCAAGGCAGAGACATCTCCAGCTCATCCTCTGTTTGGGTATCAGCCAGCACGTCAACGACTTAAATCAAGAAATAGCTTTCTAAGATGTACAGAGACACTCGCTGGAACAACTCAGCAAGCGAGTGTCCAAAAGTGGCAGGCTGAAACCCAGAACCTTAATCAATGGCTGATACCAAATGAGAGACTCCCCCCTGGGCACGCAGAAAATTGGGCGACTTGGAAGGCAATGAACAGACTGCGCTCTGGCACCACGAGATGCAGAGCCAACCTCAAGAAATGGGGCTACAAAGTGGAATCCACGACATGCGAGTGTGAAGAGCAAACCACAGACCACCTGCTGCAATGCAACCTGAGCCCTGCCACATGCACAAGGGAGGACCTCCTTGCAGCAACACCAGAGGCACTCCAAGTGGCCAGATAATGGTCAAAGGACATTTAATCAACTACCAAGCTTGCAAACTCTGTTTTGTCTATTTGTTAAAAATTTGTTTAAAATGTAATACAATTGTCTGGTTGATACTGACACGATAAAAAAATCAGTATTATATACTACTATATTGTACTATACCATTATAGTAATATATAATACTGATATTGTGTTATGCTAATAGTATATTGTATGTATATATATCTTATAAGCCGCTCTGAGTCCCCTTTTGGGCGAGAAGGGCAGCATATAAATATTGGAGCCCCTGGTGGCGCAGTGGGTTAAACCACTGAGCTGCTAAGTTTGTTGAACAAAAGGTCACAAGTTCGAATCTGGGGAGGGGCGTGAGCTTCCACTGTCAGCCCCAGCTTCTGCCAACCTAGGAGTTTGAAATCATGCAAATGTGGGTAGATCAATAGGTACCACTCTGGTGGGAAGGTAACGGCGCTCCATGCAGTCATGCTGGCCACATGACCTTGGAGGTGTCTACGCACAATGCCGGATCTTCGGCTTAGAAATTGAGATGAGCACCACACCCCAGAGTCAGACATGAGTGGACTTAATATTGGGGAAAAACCTTTTACTGTACCATTATATTGTAATATTATTAGTAATATTATATGTAACACAAAATATATAATTATAATATTGTTATTTTTTGTTTTATATTGCATTGCATTATAGTATTATAAATATTATACGTATATACAATGTATTTATTATATTATTAGTATAGCACAGGAGACAAGATGGAACTGTCTTCCTGGTCCCCTCTCTCTTCACTCTGGCCCAGAGCAGTGGTTGGTGCTCGGGGGAGGGGCTCCTAGCTAATGACATAGTCAGGAGACAAGGTGGAAATGTCTTCCTGGACATTTGCTCTGTTTTCAAACCAGCAGTGGGTTCTAGGTATGGGCAAACTTCGGCCCTCTAGTTGTTTTAGACTTCAACTCCCACAGTTCTAACAGCCAGTAGACTGTGTTGCTGAAGGCATTCATGGCCAGAATCACTGGGTTGCTGTGAGTTTTCCAGGCTGTATGGCCATGTTCCAGAAGCATTCTCTCCTGATGTTTCACCCATATCTATGGCAGGCATCCTCAGAGGTTATGGTGTTTGTTGCAGACAAGCCTGCTTTGAACTGGATTATCTGAGTCCACACTGGCATATAATCCAGTTCAATGTGGATTTTATACAGCTGTGTGGAAGGGGTATTTGAGCCTATAGAGGTTCCCAACCTTTGGGCCTCCTGATGTTTTTTGATTTCCAACTCCCACAAATCCTCACTGCTAGTAAGATGGCTAGCATTTCTGGGAGTTGAAGTCAAAGACACCTTGAGGTCCAAAGACTGGGAACCACTGTTTTTGAGAAAGGAAAGTGGGATGTGAATGATTGTGGTTATTGTTAATATTATGATTCTTGAATAGCAGTAATGATTCTAATAGTGTTGCAAAATTACAAACGAAATAGGCGAGGATTACAACTCTGTGTTTCAGACATGCAAGCAGTGCATGACTAAATAGGGCTGACATTTGAAAACCTGGTGTAAAATTGTAGTATGAAATTTGTAACTATTTGTTATTGTAATGTTTATTCTTTCATATAAACATATTTACTTAACCTTCAAAGAATCACTGTAGCTGCTATTAGATTTTAAAAGGTATAAAATCAACTCTCAGTGAACCAGAACTCTCAAGCAACCAGTAAACAAATCAAAGAAACAATACCTATCTGAATTAAAATACAGGTTTAACATGATAGAACTATGTTACTTTAAGTTAAGTTTGTCCGTGTTTGTGTTAGTTTACTTTTAATGACTGTTTGATATGATATAGTATGGGGTGTAGCATTGGATCTATTTTTAAGAGTAACTCTTAAGTAACCAGAAACTACATTTATCTGGCATCCACCAATCTCCATGGGTGTCGGTTAACTGAGAGTATTCTATATACATTCTGAGAGGGAAACAATGGATTTATTTCATTTGTTATTCTTCCATCATTGGAACTCAGGATAATGTAGTCCTGTCCTTAACACACAGATCTGTTTATTTCTCACAACAGCCTTGTGAGGTAGTTTAGGGTGAACTAGCAAGTTGCCTTCTGGAGAAGTTAAGTCTCCCTGAGGTTTCTTTTACACTTGAATTCAGGGATGAGGGATTCTAGACCATCGTTTTGCAGGGCACTTCCCACAGTCCCTTACCATATGCCATGCTGATGTGGCTTCTGGGAGCTGAAGTCCAAAATATTTAGAGAGCCAGGTCCAGGTCAGTTTGTTTATGCCATCTTGGCCCAGTTGTTTGGTTGAAGGCCTTGTGGCTGTTCTTAATGTCAACTTCTGCTGTCTTGTGCTAATAGCTTGATATAGTATAAGGACAGATATTAACTAGATGAACACACAATGAGGGTCGAGAGATTTTGGTTTAATTTCAAATCCCACAATCTTTTGGATTAATGTAGCCAGGAAAAGTATATCTTCTTAGCTCTAGGTCTATGTTCTGAAATTTTGGGTGGCAGCTGAAGCCAATATTGATAAGTAGGAAAGAAATTAGATTACAAGTTATCTGACGTGTCTGATTCACTGGTTAGGTTAAAATAAATTGATTGGCATTTCTCATACCTGATTTACATTTGACAAATACTTGAGAAAATGTGTGGGACACCAGTCAAAATTGTATTGGAGTATATTTCTGGGAACAAAGGCATGCCAAAATACCAGGTGCATTTAGTTTTTTGTACATAATGGGGATAAGACTATCCAGACATAAGCAGTTTCTTAAAACAAGATGCCATTTGTAGCACCTCAGAGCTTGGCAAGAAAAAGTTGTTCTAAGGTTTTTCTCATCCTTCAGAAATGGGAATACATGGGCTGTACAGATGCTTTGGCCTTTAGAAACTATCAGTCTTTGCCTGTATACCCAATGGCAAGGCGATATGAGCCTTTTTAACCAAAATATTTGGAGGACTAAAGGTTGCCTGCCCAAGCTTTCAGGTGGCCTTTTTCTAGCCCAGTGCCCTTTGGGTGTGCTAGACTACCTCCCCATCTAGCATGATCAATGGATGATGGGAGTTGTCATCAAACAGATCAGAAGGATACATTATTTGTGTTGGGCTCTGCCACTTAACGAAGAAATTGGGGGGGGGGGGGAGGAAGAGGCTGCAAGCATTTCAGTGGTCTTCTCTTTTCTCATTGACAGCTATTCCAGTAGGCTACCTCAGCTATTTCTATCCAGATGGCTATAAGAACTGGCACCTGAACTTTCTTCTCCTTCCTCATATCTTATCATTTGTGTGACATAGCCTAAATTTAGATTAGATGCCTGCAGACAGGATCCCACATTCTGCTAATTGTTGTAAGTTGCTCTGAGTACCTCTGAAGCCAAAGGATAGAGTAAAATAAATATAAAAAAAATTCTTCACCTGCAGTCTTGATGGTACCATTTATTCCACCATCTTCTGCTGCATGTACAGATCCAACCAAATGTCTCGGGCTGAATATAATCATTGCAGTCTTATCTGTGAGCAAGATAATATGTACAAGCAGTTCCCCTTATTTGGGGAGTTGTCGCTCTGGTGTTTTGTTTGTCTTTCTCTGTACGGTTGTGCTAGCATCTTACAGATACTTGGGTCAGATAGTTGTGAATAGCTCCAGGGTCTCAAACTCATGACACAGTAGTAAATAACTTGCTTTACATTCAGAAACACCCATGATGAAATCTTGGTGCCTCCAATAGAAGGCAAAGAAAAAAACCTGTGCCTGCTAAAGCAGACAATACAGGATTATTTCAACAAATAAGTTGGATCTGGTGTTAGGTTGTTTTCTGTAAATAAGAGATTTTACTCAGCTTCGTAAATAGCAATTCACTGGGAAACTTGTGAAAGATAAAATTGCTTTCAAGAAAGCAGATAGGGTGTCTCCTGAAAGGTTGAATGTTCCATGCACACACCTCTATATTTTAAGCCATAAATAGCTTGCATCTGTTGTACTACTAAAATGTGTTCAGCTATTACATGCTGTGTACTGGTCAGATTAATCACCTATTGCTGGTCTTTGCTCCCCCTCCACAGGACGTCTTTCTAATGATCCGACATAACAAGACAACCATCTTCACAGACGCCAAGGAGTCCAGTACAGTGTATGAGCTGAAAAGAATTGTTGAGGGGATTCTTAAGAGACCCCCAGAAGAACAGAGGTTGTATAAGGTATGATAGAAACCTACAGTGGCGAGAATAGCCCAAGGTGATCTCCCTTGCATTGTTGTGTGACATTGGGGCTGGCTTGTCTTTAAGTGTATCTCAGAATGCTTTCCATATTTGCTCTTGTAAGTGTATTGAGATAAGTTCAGACTTCGCTTTTTAACCGTCATAAAAACTAAATGCTATATAATTAGTATGTATGTATTCCAGCAGGAAAACAAGTGTGCACCTACTTATCAAAAATGTATTTCTATAAAACAGTGATTGGAAACTAGAAACATATGAAGCTAGAGCTGGCCTACAAATGAAATCAACATGTTTAAAACCCTTTCTTTTCAACATACAACATGAGATGCTTGCTAGGGCTGGGAGGTTCCTTTTGGACTTAGGCAGCCTTTTAACGATTCATACATGTACTGTTTCTCCATGCCACTTCCTCCTTTCAAATGAAATGGTAATTCAGTCTGGCTAGATTTTTGGATTCAGAAATCATCTTTCTTTCTTTTTAATCTTGTGCTAGAGATTAAAAACAAACCTTGATCTTTGCCAATTTATATAAAGGACACGGTTTTTATATGGTATCGTTTATCATGGAATTTGAGCTTTCAAGGATTTTGGTATCCTTGCTGGGGCGGGTCATGGAACCAAACTCCAGTGAGTATCAAAGGGCCATTGTAAGCCTTTCTTTAATGCTGTAGTCTAGGCCTATACAACCTGTAGCCCTCCAGGTGTTTGGGAGCTGAATTTCAAAACACCTGGAGGGGCACAAGTAGTGCAGGCCTACTGTAGTTTCTTCTGTGCAGGTCTCTGCTTTTTCCATCCCTTGCTGCCTATCTCTGTGGGATAGTCACCACAGAACCAAGGGCACCTGGGCATCTGTCATCCTACTCTCCCCTTGGTATTGTTCTTTTGGGGGCTAGGTGTATTTCTACTTGTCAACTATGATGCAAATAGCATCAGGAAAACTTCGTTCATCATTAGTCCTTAAGGTGATGTCACTGCCAATGTACAGGCAGATTCCCTTGCCTACCATCCTTCAAGAGCATAATGTATTGGATCACCAAACATGGTGACTATATATTCAATGCAGCATATTCTGGTCTGCCACGCAGTCAATCATGAATTACCTTTGCTAGCCTCAGAGCCTTCTTCTGCCCTGTATTCTTCATTCCTCTATTCTACTTCCTTGCTACACACACAAACAGACGCAACCGAATCCTGATGGCTTTGTGTGTGTGTGTGTGTTGTTTCTGACCAGTGCATCCCAGGAATAACTTATGTTTGATGACCAGTTTAGTGAAATCTGGGAGCCCTCTGGTAGCGCAGCAGGTTTAACTGCTGAGCTGCTGAACTTGCTGACCGAAAGATTGGTGGTTTGAATCCAGGGAGTGGGGTGAGCTCCTGCTGTTAGTCCCACCTTCTGCCAGCCTAGCAGTTTGAAAACATGCAATGCTGGACAATGCCGGCTCTTTGGCTTAGAAATGGAGATGAGCACCACACCCAGTCAGACACAACTAGGCTTAATGTTAAGAGAAACCTTTACTTCAGTGAAATCTATATGTGTTGCTAAGAGTTTGTTTTTCTTCTCTTTGTAAATGACCTCATCGTCCAGGAGGACCAGCTGTTGGATGACAGCAAAACTCTCGGAGATTGCGGCTTCACCAGTCAGACAGCGCGACCCCAGGCCCCCGCGACAGTTGGCTTGGCCTTCAGAGCCAGTGGTAAGTGGTATCATGTGACAGAAAATAGTGCTTTCACAGAAGAATGGCCTATCTTTCAAGAGTCCAACACTGGGGTGCCTCCACTGAAGAGGGCCTTCTCTATGTTCATTCCTCGGCTGCACTTGAAAGGACAGGAGGAGTTCTGACAATGGAAGAGCTTAGGAAGAATGACCCTGCTTTTCATTGGTAAAATTCCCAGTGCCTCATATAAAACCAGACAGGTTGAGATTTAAAGCACAGCACAAAAAGAAACAAGTCACAGAGAGAGGAAAGGGATGGGTGACATCTAAGTGGAGTTTTTGTTAAACAAGCAGATAGGAAACCAGGATATTTGATGGAATGGCTGCTACTAGGTGACAGTGAGTGAGCCAAAAGAAGCTGGTTTCTTAGCTGGTGTGATGAAACAACCTGCTTCCTTTTTTTCTGCTGCATCTGCAGTACATATAAAAATAAAATAGTCAAAGAGATGCTCTAATAATTTCACCTGCATCCAACTGTCTGATGTCAGGATCCAGCAGTCTCTGGCTTGAGGGCCTTATTCAGCCCAGATAGGTTACTCGCATGTTTCACAAAGCTTTTCTACCAAGCATCATAACTGGAAATTGTCAAGGAGAGGAATCGCCAGTCAGTTACTAAGAATATGTCTTGCTTGCTTGCTTGCTCTGCAGAGTGAGAAGTCATGTGGCCAATGTGGTTGGAGTACTGGCTTTGCCACACACAGCCATTCTCCAAGGAAGTCAAATATTTTCCTGATACACTAGCTAGAGTACTTTATTTACTTACTTGCTTACTTACTTCACTTATATATTGCTTTTCTCACCCCAGGGGCAGACTCAAAGCAGTTTCCAACATATATATATGGCAAAATTCAATGCCTCACATACATAAAAACCTAACATAAAAGAATAATAAAATATCAATTAAATCATAAAAACACAATGACATTTAAACATTAAAATGTGGAGTTAAACACATATTAATATAAATGTTAAAATCACATAATCCTGATCATTCCTTGTATTGCTTACTGCCTGAAAAATTGGTCCCATAGCCAAGTTTTTCCTTTTTTTCTGAAGGCCAGGAGGGATGGGGCTAATCTAATTTCACTTGAGAGGGAGTTCTATAGTTTGAGCTAGGCTGGGACTTGCTGATGTTAGCTGGTGTTGATCCAGTGTTACCCAGCAAAAGAAGTCAGTGGAAGAAGATAATATCAAGTCGAGATGAAGAACTTTTCAGTTTGGCTCTCCACCTTTGATCTTCTAGAATAATGTTAAGTCTTGAGGACAATGTGGGCAGAAAATTGTATTATTTTTAAATATGTGCCAATTGATTTATTCATATAAGTATAATTAGAATCACAGTGGGCTTGCATTAATCTTGAACTTACTGTGATTTGTGGAATCTTTGGTTTTGGACTTATAAGAACCAGTTATACAGCAGCTAGGAACTGACCGTGTTGTCTCTTCTCTTTCTCTCCTAGAAGATGCCTTTGAGCCCCTCCGCATCGATCCCTTCTCCAGCCCCCCAGAGCTCCCAGATGTGATGAAGCCCCAGGACTCCAGCAGCAGTGCAAATGAGCAGGCAGTGCAGTGAGGCCCCGAGGGCAGCAGAGTGAGCAGCACAACCTGCGGCGGCCCTCTCCTCCTCCTTCCCCCCCATGCACCCTTCTTCTATCCTCCAGTGCGGAGAAAGACATGGCACTATTCCTTGCCACCAATCCAGCTTCCCATTCTCCTCCTTCCCTCTCTAAGCAAGACTCCATACGCACCCAAGCCCCTCCCCACTCATCACACGGAGCTCTGTTTTCACTTTGGTTTTGAAAACAATAAAGGTTCAGCTGTTTTTTTCCCCCTTTTCTGACGTGTTGTGGACCTCTGCTGTGAAACATAAAGGGAGCCTGCTTTGAAGGATTGTAATGTGACAATTAGTTCATCAAAGGCTGTTGTACAGTATTCAGATCTTAAGACAGCTCACAATTTGTTGTCCCCTTGAAGGAATGAGGCAATGTGTGGCCCTCCCCATATTATTTGTTGTGTGTCCTCAAAATCATTTGGGAATTACGGTGGCCATAAGGGGAACCTATTAAGAGTCTTTTCTTGACAAGATTGTTCAGAGGTAGCTTGCCATTGCCTGCCTGAGACAGGGAGTGTAACTTGTCAAAGATCACCCACTGGGTTTCCATAGCCAAGAAGGATTTAAATCCTGGTTTCCTAGAGTCCTTAGACCACCACTCAAACCATACATCAGGCATGGGCAAACTTTGACCTTCCAGGTGTTTTGGGCTTCAAATCCCACAATTCCTACAACTCCCCCCAGCACCAACTGTCACTGGGCCAGAGTGAAGAGAGAGGGGGCCAGGGGACAGTTCCACCTTGTCTCCTGTGCTATTCTAATAATATAATATATTGTATATACATATACTATTTATAATATAATAAAGTAATGCAATATAATAATATGATACTATAATTATATATTTATATTACATGTAATATTACGATATAGTGGTATTGTGCAATATAGCAATGTTTAATGCTGATATTGTACTATGCTAATAATATAATATATTGTATGTAATGTATACCTTGTAACCCGCTCTGAGTCCCCCTTGGGGTGAGAAGGGCGGCATATAAATGTCATAAATAAATAAATAAGTCCAAAACACCAGGAGGGCCAAAGTTTGCCCATGCCTGCATTACACCATGCTGGCTCATGGTGGATGGTTCCTTCCATCAGTACAGTCAATTGTGAATCATGATGGAAGTTTCAGTCCAATGGTATTTGGAGGGCCACACATTTCCCTATCATTCCCTCAAAGGCTAACACAGGCTACTTCTCTAGAGTGTGTTACATTTGCTTAATTAACAGGTCATCCTAAGTGTTGGAGTGCGGTGCCATCTATATGCAGATAACACCCAACTATTGCTCTTTCCACCTAAAGCTAAGGAAGCTATCCTGAGTCTAAACTAGTGTCTGCCATCAGTAATGGACTGGATGAGAGCAAACAAACTGAAACTTAATCCAGCCAAGACAGAGGTTCTCCTAGTCAGCCAGAAGGCAGATCAGGGAATATTTATTTATTTATTTATTTGCTGTATTTTTATACTGCCTTTCTCTGCCCGTAGACAACTCAAGGTAGTTAACAGGGTAAAATTCAATGCTTCCAATATCATAAATACAATTAAAAACGTAACATATAATAAAAATTAAACATATCAATAAAATATCAATAAAATATAAATTCATAGTATCGCCTTGTTAAAAACGTCCGCTCTCATTGTTGTAGTTCCATTTTCCTATGTCAATTACTCTGCATTTGTAAACGCTCGTTCAAAAAAACACACGTCTTGACTTTTTTCTGGAATGTTAAAAGGGAGATGGCCGATCTAATATCTATAGGGAAGGCATTCCACAGCCGAGGGGCCACCGCCGAGAAGGCTCTGTCTCGTCTTCATCAAATGTACTTGTGACGAAGGCAGTAATGAGTAGGGCCTCCGCAGATGATCTTAAGGTCCTAGATGGTTCATCAGGGGAGATGCGTTCAGACATGTAAGTTGGGCCAGAACCGTTTAGAGCTTTATAGGCTAAAGGCAGCACTTTGAATTGTGCCCGGTAGCAAGCTGGCAGCCAGTGGAGCTGGTGCAACAGAGGAGTTGTATGCTCCCTGAGCACTGCTTCTGTTAGCAATCTGGTTGTTGTTCTTTGGACCATTTGAAACTTCCGAACAGTCTTCAAAGGCAACCCCATGTAGAATGTGTTGCAGTAGTCTATATGAGATTTAACCAGACACTTCCAGTAGTGAAATGGGGATTCAGCCTGTGTTGGATGGAATCACACTTCTGCTGAAGACACAGGTCTGTAGTTTGGGGGTCCTCGTGGACTCGGCATAGAACCTTGAGGTCCAGGTATCTGTGGTGGCCAGGAGAATCTACGAACAATTAAAACGTGTGTGCCAACTGTGTCCATTCCTTGAGAAGCCAGATCTGGCCATGGTGGTACATGCTTTAGTTACATCCCATCTGGATTACTGTAATATGCTTTCTCTGGGGCTGCCTCTGAACAGTGCTCAAAAACTTCAGTTGGTCCAAAGAGCTGCAGCCAGGTTGCTGATGGACTGGCTACAGGGAATGGACAGCATCCTTGTTGCAGCAGCTTCACTGGCGGCCAGTTTGCTTCCGGGCACAATTCAGAGTACTGGTTATGACCTTTAAAGTTCTATATAGCTCAGATCTCGGCTATTTCGCTGACCACATCTCATATGTGGGTCCTGAGATCTTCAGGACCCCTTCTCTCGGTCCTGCCTCCATTGCAAGCTCAATCCTCGACTCTGGAACTCTGCCCAAGGAAACCAGAATAGCCCTCTCCTTCGATGACAAGCTAAAACTTTATTTAGCCTGGCTTTCAAAGGTGGTTTTTAATATCAAGTTAGGGGGTGCTGTGGTTTTAACTATAAATAGACTTTTAATCTGTTTTTAAGAGGTTTAACTTTATTTTAATACTGTTAATATTCTGTTTTAATGTTTATATGTGTTTTGGCTCTTAAATTTTATTGTATCAGTTTTACTGTAAGCTGCTTTGAATCTTTTGGAGAGAAAAAAAACAAGGTATAAATAATAGAAGAAGCCAGGCAAGATTGCATGTATTGCAGTCTCCCAGTGTTGGTGAACTGCAAATGATGAGCAGTGTTGTGACTTGCAAACAACATTTAGAGGATTCTGCTCATCCCTGAATTATGCAGAAAAAGAATGGGATCCAAATGTCCCAGATTTTTAGATCCCAGGCTTGTTGAGTTGATTTGGGACAAGGAACTGGCTAAACCCCCTTGAAATATCTCTCCATCATTATTTGTCATCACATCCACTCTAAAATGGATGTCCTATTCATGACGTATCCTGTGAGTCCCAGTTCTCTTCCACTAAATTATACATTACTAGATAACAACTTGAGGCAATGGGGGCTGTTAGAACACTGATCACTCCCTTAAGGCCTCAAGACACTTCCAGGAGTGAAATTCCCTAGATGAAAATCAGAAGGCATTTGTTTGAAGTAGGCAGCATTAAAAAGCATGCCTCCTGATTGAATTGTCATGGCTCCATCATTCTTCAGGAACTTGGGAGTTGTGGTTTTGTAAATAGGAATCGAATAACTGGCTGGTGTGTAATGCCCAACATTGCTTTGAGAAATTGCAGGTTTGAAATCCTGCATCTCATACCACCAGTTTCTTGAACTTTTAAGAAAGGACATGGGAGTTGAAGTTTTCCACATAGCTTTGGAGACTTTACTACTATTACAAAGCATCTTGCAGCAACAGAAGGCCAAGAATGCAGAGATGTAATTTTCAAGGCAGGGCTCCCACCCAGAGATTCATCAGGGAATTGGGGGAGACGGACTGGAAGCAATGAGTTTTAGGAACTTCCAATGCTTATATGTGACATGACAGGGATGACTTATCATTTTGATTTACATTACAGTAGAGTCTCACTTACTCAACATAAATGGGCCGGCAGAACATTGGATAAAGTGAAAATATTGGATAATGATGGATTAGGGAAAAGTCTATTAAATGTCTAATTATGTTATGATTTTACAAATAAAGCACCAAATCATGTTTTATAGCAAATCAACAGAAAAAGCAGTTCAATACACAGTAAAGTTATGTAGAAATGACTATTTACGAATTTAGCATCAAAATATTGCAATGTATTGAAAACATTGACTGCCTAGAGAAACAGCTGTGGATCTGGGCAGGAGGCAGACTGTGTTGGGTAATAAAGAACGTTGGATGAGCAAGGGGTGGATAAGTGAGACTACTGTATATTATATATGCCCTATTGTTTCTGAACTGAATCAAGATGGGCAATGGTGGTCCTCCAGATAATTTTGGATAGCAATTCTGACAGTGCTTCCCAATTGGAAATTTACCCCAAACATCAGGATAGCCAAGGTTGCTGCTCATACAGCTGGAAGGAGACGTAAGTAGATATGTCAGCGTTTCTTAGACTTCAGATGGGATGAATAGTTTATAAGAAGCTAGCCACCAGAGGGCACTAAATATTTTCTAACAAATTGAAGTTAGATAATTGTTTTCAGTCGCCTCTGACTTATGGCGGACTCACTGATTCTATAGGCAGTGGTTCTCTACTTGTCTAAAACTCCCAGAAATCCCAGCCAGTTTACCAGCTGCAAGGATTTCTGGGAGCTGAAGCCCAAAACATCTGGGAACCCACAGGTGGGAATCACTGCTATAGGGGTTTCTTAGGTAGGAAATACTCCAAGGTTGCTTTTCCTAGCATCTTCCTCTGAACTGTAACCTACAGCACATAGTATTCTATAGACAGTAACCTCCCACTAACCATCACATAAACCAGGGTCAACTGTAGCCCTTCAGATATTGGATTGCAACCACCATATTTCCCTGTGTTTGGCTAGGTCTGGTAGAAGTTCTAATCCATTAACATTTCCAAGGGCATACTTGACTTCTCCAGAATGTCACAAATATTGCACTAGGAGCCAGGTTCAAACAATAGCTGAGCTAGGAAAATACAATGTTATGCACATTACTATTTCTCAGATCAAGAAGGCAACTGATCTAATTTATCCTTGGAACTTGCAGATGGTAAAATGGGATAACCTCATTTATGTTGTGCTGTCATTGCCTGCATTAAAACTAGAGAAGTTGAGAGAAAGAGGGGACGTGGCTGATTAAAACAAAAGTAGGGAGGGGCAGATGTAAACAGTATTTGCTTTCAGATGTGAATACTGTAGCATTCCAATTGGAAACATTACGCTGGCACTACAAATCCCATATTGTAGTTCTAAAAGTATGCACTCAAAGCCCTATACTGCAACTCAGGGAGTTGTAGTTTTAAATAAAATGCCTCAATGCATTTCTCATGAGAGGAATTCCCTGCTATCCTTCGAAGGAGAAGAAACGAATGCTTCTTTCAAAATGAATTAAGATATGTTTTAAAATAATGTATATTTTAAAATATGCCATCATTCAGTCAAAGCACCTTTGCAGCTGACACCTTTTTTTTCCAAATCCATCATTCTTCCTCCAGGGATCTTGAGTTCGCTTTACTCACAGCCAGCTGTTTAATTACCTCTTTGAGGTAGATTAAACTGATAATTTATCATTGACCCATTGTCTCATTAAATTTCAGCATTGAGCTAAAATGTGAAATCGGCTGTCAGCCATCTAAATCCAATACACTCACAAAACAATGGGAAACCCTTTGGATGCTCACCTATTTAGAGCTACAATCCATTTCATCCTTCCTACCCATTTGAGAAAATGGATGTTGTCTGAAACATCTGAGGGGCCAAAGCTTCCCAATTTCTGTTCTGCCCACAAAAGCAGAGGTGAAGACTTCCAGTCTTCTGGATGCAATTGAACTACAACTCTCATTACCTTTCAATATTGGACTGTGCTGCGAAGGTGTGGTAGGACTTGCAAGGCAGCATCACAAAGTAACAAATAGCCCATTCTGACTATCGGTGCTTGAAAAATCGAACAGGTCAAAATTCCGGTGTGATTTTCCTCAACTTCTATCACTCTGTAGCCATCCCAGCTTTGTTGGGAATCTACATTGCCATATACTGTATATACTCAAGTATAAGCCTAGTTTTTCAGCCCTTTTTTCAAGCTGAAAAGGTCCCGCTCGGTTTATATTCGAGTCAAGGTTATTTATTATTTTACCCTCTTAGAAATACATAGTAAATGTGTTGTTGTTGTTGTTACATTGATCATTCTACTTTATTATTGTTTTTATTATAGTTATTATCTTACTCTATTATTACTGTTATTATTACATTTCCATTATTTTACTCTATTATTAGTAGTAGTATCACATTATTTTACACTATTTTTATTGGAAGGATATGCAAGCACATTTACATTGAAAAAGGTTAGAATAATGGTTTAATCAGAGTTCCAGTCTTATCTTGAATTATAGTTCTATGTAAATATTCAAAACATTTAACCTACTGATGCCTCAATTAATGTAATTGTAATGCACCTATTTTTATTTTGAAATTTACCAGTAGCTGCTGCATTTCCTACCCTCGGCTTATACTCGAGTCAATACGTTTTCCCAGTTTTTTGTGGTAAAATTTGGTGCTTCGGCTTATATTCGGGTCGGCTTATACTCGAGTATATACAGTAATTCCATATCAGAATACAGATTATTTGCATTGAACTGGATTATATAGTAATGTGGGGACTCATTTAATCCAGTTCAATACAGTTAATCTGCATTCTGACACTGAATTATATGGCAGTGTAGATCCAGCGATAGATACCGCCTCTGGACATCTGAATTATCCACTTAAGAATGCATCTACATTATAGAATGAATGCAGTTTGACACAACTTTAACTGTCATAGCATAATAAGAGTTATAGTTTTGCAAGGACTTAAGACTTCTCTGCCCAGGAGTTCTGCCTCACCAAACTACCACTCCCAGCATTCCACAGCCTTGAGCTATGGATGTTTAAATGATATCAAACAACATTAATTTTATAGTGTAGATACACCCTTAGTATTACCCTTCCCCAAAAACCTGTAGTAGCATCTACAGTACAGCTTGGAGAAGTATGTTTTTTGAACTACAACTCCCAGGATCTGTAAATATTAGGCCTGGGCGGTTTCGTTTCGTTAATTCGTAATTCGTTAATAATTCGTTAATTTTTCCAATTACAAAACGATAATGAACCATTCTGGAGCAATCATTAAAAAAAACGAATTTTTAAACACGTTTTGTAAATGCTTCGTATTTCGTTATTGTATTCGTTTCGTTATTGTTCTGAGGTCGTTTCGTTATTATTTCCGCATGTCTGGGCCAGTTTTATGGTTTAATTAGTGAAAAAAAATTATAATATCACACCAACAGTCAAGAACAGAGGGAGAGGGAAGCTTCAGAAGTTTTTGGAGGTTTTTTAGCGTATTTCGCGGTCGCATCCGCCATTAACGAATCAATTCGTTATTGTTTCGGAAATCGATTCGTTAATTTTTTACCATTTACGAAATTTCGTAAATATCGAACTTTTTAAAAGGAAAATTTTGTAATTATTTTAAATATCGAAACAAAAAAAACCCCAAATACAAATCGATTTTAGAAACAAATTTTTGCGTTGTTACCCAGGCCTAGTAAATATTCCAAGTGCTACAATACAGTAGCAAAGGAGCCGTTCTTCCCTACTCTTTTGCAGTTTGAGAATTTGTTTCGGTATTAATTTTGGCCAAAAAAAGAGAGAGAGAGAATGGGAAGGTTGCATTTTGCTCTGATGGATTAACAAGAATGTGGTCCTACACAATTGTGCTCTGTTTAAGCAGCATAGTCAACTTTTACTGCCGAGTTTCCAGTTACAGTGTCTTCCCTAGCATTAGGGTCTTTCTAGCATTGACAAGTTCTCCCTACCACCAGTTGGGGAGACTATGTGGCCGTCTTCAAGCAAACCAACTGTGTCAGCCCAAGACGTTGGTTTAGTTTCGAATCCACCGTGTCATGGAAAAACTGAGACAGGAAAGCCGTGTCCTGGTTGAGTGGCCACAGTTCTTGCTGTGAGCTTTGCATGAAACGAGAAGCCTGGTCGCATAGATTCACGGGGTCTCTTGCCTTCTGTATGTCTATAGTTTAAAGGTATGATCACAGCTTTGAATCACTTCTTCTCTGAAAAGCAGTAGCTATCCCTAAGGCGTTCATTACAGCTAAGGCTTACTCTGCAGTAAACCTATGGTGGCTGGAGGAGTTCTGGAAGCTGTAGTCCCAAAAACCTCATTACTCACATTCATTACAAATGTAGTATTAGAAAGAGAACCATTCTAAGAGTAAACTACTGCCTTTGAGTCATTGAGAAGAGAAGCTAAAGACTGGGCAAAACAACATCTCCCACGGTTCCATAGAATTGAGCCACGACAGCTATAGTGGTGTCAAACAGCATTGATTCCACAGTGTAGATATGCCCAAAGAGACTTAAGGAGTATTTTCAACATATTGATGGGCCTTCCTGGGCCATTTTAGATCCAGGAGAATCCTTTTTTAATAGCACGAAATAACTTTCTCTTTGAAGAATTTCCTGTTTGAAAAAAGGCATCACTTGGCTTAACATTAGCTCCTGACCATCCCATGGAATCAAATAAGGTTTTTGGATTTTATTTTTTGTTTTGTTTTGTTTTGTTCCACAAACATCTTAGGAAATGTATTGTCGAAGGCTTTCATGGCCAGAATCACTGGATTGTTGTGACTTTTCTGAGCTGTATGGCCGTGTTCCAGAAGCATTCTCTCATGACATTTTGCCTACATCTATGGCAGGCATCCTCAGAGAATGTGAAGTCCGACTTCACAACCTCTGAGGATGCCTGGCACAGATGCAGGCAAAATGTCAGGAGAGAATGTTTCTGGAACATGGCCATACAGCCTGGAAAACTCACAACATCCTAGGAAACATTTAGGGACAAATAATTTCCCTTGTATTGTCGAAGGCTTTCATGGTTGGAATCACTGGGTTGTTGTAGGGTTTTTCGGGCTATATGGCCATGGTCTAGAGGCATTTTCTCCTGACGTTTCGCCTGCATCTATGACAAGCATCCTCAGAGGTAGTGAGGTCCGAAAGGTCTCACTAAGAACTCTTTTCCGAAAGGTCAGGAAGGAGGGTGCCAATCTAATATCCCTGGGAAGGGAGTTCCACAGCTGAGGGGCCACCACTGAGAAGGCCCTGTCTCTCATCCCTGCCAAGCGCACCTGCAACAACCTCACTACCTCTGAGGATGCTTGCCATAGATGCAGGTGAAACTTCAGGAGAGAATGCCTCTAGACCATGGCCATATAGCCCAAAAAACCCTACAACAACCCAATGATTTTCTTCCCAGAAAACATGTTCAATCCCTAGAGGTGCAGAGAGTCTCCAAACCAAGTAGAAATGCTCTTCACATCTTCAGAGATCATTATGAGACATTTTGGAGCAAAATATAACAAAAAAATGACATTCTGGAGGCCAAATAAACAGTACTGGGAGGCTGCATGAAGCCCACAGTTTATCCACCCCTGGACTAAATACAGCTAATATATTTATTTCCATACTTCTATGTGTGGGCCTATAACCACAATGCAACCGTTGGGTCCAACTAGAGTAGACTAAATGACTCATTGGAATGTACTTATTTGTTGACTTGCCACTGAGCTACTGATTCAATGGGTTCACTGTAGTAGGGACAACAGCATGATCCAAATAAATGGCTATATAAATTGTACTACTACTTAAGGATGAGTTCATTCTTAAATTGCAAAGTGAAAGACTCACTTTTACATGCAAATCTCAGAAGCGAAAATCTCTATTTGGACCTTTAAAAAAAACAGCATGTTTTTAGTCTATAAAGCAACAAAGACAAATGTCAAAAATTAGATTTCTAATTGTTATGGGATTGGATTTTATTGAATCTGACAAATAATCAGATTCATCCAAGTGTAACATCCAAGAGTTACAGAAAAACCGTATTGGGTTTGATTGCTGAAGAGCAAATCCAGATGTATTCCTGAGCATCTTGAAATGCAAAGATACAGAATGGAGGATGATGCCTGGCTCAACAGCCATATGTGTGAAAAAGATCTTGGAGTCCTCATGGACAACAAGTTAAACATGAGCAACAGTGTCATGCAACAGCTAATAAAGCCAATGGGATTTTGGCTTGCATAAATAGAAGTCTAGTGTCTAGATCTAGGGAAGTTATGCTACCCCTCTATTCTGCCTTGGTCAGACCACACCTGGAATACTGTGTCCAGTTCTGGGCATTGCAATTGAAGGGAGATGTTGACAAGCTGAAATGTGTCCAGAGGAGGGCAACTAAAATGATCAAGGGTCTGGAGAACAAGCCCTATGAGGAGTGGCTTAAAGAGCTATGCATGTTTAGCCTGAAGAAGAGAAGGCTGAGAGGAGGCATGATGAGGGCCATGTATAAATATGTGAGTGGAAGTCATAGGGAGGAGGGAGCAAGCTTGTTTTCTGCTGCCCTGGAGACTAGGATGCAATGGAACAATGGCTTCAAACTATAGGAAAGGAGATTCCACCTGAACATTAGGAAGAACTTCCTGACTATGAGAACTGTTCAGCAGTGGAATTCTCTGCCCAGGAGTGTGGTGGAGGCTCCTCCTTTGAAGGCTTTTAAACAGAGGTTGGATGGCCATCTGTCAGGGGTGCTTTGAATGTGATTTTCCCGCTTCTTGGCAGGGGGTTGGACTGGATGGCCCATAAGATCTCTTCCAACTCTTTGATTCTATGATTCTATCTGGATTTCATTGGACTGTTCCTGTGTACCTTAAAGCCTTTTCCAATTAATAGTGACCCCATCATAGGGTTTTCTTGGCAAGAATTGTTCAGAAGAGTTTTGTTGAGGCTGAGAGAGAGTAACTATCCCAAGGTCGCTCATTGGATAACTATGGCTGAGTGGTGATTTGAACCCTGGTCTCCAGAGTCACAGTTCAACATTCAAGACAATACGCCATGTTGGCTTTGAAAAGGAAACTGATGTAAGGCTAAAGCTCTTGAGACCTTTCAAAAGAAGGTATAGAAATTGTATTATCCTGGCTGCTGTTGAATGCAAATGGGTACGTGTAAGGCAAAAGAAACACAGGGTACCTTGGACTACTTTAAAAGACAACGGATCTGAGAAATGAAAACAAATAACACAAATAATACCAATGTACATTCGTTGATAGGCGAGCTGGTTATCAGCATCCTGGTTGTCACAGATCTCAGGGGGACTTCAGTATTCTTGCACAATCCTGCTCTTTATCAATACTCTTTCCTTCTGTAAACTCATATCTGGGTAGGAAGCTAGTAAACTTCACAGAAAATCCAAAAGAGTTTGGAAATGTGTTATCTTTTAACCACTGTGGCTCTATTTTGACCATTACGCAAACTGGAGCAAATTGGCAAAACATCTAGCCTTCTTCATAGGGTTGCCCAAGGAAGAACTGTATTGTTGGTTTTGTTGCGATGAGGTGTAAAAGTGATTGTTCCAGTAATTGGATGTTTCTTTTTCCTTGAAGAAAGTGATTGCAATGAGATAACAAATGAAGTGTAATGAAGTCCATAGTTTTGAATCAACCAACCTAGACAAAAAGGTTTTGACTTGGCACTAAATTAATTATAATGTTGACACTGGAATGGGGCCACCACATATAAAACTCTTTCCTTTCGTGTTGCAAACATTTTACTAAGAATGTCTGGTGGAGAGTTTCCTCCAAATAATCTTAAAGCATTGTACCATAAAGGCTTCTGCTTCCAACTGGTGGAACTGGTCCAGCAAAATATGATTGTTGCAACTGAGACTCACACTCGTCTCAGTGTTTCTCAACCTGAGGGTCAGGAGCCCTGAGGCAGTCACGAGGGGGGATTTCAGTGGGGTCGAAAAGACCATCCAAAAACATATATGTTTGATGGTCTTAAGAACCCCTTTGGCAGAGAAGGCGGAAGAACCCTCCACCTGTCCTCTTCCTTTTTGGAAACAGACAAACCAAAAGCCCTCCTCCTCTGTGATTGGCCAGGGGAGGGCTGTTTCTGCGACACCAAGTGGGGAGGGGAGAGCAGGCGTGCTCAGCGCATGGCAGCTTGGTGTGCATGAGTGGGAAAGGGAGAGCTTGCAAGGCTGGAGGGAGGCTCACACCAGTTGATTCTGTGATTCTGTGTCTATCATTGGTGGGGTTCAGAATGTTCTTTGATTGTAGATGAACTAGAAATCACAGCAACTACAACTCCCAAATATCAAAGTCTATTTTTCCCAAACTCCACCAGTGTTCACATTTGGGCATATTGAGTATTCGTGCCAAGTTTGGTCCAGATCCATCATTGTTTGAATTCACAGTGCTCTCTGGATGTAGGTGAACTACAACTCCAAAATGCAAAGTCAATGGCCATCAAACCCTTCCAGTATTTTCTGTTGGTCATGGGAGAACAGTGTGCCAAGTTTGGTTCAATTCCATTTTTGGTGAAGTTCAGAATGCTCTTTGATTGTAAGTTAACTATAAATCCCAGCAACTCCCAAATGACAAAATCAATCCTCCTCACAATCCCACTGGTATTCAAATTTGGGGTATCAGGTATTTGTGCCAAATTGTTCCAGTGAATGAAAATATATCCTGCTTATCAGATATTAACATTATAATTCATAACAATAGCAAAATTACAGTTATTTGGGTGTATTGGGTATTTGTGCCAAATTTGGTCCAGCAAATGAAAATATATCCTGCATATCAGATATTTACAATAGAATTCATAACAGTAGCAAAATTACAGTTATGAAGTGGCAACAAAAATAATTTTATGGTTGGGGGGCACCACACAACATGAGGAACTGTATTAAGGGGTCACTGCATTAGGAAGGCTGAGAACCACTTCCATAGCTGTTTTCTGAATTCAAAAACCTTTGAGTACAATTTTGTATTGAACTATGGTCTCTTGTTGTAAGCCTCACAGTTGTTGTGTGCCCTAGGAAGTATTCTTAATGTGGTTCAAGTTTGATACTCACACGCAATTGTTTGTGTTTGTATCCACCAGGATTTCTCAACCAAAGTTTCCTGGTGCCATAGGGCTCCATGAGAGGTCGCTAAAGGTTCCACAAGAGATCATTGCTGAGAAAAGTAGACATTTTAAAGTTGTATATATAATAACTTATACAAAGTGATTCTTAGAAACCTGGAAATTATATTAAGAGTTTCTCCAGCATAAAGAGGTTAAGAAAGGCTGGTTTAATGTGTGAATCAACAAGCTTTGGATCAGTCAGTAAACTGTTTAAGGCACAACTTCTGATGAAAATTCCAAGGTCTCAATTTGTGCCACGTCCCATTCCTGGCTATGTGTCATCATTTTCCTCTTGCGTCCATGATCCAGTTATGGTGGCCAGAAGAAGATGGTATGGGGTATGGTAGGGGGATATGAGAGGAAGGTGATGAAAATATACAATGGAGTGAAACAGCAGCAAAGTTTCAGAACCGGCCGCCGGGTTGACAGCAGCCACAGGTGACATTCGCCCCTCCTTTCCCCCTCCTCAAAGTAGAGAAGCAAAACGTCTTTTCTGCAAGGAGCCAAAGCCACAAAGCGACCACATCCTGCCTCCGAAAAATGGCGCCACAGGCGTCTCCCTCCCTCCCCGCTGCCTCGCTGTTTTTTCGGCCCATATAAGGTCATTGGCGCTGCTCAAGATCTTCGCCCCCTCCTTCCCGTCCAACCACTGCCATGACCCCACCATGGGAAGTCAAAGCTCAGCACCCTGGGGAGGAAGGCTTGGGGGGAAGGGAGGTCGAGACAGGGGATCTAGTAGGTCCAAGCAAGGAAGAAATGGAACAGAGGGAGAAATCTGAGATGGTGGGACACCGGGATAGGGAAGTTTCATAGGGAGAATGGTTACCAAGGAAGGGAAGTTGGAAGACAGAAGTTCTCTGAACTGAGAAAGACAACCAGGATGAGGAAGGAGAAGAAGGAGAAGGAAAGAAGAAAATTTCTTCATGTTCTAGCCTTGGAGACAGTGTCTCTTGCCTCTTATTCTACGAGTTTAGGGCAATGTTTCTCAACTTTCCTAATGCTGCGACCCCTTAATACAGTTCCTCATGTTCTGGTGATACCCAACCATAAAATTATTTTCGTTGCTACTTCTTAACTGTGATTTTGCTGCTATTATGAATCGTAACATAAATATCTGATATGCAGGATGTATTTTCATTCACTGGACCAAATTGGCACAAATACCCAATACGTACAAATTTGAATATTGGTTGGGGCAGGTTGATTTTGTCATTTGGGAGTTGTAGTTGCTGGGATTTATAGTTAACCTACAATCAAGAAGCATTCTGAACTCCACCCACAATGGAATTGAGTCAAACTTGGCACACAGGACTCCCATGACCAACAGAAAACACTGGAAGGATTTGGTGGGTATTGACCTTGAGTTTTGGAGTTGTAGTTCACCTACAGCCTGAGAATACTGTGGACTCACACAATGATAGATCTGGACCAAACTTGGTATGAATACTTAATATGCCCAAATGTGAATACTGGTGGAGTTAGGGAAAAATAGACGTTGACATTTTGGAGTTGTAGTTGCTGGGCTTTATAGTTCACCTACAATCAAAGACCATCACACTAACAATAGAATTGGGCCAAACTTCCCAAACAGAAACCCCATAGCTTGAAGGGACTCATAGGCATGGGCCTCCCTCCAGCCTCACATGCTCTCCCTCATCCCACACATGCACGTGGCATGTGCATCCCACACATGCACATGCCATGCGCCAAGCAGGCTTGCTCTCCCCTAGAGTCTCAGAAACAGCCCTCCCCTTGGCTGTCTAACTGGCCAATCACAGCAGAGAAGGGCTTTTGGTGGGAAGATTTGCTGTCTGTTTCCAAAAAGGAAGAGGACAGGGGGAAAGATCTTCAGCCTTTTCTGCCAAAGGGCTTCCTAAGACCATCAGAAATATGTGTCTTCTGATGTTCTTTGGTGACCCCTCTGAAACCCTCTCACAACCTCCACAGGGATCCCGACCCCTAGGTTGAGAAACGCAGGTTTAGGGAGTCCAAAGGATCAACGGAATGGGTGGGATGGGGGAAATGTGACTCAGAAGGCCCATTTCCTTTGGCGGCTTTCTATCCATAATTAAGTCAAGCCCTGCTCATTTCAAAACCGGCCTCTTTCTCTTGTCTTCTCTGACCCAGAGGTTCCTTATCGCTTTGCAAAGATCAGTTCTAGCGGCTGGAGGAGGGTGGGTCCTTCCCGTTCCATCTGCCACAAGGCTGAAAACAAGGCAACCCACTCCCCAACAACATATGGCAACGATGCCAGCAAACTTGTTTGTTCTGCAGCAGCTGCTATCTAAAAAATTATAGTCCGTAAAAAAAGGGGGGGGGGGTACTTGCAAATATTTTCCTCCTCTCATTTTTGGAACATGAAAATTCAGACACAGAAGAGCCTGAATATTTTTCTCTTCTTCTCCTCTATGTGAGCTGTACTGCTCAGTTGTTATCGACTCCTTAAGAACACACACTAAAATCACCTTTTCTAAGCTTGTACCTAATCCAGATATTTTATTCCATCAAAAACAAAGAGCACTCTTATGTGGCTTGCCCTCAAAGTCTGGAAAGTCAGCTTCACGCTTTAATGGGGAGTTCAATATATGGATCATGGCTAACAGACACTGCTTAATCCATGTGTTCTCGACCTTAAAATAAGCCTGCTTATTTTATTTTATTTGCTGTTAGATCCATTTTACAGATGGGAAAGGAGCTGATAACAATAGTAACTTGCCTAAGCCTGCAATAAAAGTAAAGGTAAAGGTTTCCCCTGACATTAAGTCTACTGTCTAACTCTGGGGGGTGGTGCTCATCTCTATTTCTAGGTCAAAGAGGCGTCATTGTCCTTAAATACCTCCAAGGTCATGTGGCCAGCATGACTGCATGGAGCGTGATTACCTTCCTGCATAAGTGGTACCTATTGATCTACTCACATTTGCTCACATGTTTTCGAACTGCTAGATTGGCAGAAGCTGGGCCTAACAGCGGGAGCTCACCCCACTCCCCAGATCTGAACCACCAACCTTTCAGTCAGCAAGTTCAGCAGCTCAGCGGTTTAACCCGCTGTGCCACCAGGGGGGCCTTAAGGCTGCGATATGAATCTGTAATCCAGGAGAAACGTGGAAACCATGAGATCCAGATAAAGGGTGCACCTACAATGTAGAATTAATGTAGTGTGACATCACTTTAATTGATATGGCTCAATGCTATGGAGTTGTAGTTTTACGAGGTCTTTTGCATTCTCTGCCAAAGAGTGCTGGTGCCCCACCAAACTACAACTCCCACCATTTCATAACATTGAGTCATGGAAGTTAAAGTGGTGTCAAACTGAATTGAATCTATGTGGCTGCACCTTTAGTCATTTTTTGAATAAGTTTATAAATTAGTATTAATTTCAGCAGATCTGCTGTAAAGTTGGTGGATAACGCAGTCCAAATTGATGCTCTATCTAGAGTGGTGGTTCTTAACCTGTGGGCCGTAAACCACCAGTGGGCTGCAAGGACAAAAATCTGATTTTATTTCCGCTCCTTTCATGCCACCTGATACTCCTTTCCTGTCAAGGACCACGGCATATGTTTTGTATCAGAAACTAGAACTGATGTGGTCTATCCAACACAATTTTCTGAATCAGCACCCCAAATTGAATCTAAAGTTGACCAAAAACTGATTTGTAATCCTTTTGATACTAATGTTAGAGAGTGGTCCGTGGTCAAGTGGTCCCTGGTCAAAGTGGTCCCTGATCAAGGGGTCTCTGTTCAAAGTGGTCCCTGGTCAAGTGGTCCCTGGTCAAAGTGGTTCCTGGTCAAGTCATCCCTGGTCAAGTGGTCCCTGGTCAAAGTGGTCTCTGGTCAAGTGATCCCTGATCAAAGTGGTCTCTGTGGCCCCTGGTCAAAGTGGCCCCTGGTCAAAATGGTTCCTAGTCAAGTCATCCCTGGTCAAGTGGTCCCTGGTCAAAATGGCCCTTGCTGGTCAAAGTGATCCTTGGTCAAGTGTTCTCTGGTCAAGTTGTCCCTAGTCAAAGTGGTCCCTGGCCAAGTGGTCCCTGGTCACATGGTCCCTGGTCAAAGTGGTCTCTGATCAAGTGGTCCCTGGTAAAAGTGGTCCCTAGTCAAGTAGTCTCTGGTCAAGTAGTCTCTTCAAAGTGGTTCCTGGACAAAGTGGTCCCTGGTCAAAGTGGTCCCTGGTCAAATGGTCTCTGGTCAAAGTGGTCCCTGGTCAAAGTGGTCCCTGATGATCAAGTGGTCTCTGGTCAAAGTGGTCCCTGGTCAAGTGGTCCCTAGTCAAGTAGTCCCTGTTCAAGTGGTCTCTGGTCAAATGGTCTCTGATCAAGGAGTCCCTGGTCAAAAAAAGGTTGGGAACCACTGATTTTGAGCCCGGGTGAGGTTCTTATGGTCCCCCCACTTGTCTCTGGACTGCAACTAATGGCATTCCTCATCAACCCCTATTGGCTAAGGTTGATGGGATTTGCATTCCAACAGCATTTGGAGGCCACTTGTTGCTTGCCTTGGGGTTTAAGGGATCACTTTGTCTCTGCACTCTTACCCTTCCTTCAAATACACACCTTGACAAAAAGAGGGCAGTTTGTCCTCCTCCTAAATATAAAGATACAGACGTGATGAAATGTCACCAGTTTCTCCTTCTCAGAAGTACCGACTTACTTTCACAGGTTTCAATTTCTAAAATGGGACTGTGTTCCCCGCACCCACCCTGCCCCCAATGAAGAGAGAATGGGGAAGTGAAGGAAACGGTACAACTAGAGAGGAAGCAGGTGGGTTGTTGAAGGGTGGGCAGGAAGGGGAAGCTGGTGGCTGGGCCTTTTTTTAGGCCGGCAGTAAAGCAGAAATCGAAGGGCTTGGGGTTTGGGCACAGATGATATCGTCCACCTGGGAGCAGGGGGAGGGCAGGGCTTCATCGCAGGCTCTGTTGAGCAATTGGTAGCCTCTCTTTGGTTTTAAAAACTGTCCCATATCAATGAGGCAGCAGAACGCCTTTTGCTAACCTTCATTGTTTATATAAAATCCCTACCTACTTCACAATCCGTATCTCTTTTCTGAACACATGGAAATGCTTATGGGACCCCAATGCATCTTGCTGTTGCATTGCACATATCAACTTTGGGTCTTGTCAATAACAATATATACAAAGGGATGCAGATTGAATCTGAGCCTTAGTCAAGCCATTTAGGGTCCATATAGAAAGAATGCAGTTTGGCATCACCTTAACAGCTATGGTTCAATGCCAAAGAGGGCTGAAGCCTCACCAATGGCAAACCCCAGGAATCCGTAGCATTGAGCCATGGCACTTAAAACGATACTAAACTGCAATAATATCACAGTGCAGATCAGTGTTTCTCAACCTTTCTAATGCCACGACCCCTTAATACAGTTCCACATGTTGCGGCAACCCCCAACCATAAAATTATTTTTGTTGCTACTTCATAACTATAATTTTGCTACTATTATGAGTCGTAATGCAAATATCTGATATGCAGGATGTGTTTTCATTCACTGGACCAAATTTGGCACAAATACCCAATACACCCAAATTTGAATACTGGTGGGGTTGGGGGTTGATTTTGTCATTTGGGAGTTGTAGTTGCTGGGATTTCTAGTTAACCTACAATCAAAGAGCATTCTGAACTCCACCAATGATGGAATTGAACCAAACGTGGCACACAGAACTCCCATGACCAACAGAAAATACTGGAAGGGTTTGGTGGGCACTGACCTTGAGTTTTGGAGTTGTAGTTCACCTACATGAAGGGAGCACTGTGGACTCAAACAATGATGGATCTGGACCAAACTTGACTCGAATACTCAATAAGCCCAAATGTGAACACTGGTGGAATTTGGGGAAAATAGACTTGACATTTGGGAGTTGTAGTTGCTGGGATTAAAGTTCACCTACACTGAAAGAGCATTCTGAACTCTACCCACAATGAAATTGGGCCAAACTTTCCGCACAGAATGCCTATGACCAACAGAAAATTCTGTGTTTTCTGATGGTCTTTGGTGATCCCTCTGACAACCCCTTCACAACCTCCCCAGGAGCCCTGACCCCCAGGTTGAGAAACACTGGTGTAGATGCATCCTATACAGCTACTTCAATTTGCTTCACAAGGAAAGCAATATGAATGCCCAATACTCCATTCAAAACAATGCTCCACTGACTCTGTGCATTGGTATCTCATACGCTTCAATTGTCCTAACTTGGTAAAACTGCACAAGGGTGTCAAGGGCTACATCTACACTGTAGAATGAATGCAGGTTGACACTGCTTTAACAGCCATGGAACAATGCTATAGAAGCTTGGAAATTGTAGTTTGTGAGTAATCATTGGCTGCAAAGAACTTGTAAATCTAAATGCTCCAATAATTTCATAGCATTGAGCCATAGCAGCTAAAGTGAACTGTACTCATTCTACAGTGTAGATGCACCCAAGGAGGCATCTTCAATCATCCAGAAAGCGAACTGAGGCAACCAGCACTCCTGTCAGCCCACCTGGGTCCACTGAAAATACAGAAAATTAAACAAAATAGGAGTCTTTGCTCTGCAGCTGATCGCTTACCACCTCCGTGTTGCCAAGAAAAAGGTGTGTGGAGGAAGGTATAACTATGGCAACCAGGCTAGCTGGCAACCTATGTCAGAAGATGGGATCTGTCACCCTACCTCCACACAAAGCTCCCTTAAAGGAATAAAGGAAGTTATCTAGCATTACATTCCTCCTCAACACAGTAATACGCCTCATCGGGCAAATCCCTGGTTTGGCCCTTCGTCTTCTGGAGGATCCTAATGGGCTTATGAGCCCTCAGTGGTGCAATGGGTTAAACCCTTGTGCCAGCAGGACTGCTGACTGAAAGGTTGGCGGTTCGAATCTGGGGGAGGGGAGGAGTGAGCTCCCGTCTGTTAGCTCCAGTTTCCCATGCAGGGACATGAAAGAAGCCTCCTACAGGATGGTAAAATATCCAGGCACCCCCTGGGCAACATCCTCACAGATGGCCAATTCTCTCACACCAGAAACAACTTGCAGTTTCTCAAGTTGCTCCTGACATGAAAAAAAGCATGCCTCCTTCTCTTCTGGTTTCCTATAAGTTCTTACAGTTGCAGAAGGGTCAATTTGAGGGAGATGCAAGAAAAAGGAGGCTCAACCCTTGTCTTCCTGGCTGTGACCTGACCCATCTCTAGACACAGCTCTAAATTGATTCAGCCCAGAAAAATGAGTAACAGACAATTGAGGGCTAAGGACTTCTGGGAGACTTTGTATGCCCACATTTGCATATATATATATATATATATATATATATATATATATATATAATACCTTATTAGAATTGACACAAGGCTCAACATGTATTGCAAACACCATCTTGAGGGCATGCATATATCAGGAGCCCCCGGTGGCGCAGTGGGTTAAAGCACTGAGCTGCTGAGCTTGTTGATCAAAAGGTCACAGGTTCGATTCCGGGGAGCGGCGTGAGCTTCCGCTGTCAGCCCTAGCTTCTGCCAACCTAGCAACATGCAAATGTGAGTAGATCAATAGGTACCACTCCAGTGGGAAGGTAACGGCACTCCATGCAGTCATGCCGGCCACATGACCTTGGAGGTGTCTACGGACAACGCTGGCTCTTCGGCTTAGAAATGGAGATGAGCACCACACCCCATGTCAGGGGACTACCTTTACCTTTACTATATATATATATATATATATATATACCCTCAAGATGGTGTTTGCAATACATTTTGAGCCTTGTGTCAATTCTAACAAGGTATTTTCCAGCAGTAGGTGATGCTAAAATCAACTTATCAATTACATCATTATCATTATCACAACAACAACAACAAATATCTAGGAAAAATTGACTGTGGTGGTTGTGGATGAGCATAGAAAAATTTCCTCCCACATTCCTTAATGGTGTTTAGGAGCATTTTAAGAGTAAATACATATTTCAAAAGTGCTGGTGGTCACAAAAAGAAGTCTAGGGAAGTTACGGGCAGTCTATAGGACAGACACACTTTCCCCACTCTGAAATTACAATTTGGAAAAATATTTTCCATGCACACAGGGAGGGAAGTTGGGTTTTTTCCAGGCACCATGGTACACACGCTTATGCTTTACTCAAAATTTAAAAAGAAGTGCACAACTCTAATATTTACCTAGATCAGCTATGTAAAATAGCAGCTTGACTCCTAATGCAAAAAGGGAGTGAGATAAAGTTGTTGTTATCATCATCATCATCATTTGAATCACAACAAGATGAGTCCACAGCAAACAAGATCACTCTACTGGCTTTTGTATTGGATCACACATCGGACACTTCCTTAAAAAAAAAAAGATATTTAAATCCTCATGTCGTATCAGCTGTTCCAGTTGTTTCTCTTCAATCCTGCTGTCACCTTGGATTACAACATGAATGATCCATACTTTGTTTTTTAACACAATCGTGAGGTCAGGAGTATTGTG
Source organism: Anolis sagrei (assembly GCF_037176765.1). Lineage (NCBI taxonomy): Eukaryota > Metazoa > Chordata > Lepidosauria > Squamata > Anolidae > Anolis > Anolis sagrei. The sequence continues at coordinate 23,910,078 of NC_090026.1, read as the reverse complement.
CTCCAAAAAACTCAGTCTCTCTAAATTCGGAAGTCTTGGACTAGTTTGATGTGTTCATTTTCTGTAACTTTTTCCGGCTTGTGATCCCACCAGTTCTTTGTCGCAGGCAGATGGTATTTGTGGCATAAGTTCCAATGAATCATCTGAGCAACGGTGTTATGCCTCTGCTTGTAGTCTGTCTGCGTGATCTTGTTGCAGCAGCTGAGAATATAATCTATTGTTTCATCTGCTCCCTTGCCGAGTCTACACTTGGAATCTGTCGTCTTTTCAATTCTGGCTTTGATGGCATTGGTTCTAATGACTTGTTCTTGGGCTGCCAGAATCAGGCCCTCCTTTGCCTCCTTTTTCAAAGTTCCACTTGTGAGCCACATCCATGTTTTTCCTTTGTCAATTTGGCTCTCAATTTTTCCCAGGAACTGTCTGTGGAGAACCTTTTTTTGCCAGTTTTCTCTTCTGCTCTGGATTGTGTTTTTACAATATTCACTCTTTTGTCTTTTGCACTTTAAACAGTTTACTACTATTGACTTCCCTCAATGTTGGTTCTTGACTGCCTTTCACATAATCTGCATAATTTTCACATTATTATTATTATTATTATTATTATTATTATTATTATTATTGAAGAAAGAGCAAGTATCTCACAATAAGTTTTAAAAAGTTTTAAAATGCATCTCCAGACAATAATATTCCCCACTAACATGGTATTGGTTTTTTCTCTCTCTCTCCACCTCAGAGGTTATCAGTTAAGAAAGTAGAGTTAAAAATAGGCAAGGTCTTCCTTAAACTGTTCTTCACTATTGTACAAGTTTCAGTTCATTTGCCAACCACACTCATTCTCTGGGCTGCAAATATTCATCATATTAAAAGAAAACCAGAACTGCATCCATATCTCATTTATGCTTATAGCTCAGACATGAGCAAACTTCAGCTTCCAGGTGTTTTGAACGTCAACTTCCACAATTCCTAACAGCCTACTGGCTGTTACGAAATGTGGGAGTTGAAGTCCAAAACACCTGGGGGGCCAAAGTTTGCCCATGCCTGTCATAACTGCTCCTCACCCCCAAAATTAATAAGTGGTTACATGACAAGTTTGGAACTTTGGGTTTTTGCAGTGTGGATACAGCTTGGGAGTGTTCCTAGCCATTGCTGAGCCTGGAAACCACAGATCTTGACAGTGGCTAGGGGAGCTTTCGCACAATTAAGTCTTGTGCGACAGTTGCGCCCATACCTTGGGATGGCCCATGCTCTTGTTACATCCCAAATAGATTACTGCAATGCACTCTATGTGGGGTTGCCTTTGAATACTGTTTCTAATAGTCCAACGGGCAGCAGCCAGATTGCTCACCGGAGCGGCGTATAGGTAGCACACAAACCCCTGTTATGTCAGTTCCACTGGCTGCCAGTCTGCTACTGAGCACAATTCAAATTGCTGGTGTTAGCCTATAAAGCCCTAAACAGTTCCAGCTCAGCTTACCTGTCCAAACATATCTCCTTTATGATCCACCTCGGAGATTAAGATCATTGGGGGAGGCCCTGCTCTCAGTCCCACCACCCTCACAAACGCGACTGGTGGGCACGAGAGACAGGGCCTTCTCAGTTGTGGCCCCTTAACTGTGGAACTCCCTCTCCAAGGAAATCAGGTCTGCCCCCACCTTCCTGTCCTTCAAAAGACTTAAGACATGGCTGTGGGACCAAGCATTCGAGCAGTAAATCTAGCAATGCAATAATAGGAGTGATTTAATGTGACTGATAAATGGATAGACCTTAGACTATGATTTTGATTGATGTTTCAGTAACTGATGTTTTAATTACTTGGTTTTAATTGCCACTGTTATTTGTAATTGTATGTTGTCGGCGTCAAATTGCTGCCTGTTGTGAGGCCACTCTGAGTCCATCTCCTGGAGTGAAAAGGGAGGGGTACAAATGTGGAAAATAATAAATAAATATGCAATAAGCCCATCTTGAATGAGGGAAGACTATAAATTTGAGAGTGGGGATGAGCCACAGTGATGCACACGCAACAGAGTGTCAGCTTAAGAGAGCGAAAAGAGGCCCAGACTGACGCACAAGCGCCTATGGCTTTCTCACTCATGCTCTGGGCAGGATGTGGTTGCCCCGTCTCTCTTCTCACACATTTTCTGGGTGTCTGCATCTCCCCCTCCAAGGTTTCTCAGCAACAGGAACTTAAAAGAAAACCATCATAAATGGGGTGGGAAGATTGTGATGCAGTCTACCCTAAGCTAGATTTCCCCAACCTGGTGCCCGAAATTATTTGGACTACAAGTCTCAGCATCCCCACTTAGCACGGAAGCCCCACTTAGTTTCCTCTAATAGTTAGCTGTATAGGCCCCGCAGTGCTCTAGGCAGGATGTGGTTGTTTCTGATGCTTGCGTACTTGCCCACAATGTGCCAAGCATGAGAAAAACGAAGAAAAGAAGGGGTTGAATTCATTTCATTGTGGGGCAATAGATTTGGTAAAAGGCACACTGCGACCATGGTAGGAAAGGGAAACCTACAGTGAATATCTTAAGCAAAGATATTCACTGCTTTCCGCTCCCAAGAAAAATCTCATGGAGCTTGATGCCAGCCAGTCCCAATGGTAACTAAGACAAGACTTTCAAAATTCAAAATGATCTTAACAGATTAGAGAGATGGGCCAAAACTAACAAAATGAAGGTCAACATGGACAAATGCACAATACTTTACTTAGGCAGAAAAAAATGAAATGCAAAGATACAGAATGGGGGACAATGCCTGGCTGGACAACAGTATGTGTGAAAAAGATCTTGAAGTCCATGTGGACAAGTTAAACATGAGCCAATAATGTCATGCAGCAGCAAAAAAAGCCAATGGGATTTTGGCCTGCATCAATAGGAGTCTAGTGTCTAGATTCAGGAAAGTCATGCTACACCTCTATTATGCCTTGGTCAGACCACACCTGGAATACTGTGTCCAATTCTGGGCACCTCAATTGAAGGGAGATGTTGACAAACTGGAATGTGTCCAGAGGAGGGTGACCAAAATAATCAAGGATCAGAAGAACAAGCCCTATGGGGAGCAGCTTAAAGAGCTGGCCATGTTTAACCTGCAGAAGAGAAGGCTGAGAGGAGATATGATGGCCATGTATAAGTATGTGAGGGAAAGTCATAGAGAAGAGGAAGCAAGCTTGTTTTCTGCTGCCCTGGAGACTAGGACGTGGAACAATGGCTTCAAGCTACAGGAAAGGACATTCCACCTGAACATGAGGAAGAACTTCCTAACTGTGAGAGCTGTTCAGCGGTGGAACTCTCTTCCCCCGGAGTATGCTGGAGGTTTCTTCTTTGGAGGCTTTTAAGCAGAGGCTGGATGGCCATCTGTCGGGAGTGCTTTGAATGCGATTTTCCTGCTTCTTGGTAGAATGGGGTTGGACTGGATTGCCCACGAGGTCTCTTCCAACTCTTATTTTTATATGATTTGGGCACCTTTGAAGAGCCCCACGCATAGGAATAAGCCTTTCTGTATCCAGATGGCTTACCAGATCTTGAACTAATATAATTGTGTCATACAAATTGTTCTTTAGAAACCACTAGCTTCAGGTTAAAATTGCCCAACTCTACCACTGCTGAATGGAAAACAAAACAAGGGCAGACTACATAGTGGTTTCTGGTTAATGGGAAGGCTCACTCACGTATGCAGAAAAACTCTGATTTCTCACAGATAAACGTTTTTATGTTTCAAATGAAACATGATTCGACATGTGTGCATTTGCATGATATAGGGAAGACGTCCCCAGTTTGGCCATACTGGATAAAGATGAGGAGAGACATATATGACACACTGTTATTCAAAGTTGTGGTCTAATTGAGGAACTACTGGCTTCTGGTCTGTTGTAAGTCTCCAAGAAAGAAACAGTTGTAGTCAATAGACATACTGATTGGGGCGGGGGGGGGGGAATCCTTAGACCGTCTCCTACATCAGATAGCACAAGAAGCACGGGTCTAACACATCACTGAGGTGACAAAAGCTGTCGAATATTCTCAAACATATTTATCCTCCTCGTCCTCACAAAATGTCACGCTACCCCTTTATTCTGTCTTGGTCAGACTACACCTGGAATACTCTGTCCAATTCTGGGCACCGCAATTTAAAAGAGATGTTGACAAGCTGGAATGTGTCCATTGGAAGGTGAGTCAAATGATCAAGGGTCTGGAGAACAATACCTATGAGGAGTGGCTCAAAGAGATGGTTATGTTTAGCCCTCAGGAGATGAGGGCCATGTATAAATATGTGAGAAGAAGTCATAGGGAGGAGGGAGCAGGCTTGTTTTCTGCTGGTCGGAGACTAGGACGTGGATCAGTGGCTTCAAACGACATGAAATGAGATTTCACCTGAACATTAGGAAGAACTTCCTGACTGTGAGAGCTGTTCAGCAGTGGAACTCTCTGCTCTGGAGTGTGGTAGAGGCTCCTTCTTTGGGAGCTTTTAAACAGAGGCTGGGTGGGGCGTTTTGAATGCAATTTTCCTGCTTCTTGGCAGAGGGTTGGACTGGATGGCCCATAAAGTCTCTTCCAACACAATGATTCTATGATTTTCTCCTTCCAACTTTCTGAGACCTCAGTCTTCATCCTCACTCCCCTTAAATCCACACAATTGTATTTGCTCCACAGTTATTGCTTCGTCGAAGGCTTTCATGGCCGGAATCACTGGGTTGTTGTAGGTTTTTTCAGGCTATATGGCCATGTTCTAAAGGCATTTTCTCCCGACGTTTCACCTGCATCTATGGCAAGCATCTTCAGAGCCCGAAAAAACCTACAACAACCCAGTTATTGCTTCATTTACCCCCACCCCCAGCCTGATAAACTTCACATTCTGTCTGTTTTCAGAAGGTAAACAGAGTCAGCCCTAGGCTTGGAGACTGCCAACAAATTCCAGGTGCCGTTCGGCTATATTTCAGAAGAAGGACCTGGCAAAACCGCTTTTGAGTATTCATTTCAAAAGAAAACCCCATGAAATTCATGGGTCACCAGAAGTCAACAGGCAACTTGAAGGCACACGCATAAACGTTGTTTTTCCTTCCACAGCATCAGCATCATCCTGTTATCTTCCCCCATGGTCAAGTTCAGATTACACGATTGCTAAGAGGACTTTTTCCACTCCCCTTTCGATTATCAGAAAACTTTTTTAACACCCAAGAGTTGTTATCTCCTTCCCACGTACCTCAAAATTCCCTCTCTATCTTTATGTAAACCCTCCACTAGCTAGAGCCAAGATTTTTTTTCTTATGTCTCCAATCCACATTAAATTCAGGGCTCTTGCATGTACACAAAAGAGCAGTGAGAGTCTGGAAAGCATGTTTAGATACCATTTGCTGCAACATGCTCTACTGCTTGAAGCACTTCTGGAAATGTCTGCAGCTTTCCTGGCTCTCTCCCCATTATTTGTCAAACTGTAACTTCCTCATACTCCTTCCACAAAAATGAGGGGTTTCATGTGCAGAGGATAGAAACTGGTTCAAATTCAGAGCAGAAATGGTTGTTTCTACTATGTGTGTTATGTAGAATACAAGGCCTGTAACTAAGGCGGCATTTGATTTTAAATGTGTTAATTCAAGTTGGTTTAGGTCAGTGTTTCTCAACCTGGGGGTTGGAACCCTGGGGGGAAGGTCATGAGAGGGTGTCAGAGGGGTCACCAAAAACCATCAGAAAACACAGTATTTTCTGTTGGTCATGGGGGTTCTATGTGGGAAGTTTGGCCCAATTCTATTGTTGATGGGGTTCAGAATGCTCTTCGATTGTAGGTGAACTATAAATCCCAGCAACTACAACTCCCAAATGTTAAGGTCTATTTTCCCCTAACTCCACCAGTGTTCACATTTAAGCATATTGAGTATTTGTGCCATGTTTGGGCCAGATCCATCATTGTTTGAGTCGACAGTGCTCTCTGGATGTATGTGAACTACAACTCCAAAATTCAAGGTCAGTGCCCACCCACCAAACCATTCCAGTATTTTCTGTTGGTCATGGGAGTTCTGTATGCCAAGTTTGGTTCAACTCCATCCTTGGTGGAGTTCAGAATCTTCTTTGATTGTAGGTGAAATTTAAATCCCAGGAACTACAACTCCCAAATGACAAAATCAATCCCCCCAACCCCATCAGTATTCAAATTTGGACATATCGGGAAATGCACCCACCCCCCCACCCCCCGCAACCCAACAGTATTTAAATTTGGATGTAGCGGGTATTTGTGCCAAATTTGGTACAGCGATTGAAGATACATCCTGCATATCAGATATTTACATTACAATTCATAACCGTAGCAAAATTACAGTTATGAAGTAGCAATGAAAGTATTGTTATGGTTAGGGATCACCACCACATGAGGAACTGTATTAAGGGCTTGCAGCATTAGGAAGGTTGAGAAACACTGGTCTAGGTAAAGGTTTTCCCCTGACATTAAGTCCAGTCGTGTCCAACTCTGACGGTTGGTGCTCATCTCCATTTCTAAGCCAAAGAGCTGGTGTTATCCGTAGAAACCTCCAAGGTCATGTGGCCGGCATGACTGCATGGAACACCATTACCTTCCTGTCAGAGGGGTACCTATTGATCTACTCACATTTGCATGTTTTCAATCTGCTAGGTTGGCAGAAGCTGGGGCTAACATCGGGAGCTTCACCCCTGCTCCCCCGGATTTGAACAGCCAATATTTCGGTCAGCAAGTGCAGCAGCTCAGCAGTTTAACCTGCTGCATCACCAGGGGGCCCAAGAGATTCAAAGTATCTTACAGTAAATCCAATACAATATACATACCTCAAAACATACAAACATTAAAATAGAGTTAAATATTAACAGTATTCCAAATAAAGTTAAAACAAAACAGATTTTAAAACCTATTTATAGCTAAAACCACAGCATACCCCTAACTTGAGCTTAAAAACCTTCTTTAAAAGCCTGCCTGAACAAAAAGATGTTGGCTTTCCATTGGAAGGATAGCAGGGAGGGGACTATTCTGGCTTCCACGGGCAGGGAGTTCCAGAGTCGAGGGGCAGCCACCAAATGAGCTTGCAATGGAAGCGGAACTGAGAGAAGGGCCTCCCCTGAAGATCTCAGGAGCCAGGCAGGCTTATATGAGGAAATATGGTCAGCTAATTAACCTGGATTTGAGGTGTACAGGGCCTTAAAAGTCATAACGAGTACTTTGAATTGTGCCCGGAAACCAACTGGAGCTGCTGCAGCAAAGGGGTTGCCAGCAGGACAAGTTGGTCTAGGAAAAGCTTTTTGTAAAGACTGCAACCCACAAAACTCTCCATTCAGCATATGAGGGAAGGGGGGTGAGTAGTAAGATGTCAGTCATGGTATCCTTCTCAGACACCGCACAGGAATGGGACTTGGAGGCACTGTTATGCAGTGGCTCTGCTCTTTCCTGGAGGGCCGCTCACAGAAGGTGTTATTGGGGGACACCTGCTCGACCCCACAACCTTTGTCCTGTGGGATCCTGCAGTGTTCAGTACTGTCTCCCATGTTCTACTTAGTCCTAATCTTTTTATATACTGGTTTTAAACCACTTCATTAGATATGTTGCAATAGCAGATTCCCAGATAAGTTTAGTGTTTACCCCTTATTTAATTTTTCTGGTTATTTAATCTTTAATGTTTATTTTACTTCAGTGATATTTGCCTTTACTGTTCTAATATAGCACAAATCCTATGTAAAATCATACTACGTATTTTTGACATTAATATTGAAATCTGAAATATATACAGAAAGTCTGGGAGAGATCATCTGGAGTTCTGAAGTTCAATGTCATCTGTATGCCCCTTTTCACCTGCTTCTAAGGAAGCTGTCCAAGTCCTGAACCAGTGCTTGGCCGCTGTGACGATCTGGATGAGGACAAACAAATTGAAATTGAATCCAGACAAAACAGAGGTACTCCTGGTCAGTCAAAAGGCCGAACAGGGTATAGGGTTACAGCCTGTGCTGGACATGGTTACGTTCCCCCTGAAATCACAGGTTCGCAGCTTGGGAGTCCTTCTGGATTCATCGCTGAGCCTGGAACCACAGGTTTCAGTGGTGGCCAGGGGAGCTTTCACACAATAAAAACTTGTGTGCCCATACCTTGAGAAGGCACAATGGTCCATGCTCTTGGTACATCTTGAATAGACTACTGCAATGTGTTCTATGTGGGGCTGCCTTTGAAGATTGTCCAGAAGCTCCTAGTAGTTCAATGGGCAGCAGCTAGATTCCATCCCTGGAGTGGCATATAGGGAGCACACAACTTATGTGTGTGTGCGCGCACACACACACCCATTACGTCAGCTCCACTTGCTGCCAGTTTGCTACCAGGCTCAATTCAAAGTGCTGGCTTTGGCCTATAAATTCCTAAATGGTTCTGGCCTAACTTACTTGTCTGAACATATCTCCCTCTATGAGCCAACCTGAGAATTAATATCTGACAGGGAGGCGTTGCTCTCAGTCCCACCCCCTTCGCAAGCGCAACTGGTGGGGAAGAGAGACAGAGCCTTCTCATTGGTGGCCCCTCAGCTATGGAACTCCCTCCCCAGTGAGATCAGATTGATCCCCTCCCTCCTGATGTTTAGGAAAAAGCTAAAGACCTGGCTCTAGGAACAAGCATTTGGGGTGTAGTTTAATAATGGAATATGGAATATACAATATGGGATTGGACATTATGTTTTAATTGTATTAATTGATTATATGCATTATTGGCTTTATCATTATGTTTTGATTTGTATTAATTGCTTATTTGTATTTTATAATGCGCCATTGAATCTTGTGTTATTTGTAAGCTGAGTTCCCCACAGGGTGAGAACAGCAGGATAGAAATATAGTAAATTAAGAGAATAAATAAATATTCAATAAAGTAAATTTTCCATTTTCCATGTTCTAGTTTTAGCCTATGGAGCTTGATCTTCTGGTTCATCTATAGTGATTCAGCCTGTGGTTGTTTCGTTGCCTGAGATTTTAAGAGAATACTGACCAAGATCCTGCAGACCCACAGGAGTCTGGAAATGGGGATTTTGGGCAGGAGAGTGCTGTTAGCCATGATGAAGCTGAGGATTTTGGGGTGTTAAGCCTGCATTAGATGTTCCAGTAGAGACAGAGAAAGAGGCTGATAGGTTTGTGTTAGATTTCCCAAGGGAGTCAAGGTCGCAATGTGAAAAGAATGTGTTAATTGGGGATCCAGGGAAGGATCAGGTTTGTCAAGGGGTCAGGTTTGTCAACAGAGACATCTGGCCAGGGAGAGGCACCGCTCCCAAAGATTAATAGACAAGAAGAATCCTTCTGAATCTTCTCAAGGGAAAAGGCATGGGTTCTTGAGTATATGTGAGGGCAACTGAGATTGATTCCTCAGAGGAATCAAAGTTTGGTTAAGGAATACCTTTCTCGTGCCTTGGATTTCATATTCATGTTTATATTTCTGTAACTTCTCGTGCCTTGGATTTCATGCTTCAAGTTTTTGTTCCTGTATCTTCATGTGTCATGGTTTGCTGTTCCTGGATTATGTTGATGTCACAGACTCTTGTAACTTTTGGATCTTGGTTATGGTTTTATGCTTTCCTGTTTCCTGAACTTAGTGTTTAGATTCCTGTTTTTTTCAAGTTTAAGTGACTCTTATCATGGACAATATCCTATACATCTAATCACCTCTCAACAAAAGTTTGCTCCAGGCACTGTTAGGCCATTATATGCTAATCAAGGTGGTCAGTTGTAACATTCACACCTAGCTCCAGCAGACAAGAGTCCTTTGTCCCACCCTGGTCATTCCACAGATATATAAACCCTTTTTCCTAGTCCCAACAGACCTCACTGCCTCTGAGGATGCTTGCCATAGATGCAGGCAAAACGTCAGGCGAGAATGCCTCTAGACCATGGCCATATAGCCCGAAAAAACCTACAACAACCCAATATCCAATACTACTTTTGATCCTTTTGCTGAAGCTATTTTTATTCTTTAATAAACTGCTTTGCTTATACTCTGGAGTGTGAGATTGGTTCAGAGGTCCCTTCCCAGACCTGGTGTACAACATCATTGTCCTTCAAAACCTTCTTGTATCAGTCCTCCATTCATTTCTATATAACAAATCAATCCCTACTTCAACAGAAAAGATTGGCAGTGTGGAAAATACCCCTCTCCCTTTAAAAAAGTTCATAAAATACTTCATGGAAAAGAAATTACTAAGCAAGTATAAAACTGGAACATGACCTGAGTGCAGAAGAATGAGCTAGAGAATACAAGAAGGATGTACAGTGTTCCCTCACTTATTGCGGGGGTTCCATTCCAGGACCCCCCGCAATAAGTGAAAATTCATGAAGTAGGGACGCCATATTAATTTTAATATTTATGCATTATTTTATATATTATTTTCTTACCCACGCTTCCTTACCCGCCTCCCGGCCCATCCCAAGGGTGTCTGCCTGCCTCCCTGGTCTCCACAGACCCCTGCAGAGCCTCTGTAGCCATGCAAGCAACAGCAGGCCAGGGAGGAAGGTCTTCCCTGCTGCACCTCAGGCCACCGCACTCCCAGGGTCTATGGAGTCCAGGTAGACAGGCCTTCCCTGCTGCACTTCAGGCCACCACACTTCTGGGGTCACTGCCCTCCACTGGATGTAACTATTTTATATTAATATTTTCAAAAACCCGTGAAACATTGAGTCCACTAAAATCGAACCACGAAGTAGCGAGGGAACACTGTACTCAATAAAGATCCAAAGCAAATTATTCTCAAAGTCGAAAGAGGAAATGTTCGTCTATCCAATCTCCTAACCAGCACCCTGCTTACAAATACAACATTATCACAGGATGAGAGTAATGGCTCATTGTCTCTCAAGTTCACAAAAGATGAAAAAACCAAGTGATGATTATCCAGAAGATGTTCAAAGTACACCTCTCCTAGCTGAGAAATGTATAAAAATTGGTAGACCAGAAGTTGAAAGCATTTGAGCTCCAAAGACCCTCTAATTAGCTCGCCTGAAAATCAGATTCCCAAGCTTTATCACAATTAGTCTGTCTAAAATTAATGAGAAAACATCAGTCTATTGGTAGAGCACATGCTTTGCATGCAGATGGTCTGGGCACACTCCAAGCATCTCCTGTTGAAAAGGGCAAGGCGCAGATGATGGAAAAGGATCTTTTCCTAACAGTTTGGAGAGATGCTCCCTGTCAGAACTGACCAACTATCTCCATTTCAATGCCTGTTAAATATCCTTCACTCTAGCTCCCTGACCCTGAGTACTCGCCATATCTGAGTTCAGGAGCTTTAGCCCAAAACATCTAGAAGATATCCAATTGAGCAAAGCTGGAGTGGACAACAGCAGGTTGAACTACAAATCCAAGAATCTCCTGGCTAGAACAGTTACTGGACAAGCTGGCTGAGGCCTTCGGGGAGTCTGCAGTCCAAACTTCAGAGTAGACAACACTAGCCTAAATGAAGTAATAGCTTGACTTGGTATATCCAGGTGTTTGAGTAAAAACATATAAATGAATCCCTATCACAGAATGGTAGCCTCCAGTAGTGCAATGGGCTAAACCGGTGCTTCTCAACCTTCCTAATGCCATGACCCCTTAATACAGTTCCTCATGCTGTGGTGACCCCCCAACCAAAAAAATATATTTGTTGCTACTTCATAACTCTAATCTTAATGTAAATATCCGAAATGCAGGTTGTATTCACTGGACCAAATTTGGTACAAATACCTAATATGCCCAAATTTGAATACTGATGGGATTGGGGGGATTGATTTTGTCATTTGGGAGTTGTAGTTGCTGGGATTTATAGTTCATCTACAATCAAAGAGCATTCTGAACTCCACCAACAATGGAATTGAACCAAACTTGGCACACAGAACTCCCATGACCTACAGAAAATACCGGAAGGGTTTGGTGGGCATTGACCTTGAGTTTTGGAGTTGTAGTTCACCTACATCAAGACAGCACTGTGGATTCAAACAATGATGGATTTGGACCAATCTTGGCATGAATACTCAATATGCCCAAATGTGAACACTGATGGAGTTTGGAAAAAATTGACCTTGACATTTGGGAGTTGTAGTTGCTGGGATTTATACTTCACCTACAATCAAAGAGCATCCTGAACCCCACCAATAATAGAATTGGGCCAAAATTCCCACACAGAACCCCCGGCCAACAGAAAGTACTGTGTTTTCCTATGGTCTTTGGTGACCCCTCTGACACCCCCTCATAACCCCCCAGGTGTCCTGACCCCCAGGCTGAGAAACACTGGTGTAGAGGCCTCTGACACCCCCTCGCTACCCTCCCAGGGGTCCCCAGGTTGAGAAACGCTGGGTCAAACCGTTGTGCCAACATACTGAAGACCAACAGGTAGGAGGTTTGAATCCAGGGAGATTTTGGATGAGCTCCCTCTGTCAGCTCCAGCTCCCCATGTGGGGGCATGAGAGAAGCCTCCCACAAAGATGGTAAAACATCAAAACATCCGGGCATCCCCTGGGCAACATCCTTGCAGATGGTCAATTCTCTCACACCAGAAACAACTTGCATTTTCTCGAGTTGCTCCTGACACACACATACACACACACACACACAAAACATTGGTGAGCTGTTGTGGCTGTTAGGATACTGTCGCTTCTCTTTCCAAAGGAGTAAAGAAATGGAAGGGCCACAGGGAACCACATCTTAAAGGAGTGAAAGGGCTCTATCTTTCAGGTCACCTCTTATACAAAGAGCCTTGGTAGATCAGGCCAAATATCTATCTAGATTAGCATCCCATTTCTCAATGGCCAAGCAGTTCTAGAATGTCCACAAACAAGTGCCAATGGCAGTCGGGTTTTTTTTCCTCAGTGCAACTGGTACACAGTGAAGTATAGCTTGAAGACACAGAGGTTTCATTGTCATTACTAACAGGAATACCATGTTTGGACCTCCAAGAAGAGGCTGACCCAGTCAGGATGGTATATATTTGTTTGTGAGCACAGAAACTTGGTCTTATAGTGCACACATGCACCTGCACACCAACTCTTAATGCAGAAAGCAGTAACAGAAAAATCTGACTTGTTATGGAGTCAGAATTTCAGCTATGACACCATTTCCTGCCTGCTTCAGTGAATTAAAATAAATTCTCATCCCATCAGATAAGACTTTGGTTAGCATTAAAAAGTCCCAGTTGAGGAAAAACAACAGGGTTCCCTAGTATTAATACTCTTTAACCACAACACTAGGACTCAGAAACCTTGAGTAAAAGGAAAATATAATACCAGTCACAGTATAGTTTAGGGCCCATAAAGGCGGAGGGGGAGGGGAGAGAATTAAACATAAAGGGAGTTCTAGTCTTGCATTTCCAACTTCTCATCTGGGTCGCGTTCCGTTCCTCTTTGCAAAAGTACATCCCTTCTGAATTTGCTCCCATTTTCAATGAGATCATGTTATACCATTGCAGGTTCTCCTTTCATCTGCTGTTGGGAGAGGAACTGTTTTCTCTGTGGTCAACATGGCCATACAAAAAGGATTAGGACAGGCTGTCCACAGGGATGTTCACATGAACCCTGGAGTGAAGAAGCCTGGGTTCCTCTTCACATCACGTTTTAACTTGCTTCATGAATTAAAGCAGAACCACAGTTAGGGAAGCAGGAGGAGGTAAATATGGCCTCCAGATGCTTTTTCAAGTCTGCTTTCATACCATTGCTTATACTGGTTTGGACTGGGGAAATTTTAGGTCCAAACCTCTGGAGGGACTCAGTTGTCTATGCCTGAGCTATAGGAATTATCATTTGGATCTTGTATATTTTTCATTTTTTTTCTTTTCTATGAAGTGTGCATTAAAATAACTGATTAAATGGGACCTTTGGGCTTATACACGCCATGAAATATATTGGCAGTAAGGATGAAGTTATGCCACTTTAAGAACAAGATCTATTTGAAGTGGAAATCTTTCTATACATTGTGATTGCAGAAACCTAAAAATCAAGGTGTTGTCTGTCAGCACATTCTGTAGAACTCAAAGGCAGTTTAAAGGTGTTTGTACTTTATGTGAGTGTCACGTTGGCAAGTCCCTGACCTCCACCATCACATTCACACTGGCCAAATTTTACTTATCTATTCCTCTTTCAACCTCTTCTTTCTATGCTTTATATTTTCCAGAACCTCTTCAATCGTCACTATAATCTTCATTTTCAATACTGGGCAGTTTCAGAATGATATAGGGTTGAGTGAGTGGGTGTTAAAAAGCCAAGTGTCACATTACAGCTCGCCACAAAACTAATGGCATTAGCAAAGAAGGAGCATCTGCTAGAGATGTGCGCACAGTGAAGTCAACTTTGCTTTCCATAAGCCATTACTCTGAAGATGCCAAAAGGAAAACTAGACAGAAAATGCAACACAAGATAAAGCTAGAACAAGGGGAAAAATAGCTGGGAAGGAGAAGGCTAGGAGAAGAAAATACCACCAAAAGTTACAACTAAGCTCCAGCCAGAGCAGAATGGAGGTAAAACTAGGACAGAAAGGAAGAAAAAGACAGGATACAGGATTGCCCAAGACCAGATGTTTCATGAAGTTAATTTTCTAGCAGAAACTGAAGTCTAGCCAAATGAATCATCTGCCGCAATAAGCTGCCTGGAAATATAATGTAGGATTTAAGTTTTATCAATCTCTTTATTTCAGGGGTTTCCAACCTTTTTCTGACCAGGGACCACTTGGGTCTGGCACCACTTTGATCAGGGACCACTTGACCAGGGACGACTTCACCAGGGACCACTTTGACCAGGTACCACTTTGATCAGGGACCACTTGACCAGGGACCACTTTGACCAGGGACCACTTTGATCAGGAAGCACTTGGATCAGGGAGCACTTGACCAGGGACCACTTTGACCAGGGACCAGGCCCATAGCCAGGATTTTGATTCGGGGAGGGGGGGCTGAGTTTGATTGGGGGGGGGCTGAGTCTGAGGGAAAGAGGGTCTACCCTAGCAAACCTTTTGTATCATTACCCCAATACCCCCATGCATATGGGATATATTGAGCATGGTGATCAGATCATGATATGAATAAACATAACAGTTTAAATAATGCACCAGTAAGGCCTTTTTTGTGGACCACCATGAGAATTGGGGGGGGGGGGGGCTGAAGCTACATGCCTGTCAGGGACCACAGGCTACATGCCTGTCAGGGACCACTTTGATCAGGGAGCACTTAACTAGGGACCACTTTGACAAGGAACCACATTGACCAGGGACAACTTTGATGAGGGAACACTTTGACCAGGGACCACTCTCCAACATTAGTACCAAATGGGTTACAAAACAGTTTTTGGTCAACTTTAGATTCAATTTGGTTATTTGGGGTGCTGATTAAGAAAAGTTTATTGGACAGACAATATCACCTCTAGTTTCTGATACAGAAAATATGCCATCCAGTAGTTGCCATCTGCTTGACCACAGAAAACCATATTTAATCATCTAGGCTGTGGACCTTATTTTAGGTTTTGCAGCCCATCAGTGGGCTGTAGCCCACAGGTTAATAACCACTACTTTATTTGAACACAGCAAATAAGTCTTAGCGAGAGGAAGGGCCACATTTAAAAGTGGCATCAATCAGAATGAGACCAAAAGGCCATCAAACTCAATTGAGAACATGAGCTATGCAGCAAAGATGATTGAGACTTACAGGACCTCAGATGAGTGCACAGGTTTCTAGAAGAATGTGGGTCTGGATTTTGAAGATTTGCTCCATTTTTGCTTACCAAACTCAAGATGCATATTGCAGCATGTGAGTTTTATTTGCATACACATGCACGCACACATTCAAGGCAAGATACAAAATGAGGAGAAACACAATCACCAAGTGTGTATCCCAACTACAAAAGAAATGAGATAAAGGCATATTCCAACAGGAAGATTTACAGCTTTGAAAACCACTATCTAAAAAGCCAGCAGCCAGCAGCTGAACATTATCACTTAAAGGATCAGTGAAGAATGACCAAAGAGGAGACCCAAGTAAACATGTTGAGGAAGAGGGTTCCACAATGTAGAAAAGGCATGGCCCCAATAATTCGGAGGTATATGTGCATACTGCTTTAACTAGAAGAAACATAAAGACTGAGTGTGTACAGTGCATGAGTTAGCACGCATCCACCCTGTAAATGAGAAACAATGTTTTTGAAGCGATCGCGACTTTGTATTCAGGGCTCCCCAAAATAAAGGTCAGAGGACTTGCAGAGGTTGCCAGAAGGCTAGTGGGGTGACTAAGTTTCTGACACGGACTCTTCTAAACAACTATGAAGAGTGATTCAAAACTGAGGGATTTATTTATTGTATCAGAAGTGAAGAGGGTACAGTTGTAATGTATTTAAAAATACAAACAAAGTTTAGAAGCTTGACATTATACTAAATGTCCTTTGACCCGTAGCTGGCCACTTAGAGTGCATCTGGTGTTGCTATATGAAGGTCCTCCATTGTGCATGTGGCGGGGCTCAGACTGCATTGTTTGTGGTTTGCTCTTCTCTACACTCACATGTTGTGGACTCCACTTTGTGGCCCCATTTCTTAAGGTTAGCTTTGCATCTCATGGTGCCTGAGCACAGTCTGTTCAATGCCTTCCAAGTCACCCAGCCTTCTGTGTGCCCAGGGGGAAGTCTCTCATTTGGTATCAGCCATGGCTTGAGGTTCCGGATTTTAGCCTGCCACTTTTGGACTCTTGCTTGCTGAGGTGTTCCTGCAAGTATTTCTGTAGATCTTAGAAAACTATTTCTTGATTTAAGGCACTGGCGTGCTAGGATGGGCCAGATATGTCACTGCCTTAGTCCTTTCATTATTGGTTGCTACTTCCCAACAGCTGTCAAGTGCTGCAATACCAACTAAACAGTATAATTTCTCCAGTAGTGTAGGGTGTAGAACTCCTGTGACAATGAGGCATTTTTCATTAAGAGCCACATTCACTGTTTTGACATGGTGAGATGCATTCCACACTGGGCATGCATACTCAGCAACAGAGTAGCAAAGCACAAGGGCAGATGTCTTCACTGTGTCTGCTTGTGATCGCCAGGTTGTGCCAGACAACTTTCGTACAATATTAGTTCTAACAGCCACTTTTTGAGGAATGCTAACAGGGGAAAGCATTGGGAAATACAAAATTTCTGGGTAGAGTTTGCTGCTCTGTCCCCAATCAAATAATTTTCAATTCTCTCTCTCTCAAACACAAAACAAAGGGGGAGAAGGAGGAAGAGACCACTTCTTAGATCATGTAATCTTCTGGCTTCTTCCATTATATCAGTGAAGTAATCAATAATGAATCTTGGCCCTCATCTAGCATCTTTAATCTCCCTCAGTTAATTTTGCTTTGGCCAGCTGCAGAATTGCACAAGTAAGCAAGTAACTGAAATACAATGAGGGCAAGAGAGGCTAGCCAATGCTCTTATGTGAACACAGAACAGAGGTCTTGGCAAGGGGAAGGGTGACATTTTAAAATGACATCAAGCAGAATGAGCCTGGCCCAGGACAATGTTTGAGCCATGTAACAAAGAGGATTGAGACTTAGTCCCCTTCCATACAGCTGAATAAAATCCCACATTATCTGCTTTGAACTGGGGTATATGGCAGTGTGGACTGAGCTCTGCAAGTGCAGCATTCTTCCGAATGAAGCAGAGAGCGTTTGAGGACTGAGACACCTGTAGGGATACCAAGGTGCTTGTTTATAAAGCCATTGTCCTCCCAACCCTGCTATACGCCTGCGAAATGTGGACTGTCTACAGACGTCATACGCAACTCCTGGAACAATTCCATCAACGCTGCCTCCGAAAATGCCTGCAAATCTCTGGGAAGACAGACGGACAAATGTCAAAAGACATTGCGCTGGAAGAAGCAAAGACCACCAGCACTGAAGCGATGCTCCTTCACCATCAACTCCATTGGAGTGGTCATGTTGTCTAGAGTGGCCATGTTGTCTGAATGCCCGATCACCGTCTCCCAAAGCAGTTACTTTACTCCAAACTCAAGAACGGAAAACGGAATGTTGATGGACAGGAAAAGAGATTTAAAGATGGGCCAACCTCAAAAACTGTGATATAGACACTGATAACTAGGAAGCCCTGGCCCTTAAGCACTATAATAATAATAATAATAATAATAATAATAATAATAATAATAATAATACTTTATTTATATACTGCTCTATCTCCTCAGGGGGACTCAGGGCAGATTCTAAGCAGCAACATCAAAACATAGTCACAACATGAACAAATAATAACAGTAACATAAGCATGGAATTACTCAACAACACATAAATATTTTAAAAATCTTGCCTGCACTTCATGTCCATTCTTTAGGACATGGAAAAGGAATGGGTCAGGACAATTAAAAATGCTGGGTCAAGACTGATTCTAACTGGAGGTCAGCTGTGACCAGCAGTGCTACAGAATTCGAAAAGAAACGAATGAAGGGCAAAAGGGAGAAATGTGCCAAGAGAAAGGCACATCAAGCCAACCCTGACTGGGACCGCCTTCCATCTGGAAATCGATGTCCTAATTGCAGGAGAAGATGCGGATCAAGAATGGGGCTCCACATCCACCTAAGGACCCACCGCCAAGACACTACATCTGGAAGACCATCATCCTCGAGCTACAAGGGATCGCCTAAGTAAGTAAAGTAAGTTCAAAGCAGATATTGAGGGGTTTTCTGCCTTGACATTCTGGGATATATGGCTATGTGGAAAAGCTCTTAGAGGGCCTCAGAACAGTGCATGGTTTCTAGAAAAATGTGGGTCTGAATGTTGATGTGTGTTGGTTCCTATCACAAACTCCATGGCCATGAACAAAACCACAGATCGACATGCCTCGCTCCTCGTCACTGTTGCCACCACCCTAAAACGCCAAGGATTTTGTTTCAGTTCTGCGAAAAGACTTCCATAGCCCAGCCTTTGCTACAGATGCACACTTGAAAGTGCAGCCTGCTCTTCACAAGAGGATGCAGGTGTCTGAGCCACCCCCACGGGACCCTCTTACCCCATGCTTTTCGCTGGACCCTAACAAAGCCAAAAGCAACCCCAACCCCCATTCCCAAACAGGCTTAACCACAGCTCCTTCGAACTTTGGGTGGAGGGGGGACATGAGACTAAGTTCGAGGGTGGGGGGAGGTAGGGTAGCTGCAACTTCCTGCCCCAGTTAGAGAAGAGGCCTCTTGACATTTCCTGTGGTTTGGAGCAAGGAGGAGAAAGATAGCAAGTGTCATGTGATGATCGCCCAGAGTGGGAGGAGACGCACGGTAGGCTGGGTCAGCCAAGGCGTCTATAAATGGGCCCAACCCCACTGCTTCCATCTCTTTACTGCAGCTGGCGACCTGTCTCCTGAGCTGGCCTGATTACAACCAACCAAAAGGTAGATCTTCCGTAATCCCTATGGGCTGTTGGGTAAGGGTCGGGGACAGTGGGCCAACATTTTGGCTTGCAACACTATTTATGAATGGAGAATTAGGTTATTTATTTATTTATTTACAGTATTTTTATTCTCTCCTTCTCACCCCTCAGGGGACTCGGGGAGGATTACAATGCACATATACATGGCAAACATTCAATGCCATTTAGACATACAACACATATAGACAGACACAGAGGCAATTTAGTATTTCAGCTTCATGAGGGTATGCTCAGTTCCAACCACAGGGGGAGCTACTGCTTCACCCTCTATTTGTGACACTGGGTCCTTTGATGGAGTACTTCCTCATTCTTCTGCATGCTGCTGGAAGGTTTTATGGCATTGTAAAATAGTTAAATTAGCCTTCTCACATAAAGCGGTTCCTAAATTTCCTACTTGACAGATGCAACTGTCTTTCGGGCTGCATAGGTCAACAGCAAGCTAGACTATTAATGGTCGAGAGCTTACTCCAATCCGGGCTGGCTTTGAACTCATGACTTCTTGGTCAGTAGTGATTTAATGCAGCTGGCTACTAACTAGCTGCACAACAACCCTGTAGGGAGGTTTAGCAATGATCAGGGGCCAGATCTCTTAGATCAATGGTTCTCAACCTATGTGTCCCAAAGTATTTTGGCCTACAACTCTCAGAAATCCCAGCCAGTTTACCAGCTGTTAGGATTTCTGGGAGATGAAGGCCAAAACATCTGGGGACCCACAGGCTGAGAACCACTGACTTAGATTCTTTGACTACAGCATACACTGGCATATTTCAGGAGTGTTATGGGGTCAAGAATGTTTAGAGATCAATTCCTGTATCTGGGAGGATCTTTCAGATACTTTGGTGCTTTCAAGACAGGGAGAAGAGGTGGAGAAACTCTAAAGTTCTCTAAGGTTGCTTTATTTGAAGACATGGATTTGCATCTTTCAAAGTATGCAAAAGGAACTGGAGGAAGGGCTGGGCGGCAGCAGATAGGACATCAATCCCAACGCTGCGCACTGTCTTAAGCACACTTAAAATGGGAAGCAAGAATGGGGAAGTTGCACCAGTCAAACCGCCGTGCAGCTCATGCATGGAGAAATATGGCGGATGCAACAGCCAGTGGGGGAACAGTCATGACTCTTCAAGCACTTGGCTGGTGAGAAGGGTGATCTGGGAAATATAGTGTGCACACCCTCTAGCGTTAGGGAAAGAAACTGGTTGTTCTTTCTGGCGGCAAATGTGGTTGAAGCTTCCCAAGTTCAGATCTACCTTTCACTTGCTCCTCCTTTCTATGCAGAAGTGTGCAGCTTTTCAAGAGATGGAAAAGGAACGAAACTTGCACCTGGCCCTTGAATAAATCTGGGTGATTTAGGATCCCATGCCAGGAAATCCAATCTCTCTGCCTTCATGAACCCTGTTCTAAGACAAGCATACAGACCAAGGCAACAGGTAAGGCATGAAAATCCTTTCTTCACATCTGGAATTCAAGTAGGATCTAACTGGGTGGAATGGGAGAAAAACACACCATTTTAGAAGGCTTTTAAAAACCAAAATACAAAATACTCACTGAAGGAACAGCAGACTTGTTGCTGTACCTGAAAATTAATTCCAAAGTGAATTCAGTAAGAGAAAAGCAGAGGGCCTTCTTGCTAAAGTCATGGGAAATGGTGGAGAAAGGAATATGAATAATGCAGGAAAAAACCAGTTATGAATTCTAATAAGGAGCAGAAGGGGGGAGGAGGAAAAATACAAGATTGTCACAGGAAACAATTTGAGATATGAATTGTAGATCCATGTGAGGAAACGGTTACATATAGGCTTTGAAAATGCTTAATGTTCTTTAAAAAAAACTCTTGAATTTATTGTTGAAGGCTTTCATGGCCGGAATCACTGGGTTGCTGTAAGTTTTTCGGGCTGTATGTCCATGTTCCAGAAGCATCCTGAGGATGCATGCCATAGATGTGAGCAAAACGGGACTATACAGCACAAAAAACGTACAGCCCGAAAAACTCTTGAATTTCTTTAACAGAAAATAGTGATTTTCCTCCCTGTTTCTTTCCTTTCCTCCATTGTTAACAAATGCACAATCGTATTATTATTGTAATGCAGTGTAAAACATTTCAACTTTCGTTACAGAAAAAAAACATCCAAACTCTGCAATCCTCCACATGTCTACTTAGAATAACTCACTCAGTGGCATTTACTTCCAAATAAATAGATATAAGATTAGGTTGTTGTGAGTTTTCCGGGATGAATGGCCATGTTTCAGAAGCATTCTCTCCTGACATTTTGCCTACATCTATGGCAGGCATCCTCAGAGGTTGTGAGACCTCACAACCACTGAGGACGCCTGCCGTAGATGCAGGCGAAATGTCAGGAGAGCATGCTTCTGGAACATGCCCATTCAGCCCGGGAAACTCACAACCCAGTGATTCCACCCATGAAAGCCTTCGACAATACATGAGATATAAGATTGTATGCTAAAAAGTTCCACCCCTTACTTTGGCTTAACACCCAAGTGGTATGTGGATAGTATTGCAGCTAAATACACCGCCATTTTGTACCGCTGTTCTCTGAAACGAACAATAGAATGTGTTCTCACTCAGAAATATGTGGTATTTAAGGAAATGAAGTGTACTTCCAGATGAATATAATTACAACTAAATTTCTTACTCATTTCTTCTCTCTGTCTTTTAATGCATGAATCGTTTTTGTATTTGTTGTTAGCAGGGCCTCCAATTATCGTGCCATTTTATGGGAACAGAAACTTTGCTTAAAATGTAGGACACCATTCTTCCCCAATTAGTCATAACTGCTGGGGATGATGGAAGCGTTAATCCAACACTTTTGCAAAGCACTGGTTTGGCACAAAGTTATCTTAAAAGAAGACAATTATATTCTATTATAGGTAAGGCATTTTTTTCAGTTGCTTGTAAGTTTACACATTTTTTGAAACTAAAACAGGAAATAGAATTAAGTATTCCCTCTAAAATCCTATGTATTCTTTTTTCCTACTAAATTCCAATGTATTGCTAAGATGGGACTGTTCCAACACAAGATCTTAACAGGTGATATATGGTTGCAAATGATGATTCATAGCAAAACTCTCAGGTTTATTGCCTGCCTAAATCTGCAAAAACTGGGAAGCTGCAGGTTATATTACATATTAGATGAATTCCAGAATTGTGATCCATTAAACCAAAGTATTTTAATAAATCCAGACAGGAACCAATGAAATGTTTGCCTTTGCCATCCAAGGCACATGGCATTTGCTCAACTCCTGTACTATTACCAATACTCAAGAATACATGGGTGTCAAATACAGTTGCATCTCTAAACTAGAACAAACTTACTCAAATCCATTCAAATTTAAGTTCCATTGATTCAGTGGGTCTCCTTTAGTTTTTTATCAGCCACTGGATTTGATATGTTGCATTACACATTGTGGGACATGCTGATTTTATTGTGCTACTTCCCTATATATGTAACTCAAATTGCACTACAACTGAGATTTAAATTCTGGTAAATATTGTTATGTTGGACAGGGGAAGGTTTTCCAGCACTATTCAGTAGGTGACTATTTTTCTCAATCCTCACTTTTTAACTGCACTGCATTGAGTGTTAGGAAAAGCAGGGATTTCTCCATCACCATGCAAATTTTGTGGAATTCACTCCAGAGATACACCAGAAATATACTATATGTTAGTGAGAGAGACAGTACACTATCAGGTTACTGATGATACATTGCTAGGAAATTCAGTGGCTGTGTTATCTGGATTTGTGATGTACTTTCCTTATTTAAAGTGTGGAATGATGGATCTCTTGCCCCTTAGACCAAAGGCAGCAAACTTTCCAAATGTTAGAGCCCAACTCCCATCGTCCCTGCCTGCCATTATCAGAATTGTGGAGCTGATGGGAGCTGGAGTCCAACAACATGTAGAAGGCCACAGAATTGTGGAGCTGATGGGAGCTGGAGTCCAACAACATGCAGAAGGCCACAGACTCCCCCCCCCCCCCCCGTATTAAACCAAAAAGCAGTGATACATATTTCAAACAAAGAAGCAATTCATATGCAACAGAATATTATAATACTTAAATCTCAGAACTAGTTACGATTCCTTAGATCCACAGGTTTTGGGATACGAGCCTTAACATAATAGCCTACAGTATTTTGTTGTTCTTATGGGAACCTAAAGGTGACCCTATCACAGGGTTTTCTTAGGCAGATGAATTCAGATGAGTTTTGCCATTGCCTTTCTCTGAGGCCGAGAATGTGATTTGCCTAGAGGGTTCCTGTGGCCAAACGGTAATTTGAATACTGGTCTCCAGAGTCATAGCCCAATGCATGTCCTATGAATTTGGGGACATTATGGAGTCCTTTGGGATCGATAATAAATTTTGGGATTTTATTTCACTCGAAAATATTATTGGGGGGGGGGGGGTCCCTGGGCCAAACCCCCACCTTCCCAGTGCTTTGGGAACATGAGGGGTTTGATTTTTTTTTCAGAAGTCCATGGTTAAATTCCCTAATTACTAAATTCCCAATATCCCCTGCTAGCACAGCCAGTGCAAGCCTCCCAATTAAAATACCTGGGTTTTCATCCCAGCTCTGAAGAACTGAGGGCCTTTCCACACAGCCCGTATATCCCAGAATATCAAGGCAGAGCATCCCACATTATCTGAGTTCAAAGCAGATATTGTGGGATTTTCTGCCTTGATATTCTGGGATATAGGGCTGTGTGGAAGGGCCCCTAAGATAGGTGAGAATGTTAAAGATGTTGTGCAAGTGGCTCCAAAGAAAACTGAAAACTGTGAGGTCTAACAAAGAGATTTAAAGTGAACTGTTCCATTAAACTTGGAATCTACTCTGCTCTAGGCAGAAAGGTTAAACCCATATTCTATTTCCTTGACACACAAATTAAGATTCACTGCAGCAGCAAAAGCTATTTGAGAAGCAGTATGACACACATTTTCTTTTTTCATATGTTCTTTTGTTAATGCATACATGCCAATTTAATGCTAATTTAACCAATAAAGGAATGTTTTGCTTTCTTCATATAGATAAGAGAGAGCGAGGCCTATGCAAAGTAAGTGTGGAAGGAAGAAGTGTTAGTGCAGTGTTTCTCAACCTGTGGGTCCCCCCAGGTCTGTTGACCTACAACTCCCAGAAATCCTAGCCACTTTATCAACTTTTAGGACTTATGGGAGTTGAAGGCCAAAACATCTGGGGAACCACAGGTTGAGAAACACTGCATTAGTGGATAGAAAGGAATTGGGTCCCATCCTAACTTATACTATTGTGTGTATATATATTGTGTATGTTATAAATCCACACCAATGTAGTTCACCCA
The DNA here is from genome assembly GCF_037176765.1 of Anolis sagrei. NCBI lineage: Eukaryota > Metazoa > Chordata > Lepidosauria > Squamata > Anolidae > Anolis > Anolis sagrei. Next base: position 23,885,380 of record NC_090026.1, on the reverse strand, counting down.
CTGTCTTGCTCTGCATTCCGCAATGCAGTGTAAACCCAATGCACACTGTGAACCAACACAGGTATATGATGGATGTTTTTAGTGTTGTAAACCCCACCCGACAAAAAAAAGCGCATCAAACCTCCCTTCCTACTAGCAGCTCCCTGTTGTTTCCTATATTGGGAACTGCCAATGGGATGGGGTAGGGGAGATGAATGGGGAGAAACCAGCTCCGAAATCTTCAGAAACGGATATAGACAATGACAAGAGCCAAGATGAGAACCTGAAGCTGTGTTTTTAAGGACAGTGGACTCATCCATAAAGTAGAAAGCACTACTAAACGCTTGTGCCCAAGTGTAGTGTTTCCTACTTTATGGATGAGTGTACTGTGAGCAACGGAGGCAACACAAGAGAAGCAGAATCCAGCACAAGGATGGAAAATGAACGTCGGGAACACAGGTTTGTCCGTGTCATGCATCGCATCTTGTTTTAAATACACATGCCGTTTGTCACACTGTTGTCACATCATGTTCGCCTCAAATAGTGCAGGTGATGTTCCCAGATATAGGTTATGCTTACAATGTGTAACACTGAACTCAAGTAAATGTTGAACAGGAAGGATAAGAGACAAGAGTCAATTTACTGGCACAAAGAGTAAGTATGCCTGAAAATTATTCTGCCTCTGCTTTCTTTCCTCACCCCAATTTGCTACTACCTCTTCCACTCGTAGCATAACAATGAATGATACTCTGCAGTATATCTACATTTAGTAAGCGGAAAGAACTGGGATGTCTGTTGCATTTGCTTACTCAGGGAGAGAGCCCAAAATCAGGATTCTGTTATATTTACTTCCTTCATTAAATATGCTCCTTTTACAGCCATGCACATAACATACTTTTAAAGAACAGGAAGGTCACAGAATCATAAAGTTGGAAGAGACCTTGTGGGCTATCCAGTCCAACCCCGTCAAGAAACAGGAAGATTGCATACAAAGCACCCACGACAGATGGCCATCCAGCCTCTGTTTAAAAGCCTCCAAAGAAGGAGCCTCCGCCACACTCCAGAACAGAGAATTCCACTGCTGAACAGCTTTCGCAGTCAGGAAGTTCTTCCTAATGTTCAGGTGGAATCTCCTTTCTCATAGTTTGAAGTCATTGTTCCGCATCCTCGTCTCCAGGGCAGCAAAAAACAAGCTTGCTCCCTCCTCCCTATGACTTCCCCTCACATATTTATACATGGTTATCATGTCTCCTCTTAGCCTTCACTTCTGCGGAGTAAACATACCTGGCTCTTTAAGCCGCTCCTCATAGGGTTTGTTTTCCAGATGCTTAACCATTTTAGTCACCCTTCTCTGGACACATTCCATAGAGTCTGTCATAGAGAAAACTTAAAACGCCTTAAAGGTTGCTGTAAAGAGAGAATTCCAACAATTCCTATCACACAACCATGTAGCAAGCCGCACCTGCTAATATTTCCTCTCCTATGTAGGCAATTAAAAGTACAGGAACCATCTCCAGTTCTCAATTTGGCAAGCCTAACTGGAGGGACTGGTTACCACCACTGCTAATGTGGGTTAGTTGAGCATATGCTTCTGAAATGGGGGGGGGGGGTTGATAGTGCTACTACATTTGTATTTAATGTCCACAAGCAACATTAAAAGCAAATATAAACACAATGATGTTGTTGTATTCATTCATGGGGAGAGGTATTGGCCAGATTACTCACATGTAGTTAATTTTTAAAATACCAGTAAGAAACAGCACTACAAATATTTGGAGCCCTGATGTAAAGACAGTGGGGTTCTCAACCTGTGGGTCCCCAGATGTTTTAGCCTTCAACTCCCAGAAATCCTAACAGCTGATAAACTGGCTGGGATTTCTGGGAGTTGTAGACCAAAACACCCGAGGACCCATAGTTTGAGAACCACTGATTTAGAGACTGCTGCACTTTGACTCTACTGAAATCAACATGTACTATCAACTATAACTAAATACAGCAGGCACTAAGTTCAACTAAGCTCCTTGGAATCTAATCCATTACTTATAGTTCAACCAAAATAACCCCCACACACTCACATTGCATAACTACACTGTCTCTAAACCTGGCAAGTAGACTAAGTGCCATGAAACCAAACTGGAGGAGGGGGTTTTTTTTTGGGGGGGGGGGTGCTCATGATGGCCTTCTTGGCCTGCATTCTTTGTTATACATACATTTTAATATTCTGTTTAAAAAGGGACAGTCTGTCGAGTATCAATCATCAGAGAAGAATTGGCAGCTGCTAGCAAAGCCCTAAACAAAAGCAGAGATATTTTGAACAGAAGGGAAGGGGCAAATACTACATTCCACACAATCTTGAACTCCTGACTTACTCTTGACTCAGCCCTACACTATGAACACTAAGTACAAGGAAGAAGCAAAGCTCCTACTTATATACTTCACCAAACTGTTGGGGAAGCCATTCTAGGGACACAAATGGGAAACACAAAAGGTCTCAATGTTCTTGTGATAGGAACATTGCTCCCTAAGTGTTCTTGAAACTATATATTTCATTAGTCTCAGCCAGAATACCACAGGAGTTCAAGAATACCTGGAGACAACGTATTCTTCTTCCCTGCTTCATGCAGCGAACTGGAATGTCTGTTATCCCGAATCATTTCTGGCTAGAGCTGATGGGAGTTGAAGCCTGGAGAGTCCCATAATCTCCACCCTAATATAAGATGTGTATGCCTTGAAAACAGGCAAAGGCAAAGCTACCCAAGGCAGAATCCTGGTGATGATTGTCAAAGGATCTACTAAAAAAGTTTGGAGAACTTTTGAAATATTTTATCCTTTGAAAATTTAATCCATGGAAATAAATACATTATTTAAAGGCTTCAATTCTCTTATTTCCACACAATATTTCTGGACGTATCAATATAGTGACAAATTCTCTATATTACAGATTTTAAAGACTAACACAGTTCTATGCTCATGATAATCAAAAGAAACCAGTCCAGAATTATTTCCAACTTCTTACTGAGCCTGGGCACGAACTGTTTTATAGCCCTGTAATTCTAACCTGGTGAAGCACTCTAGTTTCACATTAAAACACACACAACTGCTTTGAAGCTTCATAGCTGTGCAATGGGTAAGCGGAAAGGGGGGGCAACATAAAAAACCGAAGAGCACACAAAATAAGTGTGGGTATGGGGGTGACAGGAAGAAGGACAGCGGAAGAGCAAAGAAACTTTCCTAGTACTCATGAACCTACACAACAAACTACATGGGTTCAACAATATGAAGGCCAACTTACGTGTCAGAAAAAGTAGCTTTCAAACTCCTTTTGAGTTTTCAAAAATCCATTTTGAGCAGAGAGCAAAAAAAAAAACACCTTTGTGACACAAAACAGCCCCTTAGAAAGTATGTGGCCATACAAAAAGGTAAAGGTTTCCCCTGACATTAAGTCTAGTCATGTCTAATTCTGGGGGTTGATGTTCATCTCCATTTCTAAGCCAAAGAGCCAGCGTTGTCCGTAGACACCTCCAAGGTCAGGTGGCCAGCATGACTGCACGGAGAACCATTGCCTTCCCACCAACATATTGATCTACTCACATTTGCATGTTTCTGAACTGCTACGAACTGCTAGGTTGGCAGAAGCTGTGGCTAACAGCGGGCTTCACCTGCTCCCTGGATTCGAACCACCAACCTTTTGGTCAACAGGTTCAGCAGTTTAACCCGCTGCACCACCAGGGACCCTGTGGCCATATAGTGGGATTAAAGTCAGAAGGTGGATCTTACCAGAAAGGGTGAATAAACTCTGTATGTCTAACCTACCTTGGAGAAGAAAATAAATAGAAAATAGATGCTTTCCATATGGAAAAAGGAAAAGAGGAGAAGGGACTATCATTTTTAGTATTGCCCAAGGTATTCCAGACACAGAATAATTACCAAAGAGCAACAGACAATCAAACTTAGGAGCATTGTGTAGTAACAACTTCCAAGCAATTCAGCAAAAACACTAAGGGACAAGAAGGAAAAGGCAAAAGCCAAGTACAAAACAATGTGGGAAAGGACAACAGAAATAGTCTTAGTGACAAAATAAAACAAAGAGTGTGTGGTCAATCTGGGGAGTTCTGCTTACAAGAAATGCATGAGCTTTTACAAAACAAAAGGAAACATCCAAAATAAAAAAACACAGGCAACAGCAGAATCTAGAGACTATTAATGAGCACGACAGGTAGGAATCAGCTCAAAGAAACTTTTTTTGTCCTCTTCTCCAAACCTCTCAAATGAATCCACTCAAAAATCCTCAAGCAGTCACTTCCTTCTACTGAAGACGAAGGAAGAAAAGGAACAGAAGAGAGACTCACCAGAGAAAGTAAACTAGAAAATATTCCAGTAAACAGTTTGTAAACAATAGTCAGCAACAGAAATATATGGCAACAAGGGGACTCAATCAAATGTGATGTAGCTGTAAAGAAAGTAAATTTCTAATCTTTCAGGAGCACTAATATTATAGAAAGTTTGCATCATATTTAGTCAATAAGATAAGGAATGTTTGAAACAACAGGAGAGAGAATACCCCAACTTTTCCCCACATCAGACCCAAAGGAATGCCTTACTTAGCAGGAATATGAACAGTCCTACTTCATTCACATCTGATATCTTGTTACTGAGGCTTATATTTGTTGCCCCTAAAGAAATGGCTCAAAGCTTTGAAGAACGATGGCCACTGGGATGCAGTGCAATATCAAAGGGTTGTAATTTGTCCCCTGCCATTTTAGAACTACTGGGGGTCTTCCCTGTCCATATTAATCATACCATTTCAATCAAGGTAGTGGAGGCTCCTTCTCTGGAGGCTTTTAAGCAGACGCTGGATGGCCATCTGTTGGGGGTGTTTTGAATGAGATTTTTCTGCTTCTTGGCAGGGGGTTGGACTGGATGGCCCACGAGGTCTCTTTCAACTCTATGATTCTATGGTTCGCTTCCTCAGGTCTGCCAACTGAAAGGAGCAGAGTGAATCCTTACCAGAGAAGGGGGGTTATATTTTGTTACTTGGCTGGAGTAAGCTGTGGTAGAGGGAGGTGAGAATCATGTATATATTTGAAGAGAATACATGTATTCTTAGCCTCTGTGGAAAGGGTATAGTTTAAAACAGGGGTCCTCAAACTAAGGCCCAGGGGCCAGATACGGCCCTCCAAGGTTATTTACCCGCCCTCGCTCAGGGTCAACCTAAGTCTGAAACGACTTGAAAGCACACAACAATCCTATCTCTTCAGCAAAAAGCAGGCCCACACTTCCCATTGAAATACTAGTAAGTTTATATTTGTTAAAATTGTTCTTCATTTTAATTATTGTATTGTTTTAAAGTGTTTTTTGCACTACAAATAAGATATGTGCAGTGTGCATAGGAATTCATTCATGTTTTTTTCAAATTATAATCTGGCCCTCCCAACAGTTTGAGGGACTGTGACCTGGCCCTCTGTTTAAAAAGTTTGAGGACCCCTGGTTTAAAACATTCAAGCTTCCCCGAAGAAACAGAAATATGTTGGAAATACTTATGTAGCAACTGAAGACCTGTTTCTATTCCATTCTGTAATAAAATCTCGGCATCTGAAAAAGTAAGTGCTCATAGACCAGTGGTTCCCAATCTTTGGGCCTCCAGGTGTTTCAACTCCCAGAAATTCCAGTCCGCTTAACAGCTGTTAGAATTATGGGACCTCAACAAGCAAGAGTCCAAAAGTGGCAGGTTAAAAAACCGGAACCTAAAACCATGACTGATATTGAATGAGAGACTCCACCCTGTGTACACAGAAGACTGGACACCTTGGAAGGCGCTAAACAGACTGCACTCTGGCACCACAAGATGAAGCCAACCTTAAGAAATGGGGCCACAAAGTGGAGTCCACAACATGTGAGTGTGGAGAAGAGCAAACCACAGACCACCTATTACAATGCAGCCTGAGCCCTGCGACATGTACAATGGAAGCAACACCAGAGGCACTCCAAGTGGCCAGCTACTGGTCAAAGACTATTTAGTATAATGACAAGGTTTTTAAACATTGTGTCTCTTAAATATATTACAACTACCCTCGGTTCACTTGTGATACGAAAAATCAATAAGGAATTGTGGGAGTTGAAGTCCAAAACACCAGGAGAAACCAAGATTGGGAACCACTGTCATGGACAAAAGGTTGCATGGCAGAAAAAAGAAGAAAAAGAACCTGTTCCCATATAACTGGAATTCCCCTTTGATGAGGCCTTGCTGTGTGTGAAAAAGCATATACAGTATAAAAGTCTCAGGGACACAACAACAAATGAGTGCATTTCGTAATTTTTTATTTGACAGAAAAAATCTCCTTGCTGTACATATCAAAAAAAATTAAATGCTTTTAAGAAATATGAAGAAACTTCTGTTCCCACCCCTCCCTGATTTAGGGTTTCTCAGCTTCTTTCCAGCAAAATCTCCATTGCCTTCCCCCCATAAAATGACTGACTGCCCAGTTTCCAGTCCCCATTCTTGACCCCTCCTGACCTGGCTCAGCTGATCAATATGAAAGAGTCTGCTTCGAGGGAGGGATGAAAAGGAAAAAAAAGAGCACAGCATATTAAAATCTGTTTCTTTTGGGGGATAGGAATGGTCTGATTCTTAATTTTGCTACCATCCAAAGTCAACCCCAGTGCTGCAGGCTACTACTTAAAAAAAAACCTTTTCCCTTCTCCTTAAAAAAAAAAAAACAAAAACGTGCCTGCTTCCCCGAAGGCAGCAGAGGGAGGGGAACTGAAGAGCCTCCCTTCCCATAACTTGCCCCTCATTGAACTTTAGGAGATCTTCAACACCAACATGCACTCCTTCTGGGTTTCATTTCCTACAACCCTCTGCCGTTTCAGACAAGGGTGCCTGAGAAACACTAAATCAAACAGATTAGCTCACATATCTCCCTACTCCCCACCCACCCACCCACCCCCTTTTTGTGTTTTCTTTTTTAAAAACCTTTTATGTCTAAATCAACGAAAAGAAGACCCCTCTCTCAAAACACAGAAGTAAAGATTTTTTAAGCTGTAAAACGCACAGGAAAAAACGCTCACAGGAGGGGAGGGGGGTCAAATGAACGTCACCAACTGTTGGAGGAGGAGGAGGAGCGCAGAGGCAGCGGATCCTGGTGGGTGCTGAGCAGAAATGTCCAGGGAAGAGGGGAATGTAGCTGCCAACAAATGATGGGCAATCAAGACGGGGACAGTGAAGGAAAAAGAACTAATGAGAATAAAAAGCCAATGGCAAAGGAAGAACCTCCTCCCTCCTCCCATGCAAACACATTGGTTTCCAATGGGCATCAGAAGGCAGGGGGCTCCCACCTGGGACAGCACTGAGGGAGGCTGGATGGCGCAGTCTATGGTTGCATGGGCAAGGGCTTTCCAGACTCTCCAAGAAGCTTAGGGGGACCTAAGGAGGTAAAACAGAGATAGAGATGGTTAAGAACAGGCTTTACCACTACAGCTGGCTGCCCCCCTAACCGACGAGCCCTGGAACATGTTATCTCCCACATGGAATAAGCCAGTCACAGGCACATGTTACCTTGAAGTTCTGCGGCGGAGGGGTCGGGGGCTGGGGGATTTGCGTCGCCGCTTCCGCCCTGGGGACCTGCTGATGCTTCGTCTGTTTCTCTGCGTGGACCTGTCCCTGGACCTGTCCCTAAATAAAGGGGGCAAGGCAGAAATAAATAAATAAATAAATTTAAAAAAAACTTTATTTATACCCCGCTCCATCTCCCCCAGGGGGACTTGGGGCGGCTTACATGAGGCCACACCCATCAACACAATAGACACAGTATACACAAAACATAAAATGCAAAACCAATATAATAAACAACACAGCAATATAAAATCAAACTTCAAACACAAGAAATTCCACAGGGTAGGGCCACTTCAGAATTAAAATTTAAAATATAAAAAACACTGGGAGATAGGCAGTGTAGGATTGTCATGACGGGGAACCAGGATGAGTAAGGATTTAATTGCACGAACCATAAACTAAAGTGCTTCTGAAAGTTGAACCAGATCCTATATCAAAAGTTCCTCCAGTTACTTTTCTCCTATTCAAGCAGATCTACCATCAGCAGGGCCTCCAGAGCCTCCACACAAGAAAAACTCAGGGTGGATTCAGATACCTACCTACGTCGGTCCCTTGAAGTCAGGGGTGGATGCACTGGAGGTGAAGCACGGCGCCGTTCTGCTGGGGAGTAGCTGAGGGAACGTGAATCACGCAGCGAATCAATAGGTTTCCGGGGGCTGCGCGACCTACGTACAGAGAAAGGATAACTGGTTAGAACGACATGCAATGGACAACACAGCAAGGCCCACATATCTCTGGAATGGGCAAATATTGTTGGAAACAGCAACCTTCCAAGCCTTCGCTATTTGTTTGTTAAGGTTTGTATTTGCTAACCTGTATTGTATGCATATATTGATATGCCAGTTTGACTGACCTCTTTGGTGTGGGAGGGACTACAGACATGTGATGGTACTGGACATGTTCCGACTCTATTTTATCATCTGTTTGCTTTTGGACTTCAATGTTAGCAGTTTGCTTTAGACCTCAGTGGAGGTGGATGCATTACAATGGACTTCAATGGAAGCAGTTTCCATTTTGGACTTATGCAGGAACAGTTTACTACTGTATTGAGAAGCGGTGAGTACAGTTATACAGTTTGGACTGTCATAAGATGTATACTTAAAAACTTTGGACTATAGACTATTGATTAAGAATGATGCCCTGTGTTCTCAACACAAAGAAACTACACTGTATCTGTAACTGAAACTTAATAAGAAATGTGCATGTATGCTAAATTAATACAAGATGTTTATGAGTAAACAAGATATTTTACCCTTTTAAAGAAGACTTTGTTTTTTTTGTCTCTGAGTGATTATTTTTAAACTAAAAGATTTCGAGAGAGTGTGTATGTTTTGGGCAACTACAATTTCAATTTCAACTTCAAAGAAACATTTCAAAACTCTGCTAGCCAAGTACATGTTTTTTGTGCAGTGCCATGTCTTTGTTCCTGGAAGTTCAAAGACATGGTTTATCAGTTTAACAGCTGAGTTGCCATTACACAAATGCTTGTGAACAAATGCTGAGTTGCCATTACACAAATGCTTTTCAAAGGGTTGACTTCTAACAAGGTCATTCCTTTCCTTGACTAGTGGTTTTCAAAAGGTGGTCACCAGATGTTCATGAAGATTCAAAAAGATATGACATCATTTTTCTTTTCAAAAAGGTTATGAATGCCATTTTTCCAAAACATATTGCCTGTTCAGAAACCAGAAGAGTCTACAATAATTATTTTTGTTGATTCTAACATGACCTGCTCTTCCATCGTTTTCATAATGACCATGTACAGCAGTTAGCACAGATATTACCTCACATACTTGCCACTGTTGCCACTCATTTGCTCGACCCCTCTGAGAAAGTGTGATGGAGGAGGTGCGGCAGGAGCAGCAAACTGTCCTAAGAAGTCCCCCTTGAGGCCATGGGGCTAGGCCAAAAAGCCTGCTGCGAAGAACAATTTTGTCACATCAGCCTTCCAAGGCTTGGCACAGGACATAGTCAAACTAGATGAGGTTGCCATCCAAATGTTATTGCTCATTTTCCTTACTTTCCCTTATCAGTTCAAAAATAACTCCAAGATTAAAAATGCAAAGGTACGGTTAAAAATAAAAAATGTTACTACACAAGTATACAAACGACTTGTTGGGCATATCAAGACAGTAGCTTCAATTCGCATTACTTTCAACATTGATGATCAATAAACATTTTCAAAATCTTATAATGTGCCATGCACACATGTGTTCTCACATCTCGAAATTTCACATTTTTTTACTCCCCCCCCCCCCCCCAAGCAATCCTCACTTCCCTGACTTTTCAGAAAGCAGCAACCATGAGTGAAAGTCAGAAAGCTGACTTCCCATATTCACTTCGTAGATTTAAAAATGATTCTCCTTGACAAAACAGCACAGGGAGAGACAAGTGTTGTGGAACTGATCCTTTCACATACCCAGGGAGAAAAAAAAGTGAGGGAAGGAATGGTGGGCACTCCTACTGTGACCCTTACACACACTAAGAAATATGCATGACAAGGTCTCAGAAACCACATTTCAGGCCATGTAAAAACAGTCTAGTAAAGGGTTGCTGTAAGTTTTTCGGGCTGTATGGCCATGTTCCAGAAGCATACAGCCCAAAAAAACTTACAGCAACGCAGTGATTCCAGCCATGAAAGTCTTCAACAATACAGTCTAGTGAAGAGTGCTACACCACGCAGCTTCCTAGTTCTTTTGATGGCTGGCTGGAAGAGAAGAATATAAGCCAGCAAACATATACAACCTTCCTTAATAGTAATGTTAGTAGACGCTAGGCCCAGGAGTCAGATTCTCACAGCACTAATAAGAATTTTAAAAAGTAGTACCCACCTCTGCTCAAGGCTTGAGGTAGGGCACAACACAGTTAAAATACATAATCATAAAAATACATTCAATAATATGCATATTTTATAGAAATATTTCTATAAATACACATATTTAAAAAACATGGAACGAAGACTAAAATACAATAGACACAGAATATGAATTTAAAATTCATAGTTAAAAATTGATTGGGCAGGCCTGCTGGAAGAGATAAGTCTTCAGGATCTTAAATTCTGATAGCTGATTTAGCTGTCCAATTTCTTCAGGTAGGAAATTCTACAGATTCTGGGCAGCCAATGAAAAGGTCTCTTGGTTGATGGATGCCAGTCGGGTTCTAGCCGGCTGGAGGTGATTGGGCACACAGTGCTAGCAGTCACTCTTAAGGGACTATCTTGCCAGAAGACAGAACCTGAGTGTTCAGTCAGGAAATTCCTGGGTCCAATCCACCCGCAGTGGAGCCAAGAGAAACATAACCAATAGAGAATGTCATCACCTTTGGGCAACAAACAATATCTACTACCCAATAATCAAATACGTACTTCTTCTTTTCAGGAGAGGGCTTCTTTTTGGGGGCCACCTTGGCTGGCACCTGGGATCCAGTCTTAGCAGGTGATGGTGAGGATGACGAGGACGACGAAGAGGAAGAGGCTGAAGAGGAGGAGGAGGAAGAAGAGGAGGAGGACGACGAAGAGGAAGATGAGCTACTGCTGGAACTGCTGGAGCTTCGGGAATGGCGTTTACGCTTGCCCACTTCTGGAGGCTTCTCATCCTGGTTACTCTCCTTCAGCACTGGGCTTGGTGGCCTGGGCAGATTAGAGGACAGAAGTAGTATCAAGCTCACACACACAGAACATATTTATCAGAAAAAATAAGAAGAGGTTTTGGTTGGTTAATTCAAGATTCTTAGTTTAAAAAATAAGAATACAGATATTTTAAAACAGGAAAGTTATGGGGAAAGCCTGAGAAACTAGCTATCTTAGCCTTACTTCAAAGTTCCTTTTACAATACAGCTGTTGTTGCTTCTCTCACATTTTGAAAATATCTAAAGTCTTCCCACTACTTGGATTACTGCTGGAGTGTGCTGAATATCTCCAAAAGAGGGAAAGGAACTGTCACGTGAATGGATAACTAGGACAGAAGGGAAACCCAGTGAGTGGGAGACTTAAGATGTTCTTAGACCAATATAGGAACAAACAGAGGAGAAGCAGTAATCCTGCCACTAAGACCATGTCTTTGTTGGGGAAGCAACCTTCTCAAGCCTCCTCTATATGATGTTTGTCTGTTTTGTAATGTGTTTTATAACCTGAAGTGTATATCTTATTTGATTTGCAGTTTCCTTATCTCTATATACCTAAAGCAGTGGGTATATAAAATACAATACAATGTTCCGGTTAAAACAGGATGACAGTTAGGGAATGTCTTTTGATTTTGAGAGGTGTGTTGTGTCGTGAATGAGCTTGAGTACAGAAGCCTGTCAGAGCGCAGAAGCTCATGTTAGGAAGTTAGAAACTGTTGAGGCTTTTATTTGAAAGTAAATTCTTATTAAAGAGAGCTGTATAAAGCAAGATGGTTTATGAAAAAACTGTTAAAGACTACAAGTTCAAGATACAAACTCTCTAAAACGTTACTGAAGTTTTTAACCCTAGACAAGAAATGTGTCTGTATATTTAAATACATGAAGTTATCAGACAAAACTTGTTATTGGGTTGTTGTGTGTTTTTTCGGGCTGTATGGCCATGTTCCAGAAGCATTCTCACCTGACGTTTTGCCTGCATCTACGGCATACCTCCTCAGAGGTAGTGAGGTTTGCTGGAAACTTGGAAAATGGGGTTTATATATCTATGGAATGTCCAGGGTGGGAGAAAGAACTCTTGTCTGTTCAAGGTAGGTGTGAATGTAGCACCTACCTTGATTAGCATTTAATGGCCTAGAAGTTTCCACAGATGTATTTCCACCGACCTCACAGCCTCTGAGGGTGCCTGCCATAGATGCAGGCAAAACGTTAGGAGAGAATGCTTCTGGAACATGGCCATACAGCCCGGAAAACACAAAACAACCCAATGATTCCAGCCACAAAAGATTTCAGCAATACACAAAACATGTTATCTTTAAAAGAAGTCTGCTTGCATCATTGACTGCTGAAAGCATCAAACAAAAACAAAATGCCTACATGCCCAACGATCATTCATTACCAAATAAACTCTGCTACCCCAATGGTCAGTGATCCTAACAGGACATGACCCATTATCCCAATAGTCTTAACAGAGTCTGTAGCATATGTTGAAAATTCTATAACTTAGGATATTTTGTGCAAGGTTTCCAGTGGTCAGCCTCTTGCTATCTGAACTTAAGCCAATTTCTCCGGTGTTGCCTCCTTACACACGGCCCAAACCCCAAATTTATCTAAATACAATGAAATGGGATCTGGAGAAAATATTTCAAACTGTTAAAAGCAAATATACATACAGTCTTGCCACAGATGATTAAATGGAACAAGACAATTGCCTGAAGCTTAGCTATGGTACTTGAGGCAGAAAGCAATTCTACAGTGTGACTCCTGCCAGGAATTGTAAAATGACAACAGGGTGGCCTCTTGTGGACAAATGTCACAATTGCATAATTGAAAAAGATAGTGGACAGAAGCATTTTGGAGAAGCAGCTATGTCAAGCCCATTAGAGCAAGCCCATTAGAGCACATGAGGCACCTTAAAAACTATGAGAAGTGGTTTTCCCCTAGCACTGTGGTTCTCAACCTGGGGTCCCCAGATGTTTTTGGCCTTCAAATCCCAGAAATCCTAACGGCTGGTAAACTGGCTGGGATTTCTGGGAGTTGTAGGCCAAAAACATCTGGGGATCCCAGGTTGAGAACCACTGCCTAGCAGATTTACTTTGTAAGAGGGAAAACGCAAGCAGTACACAATGCATAGACAAAATGGAGGAAGCACTTCTGTCAACTTGTCAAGTCTACAAGGTAAACACAGGGAGTATTTATCTGAAAAACACATTGCATTATCTGTAGGCTTGGCTGTTACAAATCTGAGCCTGTACAGCTCTAACCATATTATTCCTTACTTGTTTACAGCACCCTGTAGTCAAAAGGCTGCCTAACTGCCAAAAATGACAAGAAATTGTATGCACGAGGGATCAGAAAGAATAGAATGCACCATCTCTGTTCTGTCATCCCACTTGTATACCATTGAGGGGAATGGCTTCTATGGTTCTGTTTTAAATGCTTGTTTAGCTCTCAACCAGAATCCAAGTTCTCTCACCCCACCACGCCATATGTGTGATAAGCACAACTATGCTAGGAAGACAAGTTATCAGACTGTAGGAGCCTCCCTTTTTTATAAACGCCTGTCTGAATGTGGTTTGTTAATGTTACAGGATTCAGTTTCAAGAAAGCATAATATAGTACAATTAATTCAGAGGACTGGTATAATAAGGTATAATAGGCCATGGTTTGTGAGGGAGATGTAGCAATACACCTGACTTATAAGTGGGGAGTGGATGCACAATTCCAGCGCTAAAGTAAGAGCAGGCATGGGCAAACTTAGGCCCTCTAGGTGTTTTGGATTTCAACTCCCACAATTCCTAACAGGCTGTTAGGAATTGTGAGAGTTGAAGTCCAAAACACCTGGAGGGCTGAAGTTTGCCCATACCTGAACTATAAGGCTATTTAAGAGAGAGGAAGAAAACTAGGCTCTTACTTTTTCAGTTCAACTTCAGCCACAATTTCCTTTGATGCTTGATCTTGAGGACTTGATTCAGAGGAGCTGGATTCTGAATCAGAAGTTGAAGAGGAGGACGACGATGAGGAGGACGACGATGAAGAGGTGGAAGAAGCAGATGAACTTCTCTTTGCCTTTGAGGGGACGGAGGAGGGTGGTGGGCAGGGAGGAGTGGGTTTTGGGACTGTGGTACAACTGCCCTTGGAATTCCCTTCTGTGGCATCACAAGCTGACTGTGGCTCAGCCTCAAGCATGGGGAGGTGGCCTTCAGGCCTTTCTATTACATTAGCTTTAGCAACCGACTCTTCTTCTTTGGGGACTGAGCCAAGAACAGAAACCAGGGCTGGCAAGGGACTGGAGGAAGCAGAGGAGGAGGAGGCGGGGGATGGCGACCTAGCTTTGGACAGAGAAGGGGAGCCTGCATGAGAACTGCTTCTCCCTGAAAACTGTGGAGCACCAGCAGCTGGATCATCTTTAAACAGACCAGACTGTACGGTCTGACCCTTATCTCCTGGGATGTTGTCTCTGAGAGTGGTGGAACTACCATTCTTCAAAACTGCAGGGGACTCCCGTAGCATGGATGGTGTAGGAGAAAGGATCTTTTGGGATTTGGGAGAGTTCTCATGAGCTGGACTTGGAGTCAGAGCAATGGCAGCGTTGCTTTTGCTGTGCCAGAGGGAAGAGACTGCTGATTTCTCCTGGCTGTCAGCTTTAGGGTATCTCTCCAGCACAGGAGGGGAGCGGGATTTCCTTGCTGGAGAAGTGCAAATTTCCCTGGAGCCTGATCTGGAATGCTTCCTCACAGGAGATGTCTGAAAATCAGGAGATGCTCTGGACCCGGTGCTTTTATAGGCTGCTGTGGCACGTGAAGCATCTAACCTTGGAGGTGAACGGGATGCATTCCGGCTGGCAGAAGACTGCTGAGGAGAGAGCCTTGACATCTCTCTTCGTGCTGGTGATCGGGAATTACCCCTGCGTGGTGAGCTGATAGAGCGCTCACCCTTCCGCTTGAAGTGAGATTTATCCTGGCGAGATGGGGACCGTGAATGACTTCGCCCTGGGGAGGAAACAGACCTTTCTCGCCGTAGCAACCCCCTAGACTTGTCTCGTCGCCTGGAGAGTGAAGGAGAGCGGCTCCTCTGTGAGGGCGAGCGAGATCTTCCCCGGCGTAAGGAACTTCTCCTTCTGTCACAGTGGGATGATGATTTAGACCCACGTAGATTCATGCTGGTGTTTGACTTATCTCTGGAGCGTGATCTGGATCTTCCACGCCTCAGAGGTGTTTGAGACTTCCGTTTGGGGCTCAGTGGTGACACAGATCGACGTCGTCTTGTAAGCGGTGTTCTAGATTTTTCTCTTGGACGCGGAGATGATCCAGACCTGCGCCTTCGGGGAGGGGTTCTAGATTTTATTCGAGGCCTGGGGGAAGATCCAGACCTATAACGGCGGTGAGGTGGAGTTCTGGATTTCATTCGGGGCCTTGGAGATGACCCAGACCTGCGCCGCCTTGGAGGAGTTCTAGACTTCAGTCGCGGCCGTGGAGATGACCCAGATCTACGTCGTCTTGTGGGTGTTCTGGACCTTATTCTTGGTCTTGGTGGTGATCCAGACCGGCCACGTCTTGGTGGAGTTCTGGATTTTGCTCTAGGTCTAACTGGTGACCTTGACGTTCGGCATCTTGGGGGTGTCCTTGATTTTACAGGTCTCACTGGTGACACAGATGGGCTAAGAGATTTTTCTTTCCGTTCTGGGGAGGAGTCTGAACTGCTGTCACTGGACTGCCTTCTTGGCTTCTCCTTGACTTCAGTATATGACCCTGATCTGCTCCTTCGAAGTGCATCCCGCATTGTGTCTTTCTTCTCTAAAGGCAACCTAGGACCCATCACTTGACTTCTTGATGTTTCTCTTGCTTCTGGAGAAGCTGCAAGTTTGGTGTGCTTTGCAACTGCTGCTGATGTGCCATTCTTGATTTCTGGGGAAGAATCTGCCTGCCTGTGCACTGGGGATGGCATAGATTTACTTTTGTTGATTGACACCGCTGCAGAACGACTCAGTTTGGGGGGTGATCGAGATTTGTCATCTTCTGGAGAAGATGATGATGAAGAGGAAGAAGAGGATGAAGATGATGAAGACGAGGAGGAGGAGGAGGAGGAGGAAGAGGATGAACCAGATCTACTTCGCCTCAATGTAATCTCTGGCTTTTTCAATCCTGAGGGTGATTCCAGCTGGCCTTGCCTTGAGGGAGACTGTGATTTATCTTTTCCAGAGAGAGATGAACCTGATTTACTCTTCTGGCATGTTGAGGTAACTTTTGCTGTTACTGCCAAGGAACCAGATTTGTTGTGTCTTGGAGGTGACCTGGATTTTTCCTTGGCTTCTTGAAATTTATTTTGCTTTTGGGGAGATTTAGATTTGCCATTGAGTTCAGGAGATGATCTTGATCCACTTCTCCTGGCAGGTGACGTAGACTTCTCTTTCACTGGTGAAGGTGAAATGCCAGATTTCACCTGCTTCAAAGGTGATTTAGATTTCTTTGCATCAGGAGAATATCTGGACTTGCTCCTGGGAGGTGATCTAGACTGTTCTTTTACCAGTGGTGAAGAGCCAGACCTCCTTCGTCTTGGAGGTGATCTGGATTTTTTCAAATCTGAAGAGTCAGGTTTGCATTTCTCCAATGGTGGAGTGGGTTTCTTTTTCGGTTCAAAGGAAGATCCAGATGCAGTTCGCCTTGGAGAAAGAGATTTCTCTCTCAACGCTGGAGGTGATCTACTCTCCCTTAGGTGTGGAGACTGAGGTTTTTCCTTTGTTGCAAGAGACCTCCCTGACCTGCTTCGCTGCAATGGAGATGTAGACTTTGTTCCTGGTGAGGCTGTTCGTGTTGGTGATAAGGAATTTTCCTTTGATGACTGAGAGGAACTAGATCGGCTTTGCCTTTGAGGTGAACTTAACTCTTTCTTCAGTCCTGGTGATGTTCCTGATCTTGACTTCGTTTTTGCTTCTGGAGAACACTCAGACCTGTTTCGCCTTCTTGGCAATCTCTCTTCCATATCTGAAGAGGATCCAGATCTGTTGCTTCTCACAGGTGACTTAGATTGCTTCCTCTGTCCTGGAGATGAACCAGATCGACTTCTTCTGGAAGGTATCTTAGACTTCTCTTCAACCACAGATGAAATATCAGGCTTCTTTGTGACTCTTGGAGATGAACCAGATCTGCTCCTTGGAGATGGTCTGGACTTATTTTTGAGTCCTGGAGGAGTCCTGGATCTGCTACGTCGGGCAGGTGATCTAGATTTCTGCTTTGGGGTTGGAAAAGAACGAGACCTACTGCGCCTTGGAGATAATCTTAACTTCTTTTTCAACCTTGGAGAAGAAGTAGAACGACTGCGCCTCAGAGGTGTTCTTGATTTTTTCTTCCTAGATCTTGGAGAGGATCCAGAACGACTTCTTCTGGGAGACAACTGAGATTTCTTTTTTGCCTTTGGTACGGAACCAGATCGACTGCGCCTGGGAGATGCTCGCAACCTGCTTCTTGGTCCAGGAGATGATCCTGAACGACTTCGTCTCAGTGGTTTTCTGGTTCTGTCTCTTATTCTAGAAAAAGAATCAGAGCGACTTCTCCTTGAAGAAATTCTAGAGGCTTTACGGCCTGGAGATGACACAGACCTGCTTCGTCTTGCTGAAAGCATAGATTTCTCTCTTCTCGGTGAAGAGCTTGACCTTCCTCTCCTGGGAGGGGTTCTGGTTCTAGACCTGGCTCTTCTAGACTGAGTCCGGGATCGAGACCGTACTCGTCTGGGCGGAGTCCTAGATCTAGACCGGCCTCTTCTTGGTGGGGTACGTGAGCGCGATCTTCCCCTTCTAGGTGGGGTTCTTGACCTTCCCCGTCTCCCACTATTTCTGCTTCTAGACCATCCATGCCTTTGAGGAGTTCTAGAACGAGACCAGCCACGCCTCTGAGGTGTACGAGACCGTCCCCATCTGGGAGGACTGCGTGATCGTGACCTTCCCCAACGATGGGGCGTTCTTGACCGGGCACGCCATTGTGGACTGCGAGAACGGGCCCTTCTCAGAGGAGTCCGCGAACGGGATCGGGCACGTCTCTGTACCGAGCGAGATCTTCCCCTTCTTGGAGGTGTGCGTGATCTTCCTCTCTTAGGTGGGGTGCGAGACCGTGATCTACCTCTGCGAGGAATGGGAGTTGGGGAAAGAGACTTGTCTCTGCGGCTGGTCCTTGGCCTGGTGCTCTTGGATGGAGGCGAGCCTGATAGTTCACGTCGAGATGTGGTCTTGGAGGATTGTTTATGCCCAGAGTGGGAGACTTCAGGGGATGAACTCAACCGCTCTCTCTGGGTAGAGGCCTTCTCTTTGTCTTGCCTTTTTGGGGGCTCCACTGGGGAAGAGCTACGAGAAACTGGGGCTGGCTTTCTTGCTGGGGAAGGGGAAGAAGAGGAAGAAGAAGAGCAGCTACCACTCTCTGATGGAGAACGGGAGTGCCTGGAAGTAGAACCTTCATGGGAGACTTTCCTTGACCTGGTTTTAGAAGGAGAAGATGACGAAGCCACTGGCTGCTCCTTCTGGTCTGGGGACATCTTAGACTTGGTTAGTGGAAGAGTCCCATTCTGATCCTCTGCTTGCTTTTTAGGGGGTGGAGAGGCATAGGTAGGAGACTTGCTCTCTTTAGAGGAAGGACGATTGTGCCCTGAGACTTTTTCCCGAGGAGGATCATTTGGCCCTGGAGAGTGATGCTTGAGTCTTGATTCCTGCTCAAATGAGGGAGTAGATTTCCGACCCCCATGCCGAGAAGACTTTCTCTCTTTATCTTTTTCCTTCTCTTTGACAGGAGATAAAGGACTGGCTGATCGTTGACGGGTTTCACGAACTGGAGAATGCTTGGAAGAGGTTTTCTGAACAATAGAAATATAACAATAACAACTTAGACAACAATAACAACTTAGACTCCATGGTTTCTCACATACAACTTCAATGGCGTTAGGCCAGTTATTTTCTAAGTCATTAGATTAAATATGCATACCTCCCGCTTTTCTCTGTTTTCTCGAGGACTTGTGCTCCTGCCCCGCCGGGCAGGTTCAGAAGAAGATGAACGAGCTCTATCTGGCCGACTCTTTGAAACCACTTCACTTTCTTCTTGTTTCCGTGAAGATGTTGAGGGAGACTTGCTCTGATGTCTTAAGGCAGATCGTTTCTGGGTAGAGACGCTGCCTGACCTGCAGGTGACAGGTAATAAAGAGATACTTGCAACTAAGCTTATCTTCAAGACTCTACCCAAAGCTTGATATCTGGTTACAAGCTCTTGGATGTCCATAACAGTACATACCTGCTGCAGGAACCATCTGAAGACGAAGAACGATGTGCCGAAGAAGAACGATCCCGACGTCCTTTTTGAGAAGCAGATTCACTAGTGGACCTAAGCGAGTGAGTTTTTTAAAAAGTTGCACATATGCCTCAGAAAGAAGGGAACTATACAGTAGACAAACAACTATGTTACCTCTTCCGTTTCTTGTCCTTAGATTTGTGTTTGCTCTTAGGACTTGGCGACCTGGGAAAACAAATTTGCTTTGAACCATTCTGGAAATAATTAAGAGCTTTATGTACACCCACTGTTTCCTTTCTCAGTCCCTACGCTGTTGGCTACAAAACTTTCCTACCTTTATATGAAGATGAACTTGCCCCTAAACTAGCTCCAAATTCATAAACAAGAGATCAACAATATAGTCATGTAGTCCACTACATTCATGTCACCTTTCAGCTAAGCAGCTTTGGTATTCCTAACTTACATTGTGATTAACACTCTAAGCAAACAAAGTAAATGCTGCAATTTACTCTTTACGTCGAGGAACACTGTACATACTAGAGCACAGGTCCTCAAACTATGGCCCAGGGGCTGGATACAGCCCTCACAGGTCATTTACCCGGCCCTCGGTCAGGGTCAACCGAAGTCTGAAACTACTCGAAAGCACACAACAACAACAATTCTATCTCATCAGCCAAAAGCAGGCCCACACTTCCTATTGAAATACTAATAAGTTTATATTTGTTAAAATTGTTCTTCATTTTAATTATTGTATTGTTTTTAAGTGTTTTTTGAACTACTAATAAGATATGTGCAGTTTGCATAGGAATTCATTCATGTTTTTTTCAAATTGTAATCCGGACCTCCAGCAGTTTGAGGGACTGTGACCTGGCCCTCTGTTTAAAAAGTTTGAGGACCCCTGTACTAGAGTATAAGCCAAGCTTTTCAACCCTTTTTAGGCTGAAAAATCTCCCTTCAGCTTATAATTGAGCCAAAGTTATTTATTATTTTACTGGGTTATTACTATTTTTATTATTACATTTATCATTTTACATTATTATTATTATAATTATGTTTACATTATATTTACATTATATTATTATATTTACATTATATAAGGATATATAAGCACATTTATATGGAGGAAGGTTAGAAGAATTATTTAATCAGAGTTGGACAGTCTTATCTTAAATTACAGTTTTATGTAAACATTCAAAAACATTTAACCTACTAATCCCTCAATTAATGTCATTTTATTGGTATCTATTTTTATTTTGAAATTTAACAGTAGCTCCTGCATTTCCCACCCTCAGCTTATACTCGAGTCAACACATTTTCCCAGTTTTTTGTGGTAAAATTAGGCACTTCGGCTTATATTCAGGTCAGCTTATATTTAAGTATATGTGATATACTACTGCAGCTTACCTGTGCTTCCTTTTCTTTGACTCTGACCTGAAAAAGAAGAAGCAAAGAGTTTTTACACATACAGCATGTGGTCTAGAAAAAAAGAAACGTGAGGAGAACCCGAAATAATGGTTTGACAAAACAATATCCCACAATGCTACTAAAGTACAAGTGTGACTTCCAAACACTCCAGTCCAGATTGCCAACACATAATGCTACTCTAATAAAGGAGACTACAATGTATAGGGAAAGAATAAACTGGACTATTCCATGCCCCCAATCACAATTAAACATTTTTTCACAAAATTAAAAATACGGTATATTCATTTACTTACTTCATTATAACCATTAACTCAAATGACAAACAGTCTGAAATGATTCCCAACCATCACCACAAGCCTGTCAACTTTTTTCCCAGTGGAGTCCTCACCTGTGTTTCTTTTTCTTTGAACTTTTCTTCCTCTCCCTTCGAGAAGGTGACCGGCTCTCAGACCTTGAAAGAATAACCAAAAGGAACACATCACATATTTCCAAGTTCAGCTGTGAGCCCACAAATCCAAACTCCTTTGCCTTTCTCCCTCTCTAATGTATACTTCATGCCAAACCTACATCCAGCCCCTCTACTCTCTGCATCCCATTTCGGATCTCTAGAGTGTACTCAAGTGTCTTGACTCTCCCACGCACCTGCCTCGGTCTTTCTTCTTTTTCTTTTTTTTCTGTTTTGGAGACGGTGATCGGGAGCTGCTGGACTCTTTGACAAGACTGGGGAGATAAGGACAGGAAGTGAAGAGTCATGTTCCCAACAAGCAGCTAAGCCAGCAAATGAGAATTCTCCTGAGCCTTAAACTCACAAGAAAATAAAGTGGACCAAGTCTATGACAAAACTGTCAGAAATACTAATTAACTAGGTATTTTAATTACAAAAATGTGAGTCAAGCATTGAAAGTGTTCAATGGATGCAATGACTTAGCAAAAGCTACATTTCAATATTAGTAAGCCTGTAGCTTAGTACGCTTCAGTGTTAGTTGCCCTCAGTATGAGAGAAGCCTCAGTATGAGAAGGCTCCAGTATTAGTTTGCCTCAGTATGAAAATGCCTCTGTGTTAGTAGGCCTCATTGTGTGAGAAGCCTGGTGTGAGAAGGCTTCAGTGAGAGAAGCCCCAGGTTGAAGGCCTCATGTGTCAAGCTCCAGTGTGAAGGCTGTTGTGTGTAAAAAGCTACTTTGTGAAGCTCCTGTGTAAGTTCGGTGTGAGAGGAAGCTCAGTGAGAGCAAAGCATGAGAAAGAAGGCCAGCATACAAGCAAAGAAGTATAAAGAACTTTGTGTTATGGAAATCTTGTTCTTGTAAACAGTGCAACCATTTTATTTTGCTATAAAGAAAAGCCTCCTAAGGAAGATATAACATTAACCTGTGCATTTTTGTTCTTTTTATCACTTTTGGCTACTAGTCCTGGGTCACGTTGCTGCTAATAAGTTAGCCTGTTGTACATTTATGAGAAGGATCTTTGGTTAATAAGCCCACTTCCCCAACATAATTGATCTTGAGTATATCCCTTACAGAAACAACCCCCTTTTTTTAAAAAAAAAAACTTTTAATCAAGCAAGGAGACCAAATACTTTGTGGTCTAAATCAACTCAACTAAATCTAATGGATCAATGGGAACTTTATGTAGTTCCCACAGATCCTGACTAGCAATTGAATTAAAACCAGGTTTTCCTAATATAAGCTGAGGAATACATTTCATATGTCTTAAATGATATAACTTTAACATCTTTAGATGCTGTATTCTATATGTTTCATTCATTTTAAAAACTGTTTAGAGAAACTGCATTAAATTTAGAAACTAAAAATAGAATGGAAAAATATTTCCTCTTTAAAATAAAAGTGCTAGAACCTTTTCCTCGGTCACATCCAAACCACTCATTTCCTCTCCTACCTGTACTGCTTTTGCTGCTCCTGCTGTTGCTTGGCTGCAGCAGCTGATGCCGCCTCCTTGGCCCTGCGGTTGGGGTCAAAAGAGCTGCCATCCACGTAGTTGTCACTAATGCCAAAGGCAGCTCGAAGCCTCTCATTCTTTTTCTCGTTGGCCTCAGCCAACTGATGGGTCTCAGTGACACTGGAAAAGAATGACAGCAGTGATTAGAGAGAGAAAAAGGCAACTGTGAGAGACATGTGGAGAGAAGAGCAGAGAAATAACATCATAATCAAGAGGCCTTACTTACGTTGGCTTCTGCTGCTGTTCTCCCTCCTTGACTACCGCTACATCCTTCTCAAGAAGCATCATCCGAAAAGTGGCTACCTTCTCTTGGATCTCCCCAGCTCCATACCTAGGTTGTGTAGATCAGAATGTTTAGGGAGCTTAGCAGATCAGATTCACACATAAACTACCACATCTTTCATGAAATTGTACAAAGTGTTCCAAAAATGTATAAATAGCAATTGATACAAAAAATGCACCACATTGACAATTTTACATATATCTCAACAGGCATAAATGAAATATAAACCACCAAGTCTTTTCCTTGATATGAGCCTTCAGGAAGCCCCTGTTTTTACAGTTTCCACTCCCCACACCTAAATGCAGGGATAGTATTAGCCTGCATTACAAAGTTGTTCTAAGATTACAGTTATTTGACTTTACAGGACATTTTAAAGTATTATACCACCTGGCTGGGAATATTGTGCAAGAGCTGGAATGGTTGTGCTACATAAATATTCAGCACTGATAGTAAAGTATTGCTACGCATAGTATTATTTTCTCCAGAGTAAGAAAAATTATTTATTTCTATCATCGGAACTCTTCAATTCACGTACTGCTGCAGGTTCTATGAGTTTTTCACATCCTACTAAACACATTTCCCTACAAGCTTGCTGTCAGGGAAGGGAAAACATTGTTTAAGTAGTTTATCTATCTATCTATCTATATCTATATATATATACATACACACATACACACATACATACACATACATACACCATTATGCAGGGATTCTTGAGCATGTCCCAATGAAATTGCTAGTGCCACATCATTTTTACCTAAATTATAATATTCAAAGGCTTCATTTTAATAGTTCTGAATAATTAAGTAACCCAGACTACTGCAAAGATCCAAAACCTGGTGAGCTACTTTCTCCTTTAATTACTGAGAGTCTCCTTCAAACCCTTAGTTACAAGTCGTTGTTCTCACTCAGCCTCCCATCTATTCCCATAGTTATGTTACAAGTGTTTTCACCTCTACTCTTCTGTAACCACCTACCCTTGCTCTTCCATTAGCTCAGCCAGTTCTAAGCATTTCAGCTCAACTTTCCGCTTGCGCTCGTGGTCCAGGATGTCCTGATTGGGTTTTTTAACTAGAGACGACTCCAGCTTCCTCAACTCTTCTTCTGACTTGTAGTCAGTGCGATCCTTCTTGTGGCGCACAGCCGAGAGGTTGCGCTGCACGTAACCGTTGGTGCCACTGCCCCGGGGAGTGGGGAGTCCTATCCCATTGTACATGGCTCCCACAGGCTAGCACCACTGGTGCTTTTGATACCTAAAGTAAAATACAGGGAGTATGTCAAAAGAGGGGAATGAAGAGAAAGGAAGAGCAATGAAGCGTTTTTGCCAAACATTCCTCGTACTAGGAAAAATAACCTTCCTCTACTTCTGCAAACTGAAGCATGAAGAGACAAGATGTACAGAGAACAGCAATGAACAAAACTGAAAACAAGTATGCATCCTTATAGCTCCAGCCTGCATCTAGCCTGACATCTGCACACACTTTCCTTTCTTCTCTATTTCTGATAGAAGTCTCAGGATATAGCCTGCTCAGCTTTTCCTTCCTATTAAACACCTCTTAACCCCCAAACTACGTTAATACATCGTGAAGGTTGCCCCATCATCACTCTTATTCCAATATTTCCTGTGTAGACCCCATCTACACAGACTATTTAAATGCAGTTTGAAGCTGGCTTCCACCTTTTATTTTCATGTCAGGAGCAACTTGAGAAACTGCAAGTCGTTTCTGGTGTAAGAGAATTGGCTGTCTGCAAGGGCGTTGCCCAGGAGACACCCAGATGTTTTGATGTTTTACCATCCTTCTGGGAGGCTTCTCTCATGTCCCCACATGTGGAGCTGGAGCTGACAGAGGGAGCTCATCCATGCTCTACCCAGATTTGAACCTCCGACCTGTCGGTCTTCAGTCCTGCCTGCACAACAGTTTAACCATTGCGCCACAGTGGGCCCCCAGATTCTAACTGTGGGGGGCAGACAACAAAATCTCACAAAAGTGTGCAAAAGAAAGCCCTCAGTGCATATCAATGCCACTCAGGTTTCAAAGTGGTCCCAGTATTTCCTATGTAATCATATGCAGAGTGAAACCACTTTCTTCAATACTGGTTTGATGCCTCTTCCACACTGCCCCTATATCCCATGATCTGATCCCAGATTATATGGTTATCCCAGGTTAACTGGAAGTGGGGACACATATAACCCAGTTTAAAGTAGAAAATCTGAGATCAGATCCTGAGATATAGGGTAGTGTGGAAGGGACCTGAAAGTGCATTAAATAGTCAGCACAGCCTGTCCCTAAAGCTTATGGATTTTTATATATTTTTAAATATAAATGCATACTAATAATGGCTGAAACCATCCAGAACTGGGGAAACCAAAAATAACATTTATTTCAGACAAACAATAGGATTACATATATAGACACCCTTTCAAATATAGATTAGAGTCCAGAATTAGCCCAAAGCAATTTGCAGCCTGGGGAACAACATCTCTATAAACACATATGGTGACAATTGTCTCCTCCTCAGAAAGGCTTCCTTACTCTTTGAAGGAATTTATCTCCTGTCATGATGTTCGTTTGCAACCTTCCCCTCCCCTTAAGCCTTATTATTTGAAGGGATATATCTACTGGCCTGATGTATGATTGCAACCTTCTCCTTCCCTTAAGTCTCCTTACTTTTAGGAAGGAATATATCTCCTGCCTTGATGTTTGGATGCAACATTCCCATCCCTTTAAGCATCCTTACTCTTAGAAGGAATATATCTATTGTATGGATATTTGGTTGCAACCTTCTCTTCCCCTTAAACCTCCTTACTCTTTGAAGGAATATGCCTACTGTCCTGATATTGTCTTTACTTTAAATAGTAACATGTCTCCAATCTTGAAGTTTTCTTGCAACCTTCCCTTCCCCTTAAGCGTCCTGATTCTTAGAAGGAATATGCCTACTGTCCTGATATTGTATTTCCCCTAAGAAGGAATATGTCTATTTTCCTGATATTTGATTGCGTCATTCCTCTCCCCTTAAGCCCCCTTATTCCTTGAAGGAATATATCTTCAGGATCATGATGTTTGGATGCAACCTCCACCCCACCCCCCACTTTAAGCCTCCTTACTCTTTGAAAGGATATATCTACTGGCCTGATGTTTGGTTGCAACCTTCCCCTCCCCTTAAGCCTCCTGATTCTTTGACAGAATACGCCTACTGTCCTGATATTGTCTTTACTCTAAGGGCCTTCCACACAGCCCTATATCCCAGAATATCAAGGCAGAAAATTCCACTTTATCTGAGTGTGGATCAGATAACCCAGTTCAGAGCAGATATTGTGAGATTTTCCACCTTGATATTCTGGGATACATGGCTATGTGGAAGGGCCCTGAGAAGGAATATTTCTCGTCTTGTTGTATTTACATTCAAGAAGGAACATGGCTCCCATCTTGATGTTTAGTTGCAACTTTCCCCTCCCCCTAACCTCCTTACGCTAAGAAGAAACATGTCTTCCATCTTCATGTTTGGCTGCTACCTTCTGTTCCCCTTAAACCTCCTTACTCTAAGAAGGAACATGTCTATTGTTTTCATATTGCATTTACTCTAAGACAGTGGTTCTCAACCTGGGGTCCCCAGATGTTTTTGGCCTTCAAATCCCAGAAATCCTAACAGCTGGTAAACTGGCTGGGAGTTCTGGAAGTTGTAGGCCAAAAACATCTGGGAACCCCAGGATGAGAACCACTGCTCTAAGAAGTATCATGTCTCCCATCTTGATGCTTTCTTTGGAACCTTCCCTTAAGCCTCCTGATTCTTTGAAGGACTACATCTTCTGTCTTGATGCTGCATTTAGACTAAGAAAGAACGAAAACATCTCTTGTCCTGATAGTGCCTTTACTCTAAGAAGGAATATGTTTCCTGTCTTGATACTGTATTTATTCTAAGAAGGAACATGGCTCCCATCTTGATGCTTGGTTGCAATCCTCCCCTCCCTTTAAGCCTCCTTACTCCGAGAAGGAATAGGTCTATTGTCTTGATGTTTGACTGCAACCTTCCCCTTTCCTTAAGCCTCCTTACTCGGAGAAGAAATATGTTCACTTTCTTGGTATTGTATTTACTCTAAGAAGGATCATGTCTCCCATCTCGATGGTTGGTTGCAACCTTCCCCTCCCCTTAAGCCTCCTGATTCTTTGAAGAAATACATCTCCTGACTTGATACTGGATTTAGGCTAAGAAGGAATGTGTCTACTGTCCTGATATTGTGTTTACCCTAAGAAGGAATACGTCTCCTGTCTTGATACTGGATTTAGGCTAAAAAGGAATATGTCTCATGTCCTGATATTGTATTTACTCTAAGAAGGAATACATCTCCTGTCTTGATACTGGATTTAAGCTAAGAAGAAATATGTCTCCTGTCATGATATTGTATTTACTCTAGGAAGGAATAGGTTTCCTGTCCTGATATTGTATTTACTCTAAAAAGGAATCTCTCCTGTCATGATATTGTATTTGCTCTAGGAATGAATATGCCTCCTGTCCTGATATTGTATTTACTCTGGGAATGAGTATGTCTCCTGTCCTGATACTGTATTTACTCTAGGAAGGAATAGGTCTCCTGTCCTGATACTGTATTTACTCTAGGAATGAATATGTCTCCTGTCCTGATATTGTATTTACTCTAGGAATGAATATGACTCTTGTCCCGATACTGTATTTAATCTAGGAATGAATATGTCTCCTGTCCTGATACTGTATTTACTCTGGGAATGAATATGTCTCCTGTCCTGATACTGTATTTACTCTGGGAATGAATATGTCTCCTGTGCTGATATTGTATTTACTCTAAGAAGGAATATGCCTCCTGTCCTGCTATTGTATTTACTCTAAGAAGGAATATGTCTCCTGTGCTGATATTGTTTTTACTCTAGGAAGGAATACATCTCCTGTCTTGATACTGGATTTAACCTAAGAAGGAATATGTCTCCTGTGCTGATATTGTATTTACTCTAAGAAGGAATACATCTCCTGTCTTGATACTGTATTTAAGCAAAGAAGAAATCTGTCTCCTGTTGTGATATTGTATTTGCTCTAGGAATGAATATGCGTCCCGTCCTGATATTGTATTTACTCTAGGAAGGAATATGTCTCCTGTCCCAATACTGTATTTATTCTAGGAAGGCATAGGTCTCCTGTTGTGATATTGTATTTACTCTAAAAAGGAATATGCCTCCTCTCCTGATATTGTATTTACTCTAAGAAGAAATATGTCTCCTGCCTTGATATTTGGTTACAACCCCCCCCCCCTCCCGTTTTAAGCTTCGTGCTGCCTTCTACCTTCGTATTGACTTGCAGATGCCCTCCCTCCGTGGGCCTAAAAGGCTCCCTTATCTTCCCACCCACACCTTCTCCGGCCTGGCTAAAACCACCCCATTTCAACCCCGCTCCCCTCGGCGAAAACAACCCCACCGCGCAGGTCCCTCCAGCTCAAGGCCTGGCCAAAAAAAAAGCCCGCCACTCGGCGTCCTCGCCGCCCCCCCGCCCCAATCCCCACCCTACCAATCGCAGCTGGGAAGACCGAGGCCTCCTCGGCGGAGTAGGCCTCTCCCTCACCCAGCCTGCCTCCCTCGCGCAGCCCAAGGGAGGCCGCGGCCTGCGCCACTGGCTCGCGCGACTACCTCATCCGACGCGGCAGCACGAAGCCGCGGCGGCGCAGGGTGACGGGGAAAGGGGGAGGGCCGCCTGCGCTGTCCCCTCACGGCCGTCCAGTTCGCTCCCGTCTGCCCCTTCTCCTCCCCCGTTGGATCATGGGAAACGTAGTCCTTCCCCTCAGGAAGCCGGGCCCGCGGACGCTCACAGGAAGGGCGGGAAAGACTACGAGTCCCGGCAGGCCTCGCGGGCAGCGCGAAGGTCGCCCGCCATTTTGTCAAAGCGCTCCGAGGAAGGGTTGCCCTGAGGAAGGAGGGGGGGGGGCTTTCCCTCGCTTCTCGCCCCCGCTTCCAGTCCCGTTCTCCCCAAACGCCGAATGATCCGCGGTGTAAATCGGCAAGCACCAAGCCTCGCGAGGGGAACGAAGAGGAGAGAAACCCTTGCTCCCGTCGGCCACCGCGCGGCCCCTAATTAGAGTCAGCGGGGGTGGGACGCGGAGATCGCAAGGGGAGATCTCGCGAGATTTGCTGAGGGACGGCTGCGGCGTGCGTTTCTCAATTCGCCTCGGAGCACTTTTCCGTGATGCATGCCGGGAATAGTAGTCTTGCCAATGCCATTGGCCGTATCAAGCGCTTGGGGCTACTTGCAAACAGACTACAATTCCCAGCAGGCACCGGGTTAGAGGCGTCCCCATCCTTTCACTCCGGCAAAGTAACAAGCGGGGAGTTCTTTCCTAGAAGAACTTCCTGTCAAGAATAATAGGGAAGTTTAGCTAACGGCAGCCTTTTCTACACTACCATATAATCCCTAAAATCTGCTTTGATCTGGATTATATAAGTCCACACTGACATATAATCCCTGATATGTGTTTTGATTGGGATTATATGAGTCTACACTGCCATATAATCCCTGATATGTGTTTTGATTCGGATTATATGAGTCTACACTGCCATATAATCCCTGATATGTGTTCTGATTGGGATTATATGAGTCTACACTGCCATACAAATCCTGATATGTGTTTTGATTGGGATTATATGAGTCTACACTGCCATATAATCCCTAATATGTGTTTTGATTGGGATTATATGAGTCTACACTGCCATATAATCTCTAATATGTGTTTTGATTGGGATTATATGAGTCTACACTGCCATATAATCCAGTTCAACAGATAATCTGGGTTTTATGGCAGTGTAGAAGGGGCCTCCTATAAACCAGTTAAGATCAGATAATCTGGATTTTGTATGGCAGTATAGAAGGGACCTCATATAATCCAGTTCAAAACAGATAATATGGATTATTTTAATCTGGATTATATGACAAGATACAGACAGATACCAACACCCCTTCTATACTGCCATATAAAATCTAGTTTATCTGATTTGAACAAGATTATATGGCAGTATAGACTCATAATCCATTTCAAAAGCAGGTAATGAGGACTATCTGCTTTGATAATCTGGATTATATAATAAGTAACGATTAAAATAACTGATTTAAAATGAAAATAGTAGGATTAATTAATAAGTAAAGGTAAACTGTGCAGAAAGCTAGTATTAAACTGGGGATAATTACATCTTCCAAAGAAACTCTTCCTGCTAAACTACTGCAGCATATATGACAAATAATAATAATAATAATAATAATGGGTTATTATTACAGCCCGAAAAACTTAAAGCAGCCCAATGATTCCGGCCATGAAAGCCTTCAATGACACAATAATAATAATAATAATAATAATAATAATAATAAATTTTATTTGTTACTGGGCTCTCCTCATGGCTCCTAAAATAGAAGGGCTCAAAGAAAACAACAACTATCAAGCATTAAATAATTACCAGAAACTGGATTAAAATCAAAATGTAAAAGCAGGATTAAATACTAAGTTAATTAAAATTGAGAAGAAAAATCTACAGCCAAACCTCCCTTCCACTGAGCTATTGCAGAACAAGAAAAACAAAGAAGGGGTCAAAAAGGATCAGAAATAAAGTGAAGGGGAAAGACTCTCTTTAAAAGCACATGCCTGGCTCCAAAATAATTTAAGGCAGGCCTCCCTTAGCTGTGTTTTTGAATATATTCTTTCCCCTTTCCTTGATGAAAATGAGGCTATAAATCTTTTGACATAATCATGAAGAGGCATGACTCACAAGAAAAGGCAATAACGCTAGATAAAGAGGAGGGGAGGGCCTGTGTTACAGGTGGATTGACTCAGGCCCCACACAGCTGTATAAAATCCACATTGGACTGGATTATATGGCAGTGTGGACTCAGATACCAGTTCAAAGCATATATTGTGGACTATCTGCCTTGATATTCTGGGTTATGTGACTGTGTGGATGGGCTCTCAGTCAAGGAAGCTGAAGCGCTGAATATGCAAAACCAGAGCAGTGCTGTTATGTATGACTCAGTGAAAGCTATGATTCATAAGATACTCATAAGACTGACTTGATGGCACATAGCAACAATAACAAGGGTTCCCAGAAACCCCGCCCCTTCAGAACAAACCCTCCCAAAATATTATGTATTACAATAAAGACACTCCAAACAGTGTATTATTGTTTGGACAACCCCCTTTCCCCAACCTGCAACTAGTATAGGGTTTTCATCTCTAAAGAAAAGGCGAGAACTGAGTCAAAGAGGAGAGATGACATTGTCACTCTGCTAATCAGAAAGTCCTGGAATTTTAACCTTAAAGACCCTGAGACCAGTACAACACTGTCCTCAGGCCACTTTTCCTGTAAGTGTATCAATATAATGTCATATTTTAAAGTTGTTATTTTCATAAATGGCTTTTCATTTATTTATATTGCATTATCAGTCATCATCATGGGCGATCAGTCCCTGCCAAGTATGATTGTCTTCCAGAGGTAGAGTCTTGGCGGTCAGTCCTAGCCTGGAACCACATGGTCTTTCACATTGAGGACATAAATTTCCAGATGACAAGGGTTTGCTTCATGTCTTCCTCTTAGAATGATGATTCTCCACCATCAACTTCACTGGACTAGCCATGTTGTCCCAATTGTTGTTGTTCATTCGTTCAGTCGTCTCCGACTCTTCGTGACCTCATGGACCAGCCTACGCCAGAGCTCCCTGTCGGCCGTTACCACCCCCAGCTCCCTCAAGGTCAGTCCAGTCACTTCAAGGATGCCATCCATCCATCTTGCCCTTGGTCGGCCCCTCTTCCTTTTGCCTTCCACTTTCCCCAGCATAATTGTCTTCTCTAGGCTTTCCTGTCTCCTCATGATGTGGCCAAAGTACTTCAGCTTTGTCTCTAGTATCC
Source organism: Anolis sagrei (assembly GCF_037176765.1). NCBI lineage: Eukaryota > Metazoa > Chordata > Lepidosauria > Squamata > Anolidae > Anolis > Anolis sagrei. Next base: position 23,853,337 of record NC_090026.1, on the reverse strand, counting down.
TTCCCTCCAGTGAGCAGTCGGGCTTTATTTCCTGGAGGATGGACTGGTTGGATCTTCTCGCAGTCCAAGGCACTCTCAGCACTTTCCTCCAACACCACAGCTCAAAAGCATCGATCTTCCTTCGCTCAGCCTTCCCTAAGGTCCAGCTCTCACATCCGTAGGTGACTACAGGGAATACCATGGCTTTGACTAGGCGGATCTTTGTTGCAAGTCTGATGTCTCTACTCTTCACTATTTTATCGAGACTGGACATTGCTCTCCTCCCAAGAAGTAAGCGTCTTCTGATTTCCTGGCTACAGTCTGCATCTGCAGTAATCTTTGCACCTAGAAATACAAAGTCTGTCACAGCCTCCACGGTTTCTCCCTCTATTTTCCAGTTGTCAATCATTCTTGTTGCCATAATCTTGGTTTTTTTGACGTTTAGCTGCAACCCGGCTTTTGCGCTTTCTTCTTTCACCTTGATTAGAAGGCTTCTCAGCTCCTCCTTGCTTTCGGCCATCAGAGTGGTGTCATCTGCATATCTGAGGTTGTTAATGTTTCTTCCAGCAATTTTCACCCCAGCTTTGCATTCATCCAGCCCCGCACATCGCATGATGTGTTCTGCATACAAGTTAAAAAGGTTGGGTGAAAGTATGCAGCCTTGCCGTACGCCTTTCCCAATCTTGAACCAGTCTGTTGTTCCGTGGTCAGTTCTGACTGTTGCTACTTGGTCCTTGTACAGATTCCTCAGGAGAGAGACAAGGTGGCTTGGGATGCCCATCCCACCAAGAACTTGCCACAATTTATTATGATCCACACAGTCAAAGGCTTTAGAATAGTCAATGAAGCAGAAGTAGATGTTTTTCTGAAACTCCCTGCCTTTCTCCATTATCCAGCGGATATTGGCAATCTGGTCTCTCGTTCCTCTGCCTTTTCTAAACCCAGCTTGAACATCTGGCAACTCTCGCTCCATGTATTGCTGGAGTCTTCCTTGCAGGATCTTGAGCATTACCTTACTGGCATGAGAAATAAGGGCCACTGTACGGAAGTTTGAGCAGTCTTTCGCATTTCCCTTTTTTGGTATGGGGATATAAGTTGATTTTTTCCAGTCTGATGGCCATTCTTGTGTTTTCCATATTTGCTGGCAAATGGCATGCATCACCTTGACAGCATCATCTTTTAAGATTTTAAACAGTTCAGCTGGGATCCCATCATCTCCTGCTGCCTTGTTGTTAGCAATGCTTCTTAAGGCCCATTCAACCTCACTCCTCAGGATGTCTGGTTCTAATTCGTTCACCACACCGTCAAAGCTATCCTCGATATTGTTATCCTTCCTATACAGATCTTCTGTATAGTCTCGCCACCTTCTCTTGATCTCTTCAGCTTCTGTTAGGTCCCTGCCATCTTTGTTTCTTATCATACCAATTTTTGCCTGAAATTTACCTCCAATGTTTCTAATTTTCTGGAAGAGGTCTCTTGTCCTTCCTATTCTGTTGTCTTCTTCCACTTCCATGCAATTACATGTAATTGTCCCAATTACTGTCTCCCAAAGCAGTTACTTTATTTCAAACTTAGGAAAATGGAATGTTGGTGAATAACAAAATAGGTTTAAAGATGGGCCTAAAGCTAACAATATGTGGCAAAAGAATGTACCATCAGTATGCAATGCATGATGCAAGAGGAAAAGTAATTGTTCTGAAAATGTTACAGGATACCAATACAGGTTGAATATTATTATTATTATTATTATTATTATTATTAACTTTATTTGTACCCCGCTAGCATCTCCCGAAGGACTCGATGCGGCTTACAAAGGCCAAGGCCTCAAAATATAACATAACAATACACAACCTAAAGCAAATTAAAAACAGTTTAAGCAATATTAAACAACAAGCAATAAACAATATCCCTTATCTGGAACTCTGAAATCCTCTAAGTTCAAATATTGTTCACATGAGTGGCTTGGATAGTGACACCTTTGTTCAATGTACATAAACTTCCTTTCATACAAACATTTTTTAATACTGTGACTAATAACTTTCAGGCAATATGTACATGAAACATAAGTGAATTTCATGTTTAGACTGGGTCCAAGCTTGAAGATATTTCCATATGTACATGTACGTGTTCCAAAATCTGCAAAAAGTCCAAATATTTCTGGCCCCAAGTATTTCAGATAACTCAACTGGTACTGCAATTGTGTCCTGAGCTACTGAGATTTGAATGACCTGCCTTAAGTCCCACTTGGCAGAGAAAGTTAGAGGATAGGTTTAATAAATTAACTAACATATATACACACCGTTGTCTGGGTGTTCATTTTCCTTCTGGCTCTTTCTTTTCTCTTTCTCCCTCTTGTTGGGCTGTAATTTCATCATCCCAATCTTGCTTAGTAAAAGAGTAAGGATTTTAGGAGATACAGCCTGGCAACAAGGCTAAGCTATCTGACCAGAAAGGGGACAAGCCTCAGTCATGAATGATAATCACGTGGCTGGACTCCAACTACTATCATCCTTTATCAGCCGCCCAAATCCTGCCAGTGTGTTAAGGTGGATCATGAAGGGTATGTGTACCACATTTGGTCCAGATTCATTGTGGATGAGATTCACATAGCTCTCCAGATGTGACTAAATTACAACTCCCATCATCTACTATCAGCCTCTCCCCAAACCCCACCAGTTTTTAAAGATGGATCATGTTGGGTATGTGTACCAAGGTTGATCCAGATCCATCCACCTGTATAGGAAGGTTTGTGGATTAAACAAACACACATACAAAGTACATACATCATACTTTGACCTTTATATCTATAAATTAATTGTCATGTGCCAAGTACTGAAAAGTAACACCATTTTGCAATTACATAGCCTAGTTTCTCTATAACTATTGAGCAATCCCACGGTATCAGTTCTGGATGAGAGGACAAGTGACACAGTACGGGAAAACAGTCATCGTCATCATGTTTCCTCAACAGCATACGGTTTCCAGTGTGTTGTATTTCTCCTGCCGTGCCCTTGTGAAACAAAAGGGAAAATAGATCAGATCAGAAATATGTAATGCATGATGCAAGAGGAAAAGCCAGACGAGATGGCCATGCTTAGTCAAGGAAGAGATAGTTAAAATGATGACAGTGCCTTTCAAGTATTTAAGAAACTGGCCTAGAGAAAAAGAAATGTGTCTACGCCAGAGGGGACTTCCAGTTGTAATCCTGCTTTCCTTACCAAACAACTGTTTCCTTTATGGAAAATCCCATCATCATAATTTGAACTTCTCCATTTGGGCTGCCATCAAGGTGTTGGATTTGTACTCTTCAGGCTGTATAAATGTGGTACTTTATATATACAAGTTTTACTCAAGGTTCCTGATGGATGTTAGCATATAAACTCATGTATAAGTCTAGGACAAATTTTGGGGCCAAAATTAGGGATTTTAGAATGACCTGTGGATAAGTCAAGAGGCATTCCATACAGAGGAGAAGCACTAGGTGTTCAAAAAGTCCAGAAATGGTGCTTTTAAGTTCTCTCAAGTGCTTTTCACCACTCAACTCAGAAAAAGGAATATTCCATTTTTATATAGAATAAGAATTTCCGTTATGCAACCCCTCATTGATGGCCTTCCAAGTGTAGGGTTTTGATGGTGGATTGGTAGATGACTGTAGAGCCCTATTCTTGACCCACATTTTCTTCTACAGTGAGGGTATCAGTTTTCAGGTGGAAGACGGATCCGGTCAGTTGTCTTGACACACCTTCCTCTTAGCACGTTTCTCCCTTTCGTCCTCCTCTTCGAATTCTACAGCACTGCTGGTTACAGCCGACCCCCAGCTAGAGCACTCAATGGCCAGGGCTTCCCAGTTCTTAGTGTCTATGCCACAGTTTTTAAGATTAGCTTTAAGCCCAGCTTAAAATCTCTTTTCCTGTCCACCAACATTCCATTTTCCTTTCTTGAGTTTGGAAACGGTGATCAGGCATTTGGACATGTCCAGTCCAGTGGAGTTGATGGCATAGGAGCATAGCTTCAGTGCTGGTGGTCTTTGCCTCTTCCAGCATGCTCACATTTGTCCACCCCAAGAAATTTGCAGGATTTCCGGAGGCAACACTGAAGGAATTGCTCCAGGAGTTGAGTGTGACATCTGTAGACAATCCACATTTCGCAGGCATATAATAGGGTTGGGAGGACAATAGCTTTATAAACAAGCACTTTGGTTTCCCTAAGGATGTCCTGACCCTCAAACACTCTCTGCTTCATTCGTAAAAATACTGCACTCGCAGAGCTCAGGCGGTGTTGTATTTCAGTGTTAATGCTGACTTTTGTGGAGAGGTGGCTGCCAAGGTAGCAGAAATGGTCAACATTTTCTAACATTATACCATTAAGCTTTATTTCTGGCATTGCAGAGAGATTGGCTGGTGACTGCTGGAAGAGCACTTTGGTTTGCTCAATGTTCAATGAGAGGCTGAGCTTCTCTTATCCTTCTGCAAAGTTGTTTAGAGTGGCTTGTAGGTCTTCTTCTGAATGCGCACAGACTACGTTGTCATCGGCATATTGGAGTTCTATTAACAGATGTTGTTGTGACCTTAGTCTTGGTTTTCAGTCTGCTGAAGTTAAAAAGTTTCCCATCAACAAGATGAAGTATTGCAGTATTGCAAGAATTAGAATTAAGGTACAGCACTCACATTGACCTGGAGATAAGTTGACCAAGGATTTCTTGACTAAAATTTCTAGACTTCAGTTTGACACTTCTCTGTGTTTTCAGGATGGAAGGTTCTGCATTGCACCATAGATTTTCAGCTTCATTGTTCGTTGTTCTGGTTTGCCCCTGATGTTGTGGGACTTAAATAGAGCTGAACATAAGATGAGCCTTGCTGGATTGGTTTGAAAGTCTGTTCAAGTCATGTAACCAGCCTAGATGGCTTTTAAAAAGGTGATTACCCAAATTGATGTAGGCTATCCATGGATACTAGTTAAGTTAAGACGAGAGGCAGTTTCCCAGTTAGTGCTGGGCTGCATTTACACCATAGAATTAATGTAGTTTGACACCACTTCTGGTTTTTTGTGGCCATGGAAATCATCATATATTATTTTTGCTCCAGAATACACCCATAACCCCTGAAAAGCACTGTGGGATACTACCATTTGGAGGTCCCTGGAGCTTTCAAGGTCCAAGACATTATCTGTAACAAAAAAAGTTTTTAATATTATTGTACTTCCCACAAATTGTCCAGAAATGCCCCAGAATGTCCACTGGGAGGCAGAGTGTCCCTTTCACCCTATTTTGCAGCCTCCTTGGGCCAAATGAAGCCTGGGAGGGGCCTTTGTTGAAATAGGAAGCATGCAGGAAATTATTCTGCTCAATTCCTGTTTTTAAAGGCCGCTCCCAAGCCTAAAATGGCCATGGCTACTCTGACTGTTCCTTTGAAAAAGCTAGAATTTTGCTTCCACTGTGGCTTTCCCAGCGTCTGTAAGATAGCCCATTCATTAGGTAGAATGGAGCTTCTTGCAAAACAAAACAAACAAGATAAAATATTCAGGAAAAAATACAAGACCCACAAGCAACAATATCTTTATTGGGCCAACTCCAAAGCATAAAATATGTTATGCAAGCATTTGAAGCTTCAATGGCTTTTTCATCAAAGATACTAAAAACTATACAGGATTAAAATGGCAATGGTGTTACAGGCCTATATTCTGCCAATTATGATAATATTGGATGATTTAAAGGCAGGCAGATGCTGCTCCCCATATTAGTCATGCGAGGACTAGAGAAAAAGGTCAATAAAAGGTATACCAACACAAAAGTAACTCTAGGGCAGTGGTTCCCAACCTTTTTTTGACCAGGGACCACTCTCCAACATTAGTACCAAAAGGGTTACGAATTAGTTATTGGTCAACTTTAGACTGGGTTTGGTTATTTGGAGAGCTGATTCAGAAAATATCATTGGATAGACCACATCAGCTCTAGTTTCTGATACAGAACATATGCCATCCAGTAATCGCCATCTGCTCCCCAAGGAAACCTATATTTAATAATCTATAGCTGATATGGTAATAGTAATCATTCAAAACTTCTCCAGTCTCGACATCCCCGTTGCCTCGGCACTATAAGAGGGTTTTGCGAGACCATTTGCTCTCGTTGCTATGTGGTTTTGAGGCAACAATGTAGTAACGGTGAGGCCACAGATCATACTTTCATTCTTGCGGACCACTGGTGGTGCATGGACCAGAGGTTGGAAACCACTGCTCTAGGAAACCAGCTGTCCCTGTCCTATGAGAAACTAATGTTTCCTTTCTTAGTCACAGGACATCGAATTTTTAAAGGAGTTTCTGTACTGTTACATCTAGAATAATTCTTAAGTACTGTATAGATAAAATGTGTCAAATTGTGGTCTCACTTTGTAGTGCAGTGAAAGAGTTTAACTTTTAGCTGGATTTACAATGCCATATAATGCAGTTTCAAAGTGCAGCTTATTTGCATTGGCTTGGGGGCTCTATTACACTGCCATATAATCCAGATTACCAAATCAAATAATCCACATTATCTGCTTTGAACTGGATTATATAAGTCTACACTGTCTAAGTCTATATGAGTCTACACTGCCATACTGATTGATAACTGGCAAATAGAGGGAGAAAACGTGGAGGCAGTGATAGACTTTGTTTTTCTAGGTGCAAAGATTACTGCAGCTACAGATTGCAGCCAGGAAATCAGAAGACGTTTACTTCTTGGGAGGAGAGCAATGACCAATCTCGATAAAATAGTAAAGAGTAGAGACATCACACTGGCAACAAAGATCCACATAATTAAAGCAGTGGTATTCCCTGTAGTAACCCACGGGTGTGAGAGCTGGACCACAAGGAAGGCTGAGCAAAGGAAGATAGACACTTTTGAACATAAAGCCCCTCAACCCCCCCCCCCCTGAAATTCTCAGGATGGTCCATGAGAAGGCCTTACTAATACATTATTTAAACTGTTACGTTTATTCATATCATGATCTGATCACCATGCTCAATAAATCCCATATGCATGGGTGTATTGGGATAACGATACAAAAGGTTTACTAGGGTAGATCCTCTCTCACTCAGACTCAGCCCCCCCCCCCCCCCTCAAATCAAACTCAGCTCCTCCCAAATCAAAATCCTGACTATGGGCCTGCTTGGACCGCAAGAAGATCCAACAAGTCCATATTTCAGGAAATAAAGCCTGACTGCTCATTGGAGGGAAGAATATTAGAGGAAAAGATGAAGTACTTTGGCCACATAAAGAGAAGTCAGGAAAACTTAGAGAAGACAATGATGCTGGGGAAAATGGAAGGAAAAAGGAAGAGGGGCTGACCAAGGGCAAGATGGATGGATGGTATGCTTGAAGGGACTGGCTTGACTCTGAAGGAGCTGAGGGTGGTGACGGTGTGGGCTGGTCCATGAGGTCATGGAGAATTAGAAGTGACGGAATGAATAAGCAACAACTTCCATATAATCCAGTTCAAAGCAGATGATCTGGATTTTATATGGCAGTGTAAAAGGAGCCTGGGTTATATGAGGCTGGAACTACACTGCCATATAATCTAGTTTCTGAATTAATATTACCTGCTTAGAACTGGATTATATTACACTGACAAATTATCCAGTTCAATGCTGATAATCTGCATTCTGAAACTGCATTATATGGCAGTGTAGATCTAGCTTTTGTTGAAGGTTAAAAAAAAACCTCAAAGAGTTCAATACCAATGATTTGTTGCTCTTTTCTTTATATTTCCCTCAATATCTCAAAATCCAGGTAAAATAGTTTCAGATATAGTCATGCTGACTATAAAATATCCACCAACAGTAATACCTTTACTGGGACAACTCCAAGGTGTCTACTCTGTAGAATTGATGCAGCTTGACCACACTTTAACCATTATGACTAAATGTTATAGAATCCTGGGATTTGTAATTAGGTGAGGCACAGTACTCTTTGGCAGGGAAGGCTAAAGATTTTGTAAAGCTAAAACTCCCAGGATATTATAACCTTGAGCCATGGGAGTTAAAGTAATATCAAACAGTATTCATTCTACAGTGCAGATACATCCCAAGATATCTCAAGAGTTCCATGTTCTAGGCAGAGTTTTGTATGAAAAGGACTATGCCATAAGATGGCAGGCAAAAAAACCCTTCTTGGTTTTACTTTGCTGGGAATGTTTTCTTACCAAGATTGCTTGTAAGGGCTTCAGGGAAACAAGAGGAGAACTTTGTATAACCTTGCATATGGTCTACTTCACCCTCTCCTGCAAGGAAGCATGCAGAGAATGCAAAGCTTTTAGTCAAAATGTGGGGCGAAGGGTGCAGGCGAAAGGCCCTCTTGAATAACTCTCCAATCAAGTAGCCCTCTCAAAGTCTGAACAGCTCTTGGAGAAATGCTTGGCTACTTGTCCAGTGAACACAACCTCTGCTCTTATGAAAAGAAGCCGAAACTTGGGCCAACATGCCTTTGAGATAAGTGGGTCCTGCAGTTAACATATTTTTCAGGGTTTCTCCTCTTGAGCCTATTTCTGTCTTCAACTCCATCATGACCACAGGAAGGAGCTGCAGGTTCATAACCAAATAAGGGACCATGTCTTTATTGACAAATTAACATGCAGAAAACACACAGTGCAGGCTTTCAATGCCCTACTGGCCTCTTCATCAGACAAATATTGTTTTAAAAAATAAAGTGTTTCAGTCATAGGCTTACATTTCATCTTAGGAGGCATCTACACTGTAGAATTAATGCAGTTTGACTCCACTTTAAGTGCCACAATTCAATGCCAAGGAAATATGGGAGCTGTAGTTTTACAAGGTTTTTAGCCTTCTCTGCCAAAGTGTGTTGGAGTATCAAAGAGTGTTCACTTGAAGGATCTCCTGCAATCAGAGGCTACTCGTTCCATTTGGCCATGCAGAGACCAAGATAAATGGCAGTATATTTTTTTTCCTAAACATTGCAGTCCAAAAATGTAAATTTCCTAAACTCTGCCCATCTCTACAGGCTGAGTTTCACACTAAACTGTGGAGTGCTACAGCTGTCCAGAAGAGGGCAGGATGGGGCAAACATGGAAAAATTTGAAAAATCTTCCCAAGAAAATAGGTTTCCGGGAGCAAGTGTATATGTACCTTTTAAGTCAGTATTCGAATTTGGGCATATTGGGTATTTGTGCCAAATTTCATCCAGTGAATGAAAATACATCCTGCATATCAGATATTTACATTACGATTCATAACAGTAGCAAAATTACAGTTATGAAGTAGCAATAAAAATAATTTTATGGGTTTGGAGTCACCACAACATGAGGAACTATATTAAGGGGTTGCGGCACTAGAAAGGTTGAGAATCACTGTAAAATTATGCACAGGTATAATTGTGTTGGCCACACAACAAAACCAAACCAAACCTGTAATCAACATATGTCAGGAATGACTTAAAGGCGCACAACAGGAACGACTTGAGGATACAAAACAAACAAGAAAATGGTATGTGCTGCATTTTGCAGTAGGGCCACACTGAAATCAGTGATGATCTCAGTGCAAATCTTTAGAGGAAAGTTTGGACATACTGTTACTATCTTCTCACCGCCTCTTCCTAGAAAGGAAATGAGTAAAACCTTTCCCATCACTGCATTTCCATCCCTGGAAAACCATCATCAGCCTTCTTTGGTCTCTGCATCAAACTCAGGCTGTCTGTAAAGGCCTGAAATCAATCCAAGGCATGCTGGATTCACAACACCAGTCTCCAGGATTCTTCTTGCAAGCAACTGGAATTCATTGGGACCTGCAAGAAAATGTGACCTTATAAAGTGCCCCAACTAACAATACATCCAATTATTTTGTCTTCCAGTATACAATCTATTCCATCCTCCCTCCATCCCTAACTTGCAGTCCACGGGAGTTGTGTTTCATCTCATTTTGCTTCCTCCATCAGTCAGAATACTGTAACTACTAAGAATGCTCATTGAATACTAAATTCAAGATTGTCATGCCATCATATTACCAATTTTTGCTTGTGGAACACATCTCACCACACTAAAACAGTGGATGTGGTTCTTAATTAGACATGCCGCATCATCACGGGATGTCTGCGCCCTACACCACTGGAGAAATTACACTGTCTAGCCGGTATTGCACCACCTGACATCCGCCGGGAAGTAGCAGCCAATAGTGAAAGGATCAAGGCAGAGATATCTCCAACTCATCCCCTGTTTGGGTATCAGCCAGCACGCCAATGACTTAAATCTAGAAATAGTTTTCTAAGATCTACAGAGACACTCGCTGGAACACCTCAGCAAGCGAGAGTTCAAAAGTGGCAGGCTAAAACCCAGAACTTCAACCAATGGCTGATACCAAATGAGAGACTCCCCCCTGGGCACACAGAGGACTGGGAGACTTGGAAGGCGCTGAACAGACTGCGCTCTGGCACCACGAGATGCAGAGCCAACCTTCAGAAATGGGGCTACAAAGTGGAATCCACGACATGCGAGTGCGGAGAAGAGCAAACTACAGACCACCTGCTGCAATGCGCCCTGAACCCCGCCACATGCAACATGGAGAACCTTCTTGCAGCAACACCAGAGGCACTCCAAGTGGCCAGATACTGGTCAAAGGACATTTAATCAACTACCAAACTCACACGTTTTGTATTCTCTCTGTTTGTTTGCTTTGTTCTGTTAGAAATGTAATATATTTGACTGGCTGCCCTGATACGAGAAATAAATTACCAATTTTGAAGTAAAGTTATAAAAGCTGAGCAATAAAGAGAGATGATAGGAAGAGAATCGACTAATTTGAGATGTAGTGCTGGAAGAGAGTTCTGCTGATACCCTGGACGCCCCCTAACAAAACCCATAAATGAGTCTGGAGTAGATTAAGTCTGAGCTGTCCCTGGAAGCAAAAACAAAACCGAGTCTAGTGTACTTTTGAAATATCATGAGAAGACACATGGGGGAGTTGCAGCATGCCGGTGGTCAGATAAGTCGCTTCTGGCGGTAGCTCTGTACAAGGAATGTGAGTAATATAGATATCTTGTATCAGAATTACCAAGACTCCTAGCTAATAACGGACTGTATGCAGCTTTGTAAGAAGAACTCTCTATCTCACAATATTTTGTGATGGAACTTTATAATTGAACAGTTTACTGGCTTTAAAGGAGGGCGACTGTGGCAAGAAATTTGCTATCTATCTTCTGCAACAGAGAGCTCAGGGGCCATTGATAGCTCTAAAGAAGTTCAAGTTGCAATCTAGAAGAACTGAAAACAGTAACATTGGTATTTCGGTGGAAATAAACAAAATGGAAACAAAGCCTAAAGATAAGAGTGTACAGTGTTCCCTTGCTACTTCGCGCTTCGCTTTTTGCGGGCTCGCTGTTTCACGTTTTTTTAAATAAAAATATGAATTTAAAATATACAGTACAAGTAGTGAGGGAACACTGAATATCAAGTCCCTGCCAATGCACTCTGGATGCAGAGCTGGATGCAGGACTGGGAGCCTTCTCGCTCTCCCTTCCCACCAACAGGCCTGGCTGTTGCTGCTCCAGAAGCGGCGGAGGAGAGAGATGGAGGCACCGAGTCAATGCCTGGGCTTCTTGCTACCCCATGGGCCCTGCGACGCCTCAGTCTCCTCCTCAAGCAAGGTGCCTCTATCTCACTCATGAACTCCCCCCTTTATTTTTTTTCTTCAAAAAAATCTTCAAACCTTTTTTGGGCAATTATGTTGCCATTTTATTCAACGGGGATCCAGGCTAGGATCTATAACACTCTAAATCCTATCATCTCCAGCTCACATTCAGATACTGAATGTGGAAGTTTCACAGCATTTAATTGTCATTGTGCAATGTATGGCAGGAAACAACTTGAAGGTACACAACACATACACAACCTATCTTCCATGGATCTGTCTAATCTCTTTTTACAACCCTCTAAACTGGTGCTGCATTTATGTACCAACTAAGTAAACTGCAGCTGAGAACATCAGATTATGAGGGGCCAATAAACAAATAAACAACCAGCCAAAAGCAACTGAGAATCATATTGTTATGAGACTTCTTAGACCTGTCACAGTTCAGAGTCGCGGCAGGTTGTATTCTGGCCCAGGTCATAGTCTGGCCTTGGTATCTGGAGACAGCAAACCCCGCACATTATTTGTGCATGTTGTGTGAAGAACGACTTCCCTTTGTCTGTCCTAATCAACTATTTGCTATCTCATATCAGTGTCTACACACACACTGGTCATAACAAAAAGGAAGTTACCTCAAGCCACATTTTGGGAGTGAGGAATAGCAACATCCCCCAAACCATTCCCTTTCATGGGGTGAAAGCGATGTATGGTCTGTGTGCCCATCCTTTGCCTCCAAAGCTAAACAGCTATACTCATAAGAGGACCCTGTCACACTATTGTTATAGCACTATTGTTCCATTTTAATTGTAATGGAATTTTGGGATCTGTAGTGATCCCCAAGAGCTCTTTGGATAGGAAATTTAAATGTCTCTCCCTAAAATGCAAATCTCAATATTCCATATGATGGTATATTGGCAGTTAATATGGAATAATAGTGCTTCAACAGTGTAGCACAGTAGTTCTCAACCTTTGGTCCTCCAGGTGTTCTGAACTTTGTCTCCCAGAAATCCCAGTCATCTTACCAGCTATTAAGAATTATGGGAGCTGAAGTCCAAAACACCTGGAGGACCAAAGTTTTAGAACCACTGGTTGTAGCATGATAAGAGTTTTGAGAGGGACAAGGTTGTCCTATCATCAGCAGTGAAGAAATATCCAACAACTAGTTCAGTCAGGTTCTGTAGTTAGATGGTAGGACAGGTGAAAGGGATTTTTTTTTCTCTTTCTCCATTCACTTGGGCGGGCAGGCAGTGGCCAACTGAAGAAGCCACTTAATACAGATAATGAAATGAGATGTGGTCCACAAATAGTTATGTCACAATGCACCTGTATTTAAGGCATCACAAGACAGATTTTCCTGTGATAAACTAACATGGTTCCACATACCGTACAATAGTTCAAATTTAGAAGAAACAATTGTAATTATTCCCCTATTGTCCCACTATTTAAGCTGCTTTCAAAATGATCAATTTTTTTCTCCCATCCTCCCATTTCCCCCCACTACAGATTACTTCAATTTCTGCAAACAAGAGTGCATCTACACCAAGCATCCTGAAACTGCGGCCCTTCAGCTCTTTGGGCCTGCAACTCCCAGAATTCCTAACAAATGAACAAGTTGGGGACCCAAACAGCTGGAGGGCCACAGTTTCAGGATGCCTGATCAACACTATAGAATTGAGTTGGACCCCACTTTAATTACCATGGCTCAATGCTATGGAATTTAGAGTGTGGTGAGCCACCAGCATCCTTTTGGTAGGGAAATCTAAAGACATTGTAAAACTACAACTCCTATGATTCCATAGCATTGAGTCAAGGCAATTAAATTGGGTCAGATTTCATTAATTCTGCAAAATGCACCCCAAGTTCAGAGAGCAAAAGTAGTTTGTGCTCCCTTCAATAGGACCTTATCAGAAAGGCCCATGGATTCATCCCAAATCATGGTAAATTCATGGGCTCCTGGCAGGGGGCAAGGAGATGCTGTACCTCCATGTCCCACATAAGCACCTTACCTTGCCCCTCATCTTATGGGAGGGAAAACGTCGCCTCTTAGCTTCCCCTCATCACTGGGAAACCAACACGGGAAGGTTCTGTGTGCTGTTTTCTCTTCCGTTCTAGTACAGAGCTCATCTGGAAGTGCCTGTACATTATGTGAAGAGCCCCATGTTGTAAAGGGAGGTGAAGAAGCATACGATGGGCAAGTTGGCCCATCTGATGAGGCTCTAGGTTCAGCAAAGGGCAGAAGAGAGGCAGGTTGTTTACCTTCCCAGCAGACTCAGATAAAAGCAAACTGCTACAGTGTCTCCTAGCTTGTTTGTTCTTCCTCAATAATAACTTTTGCTATCATGCTCGCAATCTGGCATTTTCTAATTACATGTGTCCTAATGTTCACCTGTGTAATGTACACAGAAGCAGGACCAAAAAAAGGTTGGAGAGATATGAAGCCACCATTGAATATACATTGGGGACAATACGCCAAGAAAGCAAGTTGTGATTGCCAATATGTAGTTTGAGCATTGGACTACAACTATGGAGACTAGGATTCGATTCCTCACTGGGTTTTGGAAATCCACTGTGTGAACTTCACCAAGTCACACACTCTCAGACCTAGAATCCACCAGGATAAGCTTTGCCTTTGCGTCACAAAATGAGCAGTGTAAGTACATTTTGGGCATAAACAAGGAGCTCACATTGGTACCCGAGCCACCATAAAAGGTCTTACTGGGCACTCTGGAACAAAACAAGGAAACTCCCTTGGCACCTGTGGCTTTAGGCTCCACGCTCTCCATCTGTGGGCACTGTAAACCAAACACAAAGCTATGCTGCAGTGTTCTTTGCAGGATCAAAGTCAAGGAAAAAACAGTTCCCGGAGACAGATTCCAAGATAATGAGTCCTAAGGAAAAAGAGAGAGGTTGGACCTCAACTAATACACACAGTATAAGTGGCCTCTCAGATGAGTAACTAAGGCAGTAAATGGGCTCTGCACATATTCAACAGTCAACTGCACCCATTCCTTGCAAAGAGCCAGAAGGTCAGGTTGCAGGAGCTGGCATGTTCAAACAGCAGCCTGTAAGCCCTATACCATAATAGGATCCAGGATGATTGATGCCTTGCCTGAGCCACTGTCAAACTGAATGCAAACTACTTTTGCATTTCAAATTCAGTTTGCAGCAACAGTAATTAAGGACAAAGTAGGGAGAAACTGGGCATTTTAATAATAGCTGAAAAAGTAGGGTAGCAGAGGTTTAATCAGAACTATCTCTGACAAATTGGGACAGTTGGAGAGGACCCCACTAGTGTCACAAACACAATATGGACTTATATTCACTATGTTTTATTTCTCCCAATGACTGGCATTCATTGTGAAAGATTAAAAAAAATGGTAGCACTTAAAGCATGATGGCTCGACACTCATTCCATGTCAGAGAAGAGGGATATGAATGTTTTGGTACTTTTAATATTATTTGTTTTATTTCAACATTAATATTCATAGATTGCAAATTGCTTCCACTTATGTGCATTATCTTTCTCAGAGAAGACAGTAATCCAAAATTCAGAATTTTCTAGCTGGCTTTGTATGTACAAACAAGACTATATACAGAAAACTTTTTACCCATTTTCGCTTTTCTTAAGCTTAGCAAGCCTACGTTAAAGTCCCGTTTTTTTGAGGATGAGAATTATGTGGCGTAATGTAAAATAAACCATGTGTAGTTCATGTTTTATCATCCCACACACTGCCTTGCCAGAGAAAGAAAATATGCCATGCAGGTGAACAATAAAGAACAAGTTTACTCATCGTAGTTCAGAAAAACATATGTATAATGTGATCAGTTGCATCAACTTGCATAATGTTCTTTTATGAGAGATTTAAAATGGTCTTTCTTTGTCCATGTGGAGAATTTTCCTTCAGCAGCTCATGAAGCGAGAGCACACCCAAACTCTGTCTCTGCACCTGCACAGCTCAAGCCTGAACAAAAATGTAACAGTAACCAAAAGTCCCAGGCTCAGCTTGCTCCCCAGGGATTGTCCGACCATTCAGCTTCATGCATCTTATTTTAAAATTGACACACACACTCACTGATACCTTGCATGCTCCAACAAATTACCATGACTGATGACTAGTATATGACCAGTATAATGGCCTTCTGCAGAACCATGGAGAGAGGTCATATAGCCTTTCACTTAGTCCTATGTACGTATATATTTAGCTTTTATCTTGTAATCCTGTAGTCTGTGGATGGTGGGGAGGGGAGTACTTCAATGTATTTGGAAGATTTGGAATCATTTTGGGATGACAAAGTCAGAATGGGGACACCTATGCTTGAAAGTTCACTCACAATACTCACTGAATAATGATCTATAGCTAAACCATTTATATTTGTCCTAAGGCACTTTTATTTGCAACTAGATGGGAGGGAAACAACTTGAAAGCAATATTGATAAATGAAGTGGCTGCCTTGAATACACCAGCTCCCTCCCTCCAAATGTATTGAATTACAACTCCCATCATCTCCAACCACAAAGCGGTTAACTAAGTTAACTAACGAACTCTTCCTGAGATTGCTTTCTGTGATCCTTCTCCCATTCAGACAGTTCAAATTATGGTACTTTCCTAAAAATCTGGCACCTGAGATTTCCATTCTCCTTGCAGCAAGTCTTCCTCAGATTGTAAGATTTCACCCATTTTTGATCTCCCTCACACCCAGAAGAGCAAAACCGAAGCATGATGAGGTGTGGTTCAAGGCTTCTATGTCACTGTGACAGTGAATGCAAATTCAGGCATCTCAGTTCCTCTGGACTCAGGTTTGACTCAGTTCCAATTACTGACTCATAGCTAATTATGAATTGTCGATGATTCAGCATAGCTATTTTGCACGTCTGTTTTTTGGTTTTGCCTAGATTTACATCCTGGAGCAGATACTTTTCACTCCTGATAACAGGTAATTCCACTTCTAACCCTTTAGAAGTGTCAGACCAGAGTACGCTTCATCTTCAAGGAGCTTGGCATGGCGGCTGGATTGATGGGAGTTATAGTCCAACACATCTGGGCATCTGCCCTAAATGCAGAGCATCGGTAAATTATTTTCAAAAATATAACTTCCAAGAAGTTATGGTAATAGTTCTGTTGGTTAGAGATATTAGAAACTAGTTCAGTAACAACAAGCTAAGCTCAGACTAAGTGCTGGGGCTCTGTTATAACAAAGGCAGAACAACCCTTATACAGAATTCCAAAATATTCCCAATTCCAAATTGTCTAATGCAGTGGTTCCCAGCCTTTTTTTGACCAGGAATCACTTTGACCAGGGACCACTTGACCACAGACCACGTTGACCATGGACCACTTTGACCAGGGACCACTTAGATTACGGACCACTTGACCAGGGACCACTTGACCAGGGATGACTTGACCAGGACCCACTTCCACTATGGACCACTTGACCAGGGACCACTCTCTAACAGGGACCAAAAGGGTTACAAATCAGTTTTTGGTCAACTTTACATTTGGTTTGGTTATTTGGGGTGCTGATTCAGAAAATTGCATTAGATAGACTACATCAGTTCTCGTTTCTGATACAGAACATATGCCATCCAGTAGTCACCATCTATTCGCTCACAGAAAACCATATTTAATTATGTGGTCTTCCCAATGCAATTTTCTGAATCAGCACCCCAAATAACCCCAGGAACAGGACTAAAAATGAAGACACCAAGTTACCCTCACTTCAGGTGCCATATGGAACAGCTACGCTCAAGAGGAGGGAGGAGGAGGAGAAGCAGCAGTCAGGAGGTTTGTTGTTGCACCTTTCATGGATAGTCAGCCTCTCCCCTCCCCTCTTCCCTGTTGCCTTGGTAATATAAGAGGGTTTCGCGAGACCAGTTGCTGTTGTTGCAACAGTGCAGTAATGGTGAGGCTGCGGACCATATTTTAGTTCTTGGGGATGACTAGTGGTCCATGAACCACAGGTTAGGAACTACTGGTCTAATGTGTGACTGAGATTGTAAGACCTTTACCTTCTGACCATTTAATGTATATACACTTTGTTAACAAAATTATTTCAAAATATTGGATATAATGACCTTCAGGCTATGCATATAAGGTGTATATGAAACATGAATTAGTTCCATCTTTAGGCTTGGATCTCATCTCTAAGAGGTTTTATTATGTATGTATATAGAAATAAATACAGATATTCCAAAATGTGAAACTTCTGTTCCCAAGCATTTCAATTGAAGTACAGTAGAGTCTCACTTATCCAACATAAACGGGCCGGCAGAGCGTTGGATAAGCAAAACTGTAAGATAATAAGGAGGGATTAAGAAAAAGCCTATTAAACATCTAATTACATTATGGTTTTACAAATTAAGCACATCACGTTTTACAATAAATCGAAAGAAAGCAGTTCGATACACAGTAACATTATATAGTAATTACTGTATTTATGAATTTAGCACGAAAACATTGAAACAGCTGTGGATCCGGGCAGGAGGCAGACAACGTTGGATAATGCAGAACGTTGGATGAGCAAAGGTTGGATAAGCGAGACTCTACTGTACACATTCCATTCTTATTTATTGGGAATAATTCTGACTTAGGAGGGCTATGTTCAAGGAAAATCAGTGTCTCTGATTTTGTCTCTACTTTTGCCTCAGGGAAATATCTTGTTAACATTGTCCTTATCCTTCATAGAATTGTAAATTTCTCAGGAATTGATGAAGGAGTTCACTACATTTAGCCTGGAGGAGAAAAGCTTGAGAAGTAACCTGATAACCATCTTCAAATACTTGAAGAGCTATGACATAGAAGCTTGTTTACATCTGCTTTAGAGGGCAGGACCAAGCCAATAGATCTAAACTTCAAAAAAGGAGAGTAAAATATGTAAAAGTACTTCCTGAGAGTCAGGACAGTTTCACAATGGACCACCTCAGAAGAGGTGGATTTTCCACTGGGAAGGTTTTCAAAAGGCGTTGAATGGCTATCTGTCAGGGTGCACCTAAACTGTAGAATTTGACACCACTTTAAAGGCTTTGCCTCAATGTTATGGAATCATCAGAATTGTAATCTGATGAGGCAGACAAGGCTAAAGACCTTGCAAAACTACAGCTCTCATGCTTCCATGGCATTCTCATGCTTCCATGGCATCCTGGATTATATAGCAGTGTAGAGTCATATAATCCAGTTCAAAGCAGATAATCTGGATTTTATATGACAGTGTAGATGGGTACTGAATCATATGCTTTGATGATATAGATTATATGGCAATGTCTTACAGTAAGGATGTGCATTATTCAGATGTCGTTGGACTCTAACTCCCAGCATTCCTCAAATTGACTCTGACAGGTAGGTTTTCTGGGAGTTGGAGTCTAATATTAGGAAAGCTGTGGAGTCACGGTGGTGCAATGGGTTAAATTCTTGTGCCAACTGAGCTGCTGACCTGAAGGTCAGTGTTTCGAATCCACAAGATGAGACAGGCTGAGCTCCCATCTGTCAGCTCCAGCTTCCCATGAAAAGACATGAGAGAAGCCTCCAAGGATAACACATCCGGGCATCCCCTGGGCAACATCTCTGCAGACAGCTAGTTCTCTCACACCAGAAGCGACTTGCAGTTTCTCAAGTTGCCTCTGACACGATTAAAAGAAAATCAGGAAAGCTGCACGATTCTCACCCGGCTTTACAACGTAGGCACATGATGATCTCCAGATATTATTGGGCTGCACTTACCATCAGCCCTAGACAACATAGGCAATCAGGTGGGTTAATAGGAAATGCAATCTTCTATCAATTCAAGAGTACACATTTCTCATCCAGGCCTCAGGAATTTAAGTAATCATTGTAGATTTCTGGTTAGGGGCAGGGAGGGAATGAGCTGTGTGAAATAACCAAAGTGACGAAGAGTCTTGTGGGACCTTAAAGACTAAATTTGGTACAAATTTTGTGTCCAACAGCCCACCTCTTAGCAATGTTCCTTTTTACGTTTCCGTTCCGTCACCTCATCCATTCACTCACACGTATTTGTGTAATAATTTGCTGAGGGAAGAAACATTCCATCCTGATGCAATGATATGAAACTTGCTGCTAAGGTGACGCAGTTCTTGTTGCTACAACTCCATCCAGTCTAGGCTCATACTAAAAATGTCAGAAACAAAGTTGACCTACAACAGCCAGAAAATGACTCATTTTATATAAGTCTCTCCTATTTTCTACAGACATAATGATATTCAAATATTAACATGTTTTTAGGGTAATAAATATTCCTCTCAGCCACTAACAGCAAAGATTACATTGCTATTAAAGGCCCAATTCAAAAGCTGGAAAACGTTTGAAAGTGGATAGAACTTTATTGATCTAGGTCAAAATCTAGATTGCAATAAAGAGTAGTTCAGTTGTCAATGGGATTGTGAATCTGCTCTAGATTTTAGTCTAGTCTTTAAACTATCCAAGGTGCTGAACCATAAATCTAAAGGAGGTTCAGCACTTTGGATTTACTAAGCAATAGTTCGAGGATGCTGGGTGTGTAACTAGCCCCCTTTCCCCAAAGGGGGAAAGTGGGCAGCTAACAACAAAAAGTTAAGTTTTGCAAAAATATTTCTGGATAAGGGAGACTCAACTTGCAGCATTCTTAAACCACTTCCGTCACTTTCTCAATTCAAGGCTAACAAAGTCAAAGCAGGACCCAGATACATAAAGGTACCAGATCCCATTTGATCTTAAAAGCTAAGCAGGGTGAGTCCCAGTTAGTACTTGGGTGGGATAGCACAAATGAATTCTGGGTGCTGTAGGCTTTATTTTAGAGGAAGGAATTGGTTAATACGCCCTGGTGTATTCATTGCTTAAGAAATCCCTATGAGATTCATGGGGCTGCCATAAATCTACAGCTGACTCAAAGACACACACATGGTCAAAGCAGAGACAATTTTGATTAGCAAAGGCAAGAGAATTATTGGTCAGACCTCACAAGCATCCCTGTTTCTTTTAATTTCGTTACAATCCTCAACCAGAGCACTGTATTGTAGGTAAATAATTTCTTCTCACCAATATCATACCACCTTGGAATGCAAAATTAGTGGACATGTTGGCTTGGTTTTGAATAGGGGAGTTAAGAGCCGTTCACTCTGCAAAAGCCCTGCTCTTGGTGGAGATGAGGGCTAAAGCTGGTCTGCATTTCTGAATTTTCCCTAGGTGTGTGGCTAGGAAGACTGTTATAAAACTATCATTTGTCCACCCAAATGGACCACTACACCATTGAACAGATCTGTCTTTATCATTAAGAACTAATCTGAAATAACATATCCTTGGATGGTATCTCTTTAAGCCTTGTCACCATTATCATCATCATCATCATCACCATTTGAACACAACAAGATGAATCCACAGCAGACAAGATCACTCTGCTGGCTGTTTATTGGCTCACACGTTAGATACTTCCCAGGTGTCAAGGACTGTGTGATGTATTGGCGAATAATGCATGCAGATTGCAGTAAGGTGGCCTTTTGCAGCTGGCAGATGGTAATTTTGTCAGTGCTGATTGTGTTTAAGTGCAGGCCAAGGTCTTTAGGCACTGCACCTAGTATGCTGATCACCACTGGAACCACCTTTATTGGCTTGTGCCAGAGTCTTGCAGTTCAATCTTTAAATCCTCATATTGTGTCAGCTTTTCCAGTTGTTTCTCTTCAATCCTGCTGCTGCTGCTGCTGCTGCTGTTGTTATTCCCCGCCACCATCTCCCCGAGGGGATTCGGGATAGCTTACAAGGATACGCGCCCAAAAATACAGATCAAAACACACACAATAAAATAAAATAAGACAAAATAAAATCAACTGTAAACTCAGAAAAACATAATCACAGTACACATTTTAAAAACAGTATAATGGCTGAAAGGTTAAGTGCTGAGTGCGGGAGGATCAGGAAATGTGCAATTGTTCCTAGAGAGAGCCCAGGGAAAGTGCAAGATGTGCTTCAATTCAATTAAGGTCACAACTGGATGGGTAATGTCCATTAGGCATTTACAGTAACAGGATTACAGATGGGAGGGCCAACGAAAGTGCGAGATCGAGCAAATTCTCTGGTGAACTGCCTAATCAAATGCTCAGCGAAACATCCAGGTTTTTAACTCCTTGCGGGAAATGGAAAGTGTAGGTGCCAATCTGATCTCTTTGGGTAGCGAGTTCCAGAATCAAGGGGCCACCACCAAGAAGGTCTTCTCTCTCGTTCCCACAAGCTGTGCTTGAGACAGTGGCGGAAGCGAGAGCAGAGCCTCCCCAGATTATCTTAAGGTATGTGCTGGTTCATAGGGGAAGATGCGATCTCAAAGATAGGCAGGTCCTGAACCATTTAGGGCTTTGTAGGTGATCACCTGCACCTTGAATTGGGACTGGAAATTTATTGGGAGTCACTGGAACTGTTTAAACAGGGGGGTTGACCTCTCCCTGTAACCAGCTCCTGTTATTAACCTGACCACCAATCTCTGAACCAACTGCAGTTTCCAGGTCGTCTTCAAAGGCAGCCCCACATAGAGTGCATTGCAGTAATCCAACCTAGGGCATGGACTACCATGGCCAAATCAGACTTCATGAGGTACGGGTGCAGTTGGCACACAAGTTTTAACTGACCAAATTAAATGCACCTCTATTTTGTGAAAGACAACTTCCTCTGGATATGAAACAGATCAGCTTGTACTCCAGCCCATATAATTACTCATCCAGATCCTATTAGAATAATGACTTTAGAGCTGTCATTTATTGCCCTTCTCCTCCTGCTTTTCTCTCCAGCAATCTCAGAGTTGATTCTGTTTGTCCTCCCATTTTGTGAACAGGGTGGGGCCACAGAGAAAGTAAAAAACCAAGGCTGCTGTCTGTGGATTTCACATTTCTATGGGAGACAAAACCATTAATTGCCAAAATCCCCTTTTCTTCCATACAACTGTTAAAGTTACAGGAACGCTGTCCACTTTTCATGATTTCTGCATTTGGACTTGCTGGGTGTGCAACCAGTAGAGCCAGCATGGCATAGTAGTTTGTGCATTGAACTAAAACTCCAGAGACCAGGGTTTGATTCCTTCCTTGTCCATGGAAACCCACTGAATGCCCTTGAGCAAGTCACACACTTACAGCCCCAGAAAACACGTGACAGAGTCACCGTAGGGTTGCCATAACTGACAAGCAATTTGAAGGCACACAACAACATCATCAACAACAAAAACCCATCGCTGCTTACAAAAGTTGATAATACTTGGTAAACTGAGAGACAATCGAGTAGTGTTTGTCAACCTTCCTAATGCCGTAACTCCTTAATGCAGTTCCTCATGTTGTGGTGATCCTCCAAACCATAACATTATTTTCATTGCTACTTCATAACTGTAATTTTGCTACTGTTATGATTCATAATGTAAATATCTGATATGCAGGATGTATTTTCATTCACTGGACCATATTTGGCACAAATACCTGATACGCCCAAATTTGAATACTGGTGAGGTTGGGAAGGGATTGGTTTTGTCAACTTTGAGTTCTAGTTGCTGGGATTTATAGTTAACCTACAATCAAAGAGCATTCTGAACTCCACCAACAATGGAAGTGAACCAAACTTGGCACACAGAACTCCCATGACCAACAGAAAATACTGGAAGGCTTTGGTGGGCATTAACCTTGAATTTGGGAGTTGTAGTTCACCTACATCCAGAGAGCACTGTAAACTCAAACAGTGATGAATCTGGACCAAACTTGGCATGAATATTCAATATGCCCAAATGTGAATACTGGTGGAGTTCAGGGAAAATAAACCTTGACATTTGGAAGTTGTAGTTGCTGTGATTTAAAGTTTAGCCTGAAGAAGAGAAGGCTGTGAGGAGACATGATAGCCATGTATAAATGTGTGAGAGGAAGTCACAGGGATGAGGGAGCAAGCTTGTTTTCTGCTTCCCTGGAGACTAGGACACGGAACAATGGCTTCAAACTACAAGAAAGGAGATTCCATCTGAACATTAGGAAGAACTTCCTGACTGTGAGAGCTGTTCAGCAGTGGAACTCTCTGCCCCGGAGTGTGGTGGAGGCTCCTTCTTTGGAGGCTTTTAAACAGAGGCTGGATGGCCATCTGTCAGGGGTGCTTTGAATGCAATATTCCTGCTTCTTGGCAGGGGGCTGGACTGGATGGCCCATGAGGTCTCTTCCAACTCTATGATTCTATGATTCACCTACAATCAAAGGGCATTCTCAACCCCACCAATGAGAGAATTGGGCCAAACTTCCCATACAGAATCCCCATGACCAATAGAAAATATTGTGTTTTCTGATGGTCTTTGGTGACTCCTCTGACACTCCCTTGTAACCCCCCCCCCCCCCCAGGATCCAGACCCCCAGGTTGAGAAACACTGTGATAGAGTTGCCATAATTCCGAAGCAACTTGAAGACACACAACAACAACATCAACAACAATAAACAACCCATCAGTGCTTAGAAAAGTTCATAATATTTGGTAAATTAAGAGACAATAGGGAACGACTACAGTACAGGTAGATAGGCTCAATCTTGCAAACTGCAGTTCCAAGCTCGCAAGACTTGAGCAAGGTTATTTATGACAGTGTCTTGGAAGTTTCTTATTCATATTGTTATTTGCAATCAAGTCAACTTAAATGAATGGGGATTATATGAAAGAGACCTCCAATAATCTCGGCCATCAATCGCTCTGCTGAGGTCTTGCAAACTCAGGGTTATGGCGGGAGTTGAGACAACCTGACATCAATTAATAATAACAGACTACGCTGGGCTAGCAATAACAATGATCAGATGATAATCAACTTAAGATGCTTCAGTGTTCGATTCTGCTGTTCCTTGTTGCTTTATTTTAATAACATGCACTGTCCGGAAGATTTGAAGCTGAAGGCAGGTATATGATAAATCCTTAAAATCAATAGTGAAGTACGCAGAAATAATATGAAACCAACAAAAGATCTATTCATGCAATAGCAAATCCCTCCCTGAACAAGAGGAATGGGAGTAAGATGTGTAACAGGGAAATGTGCATGTTAGAAGAAAGAGTCATTCACAGTTCAAGTAAGACTGTCTATTTTGGAAAAGATATTTTGTCAACAGGACTGTGTCGATGTTGTTGTTTATATTCTTGTGGCATTGCCACATGAAAGACACATTGTGTTGCCTATCTAGAAGACCAAGAAGAAGGCCACTGGTAGTAGCACATTAAGTATAATCAACAGGACTTGACATTATTGTTGGATTGAGGGTGGTAACTCAAACATCAGTCTAAGCTCTGAATACAATTCTGTAAATTCTGGAGAAGCCGAGAGAGGGAACAAAATCCTCAGTAAAAACAACAGTAATTAATAGATGAGAAAAAGTAGTGCATGTAAAGTCTATACAGTAGAACTAGAAAATTGGGTGGAAACAAATAAGAACACTATGCAGAGACAAATGCATAATTCCCAAAAAAATCAAATTATAGGATGGGAGATACTTGGTGCAGTATTAGTACATGTGGTAACACTTTCAGATTATTGTCAATTTTAAGTTTAACCATTAGTGAGCAATGTGATGCTGCAGCAAAGAAGGCAAATAATATTTCAGCTTCAGTAGTTTCCAAGTTCCCTTATACCAGTGTTTCTCTACCTTCCCAATTTCCGCGGCCCCTTAATACAGTTCCTCATGTTGTGGTGACCCCCGACCATAACATTATTTTAGTTGCTACTTCATAACTGTAATTTTGCTACTGTTATGAATTGTCATGTAAATATCTGATATAAAGAATGTATTTTCATTCACTGCACCAAATTTGGCACAAATACCCGATACACCCAAATTTGAATACTGGAGGGAGAGGGGCGAGATTAATTTTGTCATTTGAGAGTTGTAGTTTATTTATTTATTTATTTATTTATTTTTGACATACAAACATATACAGACATAGACAGAGGCTATTTAACTTTTTCTGGCCACCAGGGGAGCTTGCTTGGATTTATAGTTCATCTATAATCAAAGAGCATTCTGAACCCCACCAATGATGGAATTGAATCAAACTTGGCACGCAGGACTTCCATGACAAACAGAAAATACTGGAAGGGTTTGGTGGGCATTGACCTTGAGTTTTGGAGTTATAGTTCACCTACATCCAGAGAGCACTGTGGAATCAAACAATAATGGATCTGGACCAAACTTGGCACAAATATTCAATATAACCAAATGTAAACACTGGTGGAGTTTGGGGAAAATTGACCTTGACATTTGGAAGTTGTAGTTACTGGGATTTATAGTTCTCCTACAATCAAAGAGCATTCTGAACACTACCAACAATAGAATTGGGGCAAACTTCCCACACAGAACCCCCATGACCAACAGAAAATACTGTGTTTTCTGACGGTCTTTGGTGACCCCTCTGACATCTCCTTATGACCTCCCCAGGGGTCATAAGGTAGAAACTCTGCCTTATACACTGGAATATAACATCCAGATTATCTGCTTTGAACTGGATTATATGGCAGTGTGGATTTATATAATCCACTTCAAAGCAAATAATGTGGATTATCTGATTTGATATAATCTGAATTATATGGCAGTGTGGAAGGGCCCCTAGACAAGGGAAGAAATAGACCCATTATATTCTGCTACTAGCTTGACCTCACCTATGATAGTGTACTCAGTTCTGGGCAACTTGTTTTAGGAAGTCTATAAAACATGTTGGAGCAGATTCAAAGAAGAACAACAAGGATGGTAAGAGATATGGAACAAAACCTATCACAACCTTTCCTCAATTGTTTCTGAGAATAGCTTGAGGAAGTTGATTAAAAGAAGACTGAGAGGTAACATCATTGCACTTTTTAAATATCTAAAGAGCTGTCACAGAGGAGACAATTTATTACCTATTGCCCCCCCCCCCTATATTCTTAAGGTATAGGAGGGAAGAGCATTAGAACAGTGGTTCTCTCAACCTGCGGGTCCCCAGGTGTTTTGGCCTACAACTCTCAGAAATCCCACCCAGTTTACCAGTTGTTAGGATTTCTGGGAGTTGAAGCCCAAAACATTTGGGGACCCACAGGTTGAGAACCACTGCATTAGAAGGAACTTCCTGACAGTGAGAGATATTTGACAGTAGAACTAGATACCTAGAAATGTGATGAGGTCTTCTTTTCTGGATGTCTTCAAAAAGTGGCTGGACAGCAACCTCCTGGAGATGCTCCAGCTAGATTTCCAACATTGGGGAAGTACTCAATAGTCTTTTGGGCCTCTTTCCACTTTATGAATCTATAATCTTTTCCCTATTCATCCTGAATTTGATGAACCAGAAATTTGTGAGCTTATTTCCCAAGTCTTCATCCATATTTTGCAGCTAATGCTACAAAGTATTCTTTGTAAAGTGGCTACAAAACATGTTGGAGCAGATTCAGGGACAGTTGGAGAGTATGATTCTTTATTTCTATATCATGTTCTATATCAAATGAGAAAAAAACATGACTACCTTTTAATACAGTGCTAAGCCAGAGCAAATTTTCTTGGGAATATAACAAAAACAGCATTTCAAGAGGAGCCGCGGTGGCACAATGTACTGAACCCAGCTGAACTGCTGACCTGAAGATCAACACGAGATGGGGTGAGCTCCCATCTCTCAGCTCCAGCTTCCCATGTGGAGACATGAGAGAAGCCTCTCACAGGATGGTAACACATCCAACCATCTTTTGGGCAACGTCCCTGCAGAAGGCTAATTCTCTCACACCAGAAGTGACTTAGTTTCTCAAGTCACTTCTGACATGAAAGAAAAAGCATTTCAAGAGATATAAGGGTCATTCTGTCATTTCACTCACTGGTGGCACAGTGGGTTAAACCCTTGTACTGGCAGGACTGAAGACCGACAGGTCGTTGGTTCGAATCCAGAGAGAGTGTGGATGAGCTGCCTCTGTCAGCTCCCCATGTGGGGACATGAGAGAAGCCTGCCACAAGGATGGTAAAACATCAAAAACATCCAGCGTCCCCTGGGCAACGTCCTTGTAGATGACCAATTCTCTCAGACCAGAAGCAACCTTCAGTTTCTCAAGTCACTTCTGACACACACACAGACACACAAAAACTCACAAGTACTGGCCAAGTTGGCTGGGGAGATTTGGGAGCTGTATCCAGCCAGGCAGGTTCTGTGAGTGGGAAAGGAACTTTTCCAAGCTCTCATTTGCTTCAGGGGGTTTTACATGGGAAAGGGACAAAACTAACTGAAAATGTGAGTGATCTGTCTCAAAAATATGGACTCCCTAAGGTTTGTCATCATTCCGATTTGAGAGCTGCCCTCTTTTTGGTTGACAGTTTCTAATCCTAGATTCAGTGTTCTGTATTTAACATTGAATTTAGGTTTTGTAACCTGTCTTATTAACAAAAAAACTGGTATGAACAAACCAGTTTGCTGAGATTACACTGAACAAAAAACAGTAAGTTTGCTCTGAATCAGCAGCAAAAGTACTAGTGGGAATTGCCTAAGGCATGTGTTGGCTTGTTCTAAAATACCAATTGCATTCAAAACCTTAGGAATGAGGTTTAAATTATGACTCTGGAGATCAGGGTTTAAATCCCTGTTCAAAGTGATCTTGGGCAAGTCACAGTCTCTCAACCACAAAAAGGCAAACCCTCTCTGAAAGATATTGCCAAGGAGACTTTGTGACAGATTCGTCTAAGAGTCACCTTAGGTCGGAAACAACTTGATAGCACACAACCAAAATTGCAGGTGCTGGAAAGACATTCCTGGTATTCTCTGCCTCAGGTGCCATAATGACTTGACTAGTTTCAACCACTGTGTGTATTGACTTGTGTGGCTGTAAATACCCTAAAGGCATCAGATTCCTTCTGATCTTGGAAGGTAAACAAGGTCAGCTCTTGTTAGTGCTTGGACGTCAGACCACAAATGAATCCTAGATGCTGTAGGCTCTATCTCATAGGAAGGAACTGGCGTAGCCTTGCCTATGTAATTCAAGGGGTCACCATAAATTGACAAGCAACTTGAAGGCACACACATTAGATTAAAAGCCAGTGTAGGATAATGGCTTGAGTGTTGGCCTGAGGTCCCATTAGATCAGTGTTTCTCAACCTTCCTAATGCCACGACCCCTTAATACAGTTCCTCATGTTGTGGTGACCCCCCCAACCATAAAATTATTTTAGTTGCTATAATAATAATAAAAAAATTATGTATATACCACTCAGGGTGCTTTCCAAGCAACAACATCAAAACATACAGAGTCACAACATGAACAAAAAATAACAGTAATAGCAACATAAGCATGGAATTATGCAACAACACATAAATATTAAAAGAAAAAAATCCTGCCTGCTCTTCATGTCTATTTGTTAGTGTATGGAAAAAGAATGGGTCAGGACAATTAAAAAGGCTGGGTCAAGACTGATACAAATTGAAATAAGGTGGGACCAGCATTTGGGTTACTGTAATAGGTAAATGACAAAAGCAGGGACAAGCTATTTGCAGGGTTAGGAGAATGACCAGGGTAATATATAGGGAGCTAGATCGTATCTGGATAGTGTTTGGGCTGAGCTAACACTGGTCACTCTTGAAGATTTGTTGAAACCACCATTCTTCAAACTCTTATGAAAAGAGGGGAGGCATGGGGCCTATTTCCCTTGGAAGGGCGTCCCAGAGGCAGGGGGCCACCACTGAAAAGGCCCTCTTCCTCATCCCCACCAACCATGCTTGTGACGAAGGTGGGAGTGAGAGGAGGGCCTCCCTGGAGGATCTTAGAGTTCACATCAGTTCATAGATGAAGATGCGATCGCAGAGATAGGCAGGGCCCGAACCGTTTCATAGAATCAAAGAGTTGGAAGAGACCTCATGGGCCATCCAGTCCAACCCCCTGCCAAGAAGAAGGAATATTGCATTCAAAGCACCCCTGACAGATGGCCATCTAGCCTCTGTTTAAAAGCTTCCAAAGAAGGAGCCTCCACCACACTCCGGGGCAGAGAGTTCCACTGCTGAACAGCTCTCACAGTCAGGAAGTTCTTCCTCATGTTCAGATGGAATCTCCTTTCTTGTAGTTTGAAGCCATTGTTTCGCGTCCTAGTCTCCAGGGAAGCAGAAAACAAGCTTGCTCCTTCCTCCCTGTGGCTTCCTCTCACATATTTATGCATGGCTATCATATCTCCTCTCAGCCTTCTCTTCTTCAGGCTAAACATGCCCAGCTCCTTAAGCCGCTCCTCATAGGACTTGTTTAGGGTTTTATAGGTCATTGCCTGCACCTTGAATTTGGCTCAGCAATTTATTGGCAGCCAATGAAGCTGTTTTAATAGGGGTGATGTACGCTCCCTGTAGTTTGCTCCAGTAAAGAGCCTGGCTGCCACCCGTTGTACCAGTTGTAATTTCCGGGCCGTCTTCAAGGGCAGCCTCATGTAGAGTGCACTGCAGTAGTCCAATCTGGATGTAACCAAGGTGTGGACCACCCTGGCCAAATCAGACTTCACGAGGTAGGGTCACAGCTGGAGCACAAGTTTGAGTTGTGCAAAGGCCCTCCCAGCCACTGCCGACACCTGAGCATCAAGCGACATAACGGTAATTACATAACTATAATTTTGCTATGGTTTCCGTCTCCCCTTCTCCCAGTTCCTCTCTAGACTTTATTTGACCAGACAGTGAGAACATACTTATGTAATACATGTGGAACTCCCCAAAAAGAGAAGTGGACAGTCCAAAAGCAGAAGGCAGACATCACAAGTCAGTTTGGAGCTGGCGTCTTCGAAACAGAGGGAACAAATACCTCTTCACATGTGCCACTAAAATCGCAAAGTATCATCATAGATTGCAGTAATTTTGGTGTCTCCCACCCAGGGGGCATGGGAATTTGTCGACCTGCACCCTTCACCATCCCAGCTTCCCTCCTACCTCATCACACAGGGGGAAGCATCAAGAAAGTGTCTGTCCTTGTGGATTCCTATGGATAGATGGGATGCCTCCCATTTTGCAGCCAGCTATTTTTCAGCAGAGGGGTTTTTTCCCCCCAGTTTCACTGGGAGGTATTTTTCCCAAGTGTGATGGGAGCAGTCTGGGGTAAAACTGCCAAAAAAACCCATTGCCGCCACCAAAAAACATCCCGTGTGATGAGGTGGATAGTTTACTCATGCATTCAGGCACTGGAAATAATATTTGCACACGAAGACAATAAAACAAGCAATAAAAACCCTTCATAAAATCACAGGTCATAAAAACATGTAGCAAAAGGTACGGGGGGAGGGAATACTGTTATGAGACATTCAGTGTAGGAAAACGGATGTCTAGGAAAGGTTTCTCTGTTGCACTGACTTTGTATAATACCACCGTCATTTTTTAAACCATTTTGGGATATTTATGGCCTGGAACATAAATGTACATCTGGAAGCGCAGAAGAGTATAAGGGGTAAGTAGCTATTGCAATCCAGCTTTGCGGTCGCTGTTGCCCGTCTTTGATCTCAAATTATTTAGCTGCTTGCGCTCCCTTTATTTTATCAGTTTTATACTTATTTATGGATGTAATGCTTTTGGCATGAAATAAATAGATCCATTTGTTTGGAACGCATACCTGATATTATAAGACCACAAATGTCGGGCCACATTGTTATTGCAAAAGAAAGTGCTGAGACCACAAAAGCAGGTAGTGATCATTTTGGGAAATGGAAGAGAGATTTCTTTCCTAAAGACTTGTGCCACATCCTAGAAATTCAGAAGAATAAAAATGTCTTGCTGTGTGAAAAGATCACACCTCTCATATAAGCTATATGTACCTTGAGATCTTCTGGAGAGGCCCTTCTACCCTCTCTGGTGGGAACAGTGCCTTCCTTGTCATTTCATACTCAGGTGAAAACTGTTTGTTTTGGCAGGCATTGGAAGAAGAAAGAGACTTACATGTGCTGTGCTGTTGATATCTGTTCTTGTTCTTTCTAATTTTATGCTTTTAGCTGCTTTTGATTCTGTAAATTACATTTAAAACTTTTATATGATGCACTTTTTGGTTGCTCCATCCATTTTTTGTAAGCTGCCTTGAGTCCTAGACTGGAAATAAGACAAAATGATAGTAATTGTAGCAGTATTAGTAGTAGTAGTCAAAATAATATGTTTGATATCTAATTATCCTTACTCAAGTTGTGGAGCCTAGGCTGGCTCTACACTGCCATATAATGCAGTTTCAGGATGCAGATTAATTAAATTATATGGCAGTGTAGATCCAGCCCTAGTCCTGTTAATTTCGGTGTATCAGTATTGTGCAATAAATGTATTTATTTATCGTATCAGAGGCCCGTAACCAGGATTTTGATTTGGGGGGGGGGGGGCTGAGTCTGAGTGAGAGACGGTCTACCCTAGCAAACCTTTTGTATCGTTACCCCAATACCTCCATGCATATGGGATATATTGAGCATGGTGGTCAGATCATGATATGAATAAACATAACAGTTTAAATAATGTACCAGTAAGGCCTTCTCGTGGACCACCATGAGAATTCACACACACACACACCGGCTACTTGCCTGGTACATTTGTAATGTATTTTAAAACTACAAAGTTTTAAAATTTGGCATTATATTAAATGTCTTTTGACCAGTAGCTTGGAGTGCCTCTGGTGTTGCTATAAGAAAGTCCTCTGTTGTGCATGTGGCAGGGCTCAGACTTCATTGTAATATGTGGTCTGTGGTATGCTCTTCTCCACACTCGCATGTCGTGGACTCCACTTTGTGGCCCCATTTCTTAAGGTTGGCTCTGCATCTCGTGGTGGCAGAGTGCAGTCTATTCAGCACCTTCTAAGTCACCCAGGAGGGAGACTCTCATTCGGTAGCAACCATGGCTTGAGCTTTTGCGTTTTTGCCTGCCACTTTTGGACTCTCGCTTGCTGAGGTGTTCCTGTGAGTATCTCTGTAAATCTTAGAAAACTATTGCTTGATTTAACGCATTGGTGTGCCAGCTGATATCAGAACAGAAGATGGGCCGAAGATGTCATTACCTTGGTCCAAAAGCAACTTGCAATTAATGTAACATGACACTGGTTCAATGCTCTGGAATACTGGGATTTGTAGTTTGTGAAACACAGGGATATTTTGGCTAAGAAGTCTAAAGAATTTGTAAAACTACTATTCCCATGATCCAATAGCATTGAGCTATGTCAAGGAAGGTTGGGTCAGACTGCATCAATCCTACAGTGTAGATGCACCCTTAGATATTAACACAATTGAGTTCACCTGAGTTTATACCCTAAGCACACATGACTGAAGCCTTCTACTGGCCATTTGAAGTGTTAACTAGATTCTCAAACTTTGTTCCTCCAGGTGTTTTGGACTTCAGCTTCCAGATTCCTGACCATTGTAGGAACGGGCTGGAGGTTGGGAACCCCTGCTCTAGCATTTCAATAACATAACTACAAAACCACAGGATGAACTCTTAACAGTCAAAGTGAAATCACAGCACTATAATTGTTTTGGGGCCCTAGAACTTCATATATCAGCAGAGAAGGATGCATGGCTCTCCAGATGTTTTTGAATTGCAAAACCATCATTCCTGGTGAGTGGGTTATGTAGACCATGAACTACGTTGATCACTGCTGTAATAAAGCCATTTCTCCAACTCTTCAGAAAGTCTCATCTCTTAGTTTTTTATCTTCCTTCTAAAAAAAAAAGTACAGACTGCTATGCTTTTTGACCCATGGCAGTTAAAGTTTTGAAAACTGGCGATTTTCTTTCCTTCCCCCATCCCAACTCTGTTTCTTTGTTCTATTGTTGTTGTTCTTCCTTGTCCCAACCTCCACCCAGAGACATGAAAGTGCCGGATCTTCTAGCTGGACCCATTTCAATGGTTCATTGTCATGCCCCAGCAAGGTGGGTAATTTACACCCACCAGGAGGTCCAATCGCCTCACTTCCTTGTTCTGCAAATACCCTGATCCCACCTCTCTCATACAACAAGGAAACCGAGCTGAATGTTTCTCTCCTAAGCAAGACTATACTGCTTAATGTAGCTAGCCTATTTGAAAGAATATATTCTTTCAAACCTACTTGAGCTTCTGCCCCATAAGGCATTACACACAAAAGAGAGAGGAATGGTTCTTGTAATTTCATAATGGGAAGAAAGATGCTCTTTGCATCCTCTGTCTCTGGGTGCATCTATGCTATAGAATTAATGCAGTTTGGCACCACTTTAACCACTATGGTTCAATGCTATAGAATCATGCGAGTTGTAGTTTTACAAGGTCTTCATCCGTCTCTGACAAAGAGTATTAGTGTTTTGCCAAAGTACAACTCCCTTGATTCTGTAACATTGAGACATGGCAGTTAAAGTGTTGTCAAACTGTATTACTTCTACAGTGTAGATCAGTGTTTCTCAACCTTCCTAATGTGTATATGGATTTTTGTCCCGGCATTGAATGTTAGGAGCCCCCGTGGCGCAGTGGGTTAAACCCCTGTGCCGGCAGGACTGAAGACCAATAGGTTGCAGGTTCGAATCCGGGGAGAGGCGGATGAGTTCCCTCTATCAGCTCCAGCTCCTCATGTGGGGGGACATGAGAGAAGCCTCCCACAAGGATGATAAAACATCAAATCATCCGGGCGTCCCCTGGCCAACATCCTTGCAGACGGCTAATTCTCTCACACCAGAAGCGACTTGCAGTTTCTCAGGTCGCTCCTGACACGACCAAAAACAAAACATTGAATGTTTGCCGTATATATGCTGAGTACCCTTCAGGTTGAGAAAGGTGGAATATAAATGTTTTAAATAAATAAAATAAATAAAGACACCTTAATACAGTTCCTCGTGCTGTGGCGATTCCCAACCATAACATTATTTTCGTTGCTACTTCATAACTCTAATTCTGCTACTGTTATGAATCGTAATGTAAACATCTGATATGCAGGATGTATTTTCATTCACTGGACCAAATTTGGCACAAATACCCGATACGCCCAAATTTGAATACTGGTTGGGTTGGAGGAGGATTGATTTTTTTCATTTGGGAGTTGTAGTTGCTGGGATTTATAGTTCACCTACAATCAAAGAGCATTCTGAACTCCACAAACAATGGAATTGAACCAAACTTGGCACACAGAACTCCCATGCCCAACAGAAAATACTGGAAGGTTTGATGGGCATTGACCTTGAGTTTTGGAGTTGTAGTTCACCTACATCCAGAGAGCACTGTGGACTCAAACAGTGATGGATCTGGACCTAACTTGGCACAGATACTCAATAGTTCACCTACAGTCAGAGAGCATTCTGAACCCCACCAATGATAGAATTGGGCCAAACTTCCATCACTGAACCCCCATGCGTTGAAGGGACTCACTGGCACAAGCCTCCCTCTCTCCTCGCACGCTCTCCCTTGCTCACACATGCACACCACCCTGTCCTGTGCCAAGCATGCCTGCTCTCCCCTCCCCTGCTTGGAGTTTCAGAAACAGCCCTCCTCTTAGCTGAGAGGCCAGCCAATCACATCTGAGAGGGACTTTTGGAGGAAGGATTTGCCATCTGTTTCCAAAAAGCATTTGAAGGGCAGGCGGAGAGATCTTCAGCCTTCTCTGCCAAAGGGGTTCCTAAGACCACCAGAAATATATGTTTTCTGGTCTTCAGTGACCCCTAACCATAACCATAACCCTCTAGCAAACCCCCCCAAAGTGTCCTGACCCCCAGGTTGGAAAAGCCCAAAGTCTTCTTATCTATATTGTCCTGTTCATCTGGGTTAGGAATATCTGTGTTACATCCTGACTACTGTTTGTTAATGACCAGAAAAAGAAGCAATGTTTCATCGATGTATGAGGGTTGAATGAAAAGTAATGCCTCCACTTTCGTAACTCCTCAACGGATAGCAGTACTGGTATGCGGCAGGTACTGGCTTGTTCAGTAGACTCTCCTCTACCATTCTATTTTGGCTATGTTGTTAATATGCAAAGTATGGAACCCTGCACAGACGGTCGGTCAATGCGACTTAAGCAACGTGCAGTCATTGAATTTTTGACAGCAAAAGGTGTCACCCCAAAGGAGATCCATCAGAGAATGCAAGCTGTTTATGGTGATTGTGTTGATGTGAGTACTCTGCATCATTGGGCGAGTAAGTTTAAAGATGTTGAGGTGGGAATATCTGACTTGCACGACAAACAAAGAGTTGGACGTCCTGTGCCAGCAATCACCGAGTTTCACAAACAAAAGGTTGACAGATTGATTCAGGACAATTGTCATATCACTCAGAGAGAAATTCCAAGCATAATCGGCATTTCACAAGAACGTGTGGGTCACATTATTGCTTTCCTTGGCTATCGGAAGATCTGTGCACGATGGGTTTCAGAAACAGAGTGTCGACTTCTTCCGTGACGGCTTCAGAAAACTTGTTCAAACAAAGAGTTGGACGTCCTGTGACAGCAACAACCAAGTTTCACAAACAAAAGGTTGACAGATTGATTCAGGACAATTGTTGTATCACTCAGAGAGAAATTCCAAGCATAAACGGCATTTCACAAGAATGTGTGGGTCACATTATTGCTTTGCTTGAATATCGGAAGATCTGTGCACGATGGGTTTCAGAAACAGTGTCGACTTCTTCCGTGACGGCTTCAGAAAACTTGTTCATCGTTGGCAGAAATGTATCCAATTGTCTGGTGATTATGTTGAAAAGTGAATAGTGGTAGTTAAAGAGCACATTCTAAGGATTATTTCTGCGTTTGATTTATTACAATATTCCCATCCAAACCCAAGTAACGAAGGTGGAGGCATTACTTTTCATTCAACCCTCGTATGTTTAAATGCTCACTCAATCTCCTGACACCAAAGTGGTGGCATAAATATCTGCCACCACTGTGGCTCTGATTGTGGTCCATAAAAACATATCTCAACTAAAAATTGTGAAGCCTTTAAGGTGCCGTTAGACTATTTGTTGTTGGTTTTTCAGTCGAGAGACTAACAGATCTACCTTTCGGAAAATCATTGCATTCAGTAGGATTTATTCTATTGTTCAAGGCCTGTTGGAATAGCAAGCAGCCTTAAATTCCACATTCTCTACTACTCCCAGGGACATTCTCTTCTCAGGAATTAAGGGTTAAACCTGGGACCATTGGAGGAGTTTCACATTCTTGAGTTTCGGGGACAAACAAGGAAGTGGAGTGGAAAGGATGGGGGCTGGGAGCTAAAGCACTTGGACTCTCTTATAGGCTGCGCTATGGTCTCTTCTTCCTCAAAACAGAGCCTGGAAAGGTTATTTGTTAGCCTATAATGCCCAGCATTCTCTGAATGGTTTACTGTGGGATTTGGGTACATGAGACTGAAGTCTCGAAATCAGAAGAACAATAGGCTCAGAAGAGATCATTTCAATGGGGGAAGATACTATTTGAAGCCTCTGTGTGTTTGCATGTTGTTTTTTTGTGTATCAGAAAGAAAAATTATTTGTGTACGAAGATACATAGTTGAATACTAAAATTTGAATTTTCCATGTCATTGTAATACCCATTTCTATTTATGGTTGTGAAAGCTGGAGAGTAAAGAAAGTGGAAAGGTAAAATGTTTTCCCCTGACACTAAGTCCAGTCATGTCCGACTCTGGGGGGTGGTGCTCACCTCCATTTCTAAGCCAAAGAGCCGGCGTTGTCCATAGAGACCTCTAAGGTCATGTGGCCAGCATGACTGCATGGAGCGCCATTACCTTCCTGCCGGAACGGTACCTATTTATCTACTCACATTTGCATGTTTTTGAACTGCTAGGTTGGCAGAAGCTGGGGCTAACAATGGAAGCTCACCCTGTACCACAGATTAAGCCAAAGAGCCGACATTGTCTGTAGAGACCTCCAAGCTCATGTGGCCAGCATGACTGCATGGAGCGCCATTACCTTCCTGCTGGAACGGTACCTGTTTATCTACTCACATTTGCATGTTTTCGAACTGCTAGGTTGACAGAAGCCGAGGCTAACAATGGGAGCTCACCCTGTACCACAGATTCGAACCGCTGAGTTTTCCATCAGCAAGTTCTGCAGCTTAGTGGTTTAACCCACTGCACTACTGCGGGCCCATAAACACTTCCAAAGTATTTAGAATAATATCAACTCATTTGAATTGTGGTGCTGGAGAAGACTTCTATGGATATAATGGACTGATATGAGACCAATAAATCAAGCAAAGCAAGCCTTAACTCTGCATTAGAAGCAGATGACTAAACTGGGACTGTCATACTTTGGAAATAACGTAAGAACACAGAGGTCATTAGAAAGAAAACACGTGGCAAGGTAGAAGGAAGTAGTGAAAGAGGAAGATCATAATACAGGTGGATAGACTCAACCAAGGAAGCAACACAGTCATGATTCAGCAAGACCTGAACAAGGCTGTTGATGATAGGGTGGCTAATGATGCATCTACACTGTAGAAGATCCAACTTACAAACGACTCATAGTTAAGAATGGGGTGAGAAAACAGGGAGTGAAATCTATCTCTAGGAAGGGAAATTCACTCCTGGAAGAGTTATCATGGGGAAAGGTGTCTCCACTGAAGCTTTAGCACCAATTCTTGTTTCCCCTGTGATATCCCTGGATTGTTGTTAGGTGAAGTGGCCCTGTTATACCACGGGATTGGGTATTGCTTGGTGAAAGATTCACTGTTGCTAGGTGAAGTGGCCCTGTGATATCACTGGATTAACAGTTGCTCAGTGAAGGATTCACTGTTGCTAGGTGAAGTGGCCCTGTGACATCAGTGGATTGACTGTTGCTCGGTGAAGGATTCACTGTTGCTAGGTGAAGTGGCCCTGTGATATCACTGGATTGACTGTTGCTTAGTGAAGGATTAACTGTTGCTAGGTGAAGTGGCCCTGTGATATCACTGGATTGACTGTTGCTTAGTGAAGGATTCACTGTTGCTAGGTGAAGTGGCCCTGTGATATCACTGGATTGACTGTTGTTTAGTGAAGGATTCACTGTTGCTAGGTGAAGTGTCCCTGTGATATCACTGGATTGACTGTTGTTTAGTGAAGGATTCACTGTTGCTAGGTGAAGTGGCCCTGTGATATCACTGGATTGACTGTTGTTTAGTGAAGGATTAACTGTTGCTAGGTGAAGTGGCCCTGTGATATCACTGGATTGACTGTTGTTTAGTGAAGGATTAACTGTTGCTAGGTGAAGTGGCCCTGTGATATCACTGGATTGACTGTTGTTTAGTGAAGGATTAACTGTTGCTAGGTGAAGTGGCCCTGTGATATCACTGGATTGACTGTTGCTTAGTGAAGGATTCACTGTTGCTAGGTGAAGTGGCCCTGTGATATCACTGGATTGACTGTTGTTTAGTGAAGGATTCACTGTTGCTAGGTGAAGTGTCCCTGTGATATCACTGGATTGACTGTTGTTTAGTGAAGGATTCACTGTTGCTAGGTGAAGTGGCCCTGTGATATCACTGGATTGACTGTTGTTTAGTGAAGGATTAACTGTTGCTAGGTGAAGTGGTCCTGTGATATCACTGGATTGACTGTTGTTTAGTGAAGGATTCACTGTTGCTAGGTG
Source organism: Anolis sagrei (assembly GCF_037176765.1). Classification (NCBI taxonomy): domain Eukaryota; kingdom Metazoa; phylum Chordata; class Lepidosauria; order Squamata; family Anolidae; genus Anolis; species Anolis sagrei. Next base: position 23,814,294 of record NC_090026.1, on the reverse strand, counting down.
AAGTGTCCCTGTGATATCACTGGATTGACTGTTGTTTAGTGAAGGATTCACTGTTGCTAGGTGAAGTGGCCCTGTGATATCACTGGATTGACTGTTGTTTAGTGAAGGATTCACTGTTGCTAGGTGAAGTGGTCCTGTGATATCACTGGATTGACTGTTGTTTAGTGAAGGATTCACTGTTGCTAGGTGAAGTGGCCCTGTGATATCACTGGATTGACTGTTGTTTAGTGAAGGATTCACTGTTGCTAGGTGAAGTGGTCCTGTGATATCACTGGATTGACTGTTGTTTAGTGAAGGATTCACTGTTGCTAGGTGAAGTGTCCCTGTGATATCACTGGATTGACTGTTGTTTAGTGAAGGATTCACTGTTGCTAGGTGAAGTGGCCCTGTGATATCACTGGATTGACTGTTGTTTAGTGAAGGATTCACTGTTGCTAGGTGAAGTGGTCCTGTGATATCACTGGATTGACTGTTGTTTAGTGAAGGATTCACTGTTGCTAGGTGAAGTGGCCCTGTGATATCACTGGATTGACTGTTGTTTAGTGAAGGATTCACTGTTGCTAGGTGAAGTGGTCCTGTGATATCACTGGATTGACTGTTGTTTAGTGAAGGATTCACTGTTGCTAGGTGAAGTGGCCCTGTGATATCACTGAATTGACTGTTGTTTAGTGAAGGATTCACTGTTGCTAGGTGAAGTGTCCCTGTGATATCACTGGATTGACGGTTGTTTAGTGAAGGATTCACTGTTGCTAGGTGAAGTGGCCCTGTGATATCACTGGATTGACTGTTGTTTAGTGAAGGATTCACTGTTGCTAGGTGAAGTGGTCCTGTGATATCACTGGATTGACTGTTGTTTAGTGAAGGATTCACTGTTGCTAGGTGAAGTGTCCCTGTGATATCACTGGATTGACTGTTGTTTAGTGAAGGATTCACTGTTGCTAGGTGAAGTGGTCCTGTGATATCACTGGATTGACTGTTGTTTAGTGAAGGATTCACTGTTGCTAGGTGAAGTGGCCCTGTGATATCACTGAATTGACTGTTGTTTAGTGAAGGATTCACTGTTGCTAGGTGAAGTGGCCCTGTGATATCACTGGATTGACTGTTGTTTAGTGAAGGATTCACTGTTGCTAGGTGAAGTGGCCCTGTGATATCACTGAATTGACTGTTGTTTAGTGAAGGATTCACTGTTGCTAGGTGAAGTGGTCCTGTGATATCACTGGATTGACTGGTGTTTAGTGAAGGATTCACTGTTGCTAGGTGAAGTGGCCCTGTGATATCACTGGATTGACTGTTGTTTAGTGAAGGATTCACTGTTGCTAGGTGAAGTGGCCCTGTGATATCACTGAATTGACTGTTGTTTAGTGAAGGATTCACTGTTGCTAGGTGAAGTGGTCCTGTGATATCACTGGATTGACTGGTGTTTAGTGAAGGATTCACTGTTGCTAGGTGAAGTGGCCCTGTGATATCACTGGATTGACTGTTGTTTAGTGAAGGATTCACTGTTGCTAGGTGAAGTGGTCCTGTGATATCACTGGATTGACTGTTGTTTAGTGAAGGATTAACTGTTGCTAGGTGAAGTGGTCCTGTGATATCACTGGATTGACTGTTGTTTAGTGAAGGATTCACTGTTGCTAGGTGAAGTGGCCCTGTGATATCACTGGATTGACTGTTGCTTAGTGAAGGATTAACTGTTGCTAGGTGAAGTGGCCCTGTGATATCACTGGATTGACTGTTGCTTAGTGAAGGATTCACTGTTGCTAGGTGAAGTGGCCCTGTGATATCACTGGATTGACTGTTGTTTAGTGAAGGATTCACTGTTGCTAGGTGAAGTGGTCCTGTGATATCACTGGATTGACTGTTGTTTAGTGAAGGATTCACTGTTGCTAGGTGAAGTGGCCCTGTGATATCACTGGATTGACTGTTGTTTAGTGAAGGATTCACTGTTGCTAGGTGAAGTGGTCCTGTGATATCACTGGATTGACTGTTGTTTAGTGAAGGATTCACTGTTGCTAGGTGAAGTGTCCCTGTGATATCACTGGATTGACTGTTGTTTAGTGAAGGATTCACTGTTGCTAGGTGAAGTGGCCCTGTGATATCACTGGATTGACTGTTGTTTAGTGAAGGATTCACTGTTGCTAGGTGAAGTGGTCCTGTGATATCACTGGATTGACTGTTGTTTAGTGAAGGATTCACTGTTGCTAGGTGAAGTGGCCCTGTGATATCACTGGATTGACTGTTGTTTAGTGAAGGATTCACTGTTGCTAGGTGAAGTGGTCCTGTGATATCACTGGATTGACTGTTGTTTAGTGAAGGATTCACTGTTGCTAGGTGAAGTGGCCCTGTGATATCACTGAATTGACTGTTGTTTAGTGAAGGATTCACTGTTGCTAGGTGAAGTGTCCCTGTGATATCACTGGATTGACGGTTGTTTAGTGAAGGATTCACTGTTGCTAGGTGAAGTGGCCCTGTGATATCACTGGATTGACTGTTGTTTAGTGAAGGATTCACTGTTGCTAGGTGAAGTGGTCCTGTGATATCACTGGATTGACTGTTGTTTAGTGAAGGATTCACTGTTGCTAGGTGAAGTGTCCCTGTGATATCACTGGATTGACTGTTGTTTAGTGAAGGATTCACTGTTGCTAGGTGAAGTGGTCCTGTGATATCACTGGATTGACTGTTGTTTAGTGAAGGATTCACTGTTGCTAGGTGAAGTGGCCCTGTGATATCACTGAATTGACTGTTGTTTAGTGAAGGATTCACTGTTGCTAGGTGAAGTGGCCCTGTGATATCACTGGATTGACTGTTGTTTAGTGAAGGATTCACTGTTGCTAGGTGAAGTGGCCCTGTGATATCACTGAATTGACTGTTGTTTAGTGAAGGATTCACTGTTGCTAGGTGAAGTGGTCCTGTGATATCACTGGATTGACTGGTGTTTAGTGAAGGATTCACTGTTGCTAGGTGAAGTGGCCCTGTGATATCACTGGATTGACTGTTGTTTAGTGAAGGATTCACTGTTGCTAGGTGAAGTGGCCCTGTGATATCACTGAATTGACTGTTGTTTAGTGAAGGATTCACTGTTGCTAGGTGAAGTGGTCCTGTGATATCACTGGATTGACTGGTGTTTAGTGAAGGATTCACTGTTGCTAGGTGAAGTGGCCCTGTGATATCACTGGATTGACTGTTGTTTAGTGAAGGATTCACTGTTGCTAGGTGAAGTGGCCCTGTGATATCACTGAATTGACTGTTGTTTAGTGAAGGATTCACTGTTGCTAGGTGAAGTGGCCCTGTGACATCACTGGATTGACTGTTGCTCAGTGACGGATTCGCTGTTGCTAGGTGAAGTGGTCCTGTGATATCACTGAATTGACTGTTGTTTAGTGAAGGATTCACTGTTGCTAGGTGAAGTGGTCCTGTGACATCACTGGATTGACTGGTGTTTAGTGAAGGATTCACTATTGCTAGGTGAAGTGGTCCTGTGATATCACTGGATTGACTGTTGCTGGGTTAAGTGGCCCTCTATTTTGTCATTGGGAAAGAAAGAAAGAAAGAAAGAAAGGAAGGAAGGAAGGAAGGAAGGAGTGAAAGGAAGGGAAGCGGGAGGGGGAAAAAGAGGTAAAGAAGGGGAAAAAAGAAGAAAAGGGAAAGGGTAAAAGAGGAAGGAAGGAAGGAAGGAAGGAAGGAAGAAAAGGGAAGTGGAAAATGAAGGGATGATGGGAGGGGAGAGAAAGAAGGGAAGAGAAAGGAATGAAAGGAAAAGAAAGAAAAAAAGGAGGAAGGTGCAGGAGGAAAAGCAAGAGAAGAAGGAAAGAAGAGAAGGACTAAGTGTATAAGGGGAAAAGGAAGTGAAGAAAGAGCCACAAAGAATGCCTTCACTGTTGCCTTGGACTCCTTGTGATGTGGACCTTCTCAGAGCTGGAGAAGGGAGAAAGTTAGTCGAGCCTTGGTCTCAATGATAACTGGGCATGGCCAGCCAGAGAGTGACTTAGGGATGCTTAATTGGATAGTTTATTTATGTGCACGTCCATTCCATATGCCAGTATTTATTAGGGTGACTGTGGAAAGGTGAGTTTCCTCAAACTCTGGCCCCAGAGGCAAGCCCTGGCCACCTTTGTGCCACTTCTCTGTGACCCCCCCCCTTCCCTCTTTCTCCTTTCGCTCCCCCTTCCTCCTGTTTCCTGTCCCAAGGCGCCAGTTTCACCTGCCGGTGACGTCACCTCGGGGAGGGAGGGGTGGGGTGTGGTTTGGGAGAGGGAGGGGGTATAAGAGCCAAGCCCCGATGGAGAGCGGCATCTTCGCACCGGACGTCTCGACGCGCGCTTCCCTCTGCAGTTGAATCTACCCTCTTTGGGCTTCATTTTCCTCCAGCGTCCAGGTAAGAGAAGAGCTTCCAGGGCTGGAGGGATCAAGGCAAAACCTTGGGCACTTTTAATGCCTTTCCATCTTAGAGTTGTATGTGTTTAAATAGATTTCACAGTCTTATTTATGTCATTTCATTTGAACTGTTAGCTACAGGTGTCTCTCTGCTGAGTTAATGCACTTTGACTTCACTTTAAAGCAGGCATGGGCAAACTTGGGCCCTCCAGGTGTTTTGGACTTCAACTCCCACAATTCCTAGCAGCCGGTAGGCTGCTAGGAATTGTGGGAGTTGAAGTCCAAAACACCTGGAGGGCCCAAGTTTGCCCATGCCTGCATTAATGCCATGTCTCTTTAGTCTTCTTTGCTAATTAATATCTAGGGACAGGTCCAGGGGTGCATCTACACTGTAGAATTAACTCAGTTTGATACCCCTTTAAGTGCTTGATGATATGGAATCAAATGTATTTTTCTCCCCTTTCAATCAGGTCCAGGGGTGCATCTTCACCATAGAATTAACTCAGTTTCATACCCCTTTAAGTGCTTGATGATACAGAATCAAAAAGTTTTAGTTTCTCTGTTTTACCACATTGTAAATTCCAAGATTTCATAGCCTTGACCCCACGGCGGTTAAAGGAACTGTGTTAATTCTACAGTGTGGATGCACCCCTGTGTTATAGCCTGTCCTTAGGAGAGGTAGATAATTATTATTATTATTTATTAGTATTAGTATTATTTGAAACACAACAATATTATTACACAGCAAACAAGATCACTATGCTGGCTGTTGTATTGGATCACACATTGGATATTATTAATATTATTTATTGGAAATTGGGGCATTGATATCACCTTCCTGTGGGATTTTGCAGAGGAAAAGCACCTATTTCCTACCTTCTTCCCAATACTATTATTATTATTATTATTATTATTATTATTATTATTATTATTATTATTATTATTGGATATTGGGGCATTGATATCACCTTACTGTGGGATTTTGCAGAGAAAAGCACCTATTTCCTACCTTCTTCCCAATACTATTATTATTATTATTATTATTATTATTATTGAGACAAAAGCACAGTATGTCACAGCAAACGAGATCTCTATGCTGGATTTTGTATCACAAAATCACAAGTCGAACACTTCCCAAGCGTCTAGGACTGTGTGATGTATTATTATTATTATTACTACTACTACTACTATTATTATTATTATTATTGGAAATTGGGGCATTGATGTCACCTTTCCGTGGAACTGAGAAGAGAACCGCACCTGTTTCCTACCTCCTTCCCATGTGCTTCAATGTTCTCCTGCCTGGGAGACTGCCATGAAAAGAAATCCCACCTAAACATATTAGAAAGAACTTTAAGATTTCTTTGATAGTAAAATAGGCTAGGAATGGAACAGGAGCTCGTCTTCATGGGTTTCAAAATGGGCATCTTACTGTATTGCTTTAGTTAGGTCAGATTTGAACTAGATGACCTTTGGAACTCCTTCTAACATTAAGATACTAAGCATATGAAGAGTATTGCCAAAAGTTTTCATGTACGGAATCACTGGGTTGAAGTTAGTTTTCCGGGTTGTATGGCAGAAGCATTCCAGAAGCATTCTCTCCTGATATTTTGCCTGCATCTATGGCTGCATCCTCAGAGGTTGTGAGGTCTGTTAGAAACTGGGAAAATGGGGTTTATATATCTGTGGAATGTCCAGGGTGGGAGAAAGCACTGTTGTCTGTTTGAGGTAGATGTGAATGTTGCAATTGGCCACCTTGATTAGCATGATTAGCCCCCAGGCAGTAAGAAGCCAGACCTTGAAACTGCTAGGCCATTAAATGCAAATAAAACTGGCCAATGGCAACATTCACACCTGCCTCCAACAGACAAGAGTTCTTTCTCCCACCCTGGACATTCCACAGATATAGAAACCCATTTTTTTCTAGTTTCCAACAGACCTCACAACCTCTGAGGATGCCTGCCATAGATGCAGGCAAAATGTCAGGAGAGAATGCTTCTGGGACATGGCCATATGCAGTGCCTTATATATAATTGGGATGGTGTTGTAGAGAGGTGAATGCTATTGCTTTCTGGCCTCCCTTTCCTTGGGAATTTTGAAAGACAAAGATAAACATTAGGTTCTAAAGTTGTTTTTTGGGGAAATAATGTTAGTACTTGTTTGCTTTATGGAGGCATTGAATGCTTCTCAGTCTGTCTGAGAGGAAAAAGGAAAAGACCTGAGGCTGTTAGGAATTGTGGGAGTTGAAGTCCAAAACACCTGGAGGGTCTAAGTTTGCCCATGCCTGCACTAAAGGGAGGATTGGAATTAACAGTTGAAAAGAAGATTGAAAGTCACTTCTCTTTCTTTCTCTTTCCTGTTTCACTCTTTTTCCTCTGTTCTTTTGTTGTTGCTCAAAGTATTGCCGTGGTAAGAAACTTGGAAGTTGTAAATAAAATTAGAACTACTAAGAAATTACTATCTTGAGCAGTATAATAGCCCGCCTGATTTCCTCCCTTGGGAACTTCAAAGGCGAAGCTCAAGTGACGGGTCTTAGGACCCCACCTTTTCACTCCACCATAAAAGAAAGAAAACCATCCCTTGTCTGGTCCAAGCAGGTTTTGGTTGAGAGTGGCTCACCCCATAGAAACTCCCCCGCCCCCTTCCCCCCTCTGGTGGGGGAGTTTCGGTTGAAGAAGGGTGAGGGAAGGGCTGTCTTTGCCCCAATCCCAGCCTAAGCTTTTGTTCCCTGGAGCCAAGATTCCCCTCCTGGCCACATGTCTCTTTGTCCTGGAGATTTGAAATCCTGGTATAGGATGGAGGGAGGGGTTTTTAATGGGAGGTTTTGCTCCTCAGTGTTATTTGGGGTGATGTTTTGGAAAGCAGCCACCTTGCAACAGGTGAATTCATTTCCACCTGAATTTATTTTCACCTGTTTCTGGCATGGCTTCTTGTGGACTGAAACCTTTACGGTAGAGGCCCAACTTTAGGATCAGCTCTGGTTGCTGCCTGGATGGGAGATCACCATCAAATCCTCTTAAACTGCGGGTTCAGACTCCTTAGCTCATTGGTTCTCAAATGGCGCAATCTCTTAATACATTTTCTCTGGTTGTGGTGACCCTCAACCATAACATTATTTTCGTTGCTACTTAATAACTGTAATTTTGCTACTGTTACAAATTGTAATGTAAATATCTGATATGCAGGATATATTTTCATTCACTGGGCCAAATTTGGCATAAGTACCCGATATGCCCACATTCGAATACTGACGGGTTTTGGTTTTTTTTGGTTTTTTTTTTGTCATTTGGGAGTTGTAGTTGTTGGGATTTATCATTCATTTACAATCAAAGAGCATTCTGAACTCCACCAATGACAGAATTGAACCAGACTTGGCACACAGAACTTCCATGACCAACAGAACATATTTAGAAGGGGTTGGTGGGCATTGACCTTGAGTTTGGGAGTTGTGGTTCGCCTACATCAAGAGAGCACTGGATTCAAACAACGATAGATCTGGACCAAACTTGGCATGAATACTCAATATGCCCATATGTGAACACTGGTGGAGTTTAGGGGGAATAGACCTTAACATTTGGGAGTTGTAGTTGCTGGGATTTATAATTCACCTACAATCAAAGAGCACTCTAAACCTCACCAATTATAGATTTGAACCAAAGTTCCTACAAAGAACCCATGACCAACAGAAAATGTTTTCTGTTGCAAATGTTTTCTGATGGTCTTTGGCGACCCTACTGATACCCCCCTCACGACCCCCAGGTTGAGAAACACTGCCTTAGCTCAAAGTTGGGCTCGTGAAAAATGTTTCTGGATGTCAGTCACCTAGACATTTACAAGAATCTGTTAACCACAGTATACAGGAGGGGTCCTCAAATCTTTTAAGTAGATAGCCAATTCAGTCCTTCAGACTGGTGGGGATTTCAGACTATCGTATGAACCAATTCCTGTGCACACTGCACATATCTTATTTGTAGTGCACGAAAACATGAAAGAACAATACAATATTAAAAATGAAGAATATTTTTAGCCAACTTAAGCGAAGTATGGGCCTGCTTTTGGCATTTACAGTGGACTCTGCAGGAAATGCTTCAGTTGTACTTTACAAAAAGAAAAATAGCCTGTTTAGCAAGCCTTGCAAATTTTTATTTCATTATCGGTAAACATTTCACATGTTGTCGAAGGCTTTCATGGCCAGAATCAGTGGGTTGCTGAGAGTTTTCTGGGCGATATGACCATTTATCCAGAAGCAAACATCAGGAGAAAATGCTTCTGAAACATGTTCATACAGCCTGGAAAACTCACAGCAACCAGGTAAATGTTTGGTTTTAAAATACTTTTTTATATACCTGGGGACAGAGAGCTCATGGTGGCGCAGTGGGTTAAATTGCTGAGCTGCTGAACTTGCTGATAGAAAGGATGGCGGTTTGTATCCGGGAAGCGGGGTGAGCTCCTGCTGTTAGCCTCAGCTTCTGCCAACCTCGCAGTTTGAAAACATGCAAATGTGAGTAGATCAATAGTTACCGCCCAGGCGGGAAGGTAACAGCACTCCATGCAGTCATGCCGGCCACATGACTTTGGAGTATGTCTATGGATAATGCGTCTATTGACAATGCCGGCTCTTCGGCTTAGAAACGGAGATGAGTACCAACCCCCAGTCAGGCTAGACTTAATGTCAAGGGGAAACCTTTACCTTTACCTATTCCTGAAGACACATGAAAATGTCTTGGGTGGGAAGAGGTCATGAGTAGAAAAAAGTTTAAGAAGCCCTGCTATAGTTTATATCTCAGATCAGGGAACGTGGGATTGATACCAGATTTATCTCAGACCCACCAAGATTATTGATACTGTTTCCATTACCAGAATACCCTCCAATATTTGCTTTTTCCCTGAGTGTACCCTAAAGGCACCAAGTCATGTCTGACCTAGGAAACTAAACAGCGACAGCCCTGGCTAGTAGTTATTTGAGAGACCAACAAGGAATACCAATTTCTTTCAGAAGGAACTGGCAAAACCATTGGGCTGAACGTAATGTGTGAACGTGGCAATCTGAGTCCTTCTTGGCAGGGATTGCCTCCAGGATGTTTGAATGTTAACGTTAGCCCCTTCCTTTCAAGACTGGGATCTCTTGCAAAGGAGCGGAAAGGCATACTCCCAGAAGGCTTTGAAAATCTTGAAAGAGTTCCGTCTATGCAGGGAGAAAATCCAAGCCAAAAGGACCGTGGGTTTAGAAATGGTTAGGTGCTTGACTCCTAAATGCACCAAGGTGATATTTTAGAAATAGGTGAATTCATGACCATGTCCACCTGTCACTTGAATTCCTATCCACCTGTGCCATCAAATGTGTCCCTGTGTAGACTGAAACCTTTAAGGTGGGGGGGTCAGACCTGGTTAGTATCTGAATGGGAAACTGCCAACAAATATCCACAGATATATAAACATCACTTGCCTAGTTTCCAACAGACCTCTCAACCCTGAGGATGCCGGCCATAGATATGGGTGAAACGTCAGGAGAGAATGCTTCTGGAACATAGCCATATAGCCTGGAAAACTCACAGCAACAGAACCCAAATATCAGGTGGTTTAGAATATATTTCATATATTCTAGCCTCTGAATTTTCCTTGCCCAAGAAAACCCCATGGAATTCATTAGGTCGCAGTAAGTCACAGGCGCCTTGAAGGCACAGACAAACTTCAGGTGTTTTTCCAGAGCTTGTGTAAATGATCTGCAAATGGGGCCCCCAGGCCTTGCAGGTCAATAAAGGCTTTCTCCACCCCACTGGGAATGCAAACGGCCAATGATAAAAACCACAGTTTATCCTTTGTTCCTGATGGGTATTAAAGGGGAGATGGCCAGTCACCTCTATGTAAGCACCACATAGGTTGCTCTGTGTAGGATTAATTCCTCCTTAAGGCCAGTGTCTAGAGTGCAAAGTTTTATTTATTTATTTCCGCTGGGTAAAGGAGCTTTAAAGTTGACGGCAAAGCATAGTGATAGGAGTCCCCATGGCGCAATGGGTTAAACCCTTGTGCCAGAGGGTGGTTTGAATCCGGGGAGTGGGGTGAGCTCCCATCTGTCAGCTCCAGCTTCTCATGCGGGGACATGAGAGAAGCCTCCCACAATGATGGTAAAACATTCAGGCACTCCCTGGGAAATGTACTTGCAGATAACCAATTCTCTCACATCAGAAGTGACTTATAGTTGTATTGTCGAAGGCTTTCATGGCCGGAATCACTGGGTTGTTGTAGGTTTTTTCGGGCTATATGGCCATGTTCTAGAGGCATTCTCTCCTGATGTTTCGCCTGCATCTATTGCAAGCATCCTCAGAGGTAGTGAGGATGCTTGCCATAGATGCAGTACCTCTGAGGATGCTTGCCATAGATGCAGGCTAAATGTCAGGAGAGAATGCCTCTAGAACATGGCCTTATAGCCCAAAAAAAACCCTACAACAACCCAGTGACTTATAGTTTCTTAAGTCAATCTGACATGGAAAAAAAGCATAGTGATTTGCTGAGACCTTGACAGGAAAAGGTGCTTTTTTGGACTGTGAATCCCAGAATCCCCTAGCCGAAATGTGTATGCTTTCAGCATTCCACGCTATTTGTTTGGCTGGTAAGAGTTCCTGCGTCTTGAAGTACAGCTACAGCTACAGATTTGTACTCTTTTCCAAACAAAAAGGCATTGAATCTGTTGTTGAATGGAAGGTCAGTGGTCAGGACTAATTGTTTAATGGAATCACTTTTCCAAGTTGCTGCTGGAACACTCTGAATAGCAAGGGCATTCCCACAGATACTCTTACCTTTCAGCACAGACGCAGAGAAAGTTGTCCCCTAAAGCAGGGGAAAAGCCATCAATCTTGCAGTGGGAATGGCATTGGTTTAATGTGCTGTTAAAATGTATGGTCTTGTACAAGTCATGAAAATTTAACCTGAGGCTTTTCAATAGGGGAGGCACAGAGTTTTGAGTCTGTAATTGTTAAACCTTGTTAATCGGTATGCCGAAGTTGTAAGGAGTGAGCCTTGTAACATGGAGAAATGTTAACAAACCTGTCTGAAAAGCACAGAGTATGTGTCAATATGGGATTTTTTTTTCTTAAACTTGACTTCAGGACTTGCAAAACAGGTAGTGTTCAGCCTCATCTCAGACCTCAGAGCTTTGGGGAGTTAACTTGCATGGACTACAACTTCCACAATCCCCAAGGCAGATATATTGTAGTTTTAACAAAGTAACAAAGTGGTGCAGTGGGTTAAACCGCTGAGCTGCTGAATTTGCTGACGGAAAGGTCGCCGGTTCAAATCTGGGGAGCAGGGTCAGCTCCCGCTGTTAGCCCCAGCTTCTGTCAACCTAGCAATTTGAAAACATGCAAATGTGAGTAGATCAATAGGTACCACTCCATTCAGTCATACTGGTCACATGACCCTGGAGGTGTCTATGGGCAACGCCGGCTCTTCGGCTTAGAAATGGAGATGAGTACCAACCCCCAGAGTTGGACACGACAGGACTTAATGTCAGGGGAAAACCTTTACCTTTACCTAACTTTCATATTAGCATGCAAGAAGCTGTCTATTTTGAACTCCCTTTATCCTTATCTTCTATTTATTTTCCTTTCTTGCTCATTCCTTCTAGAAGAACTCTTTAGAAAGAAAAGAAAATTGTGCCGATAGCTGATATAATTAAAAAGCATAGCAACAATCAGGGCCAGCTAATTGCTTCCCGACAAAGGATTCCCCCAGGCAGGAAGCCAAGCCTTGAAGCTGCAAGGCCAATTATTGCTTCTGTTGTGGTTTGTTTTTAATGTTTTAATTTGTATTATGATATTATGTGTACTGATTTGTTGTAAACTGCCCTGAGTCGCCGACAGGCTGAGAAAGGCGGTATACAAATACAATCAATCAATCAATAATCAAGCAATCAATAATCAATTGCAACATTCACCCTTGCCTCAAACAGACAGTTCTTTCTCTCACCCTGGAGATTCCACAGATGTATAAACCCCACTTGCCTTGTTTCCAGCAAACTTCACAACCTCTGGGGATGCCTGCCATAGTTGTCGGCGAAACGTCAGGAGAGAATGCTTCTGGAACATGGCCATAAGCCCGGAAAACTCACAGCAACCCATAGCATCTTCTTGGAAGACTAGTGTATTGCATAGTTGAAAAATGCATGAAAGCAATAATAAGACTTTCCTCTCTAGTGCTAAGCCCACCTGGCCTTGCTTCTCTTCACTGGCTTTAGAATTAAGGATTTTCATGGTGCAGAGAGTGTAGCAGTGTCCTTTGCTGTGCTTTCCTGGGGTTTAGACTATCCAAACATAGCTGAAACTGGGTATCATAAGTGACTCAAAACTACTACTGCTGAGAATTTTCTTAGCCTAACACTCCAGTGTTCAAGGACCTCTTACACTTTGCTGGAGCTTAGCTTATCTAGAGTCTATGCTCCATTTTCCTGGGGCCAAACACATCCTTGGATTCTGCAACTGAATGGCCAGTTTTGCAAGCAAAGCTTTGGGGATCAGATGAGAAAGTGACGATTTCATCTAAGAGATGTGGCAGTGGGAATCTTGTGTTTCTATTTTCCTTTATTTGGCAGCGTGAAGTGAATTTCCTTTCGTTCTGCTCCAACTTCCAGTTGTTACCCCAGGTATGGCCCTGTTCCTAGGAAAAATGAGCAACTCCTTTTCAAGTGGCTTATGATGGGTTTGCCTCTCCTTAATAATTCCCTGTGAGCTTCCAAAGCAGCTTCAAACACCACTCCCAGCCCTAAGTCTCCAAGTGTAATGAGAGATTATGCATCACTGTGGTTATTGTAAGACTTTAGCTACCTGTTCTGTGGGTTGTTGAGTGTTTTCTGGTCTATATGGTCATGATCCAGAAGCATTTTCTCCTGATGTTTCACCTGTATCTATGGCAGGCATCATCAGAAGTTGTGAACTTAGTTGGAAACTAAGTAAGACATATCTGTGGAATGTCCAGGGTGGGAGAAAGAACTCTTGTCTCTTGAATGTTGAATGTGAGAATGTTGCAATTAACCAGCTTGATTAGCATTGAATTGCCTTTTAAGAAATCTAAATAAATAAAGTAAATAAAGAACAGCACTCAGAAAATAGGGGAATTCCAGACAGGACACAATCAGGGCCAGCTAACACATCCCAACAAAAGATTCCCTCAGGCAAGAAGCAGCCAGGCTTTGAAGTTTGAAAGATTCCCTCAGGCCATTGAATGCTAATCAAGGTGGCTAATTGCAACATTCACATAAACCTCATTTGCCTAGTTTCCAACAGACCTCACAACTTCTGAGGATGCCTGCCATAGATGCAGGTGAAACATCAGGAGATAATGCTTCTGTAACATGGCCATACAGCCTGGAAAACACACAACAACCCAGTGATTCTGGCCATGAAAGCCTTTGACAATATGGAATTGAGGAGATTGCCATTTGATCCCTTACTTTTGGCAGCAAAATGTCTTGAGTTGGCCTCACTGCAGAGAGAAAAAACCGTCTTGTGCTCACCTTAGCTTTATATTTGAGAGCACAGCATTTTAGGTTTATTTGAACTACAACTCCCAGAGTCCCCAAGCATCCGCATGGCCACTGTCCTTGGATCCTGGAAGCTGTTGTTCAAAGAATACCGTTTTCCAGACTCCCTATTTGGTAATGTCTCCAGACTTAGGTTTGCTTGCCTGGGGCAGCATTGTTGGTCTGGCTTCCACTGAGCAAAACTGGTTTGTTCTGCAGCCTAGATCTGGCTCTGAGACTTGGGAGTCTAAATAGCGATAGTGTTTCTGATCAGTGTGTTCTACCTTGGTACAACATGATCATGACCTTCTCCTACACCTCCCCACTAATGCTTTCCTCAAGTTTAAAGCCTCCCCTTACTGGCAATTCGGCTGAAAAATGTTGAGAATTCTGCTGTTTCATGTACCTTGGCCCTATATTTCACAAGATGCATGCCATCTGCATAGAGGGGCTGGGAAGTTCTAAAATCCACTCCCTATCTCAGAAAGCCATTTTCTCGGTTCACTTAAATATGAAATCCTATTTGAGACATGCTTTCCATTTGAGCCTAGTGACAAAGCGTGATAGGGCTTCTTCAAGCTCTTTGGGTCATGTTTCCGTTCTTGGGAGTGATAAAGCTGTAGTTGGTGAAAAGTAATGTCCCTCCACTACTATAGGTAGTTTTTCTCATTACACCAAATCCTGTCTGATTTTGGAAATTAAGCGGTGCTGTAGGCCAATATTTCGTGACCTGGGGGTCGGAACTCCTGGGGGGGGGGGGTAGCCAAAGACCATCAGAAAACAGTATTTTCTGTTGGTCTTGGGGGTTGTATGTGGGAAGTTTGGCCCAATTCCATCGTTGGTGGGGTTCAGAATGCTCTTTGATTGTAGGTGAACTATAAATCCCTAGAACTACAACTCCTAAATGTCAAGATCTATTTTCCCCAAACTACACCACATTTCGGCATATTGAGTATTTGTGCCAAGTTTGGTTCAGATCTATAATTGTTTGAGTCCACGGTGCTCTCTGGATGTAGGTGAACTACAACTCCAAAACTCAAGGTCAATGCCCATGAAACCCTTCCATTATTTTCTGTTGGTTGTGGAAATTCTGTGTGCCAAGATTGGTACAATTACATCATTGGTGGAGTTTAGAATGCTCTTTGACGGTAGGTGAACTATAAATCCCAACAACTACAACTTCCAAATGACAAAATCAATCACCCACCCTCCACAACTCCAACAGTATTCAAATTTGGGTGTATCCAGTGAATGAAAATACTTCCTGCGTATCAGATATTTACATTACTATTCATAACAGTAGCAAAATTACAGTTATGAAGTAACAATGAAAATAATGTTATGGTTTGGGTGTCATAGCATTAGGAAGGTTGAGAGCCAATTGTATAGACTATATTTCAAAAGCAGCTGGCAAATCCACTTCTGAATATTCCTTTGCCTGAGAAACCCTATGAAATTTATGGGTTGCCATACATTGATAGGAAACTTGAAGTCTCATAGACAAACATCGGACAAGAGAGTACTTTGTTTATTCCTGCCCTTCCTTCTGTTCTAATTGAATGCAAACTGTGGTACTTTTGCATTTTGAAATTGATTTGCATCAGTTGGAAGTAAGCGGAGAACTAAAGGAGAGGGGGAGAAATGGGGAATTTTAAATGTAGTTGAATGAATAGATTGACATTCGATTAATTGGGAGTGTCCCAGGCAAATCAGGACAATTGAAGGATATTGGACTGGATCTTTCACACGACACCTTTAGCACACATCTATGCTTGTGTTTATTCCTCCCACCCATGAGCATTCGTGGTTTCAGCATGACGGGTGTGTGGAATCTTAAGCTGAAACCCAAATAAACAATAAGCCAGTGAAGCAGAAATGTCAATGAAGAGCAAGAGGCATTCTCAGATGAGCAAACGGTGTTGCCCAAGAGACCTACAGTATGTTGCTAAATACACTGTTTTTCCTCTTGCCGTGGATAGTCTTAGCCACGAACCCTTGTGTGACTCCTTTGCTGCCCCGGGGCAGGTGGTTATGCAATTTGAGAGGTTGCTCAGAGGGCAGGTGTTAGAAACCGGGCTTGGAGGAGAGGAAAAAACTCCCAGTTGTGCAAGGGCTGCTATTCTGGGCATCAGATGAGTTGGAGGGCAATTAATCTGACCTACTGAACAAGTAGGAAGGAAAACTACTATCTCTGCTGGCCAGGTTATGACTCGAGCTGATACTGGAGAAATGGCATGAAGTGATGATTCAGGAGGTTGGCTTTTTGTCCGAAACAGGCAAGGAGTATCAGCCTACTCATCTAGATTCACTCCTATCTGAGTCAGGTGGGGGAATTCTACTCTTAGAAAGAGGTTGTCATAAAAACATCAGGCTCACAGATACTCGAACTCACAATGAATCACCCAGTCAACCTGCTTCAGGATTTTTAGTCCAAATAAGGAACTTTTTCAAGCTGAGGACACTACTCCTATGGCAGGATCTTGAATTTCCTGTCTAGATTCCGTATAGATGGGGGTAGCACTGGAATTTCGGGTGGGATTTGGAAAGCGTTTCTTCTAGAAATGCAGATTGTCAGTGCTATTTACCTATTCCAGTGGTTCTCAATCAGTGGGTCCCCAGATATTTTGGCCTTCAACTCCTAGAAAACCTAACAGCTGGTAAACTGGCTGGGATTTCTGGAAGTTGTAGGCCAAAACACCCAGGGACCTACAGGTTGAGAACAACTAACCGATTTAGTACTTCTAGATCAGTGTTTCTCAACCTGGGGGTTGCAAGGGGGTGTCAAAAGGGTCACCAAAGACCATAAGAAAACACAGTATTTTCTGTTGGTCACGGGGGTTCTGTGTGGGAAGTTTGGCCCAATTCTATCGTTGGTAGGGTTCAGAGTGCTCTTTGATTGTAGGTGAACTATAAATCTCAGCAACTACAACTCCCAAATGTCAAGGTCCAGTGTTCACATTTGGGCATATTAAGTATCCATGCCAAGTTTGGCCCGGATTCATCATTGTTTGAGCCCACAGTGCTCTCTTGATGTAGGTGAACTACAGCTCTAAAACCAAGGTCAGTGCACACCAAATCCTTCCACTATTTTCTGTTGGTCATGGTAGTTCTGTGTGCCAAGTTTAGTTCAATTCTATCATTGGTGGAGTTCAGAATGCTCTTTGATTGTAGGTGAACTATACATCCCAGCAACTACAACTCTCTAATGACAAAATCAATTCCTACCCAACCCCACCAGCATTCAAATGTGGGCATATCGGGTGTTTGTGCCAAATTTGTTCCAGTGAATGAAAATACATCTTGCATATCAGATATTTACATGAAACAGTCTGTGCTGTTTCCTAGAAGGAGATGCGGTCTCGAAGATAGATTGGACCCGTATCGTATAAGGTTTTATAGGTAACAATCTGCACTTCTAATTGGGTCTGGAAATTCAGACAGTGGAGCTGCTTTTATAGGGGCATGGTGTGCTCACTATAATCAGCTAAGGAGCATAGAAAATATGTCCACAATTATTTTCAGGCTTTCTGGGTATACAGAAAGCCCTTTGGTGTCAATTTTTAATACATTTTTTTTTTACCCAGAGGGGATGTCAAAAAATGCCCCCCACAACACAAAAGTATCTTTTGAAACAAAGCCCTTTTCTTAAAAAGGAAAGGAAGAAAGGAGAAAAGGGAAGTCATGATTCTGACTCAGAGGCAAGTCACGTACTGTTGGAAGGGAACTTTTTGAACTAACTCACATGGCTTGTCCATGTTATGCCAAGCAATGTTTCAAACCAGACTCGGGTTTTGATGTTTGTTTGCTTTACTCTACAAACTGCCCAAAATATTACAATGACATCATTCATGTAGACTTGCATTGTCCTCTCTGACGGGCAGTAGCTTTCCCCCCATCATTTTTTCTGGAGATGGCAAGAATTGAACAAGTGTGCACACTGGTTTGCTATGCCATGTAAGAAATCATAGGACAGAAATAACTTTTCCAAGCTCTGATTGGAAATCAGTATTGTCTAGCCTCCTATAACTTATCACCTATTATGCGCAACTTTTTTTACACAAGGGCATTTCCTTCACGTCGGTCTAGAGAAGGTTTTCCAGGTGGGAAAGAAGGTCCTCCCATTTTGTAGCAGACACACACAACAAAAGAATAAATAGTAACTTTTAAATTGAACCTTATTCAAAGCTATACTTAGCCAGAAGGGATTTCCCTCTAATGTATAACCCCAATAATGAATGGGCAATGGAACAAATTGTAGATTCCTGGTCTTGCTGGAAGGAACAGGTTGTATAATTGCGTACAGCTAATCCTTAGCTAAAGAGCAACAAGGGGAAAACTGGCTTGGCAAGGGGAGCCTTGAAGCACAACCGACTCCAGAGCCTGTGAAATTGGCTTGTGTGGTCTATTGTTTTGTCTCAAGTTAAATACAGTATTTCTTAAGGTCGATCAGGTTGCACTGTTACATGGGTTTCCTTTGGCATGGAGTTAAGTGGACAACTGTGACCAGACAGAGCCTTCTATTAGGAGCCATGAATTAGATCTCAAAAACTGCTTGTCACCATCACACACTATTTAGAGGTGCCTTTAATGTGTGCCTTCAAGTCATTTCCACTTTTTGCTTCCATATCACTGGGATTTCCTGACCAGATTTGGGCGGGGTGGGGGGGGGGTGGGTGGGTTATGTTGCTTTCTTCTAAGGCTGTGAGAGAATAAGACTTGCCCAAGATCACCCAGTGCTTTTCCATGGCTGAGTGGATATTCAGACCTTGTACTCAACACTTGTAATCCAGCACTCTAGCCATTAGACCACACTGGTTTTCTAGCAGGGTTTCTAGACTTTTTGGTTTCATTCAACCACTGATGGCTATTCTACATACCTCTGGATGTTGCTGGACTGCAGTTTTCTGTGGGCTAGGCAAGTAGTGAGGAATGCCAACAGTGCTTCCAAAAACATGGATCCCCAAATTTTGTTGAGCTTCAACCCTCGGAAGCCCTGGACAATACAGTCAAGAATTCCAGGAGTTACACTCTGCCAATATCTGCAGCATCAAAGCTTTGGAACCACTCTAATTGTCCAATCCTTCTCCAATCTACCCAATTCAGTGGTTCCTAATCTGTGGTCCATGGAGCACAGAACTAAAATATGGTTTGAGGCCTCACAGTTGCAACAAGAGCGACTGTGAGGCCCTCTTACAAGTGCCAAGGCTTATTAAATATGGTTTTCTGTCAGCAAGCAGATGGCGACTACCGGTTGCGTATGTTCTGTATCAGAAACTAGAGCTGAGGTGGTCTATCCAATGCAATTTTCTGAATTAGCATCCCAGATAACTAAACCAAATCTAAAGTTGACAAAAAACCAATTCGTAACCCTTTTGGTGCTAATGTTGGAGAGTTGTCCCTGGTCAAAAAAAAAAAAAAAGGAACCACTGATCTAATTGAATGGTCCCAGTATTGGGTCTCCCGTTGTTGCTTGCCTACAGCTCTCATTCCTGAAGAGATGCTGGCTGCTGCTGATAATTGTAGATTATCTGGTGACTCAATGTTGACAGAAGCTGGTTTAATCCTTGTTATAAGTTAGTGACCTTTAGCATATCTGGAGATACTGAATTCTGTAAATTAAACTGGGTAAAATATTGTACTTGGATCATCGCCAGTCATAATTTACCTTTGTGTAACATAGCCTTCCGGAATGCATATGCTCTATGAATGTAGGTGCATTTTTTAAAGTTGTGTGCAATGTAAAGAGTAAAATGACTTGGATATTCATCAAAAGTTTTTTTTCTGTTCCTCTGCAGGTCTGTCCTCACTTGAAGCCATGAGTTCTGCTGGTTTACAAATCATGGGCATGGCCCTGTCAGTGCTGGGCTGGATTGGGGCGATCGTTACCTGTGCTTTGCCTATGTGGAAGGTCACCGCTTTTATCGGCACCAATATTGTGACGGCGCAGATCACCTGGGAGGGGCTTTGGATGAACTGTGTGGTGCAGAGCACTGGCCAGATGCAGTGCAAAGTCTATGATTCCATGCTGGCCCTACCTCAAGATATCCAAACAGCTCGGGCTCTGATGGTCATCTCTGTGCTCCTAGCTGTCCTGGCCTTGATGATTGGCATTGTAGGAGCCAAGTGTACCAACTGCGTGGAGGATGAGGATACCAAGGCACGCATCATCATTGTCTCTGGAGCCGTCTTCTTGGCGGCAGGAATCCTCTGCCTCATCCCTGTGTGCTGGTCAGCCAACACCATCATCCGTGAGTTCTACAGCCCCTTGGTGGGTGAACACCAAAAGAGAGAGTTGGGAGCTTCCCTCTACATCGGCTGGGCATCCTCTGGCTTGCTCCTCCTTGGAGGAGCACTGCTGTGCTGCAATTGCCCCAAGAAAGACAGCAACAACTACAGCGCACGCTACACCGCTGCTGCTTCTCAACCCCGAAGTGATTACCCCAGCAAGAACTACGTCTAGGAAGAACATCCTGGAAGCCAAACCAATAGCGTCCAGAAAGCTCAATGATGTTGGGTCTCCTTGGAAGGAGGAAAAGGACTGTATCCCTTCTGGGATGCCACACAAATGAGTGTCCCTACTGAAAACCAAAATATCCTGCTCCGAGACTTCCCAACATTTTTGTCCCATCAGTATTCTTCCCTCACTCCCCATTGTTGTCATATTCATTGTACAGATGTGCCCTAAAGTGGTCAGAAATATCTTCCTGGATAATATTTGTGAGTTGTGATCAGTGTGTTCCCTTTGTAGTAGGCAGATGAGGTTCTCAGTCTTGAAAATCCTCTTTCCACGCAGTTTAGGATACATGTGCTTAATCTCCCCTTAATGTTCACCAAGGGGCTCCAACTGCCAGAAATCCACTGAGGTCAATTCCTGTTCAATACAATCTGTATCTAGAAGGGAGGGTGGAAGCCAGTAACCCAACCCAGGGTAATGAAAGCTGTGATGTGTTGTACCATATTATTTTTAAATGAACGGGATGTAGACTTTTAGGGGGTTTTTTTCTATTGTTTTGCTAACTTGTATTGTGATTGTTGCTAATGTTTATGCATTTCATACAATATGCCTGTTTTACTTTTTTTTAATGACCTGAATAAAAAAAATTCTAGGCTTTTGTATATAGTAATTGATGGTCTAGTGATTTTATGGAAGGGATTGGGGGCTAAAACATTTTAAGGTAGAATATAGTCATGGAACAATTAAGTTCCACTCGAGAGCCTTATGGATAATCACCATCCTTGCAGATGGGTTAGACTACTGCCTTGCCATAAATCAGTGTTTCTCAACCTGGGGGCTGGGTTCCCGGGGGGGGGGGGGGTCACGAGGGGTTGCCAAAGACCATCAGAAAACACAGTATTTTCTGTTGGACATAGAGTTATAAATAATATTATTATTATTATTATTATTATTATTATTATTATAAAACTTTATTTATATACTGCCCTATCTCCCCTAGGGGACTCAGAGCGGTTTCCACATATGCAAAATAATACAAAAACATACAATATAAAACAAAAACATAGTCATAAACTGTTAACACAACATATATATTACAATCAATTTAAAAGCAGTTCCGCTCTCTTCTTCATGCAAGGTAGGCCCGTCGCAAACTAGGTTTCTGCTGGAGAAATCCTTGCTAGCAAGTCCCTGACGTCACGAGCCTGCGCCTCTCTCCCCGCCCCTTTCTCCGCCCCTTTCTCTTTGCGAGCGTGGTTTTTCCTTTGCTAGGGCAGCATTGCCCGCATTTTCTCTCAGTTGAATTCAGCCAACTGAGAGAAAATGCGGGCAATGCTGCCCTAGCAAAGGAAAAACCACGCTCGCATGGAGAAAGGGGCAGAGAAAGGGGCGGGGTGAGAGGCGGAGTCTCGTGACGTCAGGGACATGCTAGCAAGGTTTTCTCTCGCAGGAACAGAGTTTGCGACGGCTCGTAAGCTACCAGGGGCAAATATTTCAATAAGGGGCCTGGATTATTTGGAATGGGCTGGGCTAAGGCTAGTGCAATGAGAAGGGGAAAATGGGGCTGGCTGAATGCTACAGTGCAAGAATCGGTCTCAGTAATGGCTCCACTAGGGGTTATAGTACTTGGGGGTTCCAACCTGGGTGTTGGAACCCCCGGGGGGGCATGAGGCGGTTGTCAGAGGGGTCACCAAAGACCATCACAAAACACAGTATTTTCTGTTGGCCATGGGGGTTCTGTGTGGAAAGCGTGGCCCAATTCGATCATTGGTGGGGTTCAGAATGCTCTCTGATTGTAGGTGAACTATAAATCCCAGCAACCACAACTCCCAAATGTCAAGTCTATTTTCCCCTAAGTCCACCAGTGTTCACATTTGGGCATAATGAATATCTGTGCCAAGTTAGGTCCAGATCCATCATTGTTTGAGTCCACAGTGCTCTCTGGACGTAGGTGAACTACAACTCCAAAACTTAAGGTCAATGCCCACCAAACGTTTCTAAATATGTTCTGTTAGTCCCGAGAGTTCTGTATGACAAGATTGGTTCAATTCCATTGTTGGTGGAGTTCAGAATACTCTTTGATTGTAGGTGAACTATAAATCGCAGCAACTACAACTCCCAAATAACAAAATCACCACCACCCCAACCCCACAGTATTCAAATTTGGGTGTATCGGGTATTATGTGAAAGGGCACTAAGGGTCTTAAGAGATCTGGAGAGGCAAAGGGAGCCATTGTAAACCATGTTCAGGCCTAGCCTAAACGGATGCTAAACTACAATCTCCGCTAGCCTTAATCAAATCTGCAGAAGCAAATGTCGAGGGGCAGCTGTATAACCAAAAACATTTTTAAAAATCAATCTTAAAGTAAGCCACTAAGAATACTAGCATAATTACAAATATACTCTTAAATACCCTACATTTATGTTAACTGCTTCTGCTGTGTACCTTCAAATCATTTCTGATATACGATGATTCTTTTAATAGTGCTTTCTTGGGACAATTTCTTGAGAAGAGGTTTGTCTTTGCCCTCCCCTGAAATTAAATGTGACATGTCCAAGGTCACCTGGTGGATTTCCGTGGTCGAGCTGGGATTTGATCCCCAGTCCCTACAGTTGTCATGAGTGAGAAAACGATTTGGGGTTGTAGCCCACTGCTGAAAACATTGCCATGCTGGTTCTCGTCAACTGCTGACAGCAGGTTCAAATCACAACAATCATCCAGACTTTTGCCATTTATCACTGGCAAACTACTCATTCCTCTTGGCTCTTACTTTCTCTCTAAGGTCTTGAACGTGATTATATTTTCCTTCAATACATTTTATTCTCAACTTCCTTATGAGGTAATCATTTCCACATTTGTAATCATATTAGTCTATTGCAGAAAAATACCAGAGGCACCTCTGATATTTCAAAGACCAGCACATGTGTTCTAGTATCATTTGTAAACTAACTGCAGACCATGAGATAATGTATTAGTCATTAACATGCCAAAATAGCTGCTTTGGGGTATACTCTAACCCAGGATGCCTCCAATGCTACTGGTCTTAATGGGAATGGTTGCAAGTACTTGGATAGAAGACTGCCAACGAATATCTGGTGCTAAGAAGGAGCTGGCAAGGCTATCTGAATATTCCTTGCCTAAGAAAGCCCTATGAAATCCATATGGTCACCATTAGTCAAAAGGTACCTTCAGTATACACATATGACATGGATATAGGAATGTCCTTGCAGTAAAGGCAGTTGCTTTGAAAGCCCAATTAATGAGCTGGAATTGCCTGAATCCACTGATTTCACCATCCACAACTTGAAAATACACACAGACCCTGCCCAATAATTTGACAAAGCAAATCTTGGTTTTGCTAGGTTACATAAAACACCATTTTATAATGTCATTGCATATCATGGGACTTGCACATTTTTGGATTTCAGGGGTCCTAGTACCAAAAACCCCAACAGATAAGGTCAACTGTATATATAAGACTACAGCAAGAATTATTAAGATTTTTTTATTAAGTCTTTGGATAATTTGGTACGAAGGATTTCAGACCCCTAGTTGTTTAGAAATAGTAGCAACAAATTATCTTCAGTCTCCTGAAATAAAGCAATCTTGCAATAATGAGAAGCGGATTTTTTCATAGTATTCTTCCTGAGCGAAGGAAGATAGATGAAGACGTAGACTGCAGCCAGGAAATCAGAAGATGTTTCCTTCTTGGAGGAGACGAATCCTGATAAAATACTGAAGAGTAGAGACACTTCATTGCACTGGCAATGAAGATCCACATCATTAAAGCAATGGTATTCCTCGTAGTAACCTATGGATGTGAGATCTGGACCATAAGAAAGGTTGAGCGAAGGAACTGTGGTGTTGGAGGAAAATTCTGAGAGTGCCTTGAACCACCAGAAGATCCAACCAGTCCATACTTCAGGAAATAAAGCCCGACAGTTCACTGGAGGGAATGATATTAGGGGCAAAGATGAAGTACTTTGGCCACATCAGGAGAAGACAGGAAAGCTTAGAAAAGACAATGATGCTTCAAAAAATGGAAGGAAAAAGGAAGAGGGGCCGACCAAGGGAAAGATAGATGGATGGTATCCTTGAAGTGATTGGCTTGACTCTGAAGAATCTGGGGGTGGTGACGGCCAACAGGGAGCTCTGACATGGGCTGGTCCATGAGGTCACGAAGAGTCGGAAGCAACAGAACAAATAACAACATTCTTCCTGTATCTACACATGTCAGAAATTTGAGGAATTGTTCTGCACAGAAATACACAATTTATGAACTATGGTTTCTCTGTGCTCCACTTACTTTGCCCTTTGGTTTTCTCCATACTTCAAATTCTGCAAAATTTCTTAAAAGATGAAGTACTTTGGCCACATCATGAGAAGACAGAAAAGCTTGGAGAAGATAATGATGCTGGGGAAAATGGAAGGAAAAAGGAAGAGGGGCCAACCAAGGGCAAGATGGATGGATGGTATCCTTGGAGTGAATGGCTTGACCTTAAAGGAGATGGGGGTGGTGACAGTCGACAGGGAGCTCTGGCATGGGTTGTTCCATGAGGTCACAAAGAGTCAGAAGTGACTAAATGAATAAACAACAAACTCAGCAGAGGAGAGAGAGAAGAAGAGCATAATCTTGCCTTTCCCAGTAACCTCAGATAAAACCAAGCTCCTTCAGGCTTTCCTAGCTTGTATTTTCTTATTAATGGTTACCATCTTGACCACACTCTGATGCCATTTGCATCCCGATTTTCCTCTAAAATGCTGGACAGTAAAGCAATGGCATCTCTGTGCTGTGGAAAAATATAATTCCTCTATAACTTCAAAAATATATAATTCTTTTACAACTAGAAACAAGGATGTATTTGCAATCAATGGTGAAGGGAATACAGTAGCACTCATCAGATGGTCAAAGATAGTCTTAATACAAGTTCTGGCTCTGAGGTTTGATTCAAAGTTGGCTGTCCCAGAGCCAGGTGTGTCATATCCAATAAACCTTTCCAGAAATGATAATTGCAATTTTTTATGGCTTGGAAGCATTTGTAACTAGAGGCGGTGTACGCATAGCAAGGGAGGGCCAGAGAGATAAGAGACCACATTGCCCCAAGGAAGCATGTGCATCTTTGAGGAAGATACCAGACTGAATGTGAAGGCTGAAGGAATTCATCGCTCAGGGCTAAGGCTTTCTCCTTGTGAGAATTTAGTCTTTGCCCAAACCCATCCCAACCTTTGAGTCAGAATGCTGACCAAGAACACAAGTGTGTATGCCAGTCTGGAACTAACTAAGACTGGATGGATCCGATATTACGGGATAGATATTAGAGGGGAAAGGATGTGAAAAAGCAATGTGGAGAAAAAGGTCTCCACAAGGAAAACTTGACCCTCCAGGTATTTTGGACAGTATGCTGTTAGGAATTGTGGGGCTTGAACTCCAAAACACCTGGAAGGCCCAAGTTTGCCCATGCCTGGTCTAAGGGGAAGCCACTGTTGCCATGTAGAGTGCACCTATTTAAGATTTCAGCACCTCAAAGTGCCTTCATTCAAGGTGATGGTTTGTTGTGTGCCTAACTTCTATCATTATTAGCAATATATTTTTTCAAAGAACTTTGCCATTGCGTTTCTTAGATGCTGAGAGAATATGAATTGCCCAATATCACCCAGTGGATTCCCATGGCCGAACGGAGTTTCGATCCCTATGCTATTCCCATTCCAGGCACACCATTCCATGCCTCCTTTCCCCATATTATACTAGGCTCTTTCTCGTGAAAAGCTGGTTGTGAGGGAGCACAAAGTTTATGGTGTGTCATGGAAACTGAAGTCATATAAGCAAAAGAAAAAAAATGACCAAGTTCCGAACTCATATTCTTGGGGAGGATTGGGGGGTACAGTCTTAAGAGCAAGGTAAGACGTTTACTACCCGAAGCAAAGTAGCAAATGGTGCCTATAATCATTGCAAAGTCAATAATTAACCATTCACTGTATATCCTCCAGCATTTCAGAGAAGAAAATCGGGAGACCTGCAGCCAAGCAACACTAGAGTATGGTCAAGATAGCAAAAGTTATTACAGAGCAAGAACTTTTAAGCTAGGAGAGGCTGCAGCCAGTTTGTTTTGACTGAGCCGACTGGAAAATGCAAGACTTGTCCTTCCTCTCCTCTCTCTCCTGCTCAGTCAATTGAGTACAAACTATTTTTGCATTTCAGACTCAGTTTAGAGCAGTGGTTCTCAACCTTCCTCATGCTGTGACCCTGTAAGACAGTTTGTCATGTTGTGATAATCCCTAACCATAACATTATTTTTGTTGTTACTTCATAACAGTAATTTTGCAACTATTATGAACTGAAATGTAAATATCTGATTTGCAGGATGTAAATCACTGGACCATTTTTGGTACAAATACCCAATATGCCCAAATTTGAACACTGGTGGGGTTTGGAGGGGGGATTGATTTTGTCATTTGGGAGTTGCAGTTGCTGGGATTTATAGTTAACCTACAATCAAAGAGCATTCTGAACTCCAACAACAATGGAATTTAACCAAACTTGGCACACAGAACTCCCATGAGCAACAAAAAATACTAGAAGGGTCTGGTGGGCACTGACCTTAAGTTTTGGAGTTGTACATCCAGAGAGCAATGTGGACTCAAACAATGATGGATCTGAACCAAACTTGGCACGAATACTCAATATGCTCAAATGTGAACACCAGGGGAGTTTGTGAAAAATAGACCTTGACATTTGGGAGTTGTCGTTGCTGGGATTTATAGTTCATCTACAATCAAAGAACTTTCTGAACCCCAGCAATGATAGAATTGGGCCAAATTTCCCACACAGAACCCCCATGACCAACAGAAAATACTGTGTTTTCTGATGGTCTTTGGCGACCCCTCTGACACCCCCCTCCTGATCCCCCCAGGGGTCCTTACCCCCAGGTTGAGAAACACTGGTTTAGAGCAACTGAAGAACTATATATACTGATGTATACATCTAGAAATTTTAGTTTAAAAACTTAACCCTAAAAAGCTTTGTTGACCTATGCATGGGTCAATGCAATATATCTTAATTCTTTTGTTTTTTAAAGGACTCGCCCCTTTCTCTCAATAGAGTGGCGAATGATGAGGGCTTAATCTATCCTACAAGAAGCATCTACTCTCTCTTCCCTGACATGGCTTCTTATCTTTTTTAATGCCTGGTCAGAAAAACAGGTGTGTTGTGTATTCCTCTTCTGAGGAAGAGGAGGAGATAGAACAGGAGGCTGAAGATGTAGGAGTTGGGGATTTCGGGCCAAGTGTTAAGGAGGAGGAGGAGGGTGAGGAAAACATACTGCCAGTTCCTACCTTTCAAGAACGACGGAGGGTGAAAGAAGAAATGAGAAAATCAGCTAGAATTGCTGCAAGGATGCTGAGCAATCAGACCTTGTCCTAAGAACACCTGTGCTGGGAGCTGAGGGCAATAAATCAGCAGTAAAGCAAGTGGTCAATGCTGGCAGCAACTATTCTACTCCGTGCTTCTGTTCTCCGGTTTCCTTGTTTGCAGCTCCAGCAAATGCCTCGCAAAGACTTTTTGCCAACGACTCTGGTTTCATGTCTGATGAAAGACTTTTGCTTTGCTTTTGGGATTTTCCTTCTGTTCCTTTGCTGGTGTTTGTTAGAATATTATAATTTTGCTGAAATAAAGCTTGTTTAGTTGCTTTAACCCTTGTTGTAAGGCTGTTTCTGGGGCAAAACAGGACAGGGTGCTTCCCCCTTCCATAAAATGGCCCATGACTTATATACTGGTCATACCAGAATCCATAATTTTGAGTCCCCAAACTTGCTCTTGACTTTGAGTTCGAGTTATGCATGAGTCTATACCAGGCATGGGCAAATTTGGGCCCTCCAGGTGTTTTGGACTTCAACTCCCACAATTTCTAACAGCCTACCAGCTGTTAGGAATTGTGGGAGTTGAAGTCCAAAACACCTGGAGGGCCCAAGTTTGCCCATGCCTGGAATGTACACTAAGCTGAGGACAAAGGGATGAAGTAGGAGAAGGAGAGAGAACTGGGACATTTCAACAGCGACTGAGACGTTTAATGAGAGATGATCGATCAGGGTTGCTTTGGACAAATTGGGAGAGCGTGAGAGTCTATTATTGCCTGTCTAAGATACCAAAAATCCATTGCCTGGGAAAGAGGATGTCTCACCGCCTAGGCTAGTGAAAGATACTGCTAGAACTGGGGTCTTGGGCATAACAGGAGGAGATCATGGGATTATACAGCAGTAATTCTGCAGATATGCTGAATATAAGCAAAGAAGATAACAATGGGCTTGTTCGGTGCCAATTTGTTGCTCCATAGAGACTCCCCCAAGTCCAAAGTAAAAGATTCCTCTCCCTTCCTCTCTCACACTCACATGGCAGCCTCCTTCTCCATCCCACCTCATGCCAATCTTGTCAAGGGAGACTCCCGCTCATGCCAAGGAGCCTGGCTTCCTTGTCCCTACGTGCTGGGCTGTGGAAGGCTCGGCCTGGCACTGGAATGTACTGGTGCCCCTCCAAGAAACCAGGCGGGGATCTCGCCTTCGAGGGGTCGACGACTGGGCCCACATCCAAGAAACTTGGCTTTGGTGGAGGGAGTATGTGTACGTGTGCGTGGGGCAAAAAACACATGCTTACTGTAGCAGAAGGAAGCCAGCCTGCCAGGTTTTTCCTCCTCTGTGTTTGGATAGCTTGCACCTGAGTTCCCTGAAAGGAAAATATTCCGAAAATGTGTGTGTGTTCGGATGAAAGACTTTGAAAAGGGGGGA
Source organism: Anolis sagrei (assembly GCF_037176765.1). Classification (NCBI taxonomy): domain Eukaryota; kingdom Metazoa; phylum Chordata; class Lepidosauria; order Squamata; family Anolidae; genus Anolis; species Anolis sagrei. The sequence continues at coordinate 23,785,176 of NC_090026.1, read as the reverse complement.
ATCTGAGACGACAGGGAACCTCCCAACGGACTGAACAGTGTAGACAAAGCACTGCCTAGTGGCAGCAGTACCCACAATATTTGCGAATAGATCATTTCCAGCAATGCAAATACGGTATCGATTTTGTTTTTCTGACTCTACTTGTTTTGTTTTAAAAGACTGCGTCTCTTCCCAATCAATTTGGGATTTGGGATGATTTAAGGCAGGGGTCCTCAAACTTTTTAAACAGAGGGCCAGGTCACAGTCCCTCAAACTGTTGGAGGGCCGGATTATAATTTGAAAAAAAGCATGAATGAATTCTGCACACTGCACATATCATATTTGTAATGCAAAAAACACTTTAAAACAATATAATAATTAAAATGAAGAACAATTTTAACAAATATGAACTTATTAGTATGTCAATCGGAAGTATGGGTCTGCTTTTGGCTGATGAGATAGGATTGTAGTTGTTGTTGTGTGCTTTCAGAATGTTTCAGACTTAGGTTGACTCTGAGCAAGGGCCGGGTAAATGACCTTGGAGGGCCCTATCTGGCCCCAGGGCTTTAGTTTGAGCACCCCTGATTTAAGACAATGGTGTTTGCAAGAAGACAACCCTTAATTGCCTAACTTGTCCTTTTCTTTGTAGCCAGCATGCATATTCATTTTGGATTATGATTTCTTGGTATGGGCTTCAAAACTGGAGGTGTCCTCTGATTTTTCCTGCGATCATACTATTTATTACAGTTGATTTTTAAAAACAAATGTTTGGTTGTTGTTTTTAGGTTTATAACACTTTATTTATGATGTCCGTTATATAAAAATTTGGATTCTGAAGAATAAAATATTCCCATTGGAATATTCCCATTGGCGCCTTCTCAGAGTGCTTTGAATCATCAGTATCAATTGATCTTCCCTTCATTATGGAGTTGGACTAGATTACCTTTTGGGTCACTTCCTACTCTATAGTTGCATCTACATTGTAGAATTAATGCAGTTTGACACCACTATAACTTCCATTGCTCAGTGCTGTGAAATTGTAGTTTGGTGAGCACAAGCACCCTTTGGTACAGAGGGCAAAAAGATCTTGTAAATTGACAATTCCCAGGATTTCATAGCATGGAGTCATGACAATTAAAATGGTGTCAAACTGCATTAATTCTACACTGGAGCCCCTGGTGACATGATGGGTTAAACCCTTGTGTCGGCAGGACTGAAGACCAATGGGTCAAAGTTTCAAATCTGGAGAGAGCGCAGATGAGCTCCCTCTGTCAGCTCCAGCTTCCCATACGGGAACATAAGAGGAGCCTCCCACAAGGGTAGTAAAACATCAAAAACATTCTGGCATCCCCTTGGCAATGTCCTTACAGATGCCCAATTCTCTCACCAGAAGTGACTTGCAATTTCTCAAGTCGCTCCTGACACACACAAAAAACAACACTGTGGATGCACTCCCATTTACTTACCATACCCTGGTTTGTAGATCCTAACAGTGTGCATGAATCAGTGTGCACTCTTGCATGTGCATTTGCGCATGCAGACACAAGCTGCCTTTATGTATGCGTACCTATGCCGATATAATTTCTCACAATGCTTGTAACACAGCTTTTCACTACAGGATTTTAGGAAATCAAAATGGTTCCTAGCCAAAAGAATAACAAAATGCCAGATTGACTCCTGCCACAGTACAACAGCTTGGCAGATATGGATACCATCCCTTGTTCCAAGATGCTGGGGTGGCAATGAGGGCCCATCAAAAAAAGTCATGTATTTGCGTTTTATGTAGCATCTACATGCAGGCCCGTAGCCAGGATGTCGTTTCGGGGGGGGGGGGGGGGGGGGGGGGGGGTAATTTTTTTTCAGGAGGGTTTCGGTGGGGCTGAGTTTCAGTGGGGGGGGGGGCTGAGTCTGAGTGAAAGAGGGTTTAGCCTAGCAAACCTTTTGTATTGTTACCCCAATACCCCCATGCATATGGGATATA